>NC_134093.1:26374224-27031724 GCF_000715075.1 Nicotiana tabacum | reverse complement strand
TTTGTAATAATGCATATTAACTATCATAAAATTTCCTTTTTAACCAAAAAACAAAACTCGGTATTTCACATGTAGTGAAATTGAACTGCACGCTCTTTAACCATCAAGCTTGATTTCAGCGTGCTTATTAAATTCTCAAACTTTGTTTACCCTCAAAATCAGATAACAATTAAATTTGTAAGTGGTTTTAAGGATACGCGGATTAATTTGATACAAAACGATAAATTAAGTTGCTATTGAATTAATAAAGATAATAAATTTAAACCACACGAGTCGGATAATTTCAGCCTTGAAGGAATAATCGCCCTCGAGCCAGGCTCACCGCGTTCGGTGTCGATAAACAGAAGAACAAGAGCTTAAATATAGAGAAAATAATAATGTATTGCTTTTGAGTGCGTGTTACAATGTATTTTACGAATTATCAGACCCCCTTTATATAGTAGAGGAGTCCTACTTTAGGTACAATTCTATAAAAGGTAAACAAATCTCTTGATTAACTGATTGTCGGTTCCTTATTGATACGTGCCGAAATCCCCGCCGTAATATCCGACTGGTCACGGATATTTCGGCCTTATGTTGACTATGATGACAATGTTTCTACGAAGTTGTTCGAGGCTAGGACCGATTCCGGACCATGGCCTCGATATTCTCGAAGGCAGGAGTTCTGCCCCCGGGTTCTAGCCCGGTAGGACTTGGGGTCGATCTTCAGTCCTTTATTGCCATGTCTCGAGCCTAGCCTACCATGTCGCAGGCTAGGATGCACCACGAGCTCGATTACACCCGTATACAGATAGTCCCTTCATTTTTCAGAGAGTAGACGACGAGAAACGACATGAGTTTCTGATTATTGCTGCGATATACTATGACAGAAACGACAAAATAACTGAAACGTCTCGTTAGTCAAGTCTTAATGGCATTAAATGATGTCATCCGCCGGTCGGCCATTCATGGATGCGAACCACCACTGAAATACTATAAATACTTCTTCCGTTGTTCATTTTAACTGTACATCCAAATCATCCACCCTCGTACCTTTAAGACTTTAATACTTTCTAGTACTTTTACTCCGGTTATTTGAGATCCTTTGCAAGAACTCTTGTCCATCTTCATCTCAAGCCAACAAATGCAATCCTTCAACTTCCTTTCTTAATCCATTTTTCCTCCATTTTTTAAAGAAATGGCAAAGACTTCCAAAACTGTTCCCTAGAAAGACACCCTTCTACTTTGCGGCCGACTACTGAGGCCGAGGAGACTGTTTCGTGCACCGTCATTGATGAACTAGTACCGGAACCCCCTTTAAAAATATTCATCCCTGGGAGATGCCCGGTCAATATTGATTTTAAGGTTGAAAAGCCTTCCTCCGTACAAGGTCGATGTGAGGAGGTCTCGAGGTACATCTGCTCGATCACTGAAGATATCCTCCCTACGGTCCGAAAGGACTACAATTGGGCCGATACAGACATAGTGATTCCCGACCCCGATGAAGCTATTACGACCCACGTCGAGGGATACTTAAGTATTTACACTTATCTCTTTACATTGGGCCCGGTAGACCTGGTTATCATCGATTTCTATAAGAGATACGAGGTATGCCTCGGTCAGATTCATCCTTCACTCTAGAGGATCGTGATTCTCCTCCGGTTCTTTGTGAGCAAAATTGATGAGTACTTTTTCACCATCGGCCATCTAATTCGCTTATACAGTCCATGAATCTTCCGGGGGGACTTATAAAGCTTGTGCGTCGGGCCAGTAAAGCCCCGTTCTCAAGTATTGCTGAAGATCGGGATCAGGGCTGGGAAGGCCATTTTGTCTGAGTAAGGACTTCGCACTTGATCCCAGCTGAGCGCATGCAATTCCCCGAGAAGTGAAATACATCAGGTAAGTACAATTTTACTTTCGAAAGTTGATTTTATACTTATTTCCTTCTTTCTTATCTGTGTTTTGTGGTGGTGCAGCCGTCGTTCGGGTCCCGAATGTTGTCCCTCGATCAAGGAGTAGGTAGAGGGTATCGTATCAAGGATGCCCTACTCCGAGCTCTCATGGCGCAAGCTCTCGAAGAGCTGTTTGGAGGCCCGTTCCCATGGTGAGACTCCTTTCTTGAGTAGGTAATATTTGGATTCCTCTTTTATCATTAAGTCCTCACTCCCTTTACTTCTTTTTGCAGGTTTATCCAAGGATGTCGAACTAAGGCTTCCATCCGATAGCAAGAACTTCCCTGCCGAGTCCCCTGTTCCGAGATAGGCCGAAGAGAAGAAAAGGAAGAGGGTTACGAGTTCTTCGAGTTCGGAGAAAAAGAAAATAATGAGAAGGTTGGTGAGCAAATCCAAAGAAAGTACTAGAGCCCGAGCACCGGCTTCGGATTTGCTCTTCCGGCTGAGAGATAAATTTGAAGAAGAAGAAAAATATTTTGTCCTAATGGCTTGAGTGTCGTCGCATCTCAAAAGGAAGGGGGCCTCCGAAGCAGAGAACCTCGAGACCGATATTCCTCAAGCTAAGGAGTTCGATAAGGAAGCTGGGTCCAAGGCTTCTCGGGATGTGTGCAGTGCCTCGAAGGAAGCACTCAATGTGATATACATCACCGAATCACCCTCGTTTACTGAGTCCATATATAACGAGGCCCAACGGTGAAAGAACGCCCCAACGAATGGGCCCATGGGACAGACAACCCCTTCTACGGCTTTTTTGATGGCGTGGATTCAACTGCCTTAGAGGACGTCACCAGATTGGATGACTTAGAGGTACCAAAGAAGAGTCCATCTTCGAGAGCAAGCGGGCCTTCGTCCATCCCGAAACGGATCAACCGGTCCCATGCCCCGAGTGTGGATTCTGACGGGAAACGATCCATCATCATCTCCTTTTCGGAGGATGCCCCGGTCCTCTCCGCCCCATAGGAGTGGCCAGTTACCTTCGGTGCCTGGTGACTGAGGAAGACCAAGCCAAGATGAACGAGGTACACGCGCCCTACTTTTTCAACGAAGCATAACAGGTGCTGAACCGGGTAACTTCAGATATCTCTCGATAACTTCAATTTCTCCTTTTGTACTCAGACTAATTTATAGATAATCCTAACATTTTTATTTGTATTTGTAGGTCTCGGAGCTTCACCATGAAACTTTTCTTAGGTAACGGGACGAGCTATACCAGCTTGAAGCTGAAGTCTGAGGGGTCACTGAGAAGAGAGATACTTACAAACTCCTCAGCGGGCAGCGTGAAGGAGAGGCTAAGAGCCTTCGAGCTGAGTTGGAGGTGGCTCGGAAGGAACACAACAACCTGGTTGAACAGGTAAAAATATTTGAAAGTAGGGATGATGAGCTAGACACATTGATTAATGGTCGGAACCCGTAGGTCCAACAGAAGATCGATCGGATCGACCAACTCCGAGCCGAAATGGATGTAGTCAAGGTCGAGGCCGAATAAAGAAGAGGCAGGATGGACCGCCTGGCCTCGGCAAAGGAAACTGCTCGGGCGCAGTTGACCTCGGCATAGGTCTATCTTCGGGCGACAAAGGAAAAGGACGAGGCGCGGGCCCAAAATATTGAGGAGCTTCAGTTTTAGCTAAACTCGACTGTCTCCGATCGAGAAACTCTTGCCAAAGAGCTCAAAGCAGCCAAGTCAGTGGTTGAAGTTACCAAAGTTGATGCCTATGAGATGGTGACTCAGTATAAGGCCGATGCCGAGGCAACCTAGGACCAGCTGAAAGATATCATCGAGCACGCGAAGCGCTAGGCCCGAAGGTCTCGTTCATAGTCTCGTTGTTTGATTCTTTGGTTGCATATCGAAACCTGATCCTTGGTTCTCTGACTTCGACCGGTATTAGGGCTTCGACGCCGTAGACTAATGAGAGCGGGGTGGCCCCGGTACTAGACTTTAAGGTCGAACGGTATGCCTATAGGACTTCGGGCAAGCTTTCTTTCCATTTTCCTTTGGCGTCGATTAATATCTTTTTGTGGTTTTGTATTATGGTTTTGTTAGGGGATTCTGCTTGCCCATTCCCACTAGGGTGATAGGGAATCAACAAGATTCTTTTGATCTTATGATCTTCGAGAAACTTGCTTACCTTGCTACCGACGAACTACTTCTCATTGTCACACAGATCTCAGCCGGCATGATGAACGGACATATTATGTGGTCCCAGATGAAATAAATGACTTCTTTATCCCTGACATTTTCAAACGTCTGGACTTTCACCCATTTAAAAAATAGTCAGTCATAAATAATATAAATTGAGGCTTACCGGGTGCCCATGTAAGGGGGCCGACGATGTCCAACCCCCATTTCATGAATGGCCAGGGTGACAAGACTGAATGTAGTAGTTCCCCGGGCTGATGAATCATCGGAGTATGTCTTTGACATCTATTACATTTTTGTACGAACTACTTTGGGTCCTTTTCCATGTTGATCCAATAGTATCCGGCTCTGATTATTTTCTGAACTAATGATTTAGCGCCCGAATGGCTTCCGCAGGTGCCTTCATGGATTTCCCTTAGAACGTACTCGGTGTCTCTGGGTCCTAGACATATTGCGAGTGGGCCATCGAACGTTCTCCGAAACAATGTACCGTCTTCGTACAAGCTGAATTGGGCTACCTTCATGCGTAGAGTCCTCGATTTCTTAGGGTCCGAAGGCAATTTTCCGGTCCTGAGATATTCTATATATTTGTTTCTCCAGTCCCAAGTTAGGCTTGTTAAGTTTATCTCGGCGTGACCTTCTTCCACTACCGATCTCTTGAGTTGCACGACCACCCCCGAGTTGAACTCATCGTCATCGATCGATGACCCCAAGTTAGCCAGGGCATCGGCCTCGCTGTTTTGCTCCTGAGGCACGTGTTGTAGAGTCCATTCTTTGAACCGGTGTAATGTCACCTAAAATTTATCCAGGTACCTTTTCATTCGTTTCTCTCTAACTTTGAAGGCCCCATTAACTTGGTTCACCACAAGGAGGGAGACGCACTTAGCTTCGATCACCTCTGCCCCCAAGCTTTTGGTCTGTTCGATACCTGCTATCATGGACTCATACTCAGGTTCATTGTTAGTTAATTTTACAGTCTGAATAGATTGTCTAATTGTATTACCTGCTAATGGTTTTAATACAATCCCAAGTATGGACCCCTTCGCATTTGAGGCGCCGTCCGTAAAGAGGGTCAAGATTACCGAATAGGTTCTCGAGTTCAATAACAACTCTCTTTATACCTCGCGTATTAGGCCGGTGTAAAGTTAGCCGCAAAGTCTGCCAAAATTTGAGACTTAATGGAGGTCTGAGGCCGATATTCGATGTCGTACCCACTGATCTCTACGTCCCATTTAGTCAACCGTCCCGAGAGCTCTGGTTTATGAATTACCTTCCTCAATGGGTTAGTGGTTACGACACATATGGGATGACATTGGAAGTATGGTTTTAGCTTTCTAGAGGCGCTTAGCAAAGCGAGCGCCAACTTTTCTAGGTAAGGGTACCTTGTTTCAACCTTGCCAAGGGTCCTACTAACATAGTAAATTAGAAATTGCGTACCTTTCTCCTCTCAGACCAGGACTCCATTTACCGCTATCTCCGATACTGCCAAGTATAAGTATAGTTGTTCGTCTGTCTTCGACGTGTGAAACAGCGACGGGCTCGATAGATATCGCTTGAGCTCCTCCATGGCCCGTTGGCATTCCGGGGTCCATGAAAAGTTATTATTTTTCTTCAACAGTGAGAATAAGCGGTGGCCCTTGTCGGATGACCTCGAGATAAATCATCCCAAGGTGGCTATGCGCCCGGTTAACCTTTGCACGAGCTTCACGTTGTCCACAATAGTGATATCTCTGATGGACTTGATCTTATCGGGATTGATCTCAATACGCCGATTGGACACCATGAATCCGAGGAATTTACCGGACCCGACTCCAAACACACATTTATCCTGGTTCAGCTTCATATTGTATTTCTTCAATATGCTAAAGGTTTCCTGCAAATGTTTCAAATGGTCCTTTCCTCGCAGGGACTTAACCAACATATCATCAATATGAACCTCCATTGATTTTCCTATTTGTTCTTCGAATATCCAATTTACTAGGTATTGGTAAGTGGCGGCGGCGTTTCTTAATCCGAATGGCATCACGTATAACAGTAGGTGTCATACTTGGTGATGAAGGAAGTTTTTTCCTGATCACCCAGGTCCATCCAAATTTGATTGTACCCGGAATAAGCGTCAAAAAAACTGAGAATCTCGTGGTCGGCCGTTGCATCGATCATGCGATAGATGTTAGGCAAAGGGAACGAGTCCTTGGGACACGCCCTATTCAGATCTTTATAATTCACACACATTCCTAATTTGTTCCCCTTTTTGGGGACTACTACTAGGTTCGCTAACCAGTCCGGGTATTTTACCTCCCGGGTTGACCCTATTTTAAGGAATTTAGATTCCTCGTCCTTGATGAAAGCATGTTTGGCCTCGGACTGGGGCCTCCTCTTCTGCTTGACCTGGTGGAACTTCGGGTCCAAGCTCAGGTTGTGAGTGGTTATTTGTGGCAGGATTCATGTCATATCAAGGTGGGACCAAGAGAAACAATCATCGTTAGCTATAAGAAATTGAATGAGTTTTTTCCTGAGCTCGGGATTTAACCTCGTGCCCAGGTATACCTTTCGATCGGGAAAGCGTTTGATCAATATGACTTATTCCAGTTTCTCCACCATTGATTTGGTAGCATTGGAATCATCAGGGGCTACGAAAGACCTGGGAACCCCGTAGTCATCGTCCTCACCCATCTCCTGCCTCTCCGGTTGGGACGGAGTCGGTGTCAGTAATTTCTATTTAGTTTCTCCCTTGGTGAGCGGACCCAGCTCCTTCAGTGTCGAAAGTGTGAATTTCGGGACCACCTCGTTGACTGCGAACATCTCTTTTGTGGCCGGTTGTTCTCCGTAAACTATTTTTATTCTTCCCGGCATCGGAAACCTCAACACCTAGTACATAGTCAATGGTACCTCCCTCATGTCGTGAATCCAAGGTTTCCCGAACAAAGCATTGTACCTCCTATCCCCTTCGATCATATAGAACTTTGTTTCCTGAATGGTCCCGGTGGTGTTCACCGGTAATGTTACCTCTCCTTTAGTGGTCTCACACGCCATGTTGAACCCGTTTAGGACTTGGACCGCGTGCACAATATGATCTTGCAAGCCGAGCTGTTCCACGACCCTCAATCTGATAATGTTGTCCGAGCTACCTGGATCAATTAATATACGCTTAACTCGAGATTTATTTATAAGTACTGATATTACCCGTGCATCAATGTAAGGCTGCACGATCCCTTCAGCGTCTTCGTCATTGAAGGACAAGGTTCCCTCCGGCACATAATCCCGAGTTCATTTTTTCTTTGTGATAGATACTTTGGTGCGCTTCAGCATCGACCCATGGGGAATATCGACCTCATCGATGATCATGTTAATGACGTGTTGAGGCTCCTCCTGTTCGATTTGTTTACTAGAATCTCTATTCCTAAAGTGGTTTTTGGCTCGATTACTCAGGAACTCTTAGAGATGCCCGTTATTGAATAGCCGGGCTACTTCCTCTCTCAATTGTAGGCAATCTTTTGTCCTGTGACTGTGAGTGCCATGATATTTTCACATTAGGTTAGGATCCTTTTGGGCTGGATCAGACTGTAAAGGTCGGGGCCATTTGGTGTCTCTTATACGTCCGATGGCGGAAACGCTGGCGACGACGTCGACATTAAAGTTGTACTCCGATAATCTCAGTGCTTCCTTCGGCCTGATGGGCCTGTCGAAGCTATTTTTGCTCATGAGTCCCCGGTTGTTTTGACCTCGGCCACTTCTTCTTTCATTTTTATGGGGTTTCGTCGAGATCCACTACCTTTTCGGTCTCTATTGTATGGCTGATACCAATCCTTGTTCGACCGTGGATCACGACCAATATCTCTCCTAACTCTATCAACTGTTCTGATGGGATAAACAATCCCGAATGGGGGCCAGAGTTGATCATCTTCGACCCTAATTTTTTATTAATACCGATTATGCACGTCGGCCCAAGTGACAGTCGGGTATTCTATCAGTTTTTGAATCTGCAAGCATAGCAAACGAATCAATATAATTAAGAGGTAGGCTGTAATACCATATCATAGCTCCCTTGGATAAAGTTTTCCCGAACCTTTTCAGCAGGACAAACTCGATCTCGTCATCCTCCAAGTCGTTCCCTTTGATGGCACATGTGTAGGAGGTCACATGCTCATTCGGATAGGTTGTTCCGTTGTACTTAGAAATTTCGGGCATGCGAAACCTTTTCAGGATCGGCTTCGGAGCTGTGCTCGGAGGAAAAGGTTTCTGAACAAACTTCTTGGAATCCAGACCTTTCAATATCGGGGGTGCTCCTGGGATTTGGTAGACCCTAGAGTTATAGGTTTCCACCTTTTTGTCATTGGCTTCGATTTTCTTCTCCCCCGATTCGACCTGTTTTGTCAACTCCTCGAGCATTTTTATGATCTCGAGGTTAGTCCCCGATTTAATTTCATTCTCTCTCTCCGTGATCGGTTCATTTATGTGGGTGACTTCCTGGGATGGCTCGGGCATAACCCTGCTCGGTGCTTGTCTTTGGTTCTGCAGCTGAGTTATCGCTGCCTGTAATATTTCGAAGATCACTCGCAGGTTGATCCTATCGTTTTCACCGTTGTGCGTATTCTGGACAATTGATCAGACTTCTCTGCGTATGCTGTTCTCGGGATCAGTAGGCAAATTTGTGTCGACGACCACATGCGAACTGGCGTCGATGGGGTCTGCCGCCGGAACTCCGGCGAGATCGACTGGGGGCACCTCATTACCGGGTGCTGCATTATTGTTCTCGCCATGGTGGCTGGACTCCGTGTCCGTGTTTAGAGGGGCAGAATGTGGGTTTGACATTTCGATTTTAACTTGGAATCAAAAATACTTCAAAGAACAAGTGTAAAATAGGGTGTGTTACTGGAATTTTGTACCAAATTGCCGTTATCATCCTTAGCTCCATGGTGGACGCCAAACTGTTTGCCCTCAAAATCGGATAACAATTACATTTGTAAGTGATTTTAAGGATACGCGGATTAATTTGATACAAAGCGATAAATTAAGTTACAATTGAATTAATAAAGACAAAATAAATTTAAACCACATGAGTCGGATAATTTCAGCCTTGAAGGAATAATCGCCCTCGAGCCGGGCTCACCACGTTCGGTGTCGATAAACAGAAATGATAATGTATTGCTTTTGAGTGCGTGTTACAATGTGTTTTACGAATTATTAGACCCTTTTTATATAGTAGAGGAGTCCTACTTTAGGTACAATTCTATAAAAGGTAAAAAATCTCTTGATTCATTGATTGCTGGTTCCTTATTGATAAGTGCCGAGATTTCCGTCGTAATATCCGGCCGGTCACGGATATTTTGGTCTTCTGTTGGCTATGCTGACAATGTTTCTTCAAAGTCGTTCGAGGCTAGGACCGATTCCGGGACCATGGCCTCAATATTCTCGAAGGCAGGCGTCCTGTCCTCGGATTCTAGTCCGGTGAGACTTGGGGTCAATTTTCAGTCCTTTATTGCCATGTCTCATGCCTGGCTTGTCATGTCGGAGGCTAGGATGCACCACGAGCTCAGTTTCACCTGTATATAAACTTATATCCCAAAAAAATAAAATACTTCCTCCCGCATATGACAAATTGCAATAAATAATAATAACAATAATAAAAATACCAAATTCGAGGTTGATTGTGACTATGCCAGCCTAATGACACGTCTAAACTTCAAACAAGATAAAGAAAGTAACAAACATAAGTTTGTCTCTAGTATTCATTTTATTTAATGTAAGAAAAAAACGTAAACGTCGAGAGTAATTTGTTGAATTCAGAATGATTCTGTAGGTGTTTTTCTTTTTTGTATTTATTTATTGTAATTGTAGTACCTCGACTTCGTCTCTTTATGCATCATTCAGTTAACATTAACTTACGTAAGAGTATCATAAGTGTGAACTAATCTAAAGTCAATATAGTAACAGTATAATTACGTCATTTTAATGAAGTCACTAATGTTATTATATTATCACTAATGCGCAATTGATTGATGTGATTTTATTTGTTTATTTTCTTTCATTTTGGGTACCAGCAATTGTGGCAATACTCCATAAAAAGGTGCTTTTCCCAAGTCTTGTTGGTTATATGTAAGGATGGTAATGCGCCTGGCCGGCCCCAAACGGGCCAAACGGATCAAACGGGCTGGTCTTGCGGACTGCAATTCCCGTCTGGTCCCTAAAATGATCCTTAGCTAAACGTGTTTTTTGTAGGAATCGGTACGGGACCGAGCCCACTAATTTCTGGCTAAATAGGCCCAACGGCTAAGCATTAATTATTTTTTAATTAAATAGAACTTAGAGACAAAAAGATGTTAAAAAATATCTAAGGCAATGCCTTTTAATTTTATTATAGTATTGTGACCTAAATTTTTAATTTAAATTTAAAGACAAAAATATTGTAAAAAAATATTCAAAGCAATATCTTGTAATTTTATTATAGCAATAAAAAATATGGCAATATCTTTCTTAGTCTTCCTCCCCCTATGAAATGAGCAGAACAAGGTGTTAATACCACCATTGAGAACAAAAAGGAACTAATCAAGAAGTGCCAAAATACAAGTTACATACTAATTTTTGTTTATACAAGTTACATGCTATCTCTTACAATCTTCATAAATCCTTTAAGGTTCGGAGGAAGTTCCGTGGGTGGTGGCGAAAAAGTAGCTTGTTCATCGTCGCTTCCATTGTCGGACGAAGCAGCATCCTCAACAAGTTCGGCTATCATTTCTTCATAAGCTTCGCCTTCCTCTGGTTGTGATTCAGCAAGTCCAAAATTTCTTCTTTCTGAACGGATCCAATATCTGAAAAGTAATAATTTTTTCAAGCTATCCCTCATAGACATTCTATGATCAGCGATTTGAAGTCTTGCTTGACTGAAAGCGCTCTCCGATGCCACAGTTGAAGCGTGAATAGTTAAAATGTCTCTGGCCATCCTTGAAAGAACCGGAAAGTATTTTTCTTTGTCCTTACATCATTGATGGATTGATATTGATTTTGTAAGAAAAATGAAAGAATGAAAGGTATTTATAGTACAAAATAGGAAAAAAGTGTAATAATAAAAAATTTGGGATTAAAAATTAGTTGGGAGGGTTAAATGACTATTATTTAAATACCCAACGGTTATTTTTTAAACACCCAACGGCTAATTTTTTTAAAAGCCAAAAGGTTTTTTTTTTAAATATATCTATTGGGCCCGTTGGGGCCGCTAAGGGACCGATCCGATCCAGGTCCCTTGGCCGGTCAAACGGGCCCGATCTTAACGGTTCCTTGCTAAAAATTGGCCCACGAGACCGACATGAACCCACTTCTCGCGAGGCAAATAGTCCCAGCCCGGTTAGCCCACTTAACCCCCGGTCCCGGCCCGGCCCAGTTGCCAGCCTTAGTTATATGACATAGAAAGTAAAATTTCTCAAGGTTTATATAAACAGAAGAAAGTGGACATTGTGTAAGTGATCACTTGTGCACTATAAAGCTTCAATAAATGTTTCTCTCTTTATTGAAACGATGTAATAATTATTTGCATTAAATATTACTCCCTCCGTTTACTTTTACTATTTCACTACGGATTTTGTATATCCCTTAAAAAATAATGAAGTGCATATTTATCATAATACTCATATTAATTGATACATATTTTAAATGAATTTGAGAAAATAATTTCAAATGAATAATTAATACTATGAGTATAACAGGAATAAAGCAATTATATTCTCTTGATATGCTAAAAGTAACAAGTAAAAATAAAAATTTATTTTTAGAATACTAGACAAGTAAAAGTGAATGAAGTGAGTACTTTTTTGATAATAGTGGTGTTTGGTGTATTTGTCTTCGCCTCGGTACATGGATATGTATTAGATATGTTCATCAAAATTTAGATAGGAGAGAATTTTCCTAACATTTTACATTTATAGAGATTTGGATCTCGTAGTACCCTATAATTTTCAATCTAATTCTATGAATTATAAGGCCACGCCCTTGTGCGTAGACTTCAAATAGTAAACAGAATAATAACCATGGCCTATTTATTGGGAAGAAACAAGCAATACCAAATTTCATGACTAGGCATATAGCGGAAACAACTCAAGTCTAAATCTTCCCAATCTACTTGAACCAAGAGAAGACAATAAATTGGCACAAATGGTAATACGGGTAGCAACTATATCACAAGCAAATAAAAAATAACAAGGCAAAATTCATCAAGATACGAGACATTAAATTTACGTACAAAACCCTTTTAACATGAAGAGGTAAAACAATACGGGACCAAAGGCCCTCAAAGCTCCACTAAATAAGATTGCACCAAAACAGTTGAAGAAAGGAGAGAAATTACCCCAAAACCGAGCTACTATTCATGCCTTCAAAATCGAAGTTACAGGTATCCAAATCCAATCTCCACTGTTGAACTCTAAGAACCAAATTAGAGAACTCTCAGTTCAAATTTGAGCGCGATCCAATGGTTAAGGAGTCGAAAACGTTAATTGAGCGGACTGCATGGGCAGAAATTTTCTGGAGCAAAAGAACACACTTTTCTCTCTCACAAGGCTTCAAAATTGGCTGCCCATTATGTTTTCTCTTTTTTTTAATTCTAACCTAAACATTAAAATAGTTCATATTTATATGTCTTGATATTAGTGGGCTATAGGTCAAACCCCAGAAAATTTCGAAGTACTTCAACGCTATTAAGAAAGTTGATGTGCGCTAATTATATTATTTTGTGTACAAATAAGGACTATTATATGAATGATATCAATTGATCATGATAATATATGTGTGAGGTGCATTAATAATGATTTATGGTCTAAGAAGAGCCCCAAGGCTAAGTCAAGTTGAAAATTTTATGATGGGATAAAGTTTCAAGTGAGTTCGCACAAGATCTAATTTCAAATGAACATAAATCTCTTGATAAAGATTTATATGGTGTATTACCTATCAAAAGAAAGGTATATGTGTCTAGTTTCTAACTCTTCAAACCGTTCATCATTTGGACATTCTTGCAAGAGGTTATGACTAAATTACCACAAGCTGGCAGAATACGATTCTGCGACTAACTTTGTGACCATTATGCGATCGCAAAAGTGGTTATGCGATCGCAAAATGATCGCAGACCTGGCCAGTGCAGCCCAGTTTTGGGCACCAATTTTGCGGTCAATTGTGCAACCCGCATACCCATTCTGCGGTCCATTATACGACCGCAGACCTGATTTCGGAGGGTTAAGTTTTCTATTTTCATAATCCGACCCCATTTTGATAAATAGGCTTTGGGGCTTATTTTGAGGCAATCATCTGAGGTTTTTTTTAGAGAGAAGTGAGAGTGTTCTAGAGAGATAAAATAGATGAAGTATTTTATTCATCAAGATCTTGCCCAAGCTTTGAAATCCAACAAGGGAACTTCACAAGATATTCATCTAAGAGGTAAGATTCAAACCCCTAGTCTTCAATTTCGAGTTTGGGGTAAACGATGAGTGATTGGGAGTATGATTCTTGGGTGTAAGAGTATTATTTATACATGCTTGTACTAATAAGGTTTGTGAAAATACTATTGAGCTCAAATAAGTAAAGATTGGGTTGTGGAGTGAAGGAAATCTTGTAGAAGAACCTTGTAGTTAAATTTACACACCTAGTGTTTGATAAAATGCTCAAATGAGTTGAGATCATGAATATCTTCCTAATTATGGTTCAATTTTATTATGTATCAAAATAGATTGGGATTGCTAGAATTTCTGGAACGTTGTAGTAATTTAAGGAAAGGTCAAAGCGAGGTATGTTGGCTAAACTACTCTCTTAGAATTGAATTCAATAATGTTCTCATATGTTTCAAGTATGGTTGTCTTAAGTTCCTTATTCTATGTTTCGAGTTATTCCCAATAAATTCGATTGTCCTGAATAAGTAAAGTTCCGAGAATTAAGTATTCAAAACATGTTCCAAATATTCCTAACACATTATGTTATCCTTTGGGAATATGTTCAAGAATGATATATGTATTAAAATGCTATGTCTTTGAGTTGTATTTCAAATGAAGGTTATGATTTCAAATTGTGTGAGAAAATTCAATATGCTTAAGACTCTTAATTGTTCATATGTGTACCTAAAGTCTTGATTGGAAATGTCTTACTGTTGATAACCTATAAAGACGGTAGGAAGTGAAATAAGTGAATTGGGATATAAAGTGGCCAATGTGCAAGAGTGAAAGTTATACTTGTGGCCAATGGTACCAATAAAATTAAAAGATGTGAAAGAAGTATAAAATGTGATGATTGATATAAGTGAAAGTTATACTTATGGCCAATGGTGTCAATGAAATGAAATGATGTGAGAAAGATTATGAAATGAGCCGTGATTCAACTATTCCGAATTGAATTCGAAAATGAAATTGCCTAAAAGCTTATAAACTCAAGGCATGCCTATATGTGGCTATTTTAATAGACACTATGGTTTGTGAGTATTTTCAATGTGTTTTGTGTTCTTACATATTTGTGAGTGAAAATTGTGTATTGCCCTTTTTGGGGCGAAATATGTCAAGAATAAATGGTGTGTTATTTGTTGATGATTTTAACTTGCGCATCAATTGCCAATTATTTTACTCCATTTCTCGGAAAGAAATCTTTTGTGCTTAAATTATTCATTTCTAATGAACTTAAAGTTGTGATTTCCGGAATATTATACGTATGTTGATATATGAGAAGAAATGAAAATATGGAATAACAAATATGGTCATCGTGTCTTGAATAAAGAATCTTGTGAATGGCCAAAAGAGCCAAAAAAATATTGTTGTTGTTATTGGTTGAAAATACTAGTGGAGATTTATACAATGTGAAAGATGATGAGGTAAATACATTTGCACCTATGTTATTTTTGTGAATTATTCCTCTTATTTGGCATGAGATTGATGTGATAAAATTATTCCTCTTAATTAGAATAAGATTGATTTATATAAAAGGGTTGATGTCTCGAATAAGATAGCCTAGCCGATCAGATCGTGATAGTACACCATGCCGCACACATGGTGGTGATTGTGCTGGAAATTATAATTGAAATTGTGATTTTGGATGATGTCATCAAATAAGACAGCCTAACCAATCAGGCCGTGATCGGACTCCATGCTAGATTCACGGTGGTATATTTGCACAGAGATTGTGATTGAGATTGTAGTTGATGTCTTCAAATAAGATGGCCTAGCCGATCGGGTCGTGATCGGACTCCGTGCTAAAAAGTACGGTGGCATTGGTATTGATAGTGATTGTGGTTGATGTCTCTAATGAGATATCCTAGTCAATCGAGTCGTGATCGGACTCTGTGCTAAAAGTACGGTGGTATTGCTATTGTGAATATTGGTATTGTAAAAAGTGAAATTGTGAACAGTGATATATCGGTGCTAAAGATCTCCCTATCAAAAATAATATTATCATCATAATTTGATTATCACTTCACAGTGTTATCTTCATATTTTGAAAATTATTATGTTTTAACTTGACATTTGAATATCATTGATTGTGACTTGTTATTTCTATGGACTTTCCTTTCTTACATTGGTATTCTATTTTGAAAAGGACAGTTAGTCTTACATACTAGTACTATTCCATATGTACTAATGTCCCTTTTGTCGGGGGCGCTGCATCTTTAAATAGATGCAGGTGATTCATCAGCGGTGCAGATTTGGTCCTCGTTAGCAGTTACTCCCTATTCAGTAGGTTTTGATGAGCCCTACTCTATTCCGAGCCCGATGTCACTTGATGTTACACTTTGTGTCTTGAGGTATAGCCGGGGCCTTGTTGCCGGCACTTCCATACTATTCTCCTGTCATATTTAGAGGCTCCGTAGACAAGTTGTGGGTGGTGTATGATGTTGGGAATTGAACTAGAAATATTGCTATTTGGAAAACATATTTTTTATTATACCTATAAACTTGTAATACTTTAAAAATTATGAACGAAGTTGCTAATGGAATGAATGGGAGTTGTTAATAAAATATTTTCAGTGTTTGATTAATGGAGTGCATCTCCTCTTTATTCATGGATGAGTTTGGGTAGAAGGAAATCTAATAGGATTTCTCGGCCGGGTTCACTCGGTTGAGCGTCGGTCGCGCTCCTCGAGTTTGGGGCGTGACAATAGGTCAATATAGGTTAGGTCTAAAAGCTATTTTATTTTTCCAAATAAAAAGGGAAAAAGCCCCCAAAAAAACTAACACATACAAGAAGGGTGTTTGGATGGGCTTAAAAGTTGGTCAAACTAACTTTTAAGCACTTTTTAATTTTCTAGAGTATTTGGCAAAAAAATAACTGCTTAAAAAAAGCTAAAAAGTGCTTTAAAAAGGCAAAAGCAACAAGTTAGTTGACCCCAACTTCTCCGATTTTGGCTTAAAAGTCATTTTAGTTTGACCAATAAAATTACTTTCTTGTCCATTATAAGTTTTCATATAAGTCAATGGTTACCATACCAGAAAAGTAAATACCCCAGAGGAAGATAGAAAAATCGCTTTCTTGCAGAAAATCTTGCATAAAATGAAAGGAGTATTACAATATTTTATTCTATGCAAACATACAATTACAATGGAATTAAGGTTACATATTGGATCGGTTTCTACTGTCCTTCCAAAAAGATGAGCTAATGCCATAATGAGCTTCCTTCTACTTTCAATGGATGTAACTGCAACTTTAATCTGTCAAGAGTAAATGGGCAAAAAGGAAAAGATGAATTCAACAAAATAATTTGGTATTTTAAAATAGGTTGAGACTTTTACGCAAGTCTACTTGATTGAAAGTGGTGAAAAATGAGCATTCAAGAATTATATTTATAAAAATTATCTAAAGCAATCAATTAAATTGAAACTAAATTAAAATATAAATTATTTTTTATTTGTATTAATTCAGAATTAAATATATTGTAGTAATCAGCTCTTTTATAATGTTAACAGCTTTAAGGATATTTTTATTTTTTTAACAGAAAAAGTGCTTACCAGCACTTGTTTACCAAACACTTCAACAATTTTTTTTAAGTTTCAACACTTTTATCCAAACAGGTAACTGTTTATTTATAAAACAAGCTCCAATACTTAAAAGTTATTTTTAAGCACTTATGCTTAAAAGTCACTTTTTTTAAGCCAATCCAAACGGGCACTATGTCTGTCTTGTTGAAATGGTATACCCATGAGAGAAAAATATTTGCATGAATCATGCCAATTTGAACGGAAGGAGTATATGTTACTCGCTAATTGCATTGATAATAACGTTAAAAATGTCGAATCTTGATTTGTAGATATTGACCTCCAGACTTGGTGATTGAGACTCCGCGGTGTTTTGCTTAGTTTCTCCGACCAAAAAATATTTTTTTTTTTCAAAGTTGAAGTATTTGGCCAATTTTTTAGAAGAAAAAAAAAGTGTTTTTGAGTACAAACAGAAGCAATTTTGGAGAAGCAGAAAAAAAGTATATTTTCTTCAAAAGCACTTTTTGAAAAGTATTTTTGAGAAAAATACATTTAGAAGCAATTTTTAAAAGGTTGGTCAAACATTAATTGTTGCTCAGAAATGCTTTTCAAATAAGTTTGTCAAACACAAACTGATTCTCACAAAAAAAAATACTAAAAAAATAGTTCTCAAAATAAACTAATTTTTGTAACTTGACCAAACTGACTATAAAGGTACTTAATACAAGACAAAGGAATAACAAACATAAGTTTGTTTCGTTATTTATTTTATTGTATATGGCAATGTCATTGCATCGTCATTTTGCCATATGTTTTTCTTTTTTAAAAGAAATTGCGGTACTCGACTTTGACTCTATGCATCAGTACTAAAATTTTCGTCATCCTTAGACAATGTATCATACGTGTAAAGTAACGAATATAGTACATTTGTTTTTACACTAGTTGTATTTACAACGTTAAATACTTCGAATCTTGATTTGTAAAACATTGACGATAGACTTGGCCGGTGATTATGACTCCGTCGGCATAGAGGACAAAGGTATAACAAACATGTTTGCATTTTCTTTTCCTTTTTCTGAACAAGTGTCCCAAAATGTTTATTTTGTTGTAGGTAAGATCAAACATAAATTAGGACAATTTGATTTTTTTTGGGGTTAAATGGGATATTTATTAATAGAACTAAGAAACATTACATTGTTCAATCATCACCTCCCATTAGTGATTAGTTGAGTTAAATGAACTATTTAAAACAATAGCATTGCCACATATATAGCAAAAATGTTTCTAAAACTTACCAATTTATTACATAAACTTTCTGAAATAGCCAAATAGGTCTAGCAGGAATTCAGGGGCGGTACAACATTGTCGGTAGCCTAAAGCCGACTGAAGGGTGAAGCAGCCAAACCAATGGCTTTAGGCCTCCAAAGGTTTGGGGGCCTCCAAATAGGTCTAGCAGGAATTCAGGGGCGGTACAACATTGTCGGTAGCCTAAAGCCGACTGAAGGGTGAAGCAGCCAAACCAATGGCTTTAGGCCTCCAAAGGTTTGGGGGCCACATTTTAGGGGAGATTACAGGTAGCAACGCCTAGCTTTCCTGGTCTGTACAGTCTTACATTGAATACCCCACACAGTTATTGCATCTCGACTTTGTTTATTTCATCACTCTATTTACGTCATCTTTAGATAGATTTTCCTTTTTGGGCCATACAATTCATCCGTATATATTTCACTTTTATTTTTTCTTCTTTTTTGCTGGTAACTGGTGTACTCATCACACGATAATTCACATGGTTTCTGTTCTCAAGAGACATAGAAAATTTGAAATATAATGATCTGTGAATTATTGACCCAATGCAACAGTACAACTAGATCTATAGCGCAAACATATGTATGGTGGCAAAAGGATCCATAAAGATAAAGGAACATATCCTCAAATAGATTTTCCCATTTACATAATTGAGAATTATAATGGATGGACCTCTTTTAAACCACAGTTTATATTCTGACCCCATAAAAGAAAAAATTGGAAAAAAGCTCTGTGATAGAAATTTAAAACACTTTCGCCGGAATTTTGAAATGCTAAAACTTCTAACGGTCACCCAAATTTTTAGCACCAGAATTTTGAAGCACCAGAAATTGTGACGATCATCAGAATTTTCAACCATAATATTTAAAAGATCCGGTGATCCATCAAGATTTATGACAAAATCATGACGATCACCATAAGTGATGCGAACTTTAAAATTCTATCTAGCGTGCTTTAAGCTCTGGTGATCGAGAAAAATCATGTCGAGCAAACTTTAAAATTCTCCCATAATACTTTTTTTTTCTTCCAAAACTTTTGTTTCTTAAAATCAATAGTGGCACTAAATGATCCTGTTTCTGTCATTCGATGAGGTACTATCGATTCAATTATTTTAGATCAAAAGTACATGGTGATATTTCTAACGATCGAGAAGAGTGTTATCTTGCTAATCTACAGGCGAGATGTTTAGTTATCTCAATATTTTAAAAGAGCGTATATAAAACTTGACATTAAATAAAATAAAAAATAAAAGTAGGTCGCTGAATAAACTAGCGACCTACTGTTATATCCTGATGCTTCCTACAAATTACCTATACATGGTTATTTACCTTAAAAGTTGAGTAACAATTAAACTTATATTGTGGTTTTAAGGATATGTGATTCTCAAGGGGAAAATCCAATCCAATGGGTCACTGGGACTGGGTTTGACATCAAAGACAGAGAAAAGCATATAAGCGCAAAAAAGAAAAATTGCCTGGGAACCAATTGATAAACAACGAATTAAATAGATAAATTGGACAATAAAATAAATCAAACCGGTCTGCAAACGATGCCTCGACCTCAATTCGAGATAGTCTCGAGGTTAGTTAATAAGAATAATAGAGGATAGAACAAACATCGATGAACAATGATGAACAAAGAAAATATCGTATATGTATATTCTTATCAGTGGATAATGATGGTCCCCTACAAGTGAATGGGATCCCTTATTATATAATAGAGGAATCCTAAATAAGGTACAACTCTAATAACGGAAGTAGATCCCATGATTGGCGCTAAAAACCGCTTTGATTTGATATGTTCTGGGATTTTCGCCCTGACTTTCGACCAGTTACTAATATCTCGTCATTCCATTATTACGCCTTACTCTAATTCAGTCATGATCGATCTCAATTATTGAACATCACACTTGGAGATCGAAGTGTTCATCGAGATCGAGGCTAGCAATAATCGAGATCGAGCATGTCTGACTTCGAGTAAAACGTAATAACAGAATGGCGAGATATCAGTAACCGGTCGAAAGTCAGGGCGGAAATCCAACAGATCAAATCAAAGCGGTTATTAGTGTCAATCATTGGATCTACTTCCGTTATTAGAGTTGTACCTTATTTAGGATTCCTCTATTATATAAAGAGGGATCCCATTCACTTGTAGGGGACCATCATTATTCACTGATAAGAATATACTTATACGTTATTTTCTTTGTTCATCATTGTTCATCGTTGTTTGTTTTATCCTCTATTGTTCTTATTAACTAACCTCGAGACTATCTCGAATTGAGGTCAAGACATCGTTTGCACACCGGTTTGATTTATTTTATTGTCCAATTTATCTATTTAATTTATTGTTTATCAATTAGTGCTGGTTTAAATCACATATCCTTAAAATCACAATATAAGTTTAATTGTTACTCAATTTTTAGGGTAAACAGTGGTACTCCCTCGATTTTATTTTATGTGACAATGTTTCCTTTATAAGTCGTTCTAAGAAGAATGATACCTTTCTAAATTTGAAAATAATTGGATTTACACTTTCTATCATCTCCACATAAATGTTAAGGATGGAATGTTTAAAACCACAAGTTTCAAAAGTCTTTACATCCAAATGTTATGATATGTATTGTATACAGTCAAAACCAAGCTTGCCCTTCGTATGACTAATCGAGACTAGAACATGATAGACCAAGGTTCAACCTCGTGTGATATCGAGCCGTGATGCGAAGTTAAATTGTCGGGCTCGTGACCTAGAGACCGATCAAGATCGAGATCAGCCAAGATCGAGATCGAGCAAAAGAGAGACGGATCAAAATCGAGATCAACCAAGATCGAGGAAAGCTTATCGAGCCAAAAAACATAAATCCGGAATATCCGCAATTGGGCGAGAATCTCGGCGAAAATTCCGGCGCATATCAAGGAGAGGCCAATTAATCTATCATGGGATTCCTTACTCTATTTAGAATTTTATTCAAAGTAGGACTTCCCTACTATATAAAAGGGGTCTGATCATTTATACAGGCCAGATCATTTTATGCAATAAAAAAAATACATTGCCTTCTTTTAGCTTCATTATTCTGTTATTCTATTCATATACTAGCGGAATTTTCACTACTAAAAAAATTAAGTTTTAGCGACGGACAAATTCTATAGCTAAACAGAAAAATCCATCGCTAATCTCATTTAGCGACAGATTAACAACGGATTATCAAGAAATTCTGCTAGCTATGAGCATTTTATCGACAGATTAGCGACGACATTCATAGTTAATTTCAGTTTTTTTGTAGTGTTTCACTTGGTTCGAGGGTGATTGAACTTGAGGGCCAAGGCTAATTGATTCATTTGGTTTGCATTTATTTCTTTTATAGTTAATTTCAGTACTAATTTATATATTTTCTCAATTTGTACTAAATTATATCACGTATTCTTAGAGCCGCATATAAATTCAATTGTTTATATTTTTCAGGTAAACAGTTTGGCACCCACCGTGGGGCTAAGGATAATAGTGGTTATTTGATACAAATCTCTATAAAACACACAATTTTATACTTACACTTTGAAGTGTCTTTGATTTCAGGCTAAGAATGACGAACTCTCAATTATTGCCCATGCATATCGACAACGGATCAGGCCATCAAGGTGAGAATAACAACGTGATGCCCAGTGATGTAAGTCCACCCGCTGACCCCGTTAGGACTGGGGCTGTAGATCCAATTGACGTTAATTCACATGTGGCCATCGACGCGAATCAACATACTGGTCCCGAAAACAGCGTCCATGGTGGAACCCGTTCTGCAGCTCGAAATACCCAAAATATCGGAGAAGACGGGATCAACCTACGAATGATCTTCGAAATGCTTCAAGCTCAACAGGTGGCGATAGCACAGTTGTATAGCCAAACCCAGGCACCGAGCAGGGCTGAGCCCGGTCAACTCCAAGAAGTCACCCACGGAACGGGGCCAGTTGTGGTAAGGTCAAATGAACAAGAATCGGGGACTAACCCTGAAATTATAAAAATCTCGAGGAACTGACAAATCGAATAGAGTCAGGGGAAAAGAAGATCGAAGCAAACGACAAGAAAGTGGAAACTTATAACTCCAGGGTTGATCAGATCCCGGGGGCACCACCAATATGGAAGGGTTTGGATTCCACAAAGTTCATACAAAAGCCCTTCCCCCCGAGCGCGGCTCCCAAACCAATCCCTAAGAAGTTTTGCATGCCCGAGATTCCTAAGTATAATGGAACGACCGAACCCAACAAGCATGTCACCTCTTACACGTGTGCCATTAAAAGGAATGATCTAGAGGACGACGAGATCGAATCCGTGTTACTAAAGAAATTCGGGGAAACTCTGTCAAAGGGAGCTATGATATGGTACCATAATTTACCACTTAACTCTATCGATTCTTTTGCCATGCTTGCAGATTCTTTTGTAAAAGCACACGCCGGAGAAATAAAGGTCGAGACTAGGAAGTCGGGCCTTTTCAAGGTAAAGCAGAAAGATAACGAGATGCTCAGAGAGTTTGTGTCTCGGTTCCAAATAGAACGAATGGATCTACCACCGGTCGCCAATGATTGGGCCGTTCAATCTTTAACTCAAGGACTAAATGAACGAAGCTCAGTGGCTTCACAACAGTTGAAGCAGAATTTGATTGAGTACCCGGCTGTTACCTGGGTCGATGTACATAATCGATATCAATCGAAGATTAGAGTTGAAGACGACCAGTTGGGGGCTCCTTCCGTGTCCGTTACCAAAAGGGACTTTGATCGAGAACCAAAGTCGAGCAGGGATCGATACCAGCCATATAATAGAGATCGTAGGGGCAACAGGCCAAGGCACAACCATGCACGAGGTGTAAGGAGAAATGATCGAGGCCAGATCTCTCGAGGGCTCATAAGCAAGAATGGTTTCGATAGGCATACCGTACCTAAGGAAGCACCACGATTATTAGAATATAACTTTAATATTGATGCATCCGCCATCGTATCGGCTATAGAACACATCAAGGATACTAAATGGCCCGACCTCTGCAGACCGATCCAGCTCAGAGGAATCCCAATCAGGTATGCAAGTATCATGGAACCCATGGCCACAGAATGGAAGATTGCAGACAGTTGAGAGAAGAAGTAGCCCGGTTATTCAATGAAGGGCACCTTCGGGAGTTTCTAAGTGATCGGGCCAAGAATAATTTCAAAAACAGGGAGATCAGCAGAAAAAAATGAAAGGAAGAACCGCAACACGTTATTCACATGATTGTCGGAGGGATCGATGTTCTCCAAGGGCCAGTGTTAAAACGCACTAAGGTGTCGATCACAAGGGAAAAGCGACCTCGGGCTCAGGATTATATACCAAAAGGAACCTTGTCCTTCGACGACGAAGGAATTATACAACCCCATAACGATGCACTGGTAATATCTGTACTCATGAATAGGACTCAAGTTAAACGTGTGTTAATTGATCCAGGTAGTTCGGCCAACATCATTTGATCGAGGGTCATAGAACAACTCGATCTACAAGACCAAATCGTGCATGCGGCCCGAGTGCTAAATGGATTCAACATGGCATGTGAAACCACTAAGGGCAAGATAACTTTGCCAGTAAAGTGGTCGGGACCATCCAAGAGACGAAGTTCCATGTGATCAAGGGCGACATGAGGTATAACGCCATGTTCGGAAGACCATGGATCCATAACATGAGAGCAGTGCCCTCGACCCTTCACCGGGTTCTAAAATTCCCAATACTAGAGGGAATCCAGTCTACGGGGAGCAACCCGCTGCAAAGGAAATGTTTGTCGTTGACAAAGTGATTCCGATATCAATGCTCTCATCGACGATGGGGTCAAATTCGAAGGGAAAACAGGAGGCCAGATAGCAGTCACAAACACCGGCCTCAACCCAACTAGAGAAACGGAGGACTGACGAAGATGATGATTATAGAATCCCTCGATCCTTCGTAGTCCCCCGGTTACACCAGATCTGTTGCCATCAGAAATTGCATAATTTTAATTCTCACTCTAATTTCAATCTGAATCAAACCCGAGGCCCTCAGGGCCATCCAACCATACCAACACGTCCTAAAATATAATAAGAACTTAGTCGAAGCCTCAAATCACATCAAACAACATCAACACTACGAAACGACGATTAAAATCCTTCTTTCAACTTTCTAACGTTCAAACTTTTCCGAACGCGTCCGAGTTATACTTAAACATTCCGGAATGACGCCAAACTTTACGTACAAGTCACAAATCACTATACGTACCTATTCCAAGGCTCGGAATCCCAAACGGATATTGATAACACCCAAGTCCACTTCAGACCAAACTTAGGATTTTCAAAAACCATCAATAGGCCAACTTTCCACAATTAGTGCCGAAATGCTCCCGGACTACCCGATACTCAACCCGAACATACACCCAAGTATGAAATCATCATACGAACCTATTGTAACCTTCAAATCCCAATTCCGAGGTCGCTTACTCAAAAGTCAAACCTTGGCCGACTTCTCCTACTTAAAGCTTCCGAATTGAGAATTCTTCCATCCGAATCAACTCTGAACTTCCCAAAATTCAATTCCGACCCTACGTACAAGTCATAAAACATGAAGTGAAACTACTCAAGGCCTCAAACCGACGAATGATGCGTTAGAGCTCAAAACGATCGGTCAGGTCGTTACAGGTAGTTTTGGCAAAGAATTCGTAGAGAAACCCTAGTTTTCGTGTGATTTTACCTAACTAACCCCATTTGGTCCATTCTCGCCAAAACGAGGGGGGCAGAAAAACCTTTTCGTCAGTCAAATTAAAATAACTCATAAATTAATGTTGTCAGACTAATTCATGGCACAATATTAGTGGTACATTAGTGATAGTGGCGGATCTAGCTTTTTGACACCGGGTTCAGTTGAACCCATAATTATTTATGCAGAATATATATTTATGTGTAATTATTTTTTAAAATTGCAATATTTAGTAGATATGAACCATAATTTTGAAACTAAAATAACTTCAACTATAAAAACCTTAAAACAGAAACTATAGAGTTTAAGTCATTAATCCACCCTTAATCAGTAATAGACTAAAAGCATTATGTGACAGAATTTATGTTCAATGTCTAAACATCGCATTAATTAAAAACATATTCACATTAAGCATGTGACAAATTTGTGAAGAGCGAATCCTTTGCAATTAGAGACGGATTTTCTTAACCTTTCACAATTTGTGACAGATTAGGGACGGATTTTGCACATTGACAATATTATCATTTAGTCTATTTTGCAATTTCTCATTTATTTGCTTTAAAATTTGTTAAGGTCGACAAATTAGAAACTTCTTTTTGGAACAACAAAATGCTCTCAATAGCCCTTTCCTTTATAATAATGCATATTAAATATCATAAACTTTCCTCTTTAACCCAAAAATAAAAACTAAATATTTCACATTTAATGAAATTGAATTGCACGCTCTTTATCCATCAAGCTTGATTTCAATGTGCGTATTAAACAACACAAAAATGTGGTGAAGCGGATGGAACTGCTTTTCCTTTAACCAGAGGTCTTGGGTTCGAGTCTTGAGTATGAAAAAATTCTTGGTAGGGAGCTTTCCCACTGAATGGGGCCCTACGCAGCGCGAATCTGAATATAATCGGTCTCCAATACGGATACTGGACATCGGGTGGAAAACCAAAAAAAATGTGCGTATTAAACTCTCAAACTTATATCCAAAAAAGTGAAATACTTATGACAAATTGCAATAAACAATAAACGATAATAACAATACCCAAATCGGAGTTGATTGTGACTCT
This sequence comes from Nicotiana tabacum, assembly GCF_000715075.1. Taxonomy (NCBI): domain Eukaryota; kingdom Viridiplantae; phylum Streptophyta; class Magnoliopsida; order Solanales; family Solanaceae; genus Nicotiana; species Nicotiana tabacum. Next base: position 27,005,629 of record NC_134093.1, on the reverse strand, counting down.
GCCAGCCTAGTGATACGTCTAGACTTCAAACAAGACAAAGAAATAACAAACGTAAGTTTGTCTCTTGTGTTTATTTTATTGTAAGAACAAAACATAAATGTCGAGAGTAATTTGTTGAATTAAGAATGATCCCGTAGGTTTTTTCTTTTTAATATTTATTTATTTATTATTGTAATTGTAGTACCTCGACTTTGTCTCTTTATGCATCATTCAGTTAACGTTAACTTAGATAACAGTATCATAAGTGTGAACTCATCTAAAGTCAATATAGTAACAGTACAATTACGTCATTTTAATGAAGTCACTAATGTTACGTTTGTCTATTGTGTTTATTTTATTGTAAGAACAAAACATATTGTCGAGAGTAATTTGTTGAATTCAGAATGATCCCGTAGGTTTTTTCTTTTTAATATTTATTTATTTATTATTGTAATTGTAGTACCTCGACTTTGTCTCTTTATGCATCATTCAGTTAACGTCAACTTAGATAACACTATCATAAGTGTGAACTCATCTAAAGTCAATACAGTAAAAGTATAATTACGTCATTTTAATGAAGTCACTAATGTTAGTATTGTTTACCCTAAAAACAGATAAAAATTAAATTTATTTATGGTTTTAAGGATACGTGAATTAATTCGATACAAATGATAAGTTGTGTTAGATTAAACAAATAAAGGAGGTAATAAATTATCAAACCACTTGAGGAGGGTGATTATGGACTTAACAACAGCCTTAATGAAATATTCGCCCTCGATTCCGGACTCACAATGACCAAGCACTGATGAACAAGAATAAGAACTTTGAATAACAGAGAAAATAATAGTATATTGCCTTGATATGCGTGTTACAGTGTCTAATGAATAATCAGACCCCCTTTATATAGTAGGAGAGTCCTACCCTAGGTACAATTTCATAAAAGGTAAAAATCTTCCGTTTAACTAATCACCGGATTTCCACCGGTACGTGCCGAGATCCACGCCGTGATACCCGGCTGGTCACGGATATCACGGCCTTCTGTTAATCGTGCTCGGTTGCCTGACAACGCTCTCTGAAGTCTTTTGGGATTTGGACCGATCCCGGGGTCATGGCCGGGATATTCCCGAGGGTGGGCGTTGTGCCCCCGGACCCTGGCTCGATGAGACCCTCGCCTCGATTCCGGTTTCTTATTATCATGTCTCTTGCTCGATTTACCTTATTGGAAACTAGGGTGTCCCATGGGCCCGGTTTCACCCGTATACAGATAGTCCCCTCGTTTCTCGGAGAGTAAGTTTACGGAGATGACGAGGAATGACATGAGCTCTTCGATTCCTTCATCAACGCGTCGTGACAGAAACGACAAAGAAACCGAAACGTTCTATCAGTCGCGTCATAATGACTCCAAACCCGTGTCAGCCATTGGCAGGTCGTTCCTGGATGCGAAACGGCGCAAAGCCTTTATAAATACTTCCTCCTCCGTTCATTTTTTTCTTTTTACCAAGCTTCTACCTTCGATCCTCCAAGATTTCACTGCCTTTCTTCATACTCCAACATTCTAACCTTCATTCTTCAAGTTTTTTCAACAAATTGCAATCTTTTCTTTATCCTCTACTCAATCCGGTATGTTTGATTTTCTTAGCAAGTTTTAACCCATCATCTCCTAATCTTCTTTCACACTTTCAAACCTTTTTCCAGATAACAATGGCGAAGACTTCCAAGACTGCTCCCCATAATGGGGCTTCTTCTTCCTCGCAGCTGACCACCGAGGTCGAGGAGACCGCCCCTGATGTGGTTGTCCTCGAGAGGTCCGCTCCTGACGTGGCTACCGATGAACCGACAGTCGAGCCCCCTTGAAAATATTTGTCCCCGGGGGGTGTTCGGTCGCGGACGACTTTAAGGTCGAAAAGCCCTCTTCGGTGCAAGGCCGATGCGAGGTGGTGTCAAGGTACATTTCCTCCATCACTGAGGCCATTCTTCCTGTGGTTCGAAAGGACTGCGGCTGGGCGGATAAGGACGTAGTGATCCTCGGGCCCGATGATGACATTACTACCCATGTGGAGGGGTATTTGAGTGTTTACACTTACCCCTTCACAATGGCCGGGTGGACCCGGTCATTCTGGACTTCTGCAGGAGTTATGACGTGTGCCTCGGTCAAATCCATCCGTCACTATGGAGGATCGTAATCCTCATTCGATTCTTTGTTAACAAAGTCGTCTCTTGTTTGTTCACCGTCGATCATCTACTCCGCCTGTACAGTCCCCGAATCTTCCGGGGGGGACTGATAAAGCTCGTACGTCAGGCTAGTAAAGCCCCATTTTCAAGTATTGACGAGGACCAGGATCGGGGTTGGTAGGGATGCTTTGTCCGGGTGAGGATCGCCGACCTGATACCTGCCGAATTTAGGCCATTCCTCAAGAAGTGGAATGTAGCACGTAAGTGTCCTTTTCTTTTAGATGTTAATTTTACATTTTACCTCCCTTTTCCTCATCGGTATTTGCAGTGGTGCAGCCTTCGCTCGAGTCCCAAACGCCATTCCTTGGCTCAAGGAGTGGATTTAGGGCATTTGTTCATAGATGCCTTATGCCGAGCGCTCGTGGCGCGAGCTCTTGAAGGGCCGCTGGGATGCCCGTTCCCACGGTAAGATTTGTTCCTGAATAAGTAGCACTAGGCTTTCTTTCTCAGAACTATGTTCTCATTCCTTCTCTTCTCTTTTTGCAGGCTTGCCTAAGACCATTGAGCTTAGGCCCTTAGTAGGGGGCAAAGACCTGCCCGCTGATCCTTCTGCTTCGAGGCAGCCCGGGGCCACAACAGGAGAGAAGAAAATAAGAAGGTCCCTAAGTTCCCCGAACTCGGAAAAAAAGAAGACAAGAAGAAGGTTGGCTCGTAAGACAAAGGAAAACTCCAGATCCCGAGTGCCTGACTCGGACTCGCTTTACCAGCTTAGGGACGAGCCCGAGGAGGACGAACTTTTTATGTCTGGTGAGTCGTCCGTCCCCGAGGAGCGGGTGAAAGCCAAGGGGGAAACAACGGAGGCTAATCCCCCTCAGGTTCAGGAGGCTAGTGCAGAAGTAAGTAACGAGACCTCTCGAGACGTCGGCTCCGCCCCGCTCGGTGTTATAAACATTTTGTGGTCGCCTTCGTTTACAGAGTCTATGTTCGATGAAGCCCGAGCGACGAAGGAGCGATCCAACGAAGGGGTCATGGTGCGGACAATCCCCTCCGTTGCTTTTTTGATGGTATGGACTCAACCGCTCTAGAAGACTTCTCCGAGTTGGGTTATTTAGAGGTGCCGAGAAAAAGCTCATCCTCGGAGGTCGGTGGGTCGAACTCGAGCCCAAAGTTGATCAACCGGTTCCTCGCCCCGAGCATGGATCCCGGTAGGAAGCGGTCAATTATCATCACCGTCCCGGAGGATTCCCGGGTTCTTTCCGCCGTTATCGGAGTAGTTAGCTACCTCCGGTGCCTGGTAACCGAAGAATATCAGGCGAAAATGAATGAGGTGGATGCGCCGTGCTTGTTCAACAAAGCACAACAGGCGCTGACCAGGTAAACACTCTTTTGTCTTCGAATTTAGTTTTTGATATCTCTTATGCCTTTTCCTTTTCATATATTTGCCGGCCTCGGTACTCCATCATGAAGCCTTTCTCCGGTATCAGGCTGAGGTTAGCTACCTCTAGGATGAGGTTAAGGACCTTGCTGAGAAGAGGGACATGTATAAGCTTCTCAGCGAGCAACGTGAAGAAGCAGTCAAGAATCTCCCGGCTGAGTTAGACGCGGCTCAGAAGGAACATGCCGACCTGGTGGAACAAGTAAAGAACTTTGAACTTAGCGATGACGAGTTAGACATGGCAACTAATAGCCAAAACCCGCACGTTCAGCAGAAGGTTGGCTGGATCGACCAACTTTGAGCCGAGATGGATGAGGTCAAGGCCATGGTCGAAGAGTGGAAGGGAAAAATAGACCGATGGGCTTTGGAGGAAGAGGCTGCCCGGGAGTAGTTGGCCTCGGCAAAGGTACAACTTCGAATGGTGAGGGAGAAAGCCGAAGCCCGGGCCCAAAACATCGAAGACCTCCAGTCTCAGCTGGGCTCGACCATCGCTGAACGGGATGCCCTTGGCAAGGAGCATAAAATAGCCAAGTCAGTGACGGAAATAACCAGGGCCGATGCTGAAGAGATGGTGGCTCAGTACAGAGCTGATGCTGAGGCAGCCCAGGATCGCATGAAAGTCACTGATGAGAACGTGAAGTGGCAGTCCCAAAGAGAGGCTCTTGAGGAGGTCCATGCCCGGTGTTTCGACCTGTCGACCGAGATCAAAGATGCTAAACAGCTCGAGGCCAAGGCCAAGAAGCTAGCTGACCCCGAGGACGAGGAAGGCTCTGAGGGCTCCGGCGAACCCGAGGGCGGAGAAAACCCCGATGGCTCCGGTGACGAGGCTGGCTCCGGTGGAGATCAGGCTTAGGTGCCTTAGAGAATTTTATTTTATTTTTGTATTTTTGTTCATTTTGTTGAGGCAGTTTGGCCTTTGTAAAGATCTTTATTGGAATATACATAAGGCTTTCTTTTACCTTTGGTAATTTTCGAGTTTGTTTCTTTTGGTTTCTTCTTTATGATTGCAAATATTTCAAATGCCTTAGCACGAAATAAAACATAGTAATAGGGTCTTGTTCGAAGGTTCGAACAAGGCTCGTTCTCGAGGTAATTTTGTTTGAAACTCGTGGGGGCTTGATATGATTGGAATCTTTCACCAAAGTGCTTACTTAAATGTTTTTAGATTATAGTTTTGCCGAGGGTAGCCTTTGAACCGGTTTGGAATTTTTGAAGGCCTTATGTTTTAATTACGGGCTTCGGACATCTCTGAGTCGTTTCTAGGATGGACGTAGCCTTTTAACTTCGGGCATTTCCTCATAGGCTTTGTACCCCCCGGCTTCGATACCCAAGCTGTCTAGGCTTGCCTAGGACGATAGTCCCCGAGTGGGGGTGGTCGTAACCTTTTAAGTTTAGGCACTGGCTAATAGGTTTTTGTGCCTCCGGGCTTCGATAGCCTGAGCTGCCCGAGTTTGCCTTGGACGACAGTCCCCGAGTGGAGGTGATCTCTTGGATCTGGATAGAGGCGGCCCTTGGACTCAATATCTATCCTTAAGGAACAAAATGTAATAGTCTTAAGGGACAAAATATGTATCTGCAAGATAGAAACTTTCTTTTATTTCTGTGCACAACATACAAAATTGAAAATGTGTACAAACTTCATGTTATGGTTTAAGTGGTCTATGTGGGTACGGTTCATTTGACCGTTTGGCCCTTACAATAAATCATATCCACTGAGCCCAGACTGTTCAAGCACAAAGTTTCCTTCCTTGCTAAAATTATTATCTGAGGGTGATGCCCCCCAGTATTCAAGGTCGATCGTTGAGAGGGCTCGGATACTGTTGATGCAACCTTCGACTTTGGTTCGTAATCGGTGTTCAATTCTAAGTTAGCACGATCTACTGTTGCCTCAATAAAAAACTTGCCAGAAAATCCATTTGGGACAAAACCGGTTCAAGGAAAAAAGAGTGCAACACGTGCTTTCGAGCCTAATAGCTCCATCATTCTTTGGTTGTTGCCTACAAGTGTTAGTCCAATTCGTAATATATGTAAAGAAAAGAATGGATGGGGTCATACCTTAGCAATAGTATCTTTCAACAATATGCGTAAGACATGAAAGAAGACTAAAGCAAAAAAGAGAATAAATCATTTCAGAGAAAACAAGAGAGGGAGAAATTTTTCCAGAGGAAACTCATATGGAGAATTGAAGAAAAAAGGTTAAAAATAAAGAAGAGAGTGAAAAATAAAGAAGAAGATTAAAAACAAAATAAGGAAGAATGATGAAAAAATGAGGAAGAAAGGTGGATATAACTAAAATAAGGAGAATATTTATTAAAAAAAATAAATGTGAAAGAGAGTTAGGCTAATTATCCATTATTTTCTATCATGTGAGCCATTTTGATGACTTTTTTCAGCTGCCACGCGCTCCCAAGTGACCGTTTACACACATTATGCCAGGTCAGTAACGAGAGAGTTTTAATATGAAGGACAATAAAGTTCAGGGGGTTGTGGGGACACCGAATAGTTTAAGTAGGAAACTAACAAAAATATGATAGTACAAGGAGATTTTAGACTGTTAACTCATTGTTAATAAAACTAAGAAACATTACATTGTTCAATCATCGACGTCCCATTAGTGATTAGTAGAGATAAAGGAATTATTTAAAACAATAGCATCGGCATATATATAGCAAAAATATTTCCAAAACTTACCAATTTATTACATAAACTTTTTGAAATAGCGAAATAGGTCTAGCAGGAACTTAAGGGCGGTTCAACATTGTCGGTGGCCTAAAGTCGGCTGTAGGGTGAGGCAGCCAAAGCAATGGCTTTAGGCCCAAAATTTCGGGGAGCTCCAATTTAGGGGAGATTATAGGTAAAAATGCCTAGCTTCCCTAGTCTGTAAAGTCTTACATTGAATACCTCATACAGTTATTATTGTTGGAATAATTAATAATATTTTTTCTTCACCAAAAAAAATATTAACACCCTGCAAGATTGAATAATTGAGTTGTATAACATACAGCTACTTTCAACAGCATCATTGGCCGTAGGTTTATTTTATTTTTTATTTTTTTTTTATTGTTGTATCTCGACTTTGTTTATTTCATCACTCTATTTACATCAACTCTAGATAGATTTTCCTCTTTCGAACAAATAATTTATCCGTATATATTTTACTTTTACTTTTTCTTCATTTTTGCTGGTAACTGGTGTATTCATCACATGATAATTCATATGGTTTCTCTTCCCAAGATACAGTAAAAGAAAGAGACATATATTAAAAATCTGAAACATAATGACCTGTGAGCCATTGATCTAGTGCAACACTACAACTCCAAACATAAATTTGGTGGGAAAAGGGTCCATAAATGAACATGTCCTCAAATAGATTTTCCCATTTACATAATTAAAAATTATAATTGATGGACCTTTTTTAAACCACTGTTTATATTTTGACCCCATTAAGAAAAGTTTTGAAAAAATACCCTTGCGTTAGAATTTTAAAACATGCTCACAGGAATTTTGAAGCACCAGAAATTCTAACAATCACCAAAGTTTTCGGCACCAGAATTTTGGAGAACCGGAAATGATCACTAGAATTTTAAACCATATTGCTTAAAAATTTTGGTGATCCGTCAGGATTTGTGGCAAAATCCTGACGATCACCATAACTGTTGCGAGCTTTAAAATCCTGCCCAACGTGCTTTAAAACTGATGAAAACAAGGGTCCACCAAACTGAATAGAGAACGTGGTTCTCTATTAGTTCCCACAGAACGCACACAATCAGAGATAAGTAAATGATACAACAGAGTTTTACGTGGAAAACTCCTAGCTCACGGGATTAAAAACCACGACCTACACTCGTAGGATTTCAACTTCACTACTGAGAAAATTTCATATTACAAACTATTGTAACCTAGTAATTAAACTCTTAATCCCTCACTCACTTGTAATAACTCTATTACAAGCCTCTTTGTAATAACTCTATTACAAAGTTCACAACTCGACTATCTCTAGCCAAGACACAAAACACAAGGTTTATGATTTTAGAAATGGTTTCCTTCACAATGCTTCTAGCTAAGCTAAGTAGGAATTACAAATAGATCACTCTAACAAAGGTACAACACAACTAAGGACATATGGTAACACAGTCCTGGAAACTGCTCCTTTGTTTTGTTGTTCTTCGTTCTTGAAGCCTTGAAGTCACTTCTAAGATGGCAACACACTTGAGAGAGAAGCTTAATCATTTTCGAATTATTCAAATATTAGTTTTTATCTTGCTTCATGTTGATAATATACAAGTGATGTCACTTGGATGATGCAAGCAATCATCTGGTACAAGGCATGCTTCATAAAGTGACAGTTGCATTGTTTGCACTGTTGCGTGTATGCAGAGAAAATAGTGCAGCGACTTTACAGTTGTGGGGAGCTGACTTGTACTGTCAGCAAGGGAACTGGTGTCCATCTGTTTCCTCTATCGTTTCTTTGACTCTAGTTGTCGGAACTTGTGACAGACTTGAGACTTGTTGTTCTTGAGCACATTGAAGATGTGTAACAGGTTCCCGATCTGGTTCTTATCATGAAATTTGTTAGATCATCAAAATACAAAAAGGCGCATAACTAATCAATTTCCCCCTTTTGATGATGACAAACTTATAACTGAAGTTCCTCTTGAGAACCAGATCTCCATACAATATTTCCTATAAGAAGACTCTTATTCCCCTTGAGAACCTGTTCCCCACTCTCAATTTTTCTTCCCCTTTTTGGCATCATAAAAAGATTATACACAAGGAATAGGCAAAAAGAAGTTTAGCAAAGTTAACTCATGCCACATGTGTGCACACAATATGGCTAAAAACAGAGCGCAAGAGATAACATGCTTGCAAAAGACGAGATGCTCATTAATTTGAAAAAGAAGAGAACAGAAATAGTAGTACCATTGTTACACAACCATTCACAAAAAAAAAACTTAAAAGTACCAGTCATAGAAACAACAAGATAGAGACTAAGGTAGGATAGACATCATTCAACTTAACACTGGGAAGGGAACTGTTTTAAGAAGCACTATAAGGGGGAGGCAGGGATGAGAAGGCAAGGGTTCTGAGGAGAATATCCATTCGAGCATTTGCAGACACTTGTTCGTTAAGCAGCCGCTCTTTCAGGTCCTCGACTTGTTTCCTAAGATCTGCATTTTCTTTGGTTAGGCGACCAACCTCTGTGCCTTGTGCATTGCTGGAACCAGGTGCCTCTTGGGCCTGACTAAGCTACCCTTCAAGAATGGAATTATGTGCCTTCAACCTCCTTATCTCCTCATTGACAGCATTCTGAGCATCAATCAATGGAGAGATAGTGGAATTGCTGCCAACACCTCCTTTATTATCAATACACTCACATTCCTCCAAGGTGGTCTTTGACAAGGTCTGCTTGCGAGTTCCCACTGTTGCTTTTCCTAAAGGGACTTTGAAGAAGTTAAACACCTTAGTGAGAAAGAACCCATAGGGCAAACCATGATTACCATCCTTGAAGTCTTCCACTTTCTTCATATGCTCTAGAACAGGCAGATTGATAGTGGTGTAGGCATCCAGTGCTTCCATGAGGAATAGGTCTGCTTTTGAAGTAATCGAACGTCTTTATATACGTGGAAGCAAGACCTTATTCACCATATCAAACAGAAGTTGATACACTGGAAGGAGGGTCTTCTTGTGTACTTGTTCCCCTTGTTGCATAGCATCATCCTTTAGAATGGCACTTCTGAATTTTAAGAACAAGTCCCCTCAATGGATGAGATCCCTTCAGTAGGCACTCCCAAAATATTCCCTAACACAACCTCGTCCATCACAAAATGTACTATTGTAATGACCCAATCGGTTGTTTTGACTTTTAGAACCCCGTTCCCCTAAATAAAACTCCTTAAATGTGCTTATAATAAATTATGACTTGCGGAGATGGTTGGTTCGGGATTTGGAAGTGTTTGGGTTGAAATCGGAACACTTGGTTCCTTAAGTTGGCTTTAAAATACCAAGTTTGACATCGGTCAATATTTTGATAAAACAGCCTCGAAATAGAATTCTGACGGATTCAACAGCTCCGTATGGTGATATTGGACTTAGGAGCGTGTTCGAAATTTTATTTGGAAGTCCGTAGTTAAATTAGGCTTTAAATGGCTAAAATAGGAATTTAAGTTTGGAAGTTTGATCGGGGAGATGACCTTTTGATATCGGAGTCAAAATCTAGTAATGAAAATTTTCATAGCTCCGTTATGTCATTTATGACTTGTGTGCAAAATTTGAGGTCAATCGAAGTTAATTTGATAGGTTTCGACATCGAAGGTAGATGTTGGAAATTCTAAGTTTCATTAAGCTTGAATTGGAGCATAATTCATGGTTTTAGCATCGTTTTAGGTGATTTGAGGTTTCAAATAAGTTCGTATGATATTTTAGGACTTGTTGGTATATTTGGTTGAGGTCCTGAGGGCCTCAAGTGAGTTTCAGATGGTTAACGGATCAAAAGTTGGACTTAAAAAGCTGCTTCAATTTTTTTTCTTCTGCTAGATATTCTGGGCTGTGATCGAGCCCAAGATCGAGCCCAGATATCGAGCCCAGGGTCGACGGCCTGAGTCGAAGCCAGAGACGAGGCTCAATATTGAAGCCACGATCGAAGGTTTAACTCGAGGTCCATGATCGAAGGCAAGGCTCGAGGGCCAGGATCAAGACCCAAGATCGAGGGTCACGATCGAAGTCCCAGGCTCGATGCCATGATCGAGGCCATGACCGAGTCCCAAGCTCAAGGCCATGACCGATTCCCAAGCTCGAGGGCCACGATCGAAGCCCAATTCCAAAGGCTGCCTGGGCAGTTTATAAAAGAGGACATTCATCCCATTTGCCATTTTTGACGAATTTGAGCTTGAGCAGAGGCGACTTTTGACAGATTTTCAAGGGAAAAATATTGGGGTAAGTGATTCTAACTCGGATTTGGTCTACATATACAAGTATATCATTGTTTTCACCATAAATTAGTGTTTTGAGATTTAAATTTGGGAAAACTTTAGAAATCTCATAGAAACGAATTTTTGAGATTTCAGTATCGATTCGGAGTCGGATTTGAGTGAAACTGGTATGGTTGGACTCGTAATTGAATGGGTTATCGGATTTCGTAACTTTCGCCAGCTTCCGAGATGTGGGCCCCACTGACGAATGTTTAATTAATTTCGGGATTTTTATTGAAAATGTAGTATTTCCTTATAGAATTGATTCCTATAAATTTAGTGATTGTATCAAATTATTTTGGTTAGATTCGAGCCAATTGAAGTTGTATAATAGAGGAAAAGGCCTACTAATGGATTAAATTAGAGCAAGACGAGGTAAGTCTCTTGTCTAATCTTGTGAGGGGAAATTACCCCATAGTTGATTAAATTAAATAATTATTACTAATTGTGGGGGCTACGTACGCACGAGGTGACGAGAGTCTGTGCGTAGCTACTATTAATGCTAAAGTCCGGATAGTTTAGGACTCAAAAGCATGAATTACTTGTGTAAATGGTAGTGTTTACTTAAGTAAATTATTTGATATATTTATATATATGTTGTGAATTGTTAGATAAAATATTAAAGGATGGAAATCTCATATGTTTGATTTTCTGTTTAAATTAATTAATTATTAAAAGAAATTGTTCTTCCTCCCGAATTTATCTTATAATAATTATACTCTCCTTCCGGAGGTACATAAGAAAATTCCCTCCTTTCTTGTGGAGCGAGCTCGGCAGGATAGATGCATCTATGGATCGTGTCGCACGTCCCTCGACAGTGTACATGAAACTCTGGATCGGTCCGTACGACCTCGGCGGAAATAGTGCTGAATAATAATAATTACATGATACTTTGATAGTTTATTTCAGCTTGTGAAGCTAATTGAAATTTGGAAATTATTGGAATTTAAAGAATTTATTTATCTCTGTTTGTTAAGGAAATTATTGTTATTTCTGTAAATGAGGCTAATTGATAAATTTCAAATTTATTGGAATTGAAGGAATTTAATTATTTCTGTTGGTTAAAGAAAATCATTGTAAATTCTATAAATTATGTTGATCTAGATATTGCTATTTTTATTTCATTTATTATTATTGACTCTTAGTGAGTGTCAGAGTCAGCCATCTCGTCTCTACCTCTTCGAGATTAGGCTTAATACTTACTGGGTACACGTTGTTTTCCGTACTCATGCTTCACTTGCTACACATTTTATTATGCAGGTACATATATGTCTAGCGACCTTGTGAGCGTAGAGTTGTGGTTACAAATGTGGGGACTTAGGTGAGATGCATTCTATATTACAATCCGCAGCCAACAGAGTCTCCTTCAGAGATATTATATTTTCCTGTATAATTTATATTCTGGACAGATGCTGTATTTTAAATTTTAATTCCCTAGTAAATGCTCATGCACTTGTGACACCGGGTTTTGGGATTGGTTGTGAGTTGTTTAGAAATTTAGTTGCTAAAAATATTTATCATTTACTCTATGAGTTTTATTTTTATTATTTTATTGAAGAAAGTTTGATTTTAAATCCATTAAAATGGGTAATTAAGCTAAGTATATATTGTTGGCTTTCCTGACAGCGGTGTCCGGCGCCATCACGACCTTTAATAGATTTTGAGTCGTGACAACATGGTATCAGAGCACTAGGTTCACTTAGGTCTCACGAGTCATGAGCAAGTCTAGTAGAGTCTTGCGGATCGGTACGGAGACGTCTATGCTTATCTTCGAGAGGCTACATGGCTGTTAGGAATACTTTCCTTTTTGATTCCTCATCATGCGATTTGATTCCTTTGAGGCTTATGCCTTCATTTCCTTCCTACTCAATCTTATGCGACGTGAAGCGCTTGTTATAAATTGGGGATCGAGGAAATTTTTAATGGTACTACAGATGTAGTACAGGATGCTTCTCCCTATGTAATTAATTGAGCTATTGTCGTCGCATTGCAAAAGGCCGCTCTGTCATTTCAAATTAAGTAGCAATACTACCTAAGGTTTTGAGATTTGGCATTGATTGTTATGATGATTCGTGTGTTGTTATCGCACAGTGTTTATGAAATGGTAAAATGCCCATCTATGTGTCAGGGCAGTAAACGACTTGAAAGAAGATTTTTCTCAGTACATGATTCATAGGTTCCATGTTTTATTTCCAGCAGAGAAAAAGGCAATCGGGCTATGAATGTTCAGGTTTGGGGTTGATAGAGTAACGAAGCCTGATATTTTCGAGCGTGGTAGAGTTCTTAATTTTGATGTGGTGTCATCGCCTTGTTAAATGTGTTAAGGTTTACCGGTGTTATAGTTTTCTTCAACTAGCCTTCACGATGGGGTGTTAGGAATTGGTGTAGGGGAAGCAGTTGTTAGAGATCGTGGTGTGCAGTGGTTCAGGATTTAAGAGGTGTTCCTAGTATTGATGGCTCGAGAAGGATAATCCTCGAAAAGGTTTAAAGTTAGTAACGACCTATTGGTTCAAGTGCTACAAAAACGGATTTTGAGTTAAGGCAACAACTGGGCAGCAAAAGATGAGGAAGGACTTGTGGAAGGTGTCTTGGGTGGTGGTTAAGTTCTTAGGAGGCCAAGTGTGAGAAACAGAAGTCGAGTAGCTGCTTAAAGGAGATGGTTGACCAAAGTGGGAGAGTAGCAAGGTAGCATATGGGTTACGTGGTAGGATGATTACACGTCTTGAGGAAAGTTTGGAGTGATTTGGGATGTAGAATGCACAGTGACTAGGTCTACGGACTTAAGTTGTAATATTAGCTGCTATATCGAGGGAGATTGGATACAACAAGATGGAGTTGCTTGATATGAAGAAGGATACAACATGACTTTGGATTGGAATGTATTGTCGCACTTTTAGTTGACGTCCATGAGGAGTGAACGAACTGGTGCAGCTGGTGAATGAGCTCGGACCCAGGATGATCTACTGATTTAGTAGAAATTGCACCCAGTGCAGCGACGTTGGAAAATGTCAGCATGTAATTTTCATGGGCGGGCTATTTCCTGTGAGCAGATTAGCGGTCGCGTGGTGTTGACGAAGCTTCTGCGAAGAATTCTACTAGCTACTCGGCAAGAGAATTAATATGTAAATGTGGCTAGTGGTTCGGAGTGTTTATTAAAGGTTAATAGAAGGATTTCGATAAATTTGGCAAGTTGCGTGTGCAGTATCATGTCAACAATGAAGAAAGAATCTCGGTGGATTCCAGAGTTATGTAATTATAGCTTCAAGCTAAGTGGGAGAGCCCCACCATCTACAATTGGATTGTATGGTTGTCTATTTGTGAGGTTCCTGGTTATCGGTGTATTGGTGGGTCATTGCAACTAAGGGAAGAAAACATCAGCGGTAATTTGAGCAAAGGATTTGGGGAATGTGTGCCATATTTGGCCTTATCGATTCATATTCAGGTTTTTGGAAGACTCAGAGTTTATGATTTGTGTAAATGTAATGCACGGGGAAAGTGAGACAGTCGGGTGTTTCTTTGAGAAAGTGTCCATGTGCTAGCAGGGCCTTGGAGTTGACCATGCTTGGGAATAAGCCAGAGCAAGTGACTCTCGATAACGGTCTTAGAGGGTTCAAAAATTTAAAGTACGGTGCCTAAGGATCTCGAGTCCGTAGTATGGTTGAGTATCGAGCTTTTGCAGCAGATTATGAAACCGGATTCGGAGTACTCTGTGTTATCTTCCGGTTGTGGTGTAGCGTTATCTTCAGATTCATAAAAGAAGTATCATAATGGGTGTACCAGTTGAAGATGTAAAAGTGCGCACAAGGAGGAGTATGAGATGATTAGTGGGTTTTGAAACAGCGTGGTCTCGTGAAATAAGGTCACTCGGGATGAGTGCGGATTTGAGTTCGTGATGTAATGAATGGAGTTATTATTATTTCTAAGGCAAGTTGAGAATAAATTGAGAAAAAAGACGGGTCGGCTAACAATGGTTGAATCGGCATGATGGTGGCAATTATCAGTTCCTTCAGCACATAAGAGTTATGCATGTAATTTGTGGCGGTACGTGCGAGGCTTGGCGGCCGTCGTAATTGATTTTATTTGGAGGAATTCAAGTATTATGGCATGTTATGTATAAAGGGATCCCGGAAGAGTTATGGTGATTTAGACCACTACTTGAGGCCGGTATTTTCTGCGTATATGGGAATTCAGTCCCGTATTGTAATGGTTCTCTTGAAATGATTTAAGTAGAAGGTTTCTATATGATGAAGTGTTTACCCTATTAGTGGTTCGGGAGTTATGATGGAATTCTTGTACTCCTGCGCATTGCGTGATTTAGTGCACTAAGTAACATGGAATTCGAAAGTTGAGGATTCAAGATTTCGGTTCGGTGTTGACAAGGATGTCATGAGCTCGGATAAGAAGGAAAAGGATTTAGATGTTTAAAGTAAGATGGTATTGTTTTCGGCATCACCTAAGGTCGATGTCAGGTGTAAGAGACCTTGTGTATTCATTTGTGGATTTTTGATATGCTTACAGCATTAGACTAACCGGTAGCATGGGTGTGCAGACTTGTTACCTGGTGCGGAAGGTCGTGGGAGTGTTTCTCACGGAAAGATGGTGTAAGAGTGGCATGTAGTCACTTAATTGAGTGAAGATTGAAACCAAGTATAAAGATTGTGGCGATATCGCTAATTCAAGGATATATGCCTGGAGGGCGCTCGGTTTATTTAGTTATGGACTGTGGAAGTTTGTTCCAATTATGATGGCAATTCTTGTGTGTTATGGGAAAAAGGGTTATTATGGATCCTTGAAAGGTTATTACCCTAGTATGGTGCGATCAGAATCGGCTTGAGGTCTGTGGATGGATTTAAATATGAATATGGACTTTATATCAGGCCGAATGTGTTCATTTAGCATATCGCTCCTTATGGAAGAGTATTCGAACGTTGGATGTCGTTTCGTCGTCGGCTATTTCATGTAATAATATATTGTGTCGTGTGAGTTGTGAAACAACTTGATAAATTTCTTATGTGTTGAGATTCCGCGTAGTGATGGTGTTATGTAAGCAGGATGGCTCTTGAGATTCAGATCATATATCACACCTTAGTTGTTCTTGAGTTTTGTAGCGTATGGCGCTATCGGTCCTCCCAGGGATGATATCATGCACTTAGCGTGCTTGTGTCTGATATTCGGATATTTTGCAGTAGTGAGCATTCTAGCTCGGTAAGTATGTTCTTATAAATTCCTTTTGTGCGAATCGGGTGGCATGCCACCATGGGTATGTTGTTTGGATCGGATTGCACGCCGCAGCAGTATCATGTATGGATCGGGTTGCACGCCGCAACAGTGTGATGTTGAGTACAGTCCCTTATATTCTATTTTGTGTGTTTTGCATCCCATTTTCTGAGAAAGGTTCATGACACCTTTTCAGTTGTTTAATTAGTCATGTGGGTTGAGTAATCCTTTCCAGAGTTCATTTTTCTTATGTATCGCAATCGAGTCTGTATCTTATTAGCTCATTGTGGCATCATATGAGGCTTTTTGATCGTGTCTGAGGTGGCTTATTTCCTGAGCAGCTCATACTAGGTGAGACGAGATTATTGGATCCGGGATCAGTGCGATTGGATTATATGAAGTATAATAAAGAGCAAATACCATTATTTGATCCATAATGAGGCAATGGTTCTTGTCAGAGGGAGAAACTCAATAATTTGTTGACTTGGCAGTTGGTTATGAATTTTTACACATTTTTTCCATCGTGGAAGCATTTCAAGAGTTGGAACAGGACTTATATGTATCATGAGGTGTGTTGTGAACATCAGATTCGTGGAATTTTGGCTATTGTTATTGAAGGATGTTATTGTGGTAATGTGAATGATACGGTGCATGGTCTAAATTCAACAAAAGTATGCAATCATGTATTGGTGCATCGTGTAGTGATTGATACGGTGTTCATAGGTTGGAAACAGGCATGGTGGAGAATTATGGATGTTAGAATTTGGCTCTAAGGCTTATTTGCCTGAATAAAGGGGAGAATCTTCAGATTGGCTTGAGTTAATGTGCTCAACTGGGTGTGGTAGGAAGAGTAGGTGCACGATGTGTTAAGCAATGATTTTTGATAACTCCGGAACACTCCTTAGCACGTTCGAGGACGAAGGTATATTTAAGTGGGAGCGAATGTAATGACCCAACCGGTCATTTTGACTTTTAGAACCCCGTTCCCCTAAATAAAACTCCCTAAATGTGCTTATAATAAATTATGACTTGCGGGGATGGTTGGTTCGGGATTTGAAAGTGTTTGGGTTGAAATCGGAACACTTGGTTCCTTAAGTTAGATTTAAAAGGCCAAGTTTGACTTCAGTCAACATTTTGAGAAAACGATCTCGGAATAGAATTCTGACGATTCCAACAGCTCCGTATGGTGATTTTGGACTTAGGAGCGTGTTCGAAATTTTATTTGGAAGTCTGTAGTTAAATTAGGCTTGAAATGGCTAAAATAGGAATTTAAGTTAGGAAGTTTGACCGGGGAGTTGACTTTTAGATATCGGAGTCGAAATTCAGTTCTGAAAATTTTTATAGCTCCATTATATTATTTATGACTTGTGTGCAAAATTTGAGGGCAATCGGAGTTGATTTGATAGGTTTCGACATCGAAGGTAGAAGTTGAAAATTTTAAGTTTCATTAAGCTTGAATTGGAGCATAATTCGTACTTTTAGCATCGTTTTAGGTGATTTGAGGTTTCAAATAAGTTCATATGATGTTTTAGGACTTGTTGGTATATTTGATTGAGGTCCCGAGGGCCTCAGGTGAGTTTCGAATGGTTAACGGATCAAAAGTTAGACTAAAAAAGTTGCTGCAGTTTTTTTCTTCTGCTAGATATTCTGGGCTGTGATCGAGCCCAAGATCAAGCCCAGATATCGAGCCCAGGGTCGACGGCCTGAGTCGAAGCCAGAGACGAGGCTCAGTATCGAAGCCACGATCAAAGGTTTAACTCGAGGGCCATGATCGAAGGCAAGGCTCGAGGGCCAGGATCTAGACCCAAGATCGAGGGTCACGATTGAAGTCCCAGGCTCGATGCCATGATCGAGGCCATGACCGAGTCCCAAGCTCGAGGCCATGACCGAGTCCCAAGCTCGAGGGCCACGATCGAAGCCCAATTCCAAAGGCCGCCTGAGCAGTTTATAAAAGAGGACATTCGTCCCATTTGCCATTTTTGACGAACTTGAGCTTGAGCAGAGGCGACTTTTGACAGATTTTCAAGGGAAAAATATTGGGGTAAGTGATTCTAACTCGGATTTGGTCGACATATACAAGTATATCATTGTTTTCACCATAAATTAGTGTTTTGAGATTTAAATTTGGGAAAACTTTAGAAATCTCATAGAAACAAATTTTTGAGATTTCAGTATCGATTCGGAGTCGGATTTGAGTGAAACTGGTATGGTTGGACTCGTAATTGAATGGGTTGTCGGATTTCGTAACTTTTGCCGGATTCCGAGACGTGGGCCCCAATGACGAATGTTTAATTAATTTCGGGATTTTTATTTAAAATGTAGTATTTCCTTATAGAATTGATTCCTATAAATTTAGTGATTGTATCGAATTATTTTGGTAAGATTTGAGCCAATTGAAGTTGGATAATCGAGGAAAAGGCCTACTAATGGATTAAATTGGAGCAAGATGAGGTAAGTCTCTTGTCTAATCTTGTGAGGGGGAAATTATCCCATAGGTGATTAAATTAAATAATTGTTGCTAATTGTGGGGGCTATGTATGCACGAGGTGATGAGAGTCCGTGCGTAGCTACTATTAATGCTAAAGTCCGGGTAGTTTAGGACTCAAAAGCATGAATTACTTGTGTAAATGGTAGTGTTTACTTAATTAAATTATTTGATATATTTATATATATGTTGTGAATTGTTAGATAAAAATATTAAAGGATGGAAATCTCATATGCTTGAATTTCTATTTAAATTAATTAATTGTTAAGAGAAATTATTCTTCCTCCTGAATTTATCTTATAATAAATATACTCTCATTCCGGAGGTACATAAGAAACAATCCTCCTTTCTTGTGGAGCGGACCGAACGCCTCGGCAGGATAGATGCATCTATGGATCGTGTCGCACGTCCCTCGACAGTGTACATGAAACTCTAGATCGGGTCGTACGACCTCGGCGGAAATAGTGCTGAATAATAATAATTACATGATACTTTGATAGTTTATTTCAGCTTGTGAAGCTAATTGAAATTTGGAAATTATTGGAATTTAAAGAATTTATTTATCTCTATTTGTTAAGAAAATTATTGTTATTTTTGTAATGAGGCTAATTGATAAATTTGAAATTTATTGGAATTGAAGGAATTTAATTATTTATGTTGGTTAAAGAAAATCATTGTAAATTCTATAAATCATGTTGATCTAGATATTGCTATTTTTATTTCATTTATTATTATTGACTCTTAGTGAGGTCAGAGTCGGCCATCTCGTCTCTACCTCTTCGAGATTAGGCTTGATACTTACTGGGTATACGTTATTTTTCGTACTCATGCTGCACTTCAGGTACATATATATCTAGCGACTTTGTGAGCGCAGAGTTATGGTTACAAATGTAGGGATTTAGGTGAGCTGCATTCTATATTACAATCCGCAGCCAACAGAGTCTCCTTCAGAGATATTATATTTTCCTATCTAGTTTATATTCTGGACAGATGCTGTATTTTAAATTTTAATTTCCTAGTAAATACTCATGCACTTGTGACATCGAGTTTTGGGAATAGTTGTGAGTTGTTTAGAAATTTAGTTGCTAAAAATATTTATCATTTACTCTATGAGTTTTATTTTTATTATTTCATTGAAGAAATTTTGATTTTAAATCCATTAAAATGGGTAATTAAGCTAAGTATGTATTGTTAGCTTGCCTGACAGCAGTGTCCGGCGCCATCACGACCTTTAATGGATTTTGGGTCGTGACAACTATGTTGACCTTCAAGCTAATGTTTTCATCTTCCACTGTAAACATATATGTGTAAAAGCTATGCATATCTTTCTCATACACCTTGGGGCTCTGATTGGTGAACAAGTGTGTCCACTTTTGAAACTCATAAATATCAACCAATTGACGCATCCCTGCCATGTCGAGAATGTCAGGAGCAAATATTCTGCCCCATAGTACCCTCTGCTTCCTGAGGTTTTCTGTGCCTTCATCCTTTGGCACAATCACTTTGGCCCTTTTAGAGGAACCAGGTTTCTCGGTGTCACCAGCCTTTTTTTTCACAGACTACCTCACATTCTTCTCCTTCTTTTCAGACTTCTCAGAAGATTTCTCACCACACTTCTCTCCCTCTACATTTTTCACATCCACAGTTTTTACAGATGACTCTCTCCTGGGTTTTGGAATCACAGGTTTCTTAGAGGACTTAGGAATTAAGGAAGTAGGCTCCTCATTCACTAGCTTTCCACCTTTCATCAGCCTCCTCATTTTCTTCTCTTCTTTGTTTTTCTTTAGAATAGAGTCAAAGGATTCCTTCTTTTGCAGCCTGGTAGTGGGTCTTTTAAGAGTGGGCTCTTTAGGAGCTTGTCGCGCCCCATTTTCTCGCGAAAAGGGGTTTCGACGTGTGACAACTCTTTTAAATGGGTATTAAAAGAGAAGAGTCGCCACCTAATATTTTAAAGTACGTTAGGGCACCTATTTGTAAATAACTCTGTTTTGACTAGTCAACGCCACCAAAGATCGGGTAAGGGCTCAAATTACCTCAAAGAAAAGGTGTTAGGCATTCTTCGAGGTCCACAACTGTGGTTCTCGACCGAAGTTTAAACTATGTGGATTAGAGAATTAAGCTAGGTGATCAAATAAGCAAACAAAGCTGTAGAAGTTGAAAACTCTATTATAACATAAGAATTAACTATATGGCTAATTGATACAAGTATTAAAAAATCACAAGGAGTACAAATGACTAAATGCGGACAACAAGCATATAAAGAAAAGAGGTCCTAAGTTTTTTATCCTAAAGGATCACCCCGTACAATATAAATAATACTTCGCAACTCCCTTGAGGTAGGGGTTGCTCATATTATTCAGCAGGTACAAACTATCATCTCCTGCTACCCAATTACTATGTTGAAGTTATTACTTAAAGGCGCTCTAATTCAATTCCAAAAATGTACCCTATGCGTGCACTACCCGTCTCGTGCCTATGGTTCAGGAGGCTTTGGACCTACTATTAGGTGGTTCTAGACTTTACTTAGGTTTCTCAAAATGATAAAACTAGGAGACATTCAAAACTGATAGGACTGTACACAATGGCAATGAAAGGCACAAGTTGACCTCTACACATAAGCACAAAAGCACGCGATCAGATTTTTCTGGTTATGCAGTAGATAGAATTAAGACGTATTAGAATCATTAGGTCCTATAGGCATGATTTCTATATGATTCCAGTATTATATAGGCAGTGCTGCAGTTTCTGGACAAACGTATAGGTGGATTAAAGCGTTGCAAGTCCTATAGGCATGATTTCTATTTTGTTTGCGTAATAAGGTAGTGAAAACAATCCCAGAACTCTCAATTACCAGTGCTGATTTTATATATATGCGTCTTAGGCAGGTGACAGTATCCTATAGGCATGATTTCTAATAGTTTCATAATAAGGCAGTGAGGTCGCTTGAAAACATAGGATTAGCAGCGTTGATAAACATCCTATAGGCAGGATTTCTAACAATTGACAATTAGACTTGATTTTGTAACACTTTAACCCTATAGACATGCCATCTAAGTGAGGCAGATAAAAGTAACATAAAGCAGCTGATTAATTACTAAACCTTATAGTCATGATATCTAGATTAGCAAAGACATTATATTATTGTATCCTATAGGCATACTATCTAAAAGCGTTGAGTAGTAGACATGGAAACAAGTATAGCAATTACTTGAGCCAACATATTTTGACAAGTTAAGTGAAGTGTGTGCGTGATTCCTATAGGCATGATCCCTATCAGTGTGCGACCCACACTAAATGAAACAACAAATAAGGCATGCTGGACGTAATAGCAAATAGAACACATGGACCCTATAGGCATGTTTTTTACCCTTTCATGCAAGTATTAGAATATCCCAGCCCCCTTTTTATTAATCTCCCCATTATTCGTTATTACAGCCCAAATGGATTAATGCGAACCAAATATGAACAGTTATAGAAGGAGACAACTATAGGCCCAATGATAGGCCCGATGCAAAATAACCTAGTGCTTTTCTGGGCCTTCGACAACTCCCTTTCATACGACCAGTAGACCCAAATCCCTAGCTCATAAGACCAGTATAGTAAGTCTGAATCCAACAGCAAAGTCCAACAACATATATAACCCAGTACCAGGCCCAAATGAATGACTTATATCCCCATTAGATGTCAAACTCAACCACACAAGCAACAAACTATGCATTGAATTAATTAAACAGAGTAGGAAGTTCACACACTTAGCTCTTACGACTGTAGTACTAATTCTCTCTAAGACATATAGACAAATCATATTGCATAAGACAAGTTCATGCTTGCATTTTAAGGGACATGATTGATCATCCTAGGATAACATACTCTTTCAAATGAAGTTTCAAACACTAACATGGTCAAAAACAGCTTAAGGCAATTTTCAAATAGGGGATCTAATCATGAAAGCTAATGGAGAAATAGAGAACAACCTCAATATAGTAAGTTTAACATAAAGACTAATAATATAGGTTCATAGTCGAGCAATTACTTAACAAGAGAAAGTTATCATGTTGAACATTAATCACAATACAAGAGACAATATCAAACTTCAATATTAGGAGAAGCAAGCATCAATTCTAATACTATTTGGCCATATGTGGTGAAAGAAGGTCAGCTGTAAGATTTATTCCTAAGGTCTTAACTGGTACTATGGAATGCAGGATTGAGCAAGTCAGCAAATACACAATAGAATCATGAATGCATAATAACAGGTCCTCATGAACAGCAAGACCATAAGAGTAACAAGTTAAGCATGGACTAAATTACTTCCTAAGCATGAGTTTGGTTGACATAACAATCCAGGACAGGGTAGGAAAGCAAACTCAGGATTGACAACAAACATCAGCATAACATAGCAAGCTAAACAGGTTTAGTAGAGCCAGAATTTTCAATAGGCAAAGACGCACTAAGAACTAGATTGTCACATAAAGGCTGGATATTGCATTTCACCTTATAGACTATAAGTATATTTAAACAATACAGGATTGAACTAAGCATGGAACACATAGTAAAGCTCACAATTAGCTGACATCACAGTTAAGAATTGGTCGTAGTAGAGTATCAGATACATTAAAACACAATAGTTGGTCTATCATAAGGATGCAGAATAAAGTAGGGGGAAAACTCAGGTAGAGTAGCAGGTAATAAGAATTAAAACACACACACTAGGGTAAACATGCTTAAGAGAGTAAAAAATCATTCATATTGAACACAAGTAATAGACAGATATCAGAGTTGGGAATTGTAGGCAAGTTCAAATGATAGTAAAAGAGTTCAGAGTCACAAAACAGCTTCGAAGCCAATAAGGTTGCAAACATAGATGGCATAAGAACATATTGATTCACAAAAGTCTCAATAGCATGAATATACTGAATATGAACACAAACGAAAGAGGATAAACTGCTAAGGTCAAAGAACTTACCAGCTATCAATTAATAAATAAATAAATAAGTAGAACTGTCTCAGCGGTACTTCAAATGTCAATAGAGAGCAGTGGAACCCAAAATAATCTTAGTGCGTCAGAGTTCCCAAGGGCAGTGCTCGCACTAAGAAAGGTCAACTAGTCGAATTCAGGGGGCCTTGGCTTTCAACCGGCCCAGAGCCAAAGTTCATAACAATATAGAATAAGAGAATAAGAGAGCAATAGTGGTTAATTTCAGTGACTAAGCTCTCTTTAAAGGGAATTAGGGGAGGGGTTTATATAGTGTTCAAATTAAGTAGGTAAACATGGAAAATTATCAATCAAACACAAAGAAGGAAAGAATATATCGCACGCAATCAAAATCGGCAAAGGAGAAGGAGATTCTCAAACCCTAGTTAGGGTTCAACGACTGAAAAATTGACTCGTGGATGTGGGGAATCAACCCATTTTCCGTGTATATGGACGAGATATCGTCCAAATCTTGAAGATCAAAGCTGAACGGGTCCGATCTGGAATGGTAATACTTGCCAAACTTAGGGTGAGTACTAAGTAACATCAAGAGCGTGTGAGTAGTAGCAGGGTAGTGTAAATAAGGTAAATAGATTGTAGGACTCCATAGTATAACCGGATTCAGAGGCATTTTTGGGGTAAGATGGCTAGGGTTCGTAGAAAATGAGAGCGTGTGAGGGCGGATGGGCAAAGAGAATGGTCTTTAGGGTTTGGGGTAGGGATATAAGGAGAGTGAGGGTTTTATTTTGGGGCGTTGATCATTTGAGATTAACAGCCAAGATTAAAAGGACGATGGGGTGGGTTGAGGAAACGGGTCCCAACCGGGTTGGAATAAAGGGGTCGTTTAGTTTAGGCCAGGGCAGATTGGGCTAAGGTTTGGGGTGTTTGGGCCATTAATTTGGTCCGAAAATTGGCTTATGATTGGACTGGATTTTAAATACAAGAAATAAAGGAAAAATAGTTTAATAAAATAGTTAAATATATAGAAATATTATTTATGCAACATAACATTTTAAAATAATATATGAAGGTTATAAAAATATAAGAAATTATTTTGACTATGAATAAAATGAAAAAGTGCAATTAATTGTAAAGTATATGCTATTATTCCAAAAAATATGTAAATACATATGTAATTATATATAGAATGAAGTAAAATATTATAAAGCATATATATAGGTGTAAATAATAAATTTTGATGATTAAGTCATCACAAAATAATTTGAAGGAGTAATTAATAAATATTGAATAATTTAAATGCAAGAAAATCAATTTTAACACCTCAAAAATTATGAGAAATTGCAGAAAATACTTATATGACTCTTGTAAATTGGTGATGATGCAGAAATGATATTTTGAAAGTATATAGGATATTTATAAAAATATGAAGACAAAATTGGGTATCAACAAAGTTGCCCTTCCACTTCTAGCAGCAATAAAGCTAGCTACAATCACATTGTCAGTCTTCCTCACTATTTTCATTTTCCTCTTCAGATAGAGATCTCATCTCACGAATGACAAAGTTCAACAGCTCAACATCGAAGTGAGGAGAAGGAGCAGGATCAGTACTGACCTGGGGTTCTTTTGAGGAGCAAGGGATTTCATCCCAAGTAGGAGCAGAGTGCTCTTCTTGGGCAGAGGGATCAGGTCCCTCTATTGTTTCCCCAGTAGTATTGATAGGTGCCAAATTTTCAAAGAACACCAGTTCCCTACCCTCATCCATGTGATTTCACCTTCCCCCTGAGACCCAGTGGTCTCATTATCACCCTCATAACCACCAACAAAACCTCCCTTTGCAACAATTAGTAACATGTTCTCAATGGTTGCTTTCTCATTTACCCCCAAAATAGAATCAGAGGATACAGGAGGAACATTACCTGCAGGATTGGCAATATTCAGATCAAAGCTTGGAATGGACATTGTCGAAACTTTGCCACTACGAACCGCATCTTGTAGAATCTCAGAACTTTCCCCAACTTTCTGACTAGAAACTTCTTGTCCTTCATCTTCGTCTAATGTTTCGTCTTCTGTAGTTTTTTTCGGAGAGGCAGAAGGAGAGATCGCAGCAATGAACCTTTTGGGGTTCTGAGTCTTACGACTTTGGTGAAAATCAGAACTCGATTGGGTTAGAGAGGAAGCAGTAGGTGGTTGTTGATATGGTATGGGGTTTTGGCTGGGCAACTGTTGGGACTCAAACTCTCGCTTCAGTGCTTCGTGAGACCAAGACATAGTGGGGACGACACTGGAAGTGTTCGGAATTTCTAGATTCTAAGACATAGTGGAGATTGGAAGTAAAGACACGAGAAGAAGAGAGTTTGCTTTGAGAGAGAAAAGGGAATTTCTGGCTTTGATGTGGATAGTGAGGAAAGAGACAGCGTTTGGGGTTATTTAGAGGAAATTAGGGACCGGTTATAAATGGGTATGAATTACTGGGTAGACGTGTCGTTTAGTAATGGGTGTGACGTTTAAGTTCTAAAGAGATGAGAGAAAGAGAGAGACTGAAAACATTTAATAATGTGGCACTTTTATAGACGTTAAAAATGTGCATGAGAGTACAAAGGAACTTCTAACCTGAGTCAAGGGAACCAGGTTCCCTGACTTAGTTTTTTAAATGTGAGCCTCATCCTTTTACCAAGATGCAACGTTATTAGCTGCTTGTTTGCTCTGTAGTTGCCATGCGTGTTTACTTGTAACGGTATAGAGATGAGTTAGAACTTGCCAGAAAATACTTTTTAGTTGTTTTACCTGTTCATTCTTTCATAGCTAATCATTGAGGGACCTGGTGCTCAGTTTGATTTTATCAACCCCAATGTCAATCGATTCTTTTAAACGTACTCTCTGCTAGTGCTTTGGTGAAGATATCTGCTACTTGGTCTTCTGTTTAGCAGAACTTCATGCAGAAAAGACCTTTTTCAACATTGTCTCTAAGAAAATGATGTCGCACATCAATGTGCTTTGTTCTCTTATGTTGAACCGGGTTCTTTGCCATGTTGAGAGTACTGGTGTTATCGCACAGTAATGGCACACAATCAGAAAATACACCAAAGTCCTCCAGTTGCTGCTTGATCCACAGTAGTTGAGCACAACAAGAGTCGGCTGCCACATACTCAGCTTCTGCAGTTGAAAGAGCCGCAGAGTTTTATTTCTTTGTATCCCATGAAATCAAACCCGATCCCAAAAAATGTGCCATGTCAGATGTGCTCTTTCTATCCACCAGATAACCAGCATAATCAGCATCAGCATACCTAATTAAGCCAAAATTGTATCTTGAAGGATAGTAGAGAACCAGGTCCTGCGTTCCTTTGAGATATCTTAGAATCCTCTTGGCAGCTTTTAGATGAGATTCCTTTGGACTGGATTGAAATCTAGCGCATAATTCCACACTAAATACGATATCAGGTCTACTAGTTGTGAGATACAAGAGTGAACCGATGATACCTCTGTACATGGTTTCGTTCACAGGAGAACCAGGTTCATCCATGTCCAGACGAGTGGCAGTGGCAATAGGAGTATCAATGGTCTTTGAACTTTTCATCTCAAATCTCTTTAGGAGCTATTTAATGTACTTTTGCTGACTTATCATTATTCCCTTAGGGGTTTGCTTAACTTATAACCCTAAGAAAAAATTCAATTCCCTCATCATGCTCATTTCAAACTAGCTTCCCATAAGCTTTGCAAACGCTTCACACAAGGAATCATTTGTTGCACCAAAGATGATGTTGTCAACATAGACTTGCACAATGAGCAGGTTCCTCCCCCGTATCTTCAGAAATAGGGTGTTGTCGATTTTTCCTCTTGTAAAGCCATTTTCAAGAAGGAACTTGGACAACCTCCTATACCATGCACGAGGGGCCTACTTCAGTCCATATAATGCCTTGTCAAGTTTTAATACATGTTCAGGATGCTCATGACACTCAAAACTAGGTGGTTGTTTGATGAAAACTTCTTCCTTTAGATATCCATTCAAAAATGCACTTTTGACATCCATTTAGAACAATTTGAATTCCATATGAGATGCAAAGGCAATGAGGATTTTGATGGCTTCCATTCGAGCAACTGGGGCAAAAGTCTCATCATAGTAGATCCCTTCTTCTTTATTGTACCCTTGCACTACTAACCTGGCCTTGTTCCTTGTTGTATTCCCAAATTCATCAAGCTTGTTTCTAAATACCCACCTAATTCCTATTACAGTTCTGTCTGAGGGTCGAGGAACCAGGTGCCATACGATGTTCCTCTAAAATTGATGGAGTTCATCTTGCATAGCAGTAAACCACTCAGCATCTTTCAATGCTTCCTTGATATTTTTGGACTAAATTTGAGAAAGGAAAGTTGAGAAGGCAAGTGAACTTCTTGTCTTTGATCTGGTTTGAATCCCAAAGTCAAGAGGAGTGATCACATTTTGGAGAGGATGTGAACTTTTGTGCTTCCAGTTAGACACCTGAATCTCATTGTGAGAAGATCCAGGTTCAACTGAATGGGATCCATTTTGGCATCAGCAACTATGTTCTCTGCTTCAAATGTTGTGAAGTAGGAACCAGGTTCCTCTGTATCAGCTGGAGATTCAGCTGCATCATCTTCATTGGATTCCTTGACTTGACTCATCATGTCAGCCTTTCCATTTGCCATATCAATGACTTCACCAGGAACCTTTTGACTGCTTTCCGTCTTGATCAACCTTATCATGTGAATCTTTTCTACATAAGTGGTGTGATTCATCAAAGATCGCATGTATGCTTTCTTCAACACATTGAGTTCTTTTGTTGTAGACCTTGTATGCTTTGCTTTGTGATGGATAGCCAAGAAAGATTTCTTCATCACTGTTGGAATCAAATTTTCCCAGTGCTTCCTTACCATTATTAAGAATGAAATATTTTCAGCCAAATGTTCTCAAGTGGGTTAGCTTGGGTTTCCTCCCGTTCAGCAGTTCATATGGGGTTTTGTTCAAGAGAGACCTGATCATGCACCTGTTCACCAAGTAGCACGCAGTGTTAACTGCCTCTGCCTAAAAGCCTTTTGCTACGCCACTGTCAATTAGCATAGTTCTTGCCATGTCTTCAAGAGTCCTATTTTTCCTCTCCCCGACACCATTTTGTTGGGGTGTTCTGGGAGCTGAAAAATTGTGACTTATACTATTTTTCAGCACGGAATTCGTCGAATTTTGTATTGTCGAACTTGGTGCCATGATCAGACCTTATACTTACAACATTGTGGCTCATCTTCACTTGAATATGCTTTACGAATGCAACAAAAACTGAAAAGGTTTCATCCTTGGTTCTGAGAAACAGGGTCCATGTGAATCTGGAGTAGTCATCAACTATGACAAAAATGTACTTCTTTTCTCCTCTACTTGGCACCCTTATAGGTCCACATAGATCAATATGAAGGATATCAAGTGGCCTTAAGGTGCTTACTATGTTCTTGGGCTTGAAAGAGGACCTGACTTGCTTTCCTTTTACACATACATCATGCACCTTGTGATCTTTGAATCTTGACTTGGGTAGCCCACGGACCAGGTCCTTCTTGACCAACTTGTTCAGCAATGAAAAGCTTGCATGTCCCAATCTTCTGTGCTACAGCTCAACATCATCATCAATAGTACTCAAACATGTATGGTCCCCATTGTGTAAAGACTCAAAATCAGCAACATAGATATTTTTGAATCTTTTTGCCAACAGAACCACTTCACCACTCATGGGATTTGTGATTGTGTAGGTTTTTTATAAGAATTCCACTTTGTTTCCTTTGTCTCATATTTGAGAGACACTTTACAAAGTGATTTCAGAAAATGGTTCGCAGGAATGGAGGCATTCCAAAAAGGGGCAGCTCTAACAAACCAAAAGGTTATGACTTGTGTCATAAATGTTGAAAGGCAGGATATTTCATCAAAGACTATCCTTTCCTCAAGCAAGACCAGTACAAGCACAACACAGACAAAGCAGCTAAGAGGAACCCAGTTCCTGACAAGAGATTCAAGAGAAAAGATGCCGCTGGCAATGTTGTGAAACAAACTCTTGCTGGATGGGGAGATTCTTCAAGTGAATCTGTGGAAGACGATGAACAAGGTGACACCTCCATGATGGAAGTTGAAAGCGAAGCAATTAAATATGACTCTATCTTTGCCCTGATGGAAAAATCTAACGATGACGAAAAAGATGATGATGATGAGGTAAACTTTCTAGACGTTCAAAGAAATATGAAGTCTTACTTTCAAAAGAAGCTTATATCCTTGGCCAATATTTTAATTGATACTTATCATAATCTTATAAATTATAAAAATATGTTAACTGTAGAACTAGGAGAGGTAGAACACGAGAGAGATGATCTGGTAGTTGTAGTGGTTGATCTAAAATAAACCATTGAGGTTCTAAAGAGAGAAAAATATGTTCTAATTGAAAGAATTGAAAACATAGAGCATGAGAGAGATGACATGTTGGTAGTAGTTGTGGATCTAAAAGAAACAATTGAGGATTTAAAAAAGGGAAACAGTTCTGGGAACATCCAAAAGGGAAAAAGAGTTGCAAGTGAGGCACACATTAAGCTTGAAAATGAACTCAAATTGGTGAAATCTAGTATGTGTGCTGAACTTGAAAGAAACAGACAACTTCAAGAAGATCTAGGCAGAGTTAAAAATGACCTAGAAAAATCTCTAAAATGGACCTAGTCCTCTGATACAATCACTGCCATGTATACAAGCAATGGTGGGAACAAGCAGGGAGTCGGGTTTCAAAAGGAAAAGACTCCCTACAATCCATATAGCAAGTATGTTACTGTCCCTGATAACTGGCTTTTCACTCACTGTGGAAACACTGGCACTTTAAAGAAAACGATAAGGCTAGAATTCAGTCCCAACAGAAAAACAAGGTTTTTTTGAAAAGGTAACAACTGCTAAAGAACCTGGTTCCTCTACTAAAAAAACGTATAATGCCTGCTTTGATAAAAAAAAGTTTAATTCGCCCTTTTCCTCACTACAAGGGACCCAAACTTGTTTGGGTTCCTAAGTCTAATCCTTGATTTTCTTGTGCAGGGAGCAGCGAAAGAAAGCAGCCAAAATGGTATATGGATAGTGGCTGCTCTAAGCATATGACTGGAAGCATTGATGATTTCCTTTTACTCAAAGCCTTGCAAAGGGAACTGATGTCCATCTGTACCCTTTATCGTCTCTTTGACTCTAGTTGTCGGAACTTGTGGCAGACTTGAGACTTGTAGTTCTTGAGCACGTTGAGGATGCGTAACAGGTTCCCGATCTAGTTCTTATCATAAAGTTTGTTAGATCATCAAGATACAAAAAGGCACATAACTTATCAAAAACTCTTGCGATCAAGAATAATTCTGGCGAATTAAAAAATTCTTGCCAAGCAAACTTTAAAATTCTAGCATGAGGCTTTTTTCTTCTTCCAAAACTTGTGTTACTGGAGTCAAAAAGGTCAATAATGGCACTGAAGTGTTTTATTTCTGTCATTCAATGAGGTACTGTCGATTCAATTATTTTAAATAAAAAGTACATGGTAATATTTTCTAACGATCGAGAGGAGTGTTATCTTACTAAGCTATAGGCGAGATGCTTAGTAGGCGTTTGGACATAAGAATTGTAAAATTCAAAAAAATAGTGAAAATATTTTTCAAGTGAAAATGGTATTTGAAATTTAGAGTTGTGTTTGGACATAAATTTCAGTTTGGGTTGTTTTTGAAGTTTTGTGAGTGATTTGAGTGAAAATTTTGAAAAATAACTTTTTCGCAATTTTTCAAATTTTCGAAAATTTCCAAAATGCATCTTCAAGTGAAAATTGAAAATTTTATGAACAAACACTGATTTCGGGAAAAAACGAATTTTTTTTGAAAAAATCTTCAACCAAATTGTATGTCCAAACGGGTCCTTAGTATGCTTAGTTATCTCAATTCTTTAAAAAGAGTATAGGTCGCTACTTCACCAAGTGTTCTTTTGGAAAAATTTCAGGTAGGAAATAGGCGAGACCTGTATTTCAAGTGTTATCTAACAAATTTCAATAGTTTCAATTCTTTGTTAAACGTCACGTCCATTCAAACTTTTGCTACATAAATTGAAAGTATGGAGTATTCATTCTGAACCAAGGACTAACTAACATGTTAATAAAAAAATCTACATTCTTTGACTTTAATATAGTTAAATGTTAGGAGTGTATGTAATAAAAATGTCTTATATTAGTTTGGTATAAACTAGGTGTACGTAAATTCTTTTGCTTCAGTCTGCATGCGGGCTAACACAGGAGAAAATCAGAAAAGAGATAATTATCAATCGGCTAAAAGTTGAACTGATATCAAAATCATAAAAGTACTGCAGGAGACATCTATAATGTAACAGCATTGTCATCAAAACAAGTAACAAAAACAGAACTTAAATACGTAGAGGAGTAAGTTTTTTGGTAATAAAAACTTATAAGAAATTGATAATCTACTCGTCGAAAAGACCGAAAATAGCATCATCCTCAGATTCTTCAGCTTCATCATCTTTCTTATCCTGTTTAGTCTCAACAACTTCACCATCACCTTGAGAAGCACCAGATTCAGCAGCTGCTGCAATTGCAACAGTAAACTTGCTAGGATCCTGCAATAGTTTGGGCAGAAATGCAAAAAAAGGTTCAGCATTTATAGAACAAATACTAACACAGGAAGAAAAATGATTTAGTTGATATCAAATAATATAAAATATTTTATCATAGACACAGCAATATAACATAGAATTTGCAATTTAAGATTAGCCTCTTTAGAAAGACTAGTTTTGTAAAGGACATGACTTTTGAAACTAAATTTTATGTAGTATAGACTAAGCTTTTGGCTACAAAAATAGAGAACAAGAAATATACTACTACTAAACAAGTTAAAAATAACCGTGCCAAAATCATACTTATGTTTGAATCTCTATAAAAACACAAATAAATGTTTTCATTTCAAAATTTTATACTACAAGAAATATATTACTACCATCTTTTTTAATGAGATTAAAACAATATAATAATCATTGGTGCGACAAATAGAATCAGGTCACTTATAAAGTAACCACAAGTAAAGCATTAATTAGTAACCTAATAAAAGTTATAACTAATTAGAGCATGCTATCACATGTTAAAATTTATTTATACACATAGGCGGAGCTAGTCTACAGTGTACGGGTTCGGCTAGGAAACTAATTAAATATGCATAAATATTTAATTGCAAACCCACTAACTAAGACGAACAATGGGTTTTGTGCTAAATTCAGAACTCATTCATAAACTTCAAATTCTGGCTTCGCCTCTGTTTACACCGTCACTAACTTAAATTCATATAAAAAGGAGTTAAGTAATTACCTTGAGATACTCTTTCACTTGATCAGCTTGTGGATATGAATACTCAGTTTCAACAGTAACAGCCAAAACACTCTTGTAGCCTTTGACAAACATGTAAGGAGCAGCTGCAAGTGTAGGGTAAGAAACAGCCAAAGACAAAGTAGTGACCATTGAAACTCCAGTTGCAAACTTCTCCATAAGATCATCTTCAGTTAAATCAAGAACTTCTGGGCTAAACACTGATCCATTGTCATAAACAGAAACCACAACAAGACCATAAGAGAATGGCCTTATTCCAAGCTTGGCCAATAGAGCTGCTTCTGATGATCCAACTTTGTCACCTTTCTTGATTAGCTCCACTGGTGTTATGATTTCAACTGTTCCCTTGTTGATCTTAGTAGGAATGTTTAGAACCTATAAAGTAACAAATTGTAGAAATTATTGACATTTTATACTAAAAAAACTGCTCTATACGAATCTAGACCCCACGCATAAAGGGAGGTTAGTGCACCGGACTGTCCTTTTTTACTCTTGAATCGATTGTTAATGAATGTACAACGAAGCAATATCTTGGCTGACCATCGATTTTAAGAAATAAAGAAAGATTTTTGAAATTTGTGCTTGTAAATATGCTATAATATTTGTGTGGCTTTAAGATCTTTCACGAAGGAAAATAGGAAATATAAAACCTAAATTAAATTACATAATGAGAAGGTATGAGATAAAAAACCTGGAAGAAGGAAGTTTGAGATGGATCCAGTCCAGTATTGCCAGTAGGGACAATGACATCAACTGGAGCAACTAAGCCAACACGTGCAGGAGCTCCAACCTGTTTGTAATGACAACAATTAATAAAAGGACCATAGAATAAATACCTACTATGAGATTTAAATTTAATGTGTTAAAAAAATTTAAAACTTTATACTTTATACACATATCTATGGTATAAACAAAAAAGACGGATGCAGGTGAACCCAAATTCAACATAATGTGCTTCTAACTACATGGCAATTGATGAGGAGAAATAAATCAAGGTAGAATTTTTTGAAACACAAAACATCAACGTGTAATCAAATTGAGACAATATGAAATTGAAAAGCTACTTATTATGATATTTAGCATAAGAAAAACATGAGGGATTGATGAATATAAATAATGTAACTATATATTGCTATGATACCTTATATCATATGGAACCTATTGTACTGTATCGTATTTGTATTGTATTGTTAAATTTAACAAAAAGTGGTGTGGTCGCATTGTTACCTTATTTTTTTCCTCTCGTCTTGCCTTACTTACTACATTAAATAACTTTTTTTATAATAATACTACCCCGTGCCCCCTTTTTTGTAATCTTTTATGTTTATTCTTTATATTATCGGTATGTGATATAATGAAACAACGGTAAGCGATACAATCTATCCAAATATTGTATTCATCAAAACAATATAAAATAATATAGTAAAATACAATACAATACAATATATTATACAATACAATAACAAGGAGAAAACCATCAAATATAGAATAATGTAATACCTTGTATTTTGCGACTTCTTCCTTTATTTCCTTCAGATCACCCTTCGTAAAGATCAAACCAACGTTGCCCTAATATTTGACAAACGAACAAAAGGTTAGTACCTTAACAATAAATCAATGGATTCAATGGAACAAAACCAAAAGCTGACACTGAAAAGAATAGAAAGCATAAAATCGAATTTTTTTCTCAGATTTAGTAATATATATTGTGAGGGATTGAAAAAAAAAAAAAGCAGCCCGGATGTTCGGGGTTGGACCGCACGCCAAGAGTGTGATGTAGTCAGCTTACCCTAATGAAGTGTTAATGGCTGATTTCACAGCTCGAACCCGTGACTTATACACGAAAACAATTGTACAATTAAAAATAACTTATGAACTTTAATTTATTGCTAGTTTGAAGGCACTTACAACAAGGAGAGGGATGAGATTAAGAAAACCCTCATTGCCAGTTTTTTCTGCATGAATCCTTACAGATCTTTTCATCATAGTATTTTTCCCCATAAGAACAACAGATTCTCCTCTTAAACCTTTACGAATGTTCTGCAACTGTGTCGACCCAACATTATCAGCGTTAACGATCAAAATCTGGTTGTACAAATCAAGATATTTGCACAGTTTTTGGTCGTAAGCAACTTTTTTCTGCGTCTTTGTTTGTTTCACGGCCATTGCTAAAACTCTGAGAGAAAATTCCTGAAGAAACTTCTGTAGAAAAAGAAGAAATATGGGCTTCCTTGAGAAGGGAACCCTAATATAGTAGTGTAACCGTGGAAGTAAGGAAACCCTAAAATGTTTTTTCTTTCTTTTTTTCTACGACTTGTCAATTCTTTCTTTAGTAAATTTTTTCTCTCCTTATTTTTTGGCAATTTGTACAAGCCATTGCAGTTACAAAATAGGATTCGTAATCAAAAAGTCAAATAAATGAAATCTTTTTTCCTCTTTTACTCGGAATGCTCTTCTCGCTCAATAATTTTTTTTTGGTGTAAAGAAAAATATTAGTATTAATCTCCAACCAACCAAATATACATTCAATTCAAATCTGTACAGACTAGAGGCTAGTGCAAAAATCTCCTGACTAATCGACTCCCTCTGTGTGCTATACAATTCCTCCATCCATTTTTGCTATCCCTACTCTCTCTTGTGATAATTTTTATTTTGTTTCAGAAAAGGGGTAGGTTTGTTAGCTTAGCTTGTATTATTAACGTAAAAGATGGACCATTTCTCATGTTAGGAAAACATATATAAACATAAATGGTCTTAATTGTATATAATGGTAACAATAAGTATTATAAAAGGATTCGATTTTTTAAATTTATGGTAATCATCTAATACCTTTCCCATATCAAATAGAACTCTAATAAATATAGAAGGTCTAAACTAGGCAAATTTTTGTTCTCTTAACATATATATCTCGAGTAAAATAGTGTGGCTCAGACAAAAAAGTTGATCCTCTTCTTCTCCTCCTTTTACTTAATTGCTAACTAGAAGAGTTCATCCACGGTCGGGTATGTGAAATCAGTTGTATTTCATCAATCCTTAATTCGTTCAATTTATTATTTTTGATTCTTAATTGTTTTTTATTCCTACTGTTTAAGCTGAATTAAAAGAAAATTTTTCTTATAGATTACATTAAAGTAATATTACAAGAATTATTTTGAACCAATGTCTGAAGTTGGAGCTCAAACTTCAACTTTAGAAGTTGTTAGACATAGAAGGACGAGAGATGTGTTATTCTTCAGGAAACCTCGTCCTCCATTCAAGAATGATCCTCCACTTGAATTCCCAAAGTTGAATCTACAACTGAAGAATAACGTGATCTCAAAGATTACTACAGAATCTACAGCTACTGAATTTAGTAGCGCCGATGATGAATGTGTGTTGTTCAATTTTGGGAATGATTATGGATTTCAAAAGGCCCTTCAAATATTGGATGAAAAGATTACATCACATTGTCCATATAGAGACTCGTCACAAGAAGATATGATCAATGAGTTTCTGCAAAACAACATTTTTGATTAATTCTTGATACCTAAGTTAGTATTAGAAATTAATTGTTTCTGTTCTGAATTCAATTATGAATGTACAGGTTTTATTCCTTCTTCTTAATTCCTAGATGCTTTATAAAATATCAAGATACACAAGCGAAGTTAGGCTTTGGCGTGTCCTTCATACCCGTATGGTGAAGTTCGAGTTGATTTTAAAGTAGCTAAACTTGCAAAAACAAAAATTAAATTAAATTCCGGTTATGTCTTAAATAGGGGTCATACGTAAGCTTGTATTTCCTTGTTTTTAACACACACACACAAATAAAAAATTGATAGGAAATCGAATTTTTTCATTTTATATATTATACCATCTTGACAACATCACCAACAGATATTAAGCTTCCCTTTCCTTTTTTTTTTTTTACACAAAATATATATAGGAAATAAAACTGATATGCAAGCCAAAATTTTCAGTTTATATATTATAATCTGCTTGGCAAAATTTTCAGAAAATTAGAACTCCTTTTTGAAAAAAAAAAAACGTGCTTATTTTGAAGAATAAGTATTTTTGAGTAGTAGAAAAATTATTTTTATTGTTGCAAGGAGACTGAAATTAAAGTGATAATATGCAATCAAAGAATTAAAGTTAGATAGAAGAAAATAACCAAAAGAAAGAGAAGGAAAGAGAAAGAAATTCAGTTCTTTGATTAAATAGTTCACATTACAAATTTCATTATTTGCAAGATGAAATAGCAAAATAGAGCAAATACATTCATTACAAACAAAATAAATTCAACCACAAGAAACAAAATAAACAATTATAACACTTAAAATCTTCCCACAATATAAGCCCAGCCCACTAAGTAGCAACACTGTGGAGAACAACAGTCTCAACTGTAAGCCCAGGCCCAAATCCAAAAAGCACACCCCATTCAAGCCCTTCACCAGTAGTTCCCAAACCTTCTTTTGCAGAGGCTTTCCTCATTTCATCCAAAATAAACAACACACAAGCACTAGACATGTTGCCATAGTTACTTAATACTTTTCTTGTAGCCTTTAGTTTCTCTTGCTTTAGGCCCAATTTTAGTTCAACTTGGTCCAAAATTGCAGGCCCACCAGGATGAGCAATCCAAAATAAAGAGTTCCAATCAGAAATTCCCAAAGGTTGGAATGCTTCCACAAGGCTTTTCTCAATGTTTTTTGAGATTAGCCCAGGAACATCTTTGAGTAAGTGGAATGTAAGCCCAACTTCACGAAGGTGACCGTCGATAGCGCCTTCGCTATCGGGGAGAAGAGTTTGGGCTGCAGAGACAAGCTCGAACAAAGGCCTCTCGACCTCTGGAATTGGATCAGAACCTATAATGACCGCGGCTGCCCCATCACCAAAAAGGGCTTGCCCAACTAAACTATCCAAGTGGGTGTCATTGGGTCCACGAAACGTGACAGCGGTGATCTCTGAACAAACAACAAGGACTCGAGCGCCCTTGTTGTTTTCGGCCAAGTCCTTAGCCATCCGGAGTACCGTGCCACCGGCAAAGCAACCTTGTTGGTACATCATGAACCGCTTGACCGATGGACGGAGCCCGAGTAGCTTAGTGAGTTGGTAGTCACACCCGGGCATGTCTACACCACTAGTTGTACAAAAGACCAAATGAGTAATTTTGGACTTGGGCTGGCCCCATTCTTTGATGGCTTTTTGGGCTGCCTCTTTGCCAAGTTTTGGCACTTCAACCACCACTATGTCTTGTCTAGCATCAAGGGAAGGTGCCATGTATGCACAAATATTAGGATTCTCTTTCAAGATTTCCTCTGTTAAGTGCATGTACCTTTTCTTAATCATTGATTTTTCACCTGCAAATTTACCGAAAGATACGTTAGGAAATCAATAAATCATAAACTCAAAGGTTATACGAATCAAACTTTAGAAAAAATAAAGGGCAACCATCACTTTTAGCCCGCTGCCATATATATATATATATATATAATTTTTTCGGTTATTATTTTGAGAGCAGTTATACAGTGTCGTTTTTGTTTTCCCAAAAGTAAAAATAAACTGTAGAACGTGTCCAGTTTCAAATTATCCCATCTTGACAGATTATTTTCTCCCAGCCACGTATTGTCTTTTGTTTCAAATATATTAAAACTTTACTAGAAGCTTCTTTCTCATGTAAAAGTAGATCGACAGAAAAGTTAGGCTTATAGGTGTTTAAAGTACTCGAATTGAATACTTTGTGTTGATTCTAGTGAAAACGTTCTCCTTTTTGGGCTGAAAGTGAATGCTAACTGAAGTCCAAAGTTGGATACTCATCCCTATATTTAAGTTAAAGTAACTAATCCTGTATAAAAGTAAAATTTATGCCAAATTATCATGACCTTGTTTTTATCAAGGTCAGTGTCCCTCTTGTTGGAGGGAGAAAAGGGAAATAGATAAGAATTTAGGCATAAAATATATCAGAAATTTCAAACCATTTGGACAAATTATTATATTTAAAATTGTCTAAGCTCAATGTTAAGCAAGAATAACATGCATGTGTTGTATCTTATCTCAACTTATTAAGGAAAAGTAACATAGAGTTTAGTCAAAATATCCTAGAAAGCATCTCACATGGGATGCTATATTTAAGGAACCTACTAATCCGAAATAGAGAACAAAAGGTTGAGTTAATAATATTGAGTTGGAACCATTAGTCTACAACTCCAACATAAAAAGTAAATAATACTGATAAAAGAAATGAAAAAAAAAAAAAAGGAGTATTGTGAAATTTCAATTAAGTGGGGAAAAACTCAACATAAAATTGAATGAATAACAAAAGGTAAGAGAATTTTATCTTACACATGCGCTTAAATTTCTCCTTAAGCTCAACCTTATGCTCGCTATTAGTGATACGAAAATAATAATCAGGATAAGTGCTTTGATCAACACAGTTGGAAGGTGTGGCTGTTCCGATAGCCATGACCGTGGCCGGACCCTCGGCACATTGCGCCCTACGAAATTCCTCGACGGTCACCATTTTCGCCGGAAAAAATGATGGACGATTTACTAGGGTTTTCAAATGGCTAGTGATAAGCTTAAAGATAGTAGTACGTGATAAGTGTCTATGGGGATTGTTAACTTATTTATATGAGAAGCTCAAGAGGAGAATGGTAGATAGAGATCACGTGCGTCAACAAGTAAGAGCACGTGACCATCCTTTTTATTTTCCTTTTCAACTCTTCTCTTAGCAAACCTTCTACACAAATAATGATTGTTTTTTCAATAATTAGCTAGCTACCTACTTCTCAAGATCAAAGGTCTTAGATTGTTTGTCAATTTGTTGAATCAAATGAACTGTGTTGATCATTCTTACGTAAGATTTCTATTACTTGTAACCATTTGAAGAAATTGAAGCTTTGGACAGAAGTTTGACACGTAACACTAAATCAAGAGCTTAGGGGTAAAATGTTGATATTAGAGAAATCAAATATATCTTCTTATTACGATTTTTAAAAGTAAAGAATATTTTTTTGAGAAATTAAGAATTTTGAGTATGTATAACAATAATACAATACATTTTAGAGTAACTTTTGGAAATATAAATTATTTAATCAATATTTAAGTTTACACTAAAACTTGGAATGTTTTGGCTTTCGTATTCCAAATTAACTCACATTCTTTTTAGTACCGAAAGACTCAGACACAAAGTGTCAAAACAATGAATGCATCACGAGCGTCACATTATGTGTTTTAACATTTTTAGTCATACATTGTTTCTAAACTGAGGCGAATTCATGATTTAAATTTTATAGGTTCAACTTTTAAGATTTTTAGTGTTGAACACATTATATTTTTAAAGTTATGGGTTTAATATCTACTATTTATGCAATTTTAATAAATTTTTACGTATAATTTTTTACTCCGCGTCAAAAAATATAGGTTCAACGGTAACACACTATATACGCTCATGTTTCTCCACAAATCAGAGAGCTCTTTTCTTCTTTTTATTTTTTTTATATTTTTAGCTTTAGGTCTAAGAGGTGAGGTAGGGATTGGGGTTAGGATGGTGGCCACGTACACAAAAGGGCTATTATTGGCAGCAGTGTTAGATGCATGAATGGAATTTAATTTGATGAATGAACGTGGAATGCTAAAGGTTTCTCTGCCTTTAATAAGAGGTTTTGAATTTAAACTCTGAAAATAAAAAAAAAATATTGGTAGGGAGTGGTAAAACTTCTTTTGGTAAACTTTCAAATCCTGAATAATTATATTTTTTTATATATAAATAAAAAGATATTTGACGAAAGTAGGTGTTTGGTAAAAGGAAAGGTAGTTAAGATAGGCAAATTAAACAGCCAATGTGATTTTAGTTTAAAGATTGTTCTTTAGGGAGAAGGGATTGTTTTGATTGTTAAGTAGGTAAAATGTGTGGTGTGGGAAGATCGGCTTAATGTGTGAAGAACAAGACTATAACGTCGAACCCATTCCTCTTCAATTTTAGTACTTTTCCTTTTGTCCAGACAGACACAGAAATAAATAATTTACCATACATGTGATACTTCCTATTTGTGAGGTCTTCATATTTGCGTAAATTCATTAATTATTTTATAATATTTTCAGTAACTTTCTTTTGTACGCGTATGTGAGCTTGCATGCATAAGGGAGAATAGTTATAGTAGGTTCTTTTTTTTTTTAATAGTAAGTTGACTATCTACAAACAATCAAATTATTATAAACTCTTTTTGGCATTAAATTTTGTTGTGATATGCGTATTACATAGTACATTGAGATAAACGAAATGAGTCCTAATAGATACTTACAATTACAAATCCTATAATCATGATTAGCGGTGACAAAGTGGATTACAAAAACAGTTATCCATCTATATTACCTACTAAAAATGAGTTGTATAATGAACTTTTTAAAAATGGGTCAAATATGAATAAGATTCATATTATCCACTCAATAAAAAAATAATTAATGGATAACCATTGAGTTTAACTTTTACATTTGCAAAGACTCAAATTAGGGATTCCTCCATTTTGGGAGACTAAGAATTCTGCCAAATGTGAACATATTCAAGAAGTCATTAATAAGATGAATATACATATTATCTGCCGCTTAACCTGTTTCCTATCCGTATTAAATATGAATCAGATTAGATATATTTAGTTATTTTTGCAATTACTCGTTTTTAACCGGTTCATATTCGATCCGACCTTCCCGTTTGCCGCTCCTAACTGTGGTTTAAGATTAAAGCTTAGTTGATTGATTGATACGGTTCAGTAATTTTATCATACAAACCAAGTTTATTTATGAAGCAGAGTCAGAGATACTTCAGTACTATAAATTCAAGTTTAGTAAAATATACAAGATGTTATAGATTCTTTTTAAAAGTTATGAAGTAGGTAGCAGCATGCATTTAACTTGTACCGTCTTTGTTTAAGCTACACATAGCATCGAATATTATTATAAGATTAAATGGTCAAAAGAAAGTTGAAATGATGATGAACTTACATGAGCAAGAGAGCCTACGACTTAAAAAGAAAAATTAATTGGTAGTAAAAGTGTAGAACGTGTCAACAAAGGAAAAATCAAGCTGGATTGTAGCTTATTTTCTCTAAAGGATAATGATGTTTGGCTATAATTTCATATTTTTAGTGCATTACATATCTTACGTTTTGGTGTTTTAATGCTAAATGATGTTTTTAACTTCAATACCACACAAGAGGGGGTGATTTGTGCGGTACCCAATTTTTCGCCTAAACTGATTATAGAAGGACCGGGTTCTTCTATGTGTTACTTAACCTACTATTGTTAAAACAGTAAATGCGGAAAGTAAAGAATACAAGTATTTTACGTGAAAAATACCTAGCCCAAAAGGTGAAAAAAGCACGACCTACTTCCCAGTAGGATTTTTCCAAACTCTTCCACTAAATCACTAAGCCAAAAACTGCATTTACAAAATACTTTTGTAAACCTAGGATTAACTCTAATCTCGTTGTGGCAAACAACCTCTAACTGTTGCGACAACTTCAAGTTAACTCTAACTTGAATACTCTGAGTACCTATTACAATTGCCTCTAGATAAAGCTGAAAGACACAATATGAAAATACCTACTACAATTGAACTAGAATAAAAGACAGACACTTGGAGCTGGTTCTTCTATCTGGTTCATGTAGCTTCAGGTTTGCACACTTGAATCACACACGAATTGCTTGCAAAATGCCTTGCTATTTTGCTCTCTATCCACATTTAACTTCTGCTTTTATGTATACCTGTAGAATGAGAATATCTTGCAATATATAGAGACATTTTTGATGATGTCAAACTCTGTATTTTTCATAAGCTTAGGCCCTATTTCAATTTAGCTCAACATCAACACAATGTTAGAAACATTTTTCCTTTTTATCACTTATCATCAAGGACCAGGTTCATTAGGTTATAAACATCACTGTTCAAAGTGTAAAGCACAACCTTTTTTCCCTTTTGGCATCATCGAAAAGTTGCATAAAAATGTACGATACCCAGATTTTAAAACTTACTCATGGCCCCTGGGGCTACTTCAAATGCAATCATGGATTAATCATCATCGATCAAGCTAAGAATTTTAACCATCAAAGAAATATAAACAAACAGTTAGAGAATAAACCGGCAAATTTTATTGATACTTGATAACTGGGTCACTGAAGTATCTACATTAGGCTAGGAGCTTAAGGATGGGAAGAACTAGGTGCTTGGTTTTTGGCTTGGAGAATTTTCAGCATATCTTGAAGAATGCCATCATTCTTCTCCTTTTCTCTTGCCAGTTCAGCTCTGAGAGCATCTCTCTCAGTCTCCACCTCAGCCAACCTTTTCTCCAGCCTCTCAATCTCACCATGCTTTGCCCCACTCTCCTGCACCAAGGCTATGACCTTGCTATTGACTGGTACCTTCTTGGATGAACCAAGTTCATTAGGAGTGGCATGGACCTCATAGTCACAAGCAATCAGAGTATTTATCCCAAAGCAATCTTTGCTTGTAGCCACCTCCCACTTCTTCATAGGCACCTTAAAATGTGCAAGCACAACTGTGAGAATGAAGCCATAGGGAATGGCATGAGTCTTGGAGCCATTTATAACCCTATCAAGAAGCTGGATTATAAATTTAGGCCAATTGATCAGCCTCCCACTATCCAAACACTCCATCAGAACCAAGTCCGTGAAGTTGGCAATGTGCCTCCTTTCCTGCCTAGGCAGAACACACGTGTTGACAAATTCGAACAGCACCTTGTGGGATGGCTTCATCTCACTCTTGTACACAGCTTTGAGCTCAAGTTCCTCCTCATTGTCACTGAATTTTCTGGTAATGGGTAGGGAAGTAGGAAGGTTTTCTAGGCTTGGCCACTTAAGCTTTGTGTAGTCATTGTACCCCTCAGCAGGTACACCTATAATTTCACCCAACTCTTTCACATTGAAAGAGATTTGCACCCCTTTCACCAAGCTGGTAACTCGTCCATCCTTCACTGCAGCATTTGCCATAAATTCAACAATTTCACTCCTGGCCAACTTGCCATCCATCTGAAGGACCATGTCCTTCTAGCCTTGCAATCCCAATTTCTCCAACAGTAGCACCATTTCTTCCTCCTCCAATTTCTCTTGCCAGTTCAGCTCTAAGAGCATCTCTCTCAGTCTCCACCTCAGCCAACCTTTTCTCCAGCCTCTCAATCTCACCATGTTTTGCCCCACTCTCCTGCACAAAGGCTCTGACCTTGCTATTGACTAGTACCTTCTTGGATGAACCAGGTTCATTAGGAGTGGCATGGACCTCATAGTCACAAGCAATCAGAGTATTTGCCCCAAAGCAATCTTTGTTTGTAGCCACCTCCTACTTCTTCATAGGCACCTAAAAATGTGCAAGCACAACTGTGAGAATGAAGCCATAGGAAATGGCATGAGCCTTGGAGCCATTTATAACGCTATCAAGAAGTTGGATTATAAATTTAGGCCGATTGATCTGCCTCCCACTATCCAAACACTCCATCAGAACCAAGTCCGTGAAGTTGGCAATGTGCCTCCTTTCTTGCCTAGGTAGAACACACGTGTTGACAAATTCGAAGAGCACCTTGTGGGATGGCTTCATCTCACTCTTGTACACAGCCTTGAGCTCAAGTTCCTTCTCATTGTCACTAAATTTTTTGGTAATGGGCCGGGCAGTAGGAAGGTTTTCTAGGCTTGGCCACTTAAGCTTTGTGTAGTCATTGTACCCCTCAGCAGGTACACCTATAATTTCACCCAACT
The DNA here is from genome assembly GCF_000715075.1 of Nicotiana tabacum. NCBI lineage: Eukaryota > Viridiplantae > Streptophyta > Magnoliopsida > Solanales > Solanaceae > Nicotiana > Nicotiana tabacum. The sequence goes on along the minus strand of NC_134093.1, from coordinate 26,961,321 downwards.
CTTTCACATTGAAAGAGATTTGCACCCCTTTCACCAAGCTGGTAACTCGTCCATCCTTCACTGCAGCATTTGCCATAAGTTCAACAATTTCACTCCTAGCCAACCTGCCATCCAACTGAAGGACCATGTCCTTCTAGCCTTGCAATCCCAATTTCTCCAACAGTAGCACCATTTCTTCCTCCTCCAATTTCTCTTGCCAGTTCAACTCTGAGAGCATCTCTCTTAGTCTCCACCTCAGCCAACCTTTTCTCCAGCCTCTCAATATCACCATGCTTTGCCCCACTCTCCTGCACCAAGGCTCTGACCTTGCTATTGACTGGTACCTTCTTGGATGAACCAGGTTTATTAGGAGTGGCATGGACCTCATAGTCACAAGCAATCAGAGTATTTGCCCTAAAGCAATCTTTGCTTGTAGCCACCTCCTACTTCTTCATAGGCACCTTAAAATGTGCAAGCACAACTGTGAAAATGAAGCCATAGGGAATGGCATGAGTCTTGGAGCCATTTATAACTCTATCAAGAAGCTGGATTATAAATTTAGGCCAATTGATCTGCCTCCCACTATCCAAACATTCCATCAGAACCAAGTCCGTGAAGTTAGCAATGTGCCTTCTTTCCTTCCTAGGCAGAACACACGTGTTGACAAATTCGAACAACACCTTGTGGGATGGCTTCATCTCACTCTTGTACACAGCCTTGAGCTCAAGTTCCTCCTCATTGTCACTGAATTTTCTGGTAATGGGCAGGGCAATAGGAAGGTTTTCTAGGCTTGGCCACTTAAGCTTTGTGTAGTCATTGTACCCCTCAGCAGGTACACCTATAATTTCACCCAACTCTTTCACGTTGAAAGAGATTTGCACCCCTTTCACCAAGCCGGTAACTCGTCCATCCTTCACTGCAGCATTTGCCATAAATTCAACAATTTCACTCCTGGCCAATCTCCCATCCATCTGAAGGACCATGTCCTTCTAGCCTTGCAATCCCAATTTCTCCAACAGTAGCACCATTTCTTCCTCCTCCAATTTCTCTTGCCAGTTCAGCTCTGAGAGCATCTCTCTTAGCCTCCACCTCATCCAACCTTTTCTCCAGCCTCTCAATCTCACCATGCTTTGCCCCACTCTCCTGCACCAAGGCTCTGACCTTGCTATTGACTGGTACCTTCTGGGATGAACCAGGTTCATTAGGAGTGGTATGGACCTCATAGTCACAAGCAATCAGAGTATTTGCCCCAAAGCAATCTTTGCTTGTAGCCACCTCCCACTTCTTCATAGGCACCTTAAAATGTGTAAGCACAACTGTGAGAATGAAGCCATAGGGAATCACATCAGCCTTGGAGCCATTTATAACCCTATCAAGAAGTTGGATTATAAATTTAGGCCAATTGATCTGCCTCCCACTATCCAAACACTCCATCAGAACCAAGTCCGTGAAGTTGGCAATGTTCCTCCTTTCCTGCCTAGATAGAACACACGTGTTGACAAATTCGAGCAACACCTTGTGGGATGGCTTCATCCCACTCTTGTACACAGCCTTGAGCTCAAGTTCCTCCTCATTGTCACTGAATTTTCTGGTAATGGGCAGGGCAGTAGGAAGGTTTTCTAGGCTTGGCCACTTAAGCTTTGTGTAGTCATTGTACCCCTCAGCAGGTACACCTATAATTTCACCCAACTCTTTCACATTGAAAGAGATTTGCACCCATTTCACCAAGCTGGTAACTCGTCCATCCTTCACTGCAGCATTTGCCATAAATTCAAAAATTTCACTCCTGGCCAATCAGCCATCCATCTGAAGGACCATGTCCTTCTAGCCTTGCAATCCTAATTTCTCCAACAGTAGCACCATTTCTTCCTCCTCCAAATCCATGAGGAGTCTACCCTTCAGAATTGTCCTCTTACCAAACTTGGCCATCTTGTCCTTCTCAGTATCTGAATCAACTTCCTCTTCCTCTTCCTCTTCCTCTCCACTCCATTTTTCTTCCTCAATAATTTTTACTTGTTTTGTCTTCACAGCACACCTGGTCCTTTTTGCTAGGGTGGATAGTTCAGCAGACTTTGACATAGAGATAGACTTCTTAGTGGAAGTCTTGGCTTTCTTGGGTTTGGGAGTCTGAACCTCCACTTATTCAATCACATCTTTATCTTGATGGATCAGGTCCATCTTATCAACATCAACATTCTCAACAAGCTCAGCCATCTTCTTCTTCCCTTTTGCAATCGCTTTTGTTTTGCTTTCTTCTAAGGCTTTTTGCAAATCTGCCTCATTCTGTTTTAGCTGGCTTCTTGTGGCTCTTCCTCTTGTGGGAGGATTTTCAGCAGAATCAGAAGGAGCAGCCTTCCTTTTATTGTTAGCCCAAGCAGTGTCAGGGATCTTAGCCTTGGAAGTTCTCTTCTTCTTTGGGTTGTAGCTCTCACTCACTTTATTTAATAGGTCTGCGAGGGTTTCTTCTATTGATAAACCAGGTTCATCTACATTTTGCCCAAGTTTAACCAGCCCTTCAGCGGCTTCGCCAGACCCACTTCTCCCTGTTTTCTTCACACTTTCCTCCATTTTACCTGATTCTGCTCCACAAACAGCCATTATACCAGTATCAGGAGTGGGTGAAGAATCAACCACTCTTTTACCCATTCCCCTTTCTTCACTACGAGCATCCTCACTCTCCTTTTATTTTTATTTTTTATTTTTACCACCAATCCTTCTGAACTCAGAAGATTCTACATCAACCACATATCCAACCAGAATAAACATGTTCTCCAGATTCTCAGCTAACTCAGAAATGACGTCAGTAGTAGTATTTGGACCAGAGGTTACCTGTTCTATATCAGAAGACCCAGTTTCCTCCCCCTCAGTAGCAGACTTGAAGTATTCTTCAAAGTTCTGGGGTTCTTGGGTTTGGCTAGCTTTCAATTGAGCGTCTAATTTCTTTGATAATTCACTCCCAGCCATTGTCTTGCGAGCACGCATCTTAACTCTTCTTTTCTTAGGTTGAGGAGTGGTTGAAGATGAGGAGCATGGTGGGGGTGTGCCGGGGTTTTCAGAAGGGTTAGCCATTGCTATACTTGGTTCTGGAAGAAAAAGAGAGGTAGATTGAAATTTGGAGGATGAGAGAAGATGGAGAGTATTTCGACGACTTAAAAATTTTGGAATGAAGACAGAGATGATGATGATGATCAATTTAAAGGGGGTAATTAATGGGTAACGACAGGCTTTTTAGACTTTTAGAAGTCTAATCAAACTGAATTGTCAGTTTTGAAGAGACGGTGGAGTCTTTCCCTAGTATCTAGGTGGTTTAATTTGGTTAGGATTATTTTGAACGGAACTGGTTCACTTATATTGGATAAGTTTAAAAGGAATTTGGACTTAGGTAGAACTCTGCTCATGATCCAAATATTATTATTTCAAATTATGCAGAGTGTAGAAAACATACCGTGTTATCTTGATGAACCAGGTACTTCACTTAGAATTTTCTTGTGTAAGTCTAACTTTGCCAAAAATAGAGAAAATATCATTAGAGATTAATGAGTCATTTTAGCACATGACACAAGAGTATACTATTGAAAGTACGAGACTGAGCAAAATTTAATCTAATTATATACACAATTTACAGATTTTCTAACCAATTTTTTTTTTAATTGGGAATTTTGAACTGGTCCTTTTAGGTGATCTTAATCATCCTTAATTCTAACTTGTTCCTTTCAAAGTGATCTCTACTTAGGGCTTTTGTGAAGATGTCAGCTATTTGCTTGTCAATAGCACAAAATTCCACAGTTATCAAACCTTTTTCATAGTTATCCCTCAAAAAGTGATGCCTAACATCTATGTGCTTAGTTCTCTTATGATGAACCGGGTTCTTGATCATACTAATTGCACTAGTGTTATCACAAAAACTGGGGATACAACCAACATCAATTCCAAAGTCCATTAATTGTTGTTTGATCCACAACAATTGAGTACAACATGAAGCAGCAACAACATACTCAGCTTCAACAGTAGATAAGGCCATTGAATTCTGCTTTTTGGTAGCCCAAGATACAAGAAATGAGCCAAGAAAGTGTGTCATACCTGAGGTGCTCTTTCTATCCACTAGAAAACCTGCATAATCAGCATCAGCATATCCCACTAGATTGAAATTACTACCTTTTGGATACCATAGACAGAGATCAGTGGTGCCTTTTAGATATCTCAAAATTCTCTTGACAGCAGTCAAGTGAGACTCCTTTGAATTTGCTTGAAATCTTGCACAAAGACCTACACTGAAAACAATGTCAGGTCTACTAGCAGTGAGATACAACAATGAGCCAATCATTCCCCTTTACAACTTCTAATCAACAGATGAACCATGTTCATCTATATCCAACTTTGTAGCTGTTGCAATAGGAGTGTCAATTTATTTGGAATCTTCCATTTTAAACCTTTTAAACAACTTTTTTACATACTTTTGCTGATGGATCATAGTTCCATTTGAATTTTCTTTAATTTGTAATCCTAAAAAGAAATTAAGCTCGCCCATCATGCTCATTTCAAATTCACTCCCCATTAGTTTAGCAAATTCTTTACTTAACTTATCAGTAGTTGCTCCAAAGATTATATCATCAACATATATCTGAACTACCAAGAGATCTTTACCTTTTTCTTTCAAGAACAAAGTATTATCAATTTTACCTCTCTTGTAGTCATGCTCAAGCAAAAACTTTGATAATCTTTCATACCATGCTCTTGGAGCCTGCTTGAGCCCATAAAGTGCTTTCAAACCCCGGAAGTTGCTTTACAAACGCTTCTTCCTTTAGATAGCCATTGAGGAAGGCACTCTTGACAACCATCTGGTAAAGGGTGAATTCTATGTAAGCAGCAAAGGCTATGAGGAGTCTTATTGCTTCCAACCTTGCAACTGGAGCAAAGGTTTCATCATAGTCTACGCCCTCCTCTTGGCTATATCCTTGAACCACCAATCTTGCCTTGTTCTTTGTAACTGTTCCATCTTCATCAAGTTTGTTTTTGAAGACCCATTTTGTGCTAATTATTGATCTGTCCTTAGTTCTTGGTATCAGATGCCAAACTTGACTCCTTTCAAATTGGTTGAGTTCATCTTGCATTATATTTACCCAGTCTGCATCCTGCAAAGCCTCAGCAATATTTTTAGGTTCAATAAGAGATAAGAAGGCATCAAAAACACAAAGATTTTTTAATAAAGATCTGATTTTGATTCCAGAGGTTGGATCAGTGATTATGTTCTCAATTGGATGAGAACTTTGATACTTGTAAGATTTTACAACCAACTGGTTTCCCCTTGATGTTCCTTCAATGCTTTGTTGTTGTGGAACATGTTCATGGAGAGGTTCCCTTGAGGTTTGAGAATCATTCCCTCTTTGTTCTATTCCCCCGATCATGTTGCCCTGAGTGGAAGAACCTGTTCCATCACTTGTTCCTTCCTCTAGTGCAGCTTCAGTCTGGGCTGTCGTTTCATTTGAGTTTCTTACCAGTCTAATTACTTCATCATCATGTTTCTGCCTCTCATAAAGAATGTTAGTTTCATCAAAAATCACATGAACACTTTCTTCTACACACATAGTTCTTTTCTTATAGACCTTATAAGCTTTGCTATGTGAAGAATATCCCAAGAATACTCCCTCGTCACTTCTGGGATCAAACTTACCTAGGGAGTCTTTACCATTATTGTGCACAAAGCACTTGCATCCAAATATCCTAAGATGGGATATGTTTAGTTTTCTCCCTTTAAGTAACTTATAGGGAGTATTCTCTATAAGAGGTCTAGTCATGCACCTATTTATGATGTAGCATGCAGTATTTACAGCTTCTGCCCAGAAGCTATGGGGCAGTTTACTAGAAAGAAGCATAGTCCTAGCCATATCTTCAAGTGTCCTATTCTTTCTTTCAACTACTCCATTTTGTTGTGGAGTCCTAGGAGCAGAAAAATTATGATATATGCCATGCTCATCACAAAACTCAGCAAATTTAGCATTTTCAAATTCAGTGCCATGATCGGACCTAATTTATGCAAGTTGATTACCTAGTTGTTTCTAAGTTTTCTAACAAAAGAAGTGAACATGTCCAATGCTTCATCTTTAGATGTTAAAAATAATGTCCAAGTAAACCTAGAGTAATCATCAACAAGTACCATCAGATATCTTTTACCACCTCTGCTTAATGTTCTCATTGGACCACAGAGATCCACATGGACCAGTTCCATCGTCCTGGTGGTGCTTACCACTTTCTTGCATTTAAAAGAGGATCTTACCTGCTTTCCTCTTGCACAAGCCTCACACACTTTGTCTTCCTTGAACTTAATGTTAGGCAACCCTATCACCGGGTCCTTAGAGACTAATTTATTGAGTTAACTCAGACTTGCATGTCCAAGTCTCTTGTGCCAAAGGAGGGGATCATTGTCCAACACACTTAAGCATGTGAGTTCATTTTCTGAAAGTGTGGACATATCTACTATATATATATTGTTCACTCTTTTTCCCTGCAAAACAATCTTGTCAGTGGTAAGATTAATCACAATATATTTGATAGAGGTAAATGCTACCAAGTTACCTCTATCGCACAGTTGTGATACACTGATTAGACTGTATTTTTGGCCATCTATCAAGTAGATATTCTCAATAGAGTGAGAATCAGTCTTACCTACCTTTCCAACCCCAATGATCTCACCTTTCTTCCCATTTCCAAAGGAGACATTGTCACACCCCCTTTTACCCCACAAAAGATATGTGTATGGATTGTTGTGGGTTAAAGAGTTTTTCCAATTAAAGTGAAAAATTTGAGTAGGGATTATTTTATTTACAGAGTCGCCACTTGGAATTGATTTTTTGGATGTTCCAAGTCACCTTTTATTTGAATCCCTATTCAAAGGAAAATTTGACTCTTTTATTATTGGTCTGCGAAAACAAAGTCTGGGTAAGAAATTCTGTTGACCGGGGAGAAGGTATAAGGCATTCCCCAAGTCCCGTGGTTCCAGCACAATTGCTTTATTGACTACAACTTGGTTTGAATTAATTTTGGATAAACTATGATTTATTGGTTTTAATATTTTATCTATCCGCTTTTAATTATTAAAATATAAAATTATCTTTGAAACGAATCACGTGTGTGAATCCGTTTTATTTATTATGCCAAAATCTTGTCACGCATACGTGTACACAATTAATAGAATTTTATTATTAAGATTGTTTTGGCCATAGTTAACACATATTTTTGTTTTATTTTTGGAAATCATAATTATGCCACGTGAACGTATACATAATCGCGATAAACTAATTAAAGGCGTGCCTAAAGAACTCTATCATTGTTCATTATTCTTCCTATATATTTGAGATTATTGTAAGGTCATGAATTATGGAATTACTTGTAGAAGAAGTGTATGATTTTAGATATTTGAATAAATAAACTGTCATATATCAATACCCTACAATCCAACAACTGAAACCCAAACTTATTAGGGTCCTAATCTTTCCAACTTTAAAGCAAGTTTGAATACCATATTTTCAGAGACATGATTAAGTATATAGCATTTAAGGACTAATTTACATTATTATTTATAAAGTTTAAAGGCAAATAAATAAAATCACATGAAATAAGATTAAAAGAATAGAGGAAAGAATAAACCTTTAATGCAAAATTTCTAATTAAATGAGTTTCCAAGAACATGTACAGTAACTCAGACGAACGTCTAACAAGCATAAGCGAAGAAGAACATCAAAGCTAGTGAACATAGCTCCAACGGAATCCTCGACCTCGACTATTGACTTCACTTTTTGGCGTGTAAAAGGGATGTTATGAAGTATTTTTGTTGGGTTTTGGTTGATGAATAGCTAGAATTTTTGAAAAGAAGAGACGAAGAAAGAATGACACGAGTAGAAATTCACTTAGCATAGAAGAAGAAAACAAAATTCTCTCAATTCCCTCCTCTCTTTTCTTCTTCTCCTTCTCTCTCTCTTCTCCTCACATTTCTCTTCTATTTATAGAAAACAAATTCAGAATTTTTCAGATTATGTTTTAATTATTTTATTATTTTATTATTTTATTATTTTTTAATTAAAAAGAATTCACACTTCCATTTTTCTTCTTTTTAAAAAAATAATAATTCCCCACTTTCCTTTACTTTTAATTTTTAATTTTCCACCTTTTTTACTTCACCTTTTTTATTATCCACTTATTTTAATTTTCTTTTTTAAATTTTCACCATCCGAAAATTAATTGTGTTTTAATTTTTTTGGTTTTTTTAAAATTTATTTTATTTAAAAATAAAGATAAAAAATAAAAATAATACTAATAGTAATAATTTGACCTTTTAAATTATTTATAATTCTTACCCTATTTAAAAAAATGTAACAAAGCTAAAAAATATATGTATTAAATTTCTAAAAATATTTACATAGTATAAGGTGATAAAAATTCAAATATAGTCAAAAATTAGGTGCTCACAACTGCCCCTCTTTACTTGGAAACATGAAGAGTTTTCAGGAAAAGACTAGGTGAGCCATGTGACTAATTTTTGATCAAACCGTTATTCAAAAGGAAAAGAAATAAAAGTCAGGGTGCAACCGAGTCCTGGTTTTGGACAGCCTACATATCCCGGGTTATGGGGGAATCAGGTCACGTGTAGTTCTAGGAGAATGGTGGAATGATAAGTGGATGAGTCGAGTAAAATTCCATCGAGGCTCTGGTCCGCGGTCCTACTATTATAAAAAAGAAGCTAAACAAGCCTATCAGCTATGAGTTACAAGATTCCTATCTATGAGTCTTCTGAAACTTGATCTTGAGTCTTGACTGGCTCTTCATGCAGACTCTAATATAAACCTTGATGCTCGCTAGTTGTAGGTGCTAGTTCATTGTTCTATAGCTTCTTCTAATCAAAACAGGACTCCAATGCTCGTGGCTTCAGTCATGTCTTGAGCATTCCACATCTTTTCAACTACTTTTGCATTTTGGATTCACCTATTTTTTCTTTTCTTTTATTCTGAATTGAGACTTCTTCATTTGGCCATCTCGAATCATGTGCCTCAAGGTAAAACCTACTCAGACACCAAAACAAACAAACGAGCAAATTTTTTCTGCCCCAGTTTGTACTAGGAAAATTTCGTGAGTTATTGTAACAAAATTCTAAATTAGTTCTTTATTGAAAGCAATAAAAGGTCGGGAATGGTATATCCCAAAAAACAAAACAGAGACTAGGGAATGGAGACCCTATGTCTAAAATGAAAGAAACTAAAGAGTGGAGACCTTATATTGGAAAAGCGACTAGGGATTGGTGTACCCTGATACTCGTAAGGAAATGTAACCAGGGGTTGATATCCTGTATTACGGAAAAAGAATACAATCTGGGGTTGGTACCCTGTATTACTGAAAAGAATATAGTCATGGGATGGCGTCCTGTATTACTAAAAGGAAATGTAACCAGGGGATGCCACCATGTATTACGGAAAAGAAATGTAACTAGGGGTTAGTGCCATGTATTACTGAAATGAAAATGAATCCCCTGGGCGAAAAGGTTCTACCTGGGTTAAAGTGCGAAAAGCGAGCATGGGTGAAGAGTACTTCTACCTGGAATATGAGCTGGATCCCCCTAGGTGAAAAGTTTCTACCTGGGTTAAGCTACATAAAACATCCTGGGTGAAGAGTACTTCTACCCGGAACTATGAGCTGGATCCCCTGGGCGAAAAGGTTCTACCTGGGTAAAGCTACGTAAAATATCCTGAGCGAAGAGTACTTCTACTTGGAACTATGAGCTGGATCCCCCTAGGTGAAAAGGTTCTACCTGGGTTAAGCTACGAAAAACAGCATGGGCGAAGAGTACTTCTACCCGAAACTATGAGCTGGATCCCCCTAGGTGAAAAGGTTCTACCTGGGCTAACCTATGTAAAACAACCTGAGTGAAGAGTACTTTTACCCTGAACTATGAGCTGGATCCCCTAGGCGAAAAGGTTCTACCTGGGTTAAGCTACGTAAAATAACCTGAGCGAAGAGTACTTCTACCCGGAACTATGAGATGGATCCCCCCCAGGAGAAAAGGTTCTACCTAGGTTAAGCTAAGAAAAACAGCCTGGGCGAAGAGCACTTCTACCCGGAACTATGAGTTGGATCCCCTAGGCGAAAAGGTTCTACCTGGGTTAAGCTACGTAAACAACCTGAGTGAAATGTACTTCTACCCGGAACTATGAGCTGGATCCCCTAGGTGAAAAGGTTCTACCTGGGTTAAACTACGTAAAATAACCTGAGCGAAAAGTACTTCTACCAGGAACTATGAGCTGGATTCCCCTAGGAGAAAAGGTTCTACCTGGGTTAAGCTACGAAAAGCAGCCTGGGCGAAGAGTACTTCTACCCAGAACTATGAGCTAGATCCCCCTAGGCGAAAAAGTTCTACCTGGGTTAAGCTACGAAAAACAAGCTTGGGAGAAGAGTACTTCTTCCCAGAACTATGAGCCGGATCCCCCTAGGCGAAAAGGTTCTACCTGGGTTAAGCTATGTAAAATAACCTGAGTGAAGAGTACTTCTACCCGGAACTATGAGCTGGATCCCCCTAGGCAAAAAGGTTCTACCTGAGTTAAGCTACGAAAATGAGAGGTATGAGCAGTAGTGATGCATGCTAAAAATAAAGGAAAAATGGAGATTTTGAGAAACTTATCTTTGGTGACATTTGTCCTTTTAGAATTGCCATTCTGCACTGCTTTGTTCCTGCTTCAAACAAAGAAAAACTGTGAGTTTTTAAAGTGGTGGTCGGTTTGTGGCCTTGATGCCCTGAGTAGTGTGAATTCATGGGTACTGTCATCGAAGAACCGATTATGTCAGTGTGGTACCGAGATGCTCGGATACTCTGTATCACATTGTGGAGACCTTGGCTTTCCGATGTTCCTCTCGACTGTTTAATATCCAGATGTCCAGGGTACCATTAACCCTTGTCCCTAAGGCTAGGCAAAATTCCTTTAAAATCGAACTTAGTTGTCTTGCACTTAGTACCAGTTTGTGTTTGTAATGCTTATAAACCTTTCCCACGAATCAAGTCTTGCTTAGGCGACCTTTTTAGTTTCTTTGAGACATTTTGTTCTTCTTATTGAAAGAGATCACAGATGGATTCGTGCCTTCATTAGTTCCGTATATGCCCCAAATTATGCTTGGTATTATAGGGAAATTGTAGTCAGTTTTGCAGCCATTTCTTTTCTTTGCTATTAATGCAAGATTATACCGAAAAAGAACTTAAAGAAAAATTATGGGTTAAAATAGAAAAACAATTGAAAGTGAAGAAAAAAAATGTTTCTAAACAAAAGGTGCCCCTTTCGGGGGAGAGGAATAGGGAGACTTATCTGGAGGTATGTACCGACTTCAATGAATCATGACATGCATTTTGGACTGGACACTTGATCTATCTGAGCTATCTAATTCTCAGAATCCGTCGCAAATGTTCAACTTGAAACTGTCTTGGTTGTGCTCAAACCGAAGTATCAAAGACCCTCATTCGGCTAGTAGCGCCCTTTGCGGGTTTTTGCTAACTGACCTCTCTCATTTCTTTTCTAACCATCGCCTTATAGTGCTCTTTACGAGTTTTCACTACAAGACTCTCTCATTTTCATTTTCTCTACTCGTCATCGCCCTATGGTGCCTGTGAGGGTTTCTCCAATAAGACTCTCTCATTTTATTTCTCTCATTTTGGTTGCATCAGATCCAAATAACTGTATCCTCCAATTATTAAACATTCTCGTTGATTGATCGAAAGGACTTGAAAAGGATTTGGGTAAAAAGAATTTGGATTGAATTACAAATTTGGGACCTTTCAGGCGAAACCATCGCCGAACCATTGTAACATCTGCCCTAGTTTCATTTTTTGGGGGGAATGTGGATTTTTTGTTTTGGTGTGACTGAACCCCAGAGAGAGGCTGCCTACGTATCCTTTCGAAATCAAGTCGAACGTAGTTCAATAACTCAGAAGATTTTTTTTATTTTATTATTATTTTTATTTTATTTTATTTTATTTTTTTTACAAGTGTGTTCCAAAAGGAGGGAAAACCAAGAAGACAAATATGGCTCAAAAAGGGTTAACAAAAGGGTGACACTTATTTGGGGTAGTGAGCAAATATAGCCTTCATTATCTCGATCTGAGAAAATCGATAAATGGAATTTCTACAGTAGTTATGTATCAAACATAATATCTTTTGACTGCATATGCGTTAATTATCATGTCTGGTACCATTCCTTCTTCATCTACCAAGTACAAAGCCCCTTTTGGTAACACTTTCTTGATAATGTAGGGTCCTTGCCAGTTCGGGAAAACTTTCCTTTAGCTTCTACCTGGTGCGGAAGGATGCATTTTAAAACGAGCCGGCCTACCTTAAAGTGCCTCGGGTGCACTTTCTTATTATAAGCGTGTGCTATTCTTTGCTGGTATAACTGGCCAAAACACACTGTTGCTAGCTGTTTTTCATCAATCATCATTAGTTGTTCTAATCTGGTCTTGACCCACTCGGTGTCTTCAATCTCTGATTCCACAATGATTCGGAGAGAGGGAATTTCAACTTCAGCTGGTATTACAGCTTCAGTTCCATAAACCAACAGATAAGGAGTTGCACCCACAGATGTGCGAGCAGTCGTGTGGTATCCCAAAAGAGCAAAAGGCAACTTTTCATGCCATTGCCTAGACCTTTGGATCATTTTCTTAAGGATCTTCTTGATATTCTTGTTAGCTGCTTCAACGGCTCCATTAGCTTTAGGCCGGTGGGGGGTAGAATAGCGATGCACAATTTTAAATTGCTCGCATACCTCCTTCATCAGATGACTATTTAGATTGGCTGCATTGTCAGTGATAATGGTCTTTGGGATACCAAAGCGACAGATGATGTTGGAATGAACAAAATCTACCACTGCTTTCTTGGTGACTGCCTTGAAAGTAACTGCCTCCACCTACTTTGTGCAGTAATCAATGGCGACCAGAATGAATCTATGACCATTTGAAGCCTTTGGCTCGATTGGCCATTCCCCAAGCAATGAAAGGCCAAGGAGAGGACATGGGATGCAACTCCGAAGGAGGCGAGTGAATCGGGTCGCCATGAATCTGGCATTGGTGACACTTGCGAACTAAACTAAAGCAATCTCGCTCCATAGTAAGCCAATAATACCCTGCCCGCAGAATCTTCTTCGCCAAAACATATCCATTCATGTGAGGTCCACATACCCCCAAATGTACTTCACTCATGATCCGCTCAGCTTCTGTGGCATCTATGCATCTCAGTAAGTTCAAATCTAGGGTCCTTTTGTACAAAATTTCCCCATTTAGGAAGAAACCGCCGGCGAGCCACCTTATAGTTCTTTTTTTTATCTCCCTTGGCATGATCTGGGTATTCCCTTATTTTCAGGAATCGTTTTATGTCATGGTACCAAGGTTCACCATCTGGTTCTGTCTCAATAGTATTGCAGTAGCCGTATTGATTCTGAATTTAGATTTGCAGTGGATCAATATGGGTATTGCCTGGATAAGGGAGCATCGAGGCTAAGGTAGCCAAGGTGTTGGCTAGCTCATTGTGAAACCCGGGAATGTACCTGAATTCCATGGATTTGAATCTCTTGCTCAGGTCTTGTACACATTGTCTGTATGGAATAAGCTTGATGTCTCGAGTCTCCCATTCACCTTGGGCTTGCCGGATAAGAAAGTCGGAATCTCCCATAACCAATAGTTCATGCACATCCAGATCAATGGCCATTTTTAGACCCATTATACAAGCCTCGTATTCCGCTGTATTATTGGTATAGAAGAAATGAAGTCGAGCCGTTGCAGGGTAATGTTGTCCAATAGGTGAGATAAGGATTGCCCCGACCCCAACTCCTTTGATATTGACAGCCCCATCAAAATACATTTTCCATATACGGATGTCATCCAAAACTACTTCCTTTATTGAGTTGACCTCTTCGTATGGGAAGTATGTGCTTAGTGGCTTGTAATCATTATCTATTGGATTCTCTGCCAAATGATATACCAAAGCCTGTGCTTTCATTGTGGTGCGAGTGACATAGACGATGTCAAACTCTATGAGCAGAATCTGCCATTTTGCGAGCCTTCCAGTGGGCATTGGCTTTTGAAAGATGTACTTCAAAGGATCCATTCTGGATATGAGGTAAGTAGTGTAGTCCAGGATATAATGTCTCAGCTTCTGAGCGACCCAAGTCAAAGCACAACATGTTCTTTCTAAAAGGGTATACTTAACCTCATAATTGGTGAACTTTTTGATCAAATAATAGATTGCTTGTTCCTTTTTGTCTGTCGCATCATGTTGTACTAGAACGCATCCAAAGGAATTATCCATCACTGATAGATATAAAAACAAAGGCCTACCAGGTTCTGGTGGGACCAATACAGGGGGTTTTGATAGATAATCTTTGACCATGTCAAAAGCTTTTTGGCAATCGTCTGTCCACTTGATAGCAGCATTCTTTTTCATCAACTTAAAGATGGGCTCGCATGTGTTTGTGAGCTGAGCAATGAACCTACTGATGTAGTTCAATCTCCCGGGCAAACTCATGACTTCAGTTTTGTTCTTCGGGGGTGGCAGATCTCGAATGGACTTTATCTTAGATGGATCCAATTCAATGTCTCTCTGACTGACTATAAAACCGAGGAGTTTCCCAGATGGCACCCAAATGCACACTTTGATGGATTGAGCTTAAGGTCATACCTTCGAAGCCACTCGAAAAACTTTTTCAAATCGCGCATGTGATCAACTTGTGTCTTTGATTTTATGATGACATCATCAACATATACTTCAATCTCTTTGTGCATCATGTCATGAAAAATGGAGGTCATGGCCCTCATGTAAGTTGCCCCCGCATTTTTAAACCGAATGACATAACCCTATAACAATAGGTACCCCATGGAGTGATGAAAGCAGTTTTTTCTGCATCATCCTCATCCATGAATCTGGTGGTATCCGGCATAGCAATCCACAAAAGATTGTATCTCATGCTTATGTGGATGTTTAGTAAAGGAAAATTATCCTTTGGACTTGCTTTGTTCATGTCCCTGTAGTCAACACAGACTTTAGTTTTTCCATCCTTATTTGGCACAGGCACAACATTTGCCACCCAGGTGGTGTATCGGACAGCTCTGACCACATTGGAACTTAGTTACTTTATTATTTTCTCTTTGATTTTGTCACTCATGTCTGTTTTAAATTTTTGTTGCTTTTGTTGGACTAGTGGAAAATCAGGATACGTGGGAAGCTTATGAACCACTAGATCAGCACTTAAACCCGACATATCATCATAAGACCAAGCAAACACATCGATGTATTCAAATAAAAGTTGAATCAAGGAATCTCTGGTTTTTTGTT
This sequence comes from Nicotiana tabacum, assembly GCF_000715075.1. Taxonomy (NCBI): domain Eukaryota; kingdom Viridiplantae; phylum Streptophyta; class Magnoliopsida; order Solanales; family Solanaceae; genus Nicotiana; species Nicotiana tabacum. The sequence goes on along the minus strand of NC_134093.1, from coordinate 26,945,992 downwards.
CAGTGTGAATGCTTATCTTTGTTTCTCTAACTTCTTCCTGACTTCCAATATTAATTGGCTTAGTTTAATTGAGGTTGGGCTTAGCCTTGTTTTCAAATTAGTCCAACTCTCTTTTTATTTTCTCAACAGCCTCATCTTCATCATACTCAACCTTTTGATGCATTATTTCGAAATTAGACAGCTTTTTAAGATCTGGGTGTGAATTCTGCATGCATGTCATGTTATTAAAACCGGAATTAACAAAACTAAAATTGAAACAAAATGATAGGAATAAGGAAAGGGAAAAGATACAAAACTTAATATGAAACTGAACTGCATTTCATTAAATTTGAAAGGATAGAAGGGTTAATAACAAAAACAATCATACTGAGATGTTTGGATTACAACTCTGAAAGTAACCCAAAGTACAAAAAACATCTGCAAAAGCAAACTACCAAGACTCTTTCCTTGTGGGGAGAGGAGTTGCTTCCCAGTTGTTGAGCATGGTGTCTGGGCCAATTAGTTGCATATCGGCACGACTAGTGCCTTCACCAGCCTGAATCATATTCACTTCAGAAAACATCCGGCTGAGGCCATGGCAAATTTCATCAATGTTTGTCTTTGCCGAGGAATTTTGACCCTCTTTGAGTCGTGGCTTGACAAAAGTATGGAAAATGTGAGGGATAGGTTGATGCAAGACCCACCCATGCTTTTGACGGTGCTTGGCTTTGTCTTCGTCTGTTTGTGTTGGCATGAAACCTAAACCAAAAGTACCCTTGTAACTAAATGGAGAAATAGGTTCTGAAATTCCTTGTAATGATGCCCCTAAACCTTTTCCTGGCTCATAACCTTGTCTCATCATAAGTGCAGCCACCATTACAGATGTGGTGGAGAGACAAGGATGCAAAATGGGCTTTCCTTCCTCAACATGGTCCACATCAATCACTTCGAAAGCCTAATAGATAATAGACTCACATCCTTCCTTAGCCTCTGATCACGCCCAACTATGCCTTGTAAAAAGGACTACGCGGTCGCTGCAAATATAACCTGGTTCAAGTCCGGAGTCGAATCCCACAGAGAACTAACATATTTACTACAACCTTACATAATGCTAATGATAAGCTCAGACAACTTCCGGATGCAAGAGTTTTATGAATAATCAGTGGAATTTATTTAGCCAAGGAAAAATGATAATAAAATTAGCAATAATCAAGACTAAAATTGAATTCAAGGGTAAAAGGATCTAGGGCTATTGATTTCCCCAATTGCCGGATTAATTCTCAACTCTTTAGCTATAATCTCGACGTAATACTCTATGAGGATTATGAGTTCCGGGCTACCGTAATTAACTTTCAATCAATTACGATAATTTACTAGAAGCATTCTCTCGAACTACTCTAGTTAACAATTTATGCAACTCAGAATTATCCCATCAAAGCTTCGTTATTTCTAACCCCACTTTTAAATTCAAGTAATTAATCTCTTAACTTACCCAAAAGTGGTGTTATTCAATAACAATCTAACCAAGTGTTCTTTCTCAAGCAACACAAGGTGAATAGATACGATTAATCGAGGGCCCTTTCAATTAACCACAATACAATACGTAATTGAACAATCATAGAACAAACACAGCTCAATTATAACAAAATAGAGTCAAGACTTCATCAAACAATTGGTTCCATCAACCCTAGGTAATAGATTTATCTACTCATACTAATGGAAAACAAATCACTAAAATAATTCATAATCAACAAATAAAAGTATAAAGAAGAAGATGAAAACTCTTAGGAATTTATCCGTCTTCTCTCCCTCGTTCTTGCCTTTAAAATCTTCTAAAAATAGCTATATCTCACTTCTGGGCGAGTTTAGGTTTCAAATAGGTTTAAGTTAGTCGCTACGAAATTACATAATTAACCCTGCGTGTTTGGCTTTCGTCTGCCCGTCCGCGGCCGCGGATTCGACTGCGGATCCGGCCGCGGATTTGGACTGCCTCACTGCCTTGAGTTCGCGGACCAGTTCGCGGCCCACTCCACGGTCGCGCACCTGGAAGGGTCGTTTCGCTTGCTTTTCTCGCTCCTTTTCGACAGGGCTAACCTTCGATTTCCCTTTCACATTCCATGTTGACTCCAAAACACTCGTTAGCTCCCTCCTAGCTCGGAGTAGCTCCTGCAAAGCATCAAATTCTTAATTAGAGCATTTTGTTATCTTTTAGCATTCAAATATCAATAAAGTGCGGCTAAATTAAAGTGTAAGTAGTGTCTAAATTACATGAATATAGTCTACTATCAACACCACACACTTAAACTATTGCTCATCCCCGAGCAATCAAACCACACTCTAAGAGGCCTAACTTCACTAAGCGACTTCCCTACTCGTCACACCAAGAATATTTCACATAAATTGAGTACATTAGTGCAACATCTACACCTCAATAGTTGACTCCCTCTAACCACGCAATGTTCCTAACCGGCTTACTTACTCTATATCAAAGGTCCAGACTTACCTATCCTCATGAATCAAGTGCCTGCTCACAACAAAAGAGACTCATTTCACAATCAGTAAAATTCACACACACTAAGAAACTTTTAAAGGAACAGAATTCACTCACCCTCAGAAATGACATTCTTGTGCCACAGAAAACGCACTATAGGCTTGCCCGTAGTGTACGACTCTACTAATTGAGCTCACTCAGTTTAGGATCAAGTAGGACTTTATTTGGATGTAATGTAGGTTGTATGTTGGGTAGGATATATTTGGATATATAATAGTGACTACACCTCCCTAAGCACTTTAATACATTTATTTTACAATCAAGTCCACACCTAAGTTAAATCAATATTTTTATTTTTAACACCACATATACCACCCCACACTTCTTCTTTGAGCACAGTCACCTTAAAAGCCACCAAATATTTATTACCAATCAACATGATACACTATTAACAATGTTCTTCTCTTTTCTTTTCTTTTTTTCACAAGTGGCCTTTTCCAACAAGATATACCTTTCTCTTTATTTCCTAGTTCCACTCAAAAGCTCCATCAACTACCCCACACTTTATCCTTTGTAAATTCATAGTATTTCCAGTGCTAACGAGAGGTAAAGGATTAAAACAGATGGTCAATTCAAACAAGGGATATGGCTTGTAATGTGGTTGCCAAGGAAACAAGATTACAGGCTCAACGGGGTTAACTATGGTACATAGAAAATAGGTGGTTGGAGTATGTATATATATGGTTCAACAAAGAAATGCCTATATCACTTCCCAGACTAAACAAGACTACTATTTTGCTTTGCAGACACACAGGGTAAGTTCTAGGCATTAAATGTCGTGCATAGAATATAACAAGCCTCCCACACACATGGCACATGACTCATTCCAGATTAGATCATCAAACACTCAGATCAGGGTACTTCAGCCAAATTAAGAACATACATTTTAAGGCCTTCTTACAAGAGTCAACAAATGATCCTAAACATCACACTAAAGTAACCGCTATATTCAAGGCATTACGAAAACAAACAAGGCTTCCTATTTTAATTCTGCCCATAGCCCATAAGTTCCTAACTAAAAAATAAAAGGCTAACTACTCCCGGTTCAAACAAAACACTTGGAAAAGAACCGTGATTTGAAGAAAAATCAAGGGGGAATTGATACACTACTACAAAAGAAAATCTTTTTTTTTTTTGGTTTTTTTTTCTTTCAACTTTAGTCCCTCAAGAAACCTGTCGAATGATATCCATCGTTGGGCCAAGTCGAAATTGATTTATATAAATAAACTACGAAACTATCTACATATAACAAAGTATCCCCCACCCCCCACTTAAAAAGATGGCATGTCCCCATGTCATACAAAGTAAAGTAATGTGAGGTAAAGGAACTTCCCTGGTAGATCAGTCTTGATCGGAGACAGTGCCAGGGTCGAGATGATATGTTCTCCCCAACGCACGTAGCTAGCCCATGATTTTCTTTTCTGACTTCATATTTTGGGTTGCCAAAGCATCAACTCTGGTCCCCAATTCCGTGATGGAAGTGCGCAAGTCCTGCCATGTCTTGTTCTAAGGCTGTCATTCGCGTGCTCTGTCTGCCCTGGGATGGTCCTTCAGCCACTGTAGCTTGTTCCTGTGGGGGTGAGGCAGGTTCAACCTCTTCCTTCCCTTCGTCACCCTCTTTCGACGCATTAGAATCATCACTATGAGTTGCCCCTGGTGCCACCGGGTCTTTCCCGATGGTCACTTTGTCTGCCCGAAACTTTGCTTCTTTCTTTACCATGCCATCCGCATTTGGGTTCTCAGGCACCCTTGCTACCCGGCACAATCTAGTGATCAGAGAGTGGAAAAAGAACACATACCTCTTCTGTGTTTAACGGACGAACATCTCAGACTGAAGAACCTTGGCCACATCGAAGTCGTGGCTATTCACGAAGTACCATATCAAGGCAGCTCTCGGACCATTTACCTTTGTGGTGTTGTGGGATGGCAGTAAGTGACTGTTAATGATGTACAACCAGCATTTTCCTTCAAAAGTGAGTGAGGAAGAGTGTAGCTTCGATCCCGGCACAACCCACACTACCTCTTTGTCTGGTGCACAGATAGTTCTGAAAAACCTGTTCCATGTGATGGGTTCTCTCCTGTAAGTATCATAGAAATCCTCCTACCCATTGAATTCAGGCAATCGATACACTCTTCTGATGGCTTCTAACGAGGCATCCACACTCGTGTGTCGTACAGTGTATATTCTATCCTCATGTTCGGGGCAGTTGGCATAGAACTCCCAAACAAGCATCAAGTTACCCTCCTACGGCTCTTCGAAAAAGCTGTCCAATCTGCGCTTGATCAACTCCCGATACATATTAGGGCTTTCATCCTGGAGGGACGCCTTGTCAATACCCTTTTCCGGTACAGGTTTTTTAGTGGCCTTCAAACTGAAACGGTCTTGGGCAACTCTGGAGACAAACCTGGTACGATCAAACTTAGTTGCACTGGTCGGTGCCTATCCCCGAGACGAGCCTCCATGACCACTTGATAAGGCCCCGGTAGCGCGTCTCTTCCTTGAAGGTTGCATGTTACCTACACAATAAATACTACTATCAGTGGAGAGAGGAATATGTGTCCCAATGGCGGTTACCCAGACTTCACTCGCACAATTGGTCACAATTTATCTTCAACACTCATTAAGTAAATCAACAAACAGGTAGTGTGCATATGTACCCCCAAGTCACTCAAAGACCCAATCAGACTACCATTCCTCACAAACCCAACAATGGCTTCCTCCAAATCAATCAATTCAAATAGCCTCCATATACCATATATAAACCACAATCCAAATCCCAGACAAAAGTACTTATGATTTTACTACCCTATACAGAAAAGGAAAAAAACAAAAATACTAAGAAAGAGGAATAAAATCATGTACTTACTTGGAGATCTTGAGAAGAACGGAGGTTGGAGATCGGTTGAGTGGAGAAGAGAAGGAAGGAGAAGAGTCTTGTGTTAAAAGGAAAATATGAGGGAAGGGAGAGGTTTGGATTCTTGAAGTTAGGAAGGGAAGAAGAGAAGTGGGGGGAAGTGAGGGGTTTGGGTTCTTGAAGTTAGGAAGGGAAGAAGAGAAGTGGGGGAAGTGAGGGTTTGGGTTAAGGAAAAGAAGGGGGTTGGGGATTAAAAATAAAAACTTACCTGGACACGCTCGCGCATCCGTGCCCCAATCCACGGTCCAACCTGCGGCCGCGGATTTTGGGCAGAGGGGGTCCCAAAATCCGTGCCCCAATCCACGGTCCGATTTGCGGCAGGCAAAACACAGGCCAAAATTCGCGGCCATATCCGCGGTCCAATCCACGGCCGCGGATCTCCGTCTCCAACAAATTTTTGAGTTTGCCGTATTTTTTACCTATTCTTGGGTTAATTTTGACCCTTGAATCCTTCCGATGCGCATGATCTTTGACTTGCACGCTAGTAGGTCGGTCAAAGTCATTTAAAATCAATTACAACAACCAAAGTAAGAAAAATAATGGGTTTCCTCCCAAAAAGCACCTAAGTTAACGTCGCGGCACGACGATTTACACCAAACCATGGGTTGCCTCCCAAGAAGCGCCTGATTTAACGTCACGGCACGACGCGTGCTTTCATTATCACTCCTCGTTCGCATACTGGGGCTCTTCCAAAGTTATCACCACTCTATCTCCTTTCTCTTCGACCATTCCAAGGTAATGTTTCAACCTTTGGCCATTTACCGTGAACTTGTTTATCCCATCTTCGGATTCAATCTCCACAGATCCACTTGAGAACACTTGCACCACTCTGAAGGGTCCTGACCATCGGGACTTCAACTTACCCGAAAATAACCTCAATCTCGAGTTGTATAACAACACTAGATCTCCGGGCTTAAAGTTCCAATCTAAGATGTGCTTATCATGGATCATTTTCATCTTTTCTTTGTATAATCTAGCATTTTCAAATGCATGGAACCTGAATCCCTCGAGCTCATGTAACTCAGTGACTCTGCTGGTGCATGCGGTCTCTATATCCAGATTCAGCTGCCGCAGTGCCCAAAGTGCTTAATGTTCGAGCTCTACCGGAAGGCGGCATGCCTTTCCAAATACCAACTTGTACGGTGACATACCAATTGGAGTTTTGAATGTTGTGTAGTATACCCATAATGCATCATCTAGCTTCTTCGCCCAATCGGTCCTTGTTGCATTCACTGTCTTTGTCAGGACACTTTTAATTTCTCTATTGGACACTTCAACTTGCCCGCTTGTCTGTGGGTGGTACGGTGTGGCTACTTTGTGGCGAACTCCATACTTTTCCAACAGACGTGCGAATGCTCTATTGCAAAAATGGGTTCCACCATCACTGATTATAGCTCTCGAGGTGCCAAAATGTGTGAAGATGTTTTTCTTTAGAAAACTTGTTACCCCTTTTGCATCATTGGTTGGGAGAGCCACCGCTTCGACCCACTTGGAGACATAGTCAACCGCTACCAATATATATTTGTTACCATACGAGCTGACGAACGGCCCCATAAAGTCGATCCCCCATATGTCAAAAACCTCCACCTCTTGAATTGTGGTCATCGGCATCTCGTGACGGCAAGATATGTTGCCTGTCCTTTGGTATTCATCGCAACTTTTGACCCAAGCATGGGCATCCTTAAACAGAGTAGGCCAATACAATCCCGATTCCAACACTTTTGCTGCTGGCTGGATTCCTCCAAAGTGTCCACCATATGGTGAAGCATGGCAAGCCTGCAAAACAGAAGGTTGATCTTTCTCGGGGATACACCTCCAGATCAAGTTATCTACACATATTTTAAACAATAGAGGTTCGTCCCAATAAAAGGCTCGACAGTCGCGGAAGAACTTTTTCTTTTGAATTGAGGAGAGTTCATAAGGTACAATACCGCTTGCTAAATAGTTAGCAATATCAGCATACCATGGCGTCTCCTCCATTGTCACAGCAAGTAACTGTTCATCCAGGAATGTCTCTGTTATGTCTTCAACCTCCATTCTTTTTTCAGCTCCTTCCAATCTTGAGAGGTGGTCTGCCACTTGATTGTCCGCCCCTTTTCTATCACGAATTTCCAGATCGAATTCTTGTAGCAAAAGAACCCAGTGAATCAAGCGTGGCTTTGTCTCCTTCTTTGCTATCAAGTACCTAATTGCTGCATGTTCAGTATAAACAATAATTTTGAACCAATTAAGTATGACCTGAATTTGTCGAAGGCAAACACTACAACCAGCATTTCCTTTTCCGTTACAGTGTAATTGAGTTGTGCACCGCTGAACGTCCTGCTTGCATAGTAAATCGGGTGCATCATCTTGTCTTTTCACTATCCCAAGACTACTCCTATAGCATAATCACTGGCGTCGCATATGAGCTTGAATGGTTGCTCCCAGTTGGGTACAACAATGATGGGTGGAGTTATCAGTCTCTTCTTCACCTCATCAAATGCCAACCTGCAATCATTAGAAAGCACAAAGAACTGATCCTTTTCAAGAAGTTTACATAAAGGGTTAGCAATCTTGGAAAAATCTTTTATTAATCGCCTGTAGAACCCGGCGTGCCCAAGGAAACTTCTCACTGCCTTGACCGAAGTGGGCGGTGGCAATTTCTTAATCACATCAACTTTAGCATGGTCGACCTCAATTCCCTTACTGGACACTCGATGCCCCAAAACTATTCCTTCTTGTACCATAAAATGGCACTTTTCCTAATTTAGCACCAAATTTGTCTCCACACATCTTTTGAGCACTCTTCTTAAATTGTGAAGACAATATTCAAATGAATCCCCCACCACGGAGAAATCATCCATAAACGCCTCCATAATATCATCCACCATGTCAGTGAAAATGGCTAACATGCACCGCTGGAATGTAGCTGGTGCATTGCAAAGTCCAAAGGGCATTCTCCGAAAGGCAAAGATGCCATATGGACAAGTGAAGGATGGTTTCTCTCTGTCTTCTGGGGCTATTGAGATCTGGTTATACCCCGAGTATCCATCCAAGAAATAGAAGTGGGACTTCCCAGCTAACCTATCTAACATTTGGTCAATGAAAGGCAATGGGAAATGGTCCTTTCGAGTGGCTATGTTCAGTTTCCGATAGTCCATGCAAATCCGCCACCCCGTGACTGTACGAGTCGAGATCAACTCATTATTCTCATTTTGTACGACCGTCATTCTTCCCTTTTTTGGCACACATTGGACAGGACTGACCCAGTTGCTGTCAGAAATGGGGAAGATGATACTCGCACCTAGCCACTTGATCACTTCCTTCTTTACTACTTCTTTCATATTTGGGTTCAGATGTCGTTGATGTTCCCTGGAAGGTTTGTGCCCCTCTTCCAGAAGAATCTTATGCATACAAAAAGTTGGGTTGATACCATTTATGTCTGCCATGGTCCAACCAATGGCAGTCTTACATTCTTGCAATACCTTCAATAGTTGCTCTACCTACACAGCTAGCAAACCAGATGATATAATAACAGGCAAAGTAGAATTAGGCCCCAAGAAAGCGTACCTGAGGTGGGCTGGAAGCGGTTTCAAGTCCAGCTGTGGTGGCTCCTCTATTGATGGTTTTGCAGGTGGTGTTGCTCTCTTTTCTAAGCGTAGGGGCTCGAACTGAGGTTCCCTTTTCCAGAAGCCTTGACCTTCGAGAGCCATGACCCACTTTGCCAACCCTTCACCGTCCATCTCTTCCAAATTGATCAAGCAGGCTTCTAGTGGATCCTTGACATTAAGGGTCTCATCCTCTTCTTACAGTATCACATCTACGGCCTCTACTAGTGAGCAGTTTGCAAATTCACTGGGTCTCCTCATGGATTGTTGAACGTTGAATATTATTTCTTTATTTTTCAACCTTATTTTCAACTCTCCAATCTCACAATCAATTAATGCTCTCCTAATGGCTAAGAATAGCCTTCCTAGAATGATGGGTATCTCTTCATCCACCTGACAATCAAGAATAACAAAGTCTGCAGGAAATACAAATTTCCCCACTTGCACAAGCACATCATCAAGAATTCATGTTGGTCTTGTAACTGTGCGATCAGCCAGTTGCAGCAATATTGAGGTCGGTCTAGCTCTACCAATGCTCAATTTCGTATAGATTGCCAAGGGCATCAAGTTTATGCTAGCTCCCAAGTCACACAATGCTTTAGCAAAAGCATAACTACCAATAGTGCATAGGATAGTAAATCTACCTGGATCAGACACCTTTTGGGCCATAGATCTTGTCACTACCGCGTTGCATGTCTATGTCAGAGTTACAGTGGACAGGTCCTGGAAGTCAAATTTCTGTGACATCAGGTCCTTCATCATTTTTGCATACCCTGGCATTTCCCTTAAAGCATCCATCAGTGAAATATTCAATTGAATCTGTCAAAGCATTTCCATGAATTTCCTTTATTGATCATCTTTCTTTTGTTTTGCCAATCTCTGAGGGAATGGTGCAGGAGTAAATCTCTGTCCATTACTTGATGTCTTTTCTTTGTTGGAAGCTTCTGGCACAAGAGGTGCCACCTGTTCTGAGACTTGTTCACTGTCCTTCTTCTTACCCTTGTCAACTTGTGCTTGTTTAATTACAACCTCGGTGAGCTCTGCTGACTCATCTGCCTCTAATGTAACTGGAGTAGTTGGCATAGTCTCTCTCCTAAATTGAGCAACTTCTTGCTCTCTGTATAAATCTCTTCCATTCTTGAGACTCACTGCAATTAGTTGATTTGGGTTCTGTTCCTTTGGGTTAATATTTGTATCTGCAGGCAATGTTCCTTGGGGGAGATTGTTCAAGGCCATAGACAGTTGTCCCAGTTGAGTTTTAATGCCTTTGATTACTGAATCATGTGTTGCTAACGTTTCTTGCATCTTACCATTTGTTCCAATGAGTTATTGCAGCATACCCCTGATTTCTACCATATTGTTGTCATGTTGTTGATGAGGTGGTTGGTAGGCCAACTGTTGCTGGTGCTGCTGATTATAGCCATGTTGCCTTTGATAAGGCACAACTTGACCTTGTGGTCGTGCGCCTCCAGAATTAGGGTTGTGTTGTGGCAGGTTGGGTCTGTACTACTGGTTTGGTGCTGGTGCCTCTGACCTCCAAAATTATTGACATAATTCATGTCTTATCTGAAGCCCTGATTGTCATTCTCTCCACTCCACGAGCACACATATGACTGGTTTATGCAAGGAGTGTACAATCCTCCATTCGTTGTATCAAAATTGTGCACTTGCTTTGTACCCATCTCATCAATTTTCTTTGTCAGTATGCTCATTTGAGTCATGAGAGTGGCTATGTTCTCTGCATGGAAATTGTTTGGGTCAAGAGCAACAGAATGCACTATTGGTGTAAGTGTCGTACCTCTAGCCATCCAGCCTAAATTTTGAGCCATCTTGTTAAGAAAAATCTTGCACTCTGTGAATGTCTTGCTCAAAAATGCACCCCCAGCTGAAGCATCTACATTGGCCTTCAAACTATCTGCTAAACCCATGTAGAATCTCTGTCCTAGCATTTGATCAGGAATGCCATGGTGTGGACACTTCACTAGAATACCCTTGAACCTTTCCCAGGTTTCTTGCAAGGACTCGGTTGGTTTCTGCGTGAACTGCAATATCTCATCAATTTGCCTTGCAGTCTTGTTGGGAGGAAAAAACTTGTTTAAGAACTGTTTGACTAATTCTTCCCAAGTGGCAATGGAGTTTATTGGGAGTGAATTCAGCCAAGTTTGAGCCTCTCCAGTCACAGAGAATGGAAACAGTAATAGCTTGATGGCTTCGGGAGTCACATTAGGCTATCTTTGGGTCACACATATTGATAGGAAATTCTTCAAATGTTGTTGTGGGTCTTCAATGTATGACCCGGAGAATAGTCTCTTATTTTGCAACAGATGCAGCATGTTGTTGGTGATCTAGAATGTCTCCGCTTGTATCTGAGGTACAACAATGGCGGTGGCTAAGTTATTAGCAGTTGGTTGTGCCAAATCATATAGAGAATCTTCCGGCACAAAAGGTGCCACCACTCCATTGTTTGGGTCAACCCGATTATTTCGATTATTTTCGTTGACATCGTCCACATTGTCCATTTCAATTTCGAGTATGTGTTTTTGTTGTAATTGTTTGTTCTTCTTGTTGGCTCAATTTAATGCCCTGAATGCTTTCTCGGGGTCTGAGAGTCCTTCAAAAAGTTTGCCAGTCCTCGAAGAGCTTCTAGGCATACACCTGAGTCACAGGAGAATTCAAACGTGAGAATTTCAATGGAAAAATTTAAACACCGTAACAAATTGATCTAAACCAAGAATCCTAGAAATTCTTCTAAGTTGTAATAAATAATACCGTTAGTTCCCCGGCAACGGTGCCAAAATTTGATCACGCCCAACTATGCCTTGTAAAAAGGACTACGCGGTCGCTGCAAATATAATCCGGTTCAAGTCCGGAGTCGAATCCCACAGGGAACTAACCTATTTACTACAACCTTAAATAATGCTAATGATAAGCTCAGACAACATCCGGATTCAAGAGTTTTATGAATAATCAATGGAATTTATTTAGCCAAGGAAAAATGACAATAAAATTAGCAATAATCAAAACTAAAATTGAATTCAAGGGTAAAAGGATCTAGGGCTATTGATTTCCCCAATTGCCGGATTAATTCTCAACTCTTTAGCTATAATCTCTCTGTAATACTCTATGAGCATTATGAGTTCCGGGCTACCGTAATTACCTTTCGATCAATTACGATAATTTACTAGAAGCATTCTCTTGAACTACTCTAGTTAACAATTTATGAAACTCAGAATTATCCCACCAAAGCTTCGTTATTTCTAACCCCACTTTTTAATTCAAGTAATTAATCTCTTAACTTCCCCAAAAGTGGTGTTGTTCAACAACAATCTAACCAAGTGTTCTTTCTCAAGCAACACAAGGTGAATAGATACTATTAATTGAGGGCCCTTTCGATTAAACACAATACAATAAGTAATTGAACAATCATAGAACAAACACGGCTCAATTATAACAAAATAGAGTCAAGACTTCATCCAACAATTGGTTCCATCAACCCTAGGTAATTGATTTAGCTACTCATACTAATGGAAAACAAATCACTAAAATAATTCATAATCAACAAATAGAAGTATGAAGAAGAAGATGAAAACTCTTAGGAATTTATCTGTCTTCTCTCCCTCGTTCTTGCCTCTAAAATCTTCTAAAAACAATTATATCTCACTTCTGGGCGAGTTTAGGTTTCATATAGGTTTAGGTTAGTTGCCTAGGAAATTACATAATTAACCATGCGTGTTTGGCTTTCGTCCGCGGCCGCGGATTCGACCGCGGATCCGGCCGCGGATTTGGACTGCCTCACTGCCTTGAGTTCACGGACCAGTTCGCGGCCCACTCTGCAGCCGCTCCCCTGGAGGGTCGTTTCGCTTGCTTTTCTCGCTCCTTTTCAACCTTGCTAACTTTCGATTGCCCTTTCACATTCCATGTTGACTCCAAAACACTCGTTAGCTCCCTCCTTGCTCGGAGTAGCTCCTGCAAAGCATCAAATTCTTAATTAGAGCATTTTGTTATCTTTTAGCATTCAAATATCAATAAAGTGCGGCTAAATTAGAGTGTAAGTAGTGTCTAAATTGCATGAATATAGCCTACTATCAATCAGCTAGACAGTAACAGTGCCAATGAACATAACAGTCTTCTCCGTGAACAATAATTTCTTGCCTGTCGTGTTCGAATTTGAGCATCTGATGCAAGGTGGATGGCACAGCTCGGTCCATATGGATCTATGGCCTTCCGAGAAGAAAGTTATAAGAAGTTTCCATGTTTACTACTTGGAAGACAATTTCAAAATCAACCGGCCAATCATCATGGTGAGGTGATCTCCCCAATGGTATCTCTCGCTGAGCCATCAAAAGCCCGGATGCGAACATTGCTGGGTCGGATTCTGTCTGTGTTGATCTTCATACTTTGTAAGGTAGAGAGAGGGCATACATTTACACTCGAGCCTCCATCAACCATGACGAGCTTTACATAATTCCCCTCATATTTGACAATCAGGTGCAAAGCCTTATTGTGCCCGGCTCCCTCATCAGGAAGTTCATCATCAGTAAAGGAGATTATGTTCACCTCAAAAAATATGTTGGTCATCTTCTCTAGCTGATTCACGGTGGTCTTCTCTGAGAGATGTGCCTCGTTCAGGATTTTGATTAGTACACGGGCATGTTCTTCTGAGTGTATGAGCAAAGATAACAGAGAGATTTGGGCAGGAGTCTTTCTCAACTGGTCAATGATTGAGTAATCCTGAACTTTCATCTTTTTCAAAAACTCCTCCGCCTCTTCTTCCGTGACCGGTTTCTTTATTGGCATTTGGCCTTCTCTGATTTGCTTGGCCTTCCTCAACTCTTCTGGAGAGTAAAACCTCTCTGATCGAGTCAAACCTCCAGTTCCCCCACTTCTTCTATGATTTCCTTGCCTTTGTAGGTTACTACAATTTTGTTGTAGTTCCAAGGAATGGTTTTTGTGTTTTCACACGGGGTTGTATGGCAGGCTTGATTATGATCGGCTTTGTTATACCCTTCGTACCGCCCTGATTTTGCTTTGTGATGAGGTGACCTCCAAGGACATACAACTTTGGGCTTGGAATATTGGAGCGAACTTCAAACATCAAGATTTTTGGAACAAATAAAGTTGCTTTACCTGAGCTCTGGGCGCCTTTAACAATCAATGGCACATCTCGGCTTGGACTTACTTCCAGTCCTATTCCTTCTTGAATCGTTCCCACTGTAATTTCTGCTCGGCCAACCAGCTTGTATTCTTGATCTCGGTCGATCATTCCCACAAAATGAACATCGTTGTGTGCTAGCAACGGGTTGTTTGTAACATTAGGAGGGTCTTCGCCATTTGTTACCATAATCAACTTTTCCGTGATGAGTCTTTCTATGGCTCTTTACAGAGTCTAACAGTCATCAGTGCTATGCCCTGGGGCACCTGAATGATATTCACATCTAGCATTTGCTTGAAATCCATGTGAATCGGGATGCTTATGGTGGGGAGCAATGGGTCCAATCACGCCCATCTGCTTTAGCTTCTGGAATAAACTAGAGTATGATTCAGCCAATAGAGTGAATTTTTCCACCGGCCTCTGCTCTCGACCATAATCCTGCCTGGGACGAGCATTGTAGGGTACCCGAAAATTTTGCTGCTGAAGTCGGGGGATCCTTGGAGCTGGTGCCCGTACCTATTGATTGGGAGGCCAAGCATATGATTGAGCATTAAATAATGTATACTGTGGTGGGCCCACAGAGTACTGAGTAATTGGCGAGGGATAATAATGTTGAGGGTAGCTGGATTGCCCCTGCTGAACTTGCGCATAAGGGTGCGATGCCCCTCTTTGAACTTCCCTGGATCTCGAAGTCATCATGGACCCTTCATCTCTCTTCCTTCTATTTGCCAAACTTCCAGACCCATTTTGGATAGCTTGGGTGGTGGCTTTGAGAGCATCTTGACTTACAACTCTACCAGTCTTGAGGCCATTTTCGACCATCTCTCCTATTTTGATCGCTTTCGCAAAAGGTCTACCCATCGTAGACATCATGTTTTGAAAGTAATCAGGCTCTTGAGCCTCCAGAAAAAATAGTGATTAACTCGTGGTTATCCATGGGTGGTTTAACTCTAGACGCTTGCTCCCTCCACTTGATTACATACTCCCTAAAGCTTTCAGTCGGTTTTTTCTTCATATTGGATAGGGAATTGCGATCCGGTGCAATATCAATGTTGTATTGAAATAGTTTGATGAAGGCCTGGGCCATGTCGTCCCAGACATGCCAGTGAAAGATATCTTGGTCAATGAACCATTCGGAGGCTACCCCCACAAGACTTTCCCTAAAATAAGCCATCAGTAATTCTTTTTTTCCACCCGCACCCCTCAGCTGGTTGCAGTACATTTTCAAGTGGGCGATAGGATCACCGTGCCCATCATATTTCTCAAATTTTGGGGTCTTGAACCCTGGTGGCAAATGGATATGAGGGAATATGCATAGATCACTAAATGAAACGCTTTTGTGACCATCTAGTCCCTGTATGTTCTTTATATTCTGTTCAAGACTTTTCATTTTCCTGGCCATCTCATCCTGCTCAAATGTCTTGGCAGCCTTTTCATTTTTCACTGGTGACTCGTACTGAGGAGCCTAATTGTATGGAGCTGAGACCTTGAAAGCCACATTTGGAGAGTAGTATTGGTAGTCATAAGCATGAGATGGTGGCTCGTTATTCGGCCTCGTCATAGGAGGTGGTGGCGGGATTATATATACCGGTGCGCCAGACACGACGAGAGGAGTATTCTTGACCGGTGCGACTAGAAGTCGCACATTAGAGGTACCAGGGGCAGCATGGAGGTTGTAGTTTGGCACATACCCTGGTGGTAGAATGTGATCTCTCGTTGCAAGGAGCGGTGGTTGAGTAGCCAAGAGTACGGTGGAAGTTCCTTCTGAGAGACCCAGGGATGGAGGCTGACCGGAAACCCAAGCTTGATATACATCAGACAATTGTTGTTTTAATTTTCTTATTTCCTCCGACTCTTGCACAACTGACTAAACTTGGGGGTCATCACTGACCAGCTCGATCTCATCATTGTCAGCCATCGGTACCTTTCCTTTAGATCTGATGAAGTAATGATGTGTTTCCAATTTCTCCACAAACCAACCACCTTAAGCTTACTTTAATAAGGGACAAAAAACGTGTTAGGGTTAAGCATTTTATAGATATGAATCACACGTAATATGCCATGCTCCTAACATTATCACCATTTCTAACATGCTTTTGGAAGGCTTCATGTTTCATTCCGGCTTATCAGGTTGCTTCTTATTGACGCTTTTAGTTTCTTCTCTCCCTTTTTTTCATTTCACGCATGCCTCATTCGATCCCTCCTCTTAGATTGTTGAAAAATATTTTGATCGAACCTTTTGTGGGTTGCCTACGACGAACCTCTAAACAAGACCAGACTCGACTCAAAAACAGACTTTTTTAAGATGAAAAGTGAAATAACAAGACTCAACACACCAAAAGACTCTTACAGACTCAATGACAACAAATGAACAATCAAAATGGACTGCCAAGTAAAAGAGACTCTGATCTTTGCAGGAGAATCCAACTGCATCACTGTAGTCAAGGCACTTATTCCTGCGGCTGACCCCCAACATCACGATATATCCTCTCTAAGTCTGCAGATATGTGACGGGTGACGTTCATTGATACTTCTGCAAACCGCTCAGGCATCATTCCCTGGCAACTCCTACATGCTCGGGAGGTATATGTGGCTACCTCAAGGATCTTTCCCTTAATATGTTCCTGATCTAAATGCAACTCTTGATTTCGCTGACCAAGGGTCTCAGCTAGATCCAGTGCATCATGCTCATGCTCTAAGGTTGTATCTCTCTGGCGCTGAATTTCTAGTGACTCTCCCTCTAAACGATTGATCATACTTTGGTCGTGATGTCTTTCTATTTCAAACTCCGCAATCTGGCGCTCCTTGCTTGACTCAACTCCCCTTATTTGATCCCTCAGACCTTGGATTAATGGAGCAAAACCTCTGCGCTCATGATCCCGGACCACCTTAAACTGGGCTTCTTTTTCTTCATGTTGTTGAGCGGTAGTGATCACTTTTTTCTGTCTAAATTGAGCTTTGAGTGCTTGCCTTTCTTGTGCCCACTGAGCCTTTTCCCGCTCGAAATCAGCCGGTTGTATGTCCATGGCTTTTTCCAGAATGCCCTTATCTTCTTGTAAAATGTCAATACGGGATTGGTACTCTTGGGCCACTTACCTTCCGATTTCTCTAACTCTGGCCTTGATCTCTTCCTCCCAATCAAATGCGCTCCGTATGGCTCTTTCTGGACTTTGCTCTGGGATAGCCTGGTTGTGAAACCACTCAAGGTATGCGAAGCTTACCTCCCCACGTTCATGATCAGCTACCATCTCGTCCAAGTCGGAAAATCGACCACCGAATCAAACCTTCAGTGCATATGTCTCCCTTGGAAGTTCCTCTCCCTTGAATTCCCACACAAAGGGATGCATGTCTTCAATCGGGGGCCTCTTTTGCTCTCTTCCTAGCTGGCGCATGACACGTAGGGGTGCGTAGGGTTGGAAGCCTCTGAAACCCATAAGTATAAAGAACGAACGATATGTCGACATATGCATGACCCTAGCAGAAGGGAACCAATAATAGTTCCAAGTGATTCTATCAGCACTTAATGAACCAAGTAATGTTCGCCAGGCCCTCACCCCCTCTGGAAGATTACAATTCGGCCCTGTCCGGGTGACATCCAATGTAATTTATCCAATTATCATTTAAATTTACTACTATTGGATGATGATAAAGGTGCTCTATGACCACATCTGCAGCAGAATGTTGCATCCCTCGAAGTAATATTTACCTTTTTGGCAACGGGTCAAAGCTCGAAAAATATCTCCCAGAATCATGGGAAGAATGGTATGATCCTCACTACTTTGCAAATATGAGACTACCGCAGCCAATCGAATTCTGATGCACCCACCACGCTCTGGAAAAACCATGGTCCCCAGAAGTGATATCATGAATGCGAAGATTCTCAACTCCCTCCAGGCGTCGTAACTCAATTGGTTGACGAATTCTGTGCCCGAGAAGTTCTCAAACCCTTTCTCGTCCCCAAATCTATCATAGAAATATTCCAACGGGACCCAACCTTCGTCCAAGCAACCCATTGGAATTCGACGGAGGCATAACTTTTTCAAAAAGTTGTTCACACCAACTTTTCTCGGAGCAACAGGCTTTTTCCCATGAAGGTCTCTCCCCAATCCAGTAAACCCACCTAATTCTTCCAATGTAGGCGTCATTTCACAATCTTTGAACCTGAAGACATTATTTACGGGGTCCCAAAAATCCATTAGGGACTCGATTAAATCTCTGTTAGGCTTAATTCCCATGATGTTTGGGAGGAACCTGAGGTGCTTAAATACTTGATTCTGTTCCCATGTAGCAAAACCAAGCCACCAATTACGGAGACTACTCGGGGTCTTATCTCTGATCAAGAACATAGGAGGTGTCTCGTCCCTTACCCTTTTCTGACTGCTTCTTTGTGGAGAATTCATGGCGAACCTAAGAATAAGACAAAGGGGGTCATGACTTACCTAAACTATATGCAAAAGATAAAAAGGTAATAAGTCTCGATCTTCTTCTTCCTCTTTTTTTTAAAAAAATTAGCCAACACAAAAGGTGAAATGATAAAAGTAGGGAAAATGGCTATTATTACGAAAACAACCCTCTGATACTTCCACGGAAGGCTTAAAGGATGTCTCGGCAAAAACGTCCAAATATAGGGATAAAATGATAAAAAGTAAATAAAAAAGATATTTTTACGAAAACAGCCATTCGGTACTCCCGAGGGAGGTTCAAAGGCTGTCTTGGCAAAACTGCAGGAATACGAGGGCAAAACAGTAAAAGGTGACAAAAATAGCAATTTTGTTTTTTTTTAAAATGTGAGTTGAACCCGATGGAGGTTGCCTACGTATCTCACATCCTGTGAGAATCAAACCCGCGTAGTTCAGTCAAACCGACTATGTTCTCTTTTGATTTTTATAAAAATTAATCTTTACACCTCACGCCAGACTACAAAAAAATTCTTTAGTAAAGCCGGTCAAATTGAACCTGATATTTTTTATTTTTATTTTTCTATAATTTCGCTCAACTAATTTTCTAAAGTCGGTCAACAATGCAAGCAAGCCTTCCAAATGATGTAACAAGTAGCACATAAGTGAACATGATGGTCTCAAAGAGGATACCTGTCTTATACGGACCCGACCCCTGTGCCGAGTTTCGCTAAGTCAAATGCACTGTGATGCACATAGAGCAAACCTACTTGGGATATCCGGCATGATGTTTATTCTTCTAGGTTTAAATCCTGGTGGAGAAGGTATCTAGACTGGCTTGCTCGAGCGAACAACTCGAGCCGAGGAGGGTCAGCGTACCAGTAGCATTGCTTTCCGGCTTAGCTGGTGGTACTCCCTGCCTAAAATAAGTGTGACTAAAATCCTTCACCGGGTGACAAGCATCTCAGCTATCTCAAAGAAAGTGGGTTATGTCAAGCAAATGTCCAATTTAAATTGAAGAAGACACAGAGGGGGTGCGTGAGAAGACAATTTATAATGGACAGTTCAATAATATCAAAGCGGTAAAAAGCAAACAAGTAGCACAATAGGCCCAAAAAAAATCACAGTATATACAAAATTAATAAATCCAAATAAAAGTCAATATGTACAAGCTCGAATTCTGGTTGTCCCCAGCAGAGTCGCCAGAGCTGTCACACCCCCTTTTACCCCACAAAAGATATATGTATGGATTGTTGTGGGTTAAAAAAAATTTCTAATTAAAGTGACAAATTTGAGTAGGAATTATTTTATTTACATAGCCGCCACTTGGAATTGATTTTTTGGGTGTTCCAAGTCACCTTTTATTTGAATCCCTATTCAAATGAAGATTTGACTCTTTTATTATTGGTCTGCGAAAACAAAGTCTAGGTAAGGAATTCTGTTGACCGGGGAGAAGGTGTAAGGCATTCCCCAAGTCCCGTAGTTCCAGCACGGTCTCTTTATTGACTACAACTTGGCTTGAATTAATTTTGGATAAACTGTAATTTATTAGTTTTCATGTTTTATCTATCCGCTTTTAATTATTAAAATATAAAATTATCTTTGAAACGAATCACGTGTGTAAATCCGTTTTGTTTATTATGCCAAAATCTTGTCACGTGTACGTGTACACAATTAATAGAATTTTATTATTAAGATTGTTTTGGCCATACTTAACACATATTTCGATTTTATTTTTGGAAATCACAATTATGCCACGCGAACGTATACATAATCGCGATAAACTAATTAAAGGCGTGCCTAAAGCACTCTATCAGTGTTCATTATTCTTCCTATATATTTGAGATTATTGTAAGGTCATGAATTATGGAATTACTTGTAGAAGAAGTGTATGATTTTAGATATTTGAATAAATAAACCATCATATACCAATACCCTACAATCCAACAATTGAAGCCCAAACTTATTAGGGTCCTAATCTTCCCAACTTTAAAGCAAGTTTGAATACCATATTTTCAGAAACATGATTAAGTATATAGCATTTAAGGACTAATTTATATTATTATTTATAAAGTTTAAAGGCAAATAAATAAAAGCACATGAAATAAGATTAAAAGAATAGAGGAAAGAATAAACCTTTAATGCAAAATTTCCAATTAAATGAGTTTCCAAGAACAGGTACAGTAACTCAGACGAACGTCGAACAAGCATAAGCGAAGAAGAACATCAAAGCTAGTGAACGGAGATCCAACGAAATCCTCGACCTCGACTATTGACTTCACTTTTTGGCGTGTAAAAGGGATGTTATGAAGTATTTTTGTTGGGTTTTGGTTAATGAATAGCTAGATTTTTCGAAAAAAAAAGAGACGAAGAAAGAATGACACGAGTAGAAATTCTCTCAATTCCCTCCTCTCTTTTTTTATTCTCTTTCTCTCTCTCTCTCTTCTCCTCACATTTCTCTTCTATTTATAGGAAAAAATTCGGAATTTTTTAGATTGTTTTTAATTATTTTATTATTTTTTAATTAAAAATAATTCCCACTTCCATTTTTCTTCTTTTTAAAAAAAAATAATTCCCCACTTTCCTTTACTTTTATTTTTTAATTTTTCACTTTTTTACTTTACCTTTTTTTATTTTTCACTTATTTTACTTTTCTTTTTTTAATTTCCACTTATTTTACTTTTTTTTAAAAAAAATTCACTTTCTTTTTTTAAAAAAATTTTAAAAAAATTCAGCTACCTTTACTTTTATTTTTTAATTCCAACTTTATTTTACTTTTTAGTTTTAAAATTTCCACATTCTTTTACTTTTATTTTAAATAATTTTCACCTACTTTTACTTTTACTTTTTTACTCCGTACTTTTAATTTTTCTATTATTTTATTATCATCCAAAAATTAATTTTTTATTAATTGTGTTGGGTTTTTTTTAATTTATTTTATTTTAAAATAAAGATAAAAAATAAAAAATAATACTAATAGTATTAATTTGACCTTTTAAATTATTTATAATTCTTACCCTATTTTAAAAAAATGTAACAAAGCTAAAAACTATATATTAAATTTATAAAAATATTTACATAGTATAAGGTGATAAAAATTCAAATATAGTCAAAAATTAGGTGCTCACAGACGTTACCTCCTTTGAGGTCCTCAAGTGAAAGGAACTAGTTCTTGCTTCATGTCATGTGCTTTGAGCAGCCACTATCCATGTACCATATTTGGCTGCTCCCCTTCACTTGGACCTGCAAAAGAAAATCAGGGGTTAGACTTAGGAACCCAAACTAGTTTGGGTCCCTTTCTATAGGCAAAAGAATGAATCAGATTCTTTTTAGCCCAACTTGGTAGCCTATTCTTCCCTTGAACAAATTCTTTGTTCTTTTGGCTTGCCTTTTCTTTTGCATTGCATTCACTTTTATAATGACATGTTTTACCACAGTGAGTACAAATCTTATTCTCAGGAAGTGTAAGGTACTTGCTTTTGGGATCCCATTTAGGTGGCATATTCCCAAAGCCTTCAATTGCTACTATGATATTCATGTAGCCATGAAAGTGCATCGGAGGACCTGTTCCATTTACAAGTTCAGTCTAGTTCATGTTTGACTTTGCCTAGATCCTCTTTCAAATTCTAACCTGCTCATCCTTCTTATACAACTCATCTTTTAGTTTACCTACATTTTCTTCTAGAGTGGGTTGTGTGCAATCAGCTCTCTTCTTACTTGTTCCTAATTTCAGTTTTAGGTTTTCATATCTAAGTTCTAGGACATTTGATTCAAATACATGAACCTGGTTCTTTAATGCAGTATTTTCACTTATAGTCTCACTAACCCTAAGTTTCAGGTTCTTACACTTTACTTTCAAAATCACATATTCCTTAAACAATTATTCGTTTTCATTGTTTACATCCTTAGATTCATCAATGAAATCTAGAAGTAATTAAGATAGCATTTCTTTAGACAAAAATTTAATCTTGTCTTTGAGATGAATTACACTTACCTCATATTCCTCATCATATTCTCCAATGGCCATAAGTGCTTATTCATCTCCATCTTCATCATCTGAGCTTTTATTTGAGCTTTCTCCCCAAGCAGCAACTATAGCCTTTGTTGATCATTTGTTATTCTTGGGTTGAACATGTTCTTTCTTCCTGTTTCTTCGTTCAGCTCTTTCCTCTTCCCTTCAATTTCCCATTGAGGGCAGTTCTTGATGTGATGATCAGTTTTACCACACTTGTAGCATCCCTTGTTGGTTTGCCTTTCAGGATCCTTTGGTTTGTTGTAGCTTCCACTTCTTGAAGGACTCTTTCCTCTCTTTAGGTACTTCTTGAAGTCCTTTGTGATCATAGCCATTTCATCATCTTCTAGATCAGAACCTTCAGTGATTCTGAGTGCCAAGCTCCTTTCTTTCTTGGGTACATCCAGCTTCATGGTTTGCCTTCTAAGTTCATAAGCAGTGAGATTTCCAACTAGCTCATCCAACTTAAGAGTGGAAATGTTCTTTGATTCCTGAATGTCAGTGATTTTGCTCTCCCAAGTAACTAGCAGAACCCTTGTCAAAATCTTCTCAACTTTGTCTTCTTTAGAAATAATCCTTCCAAGAGACTTAAGGTCATTTGTCAGTGTGGTGAACCTTGTATACATCTCTTAGATGGTTTCCCCTTCCTTTATGGTGAAATTCTCATATTGAGAATATAGTAGTGTATCTCTGGACCTCTTCACTTGAGGTGTTCCTTCATGGGCCACTTGCAAAGTGTCCCAGATTTCCTTAGCAGTGGTACAGATTTGGATTCTACTGTACTCATCTGGACCGAGTTCACAAACAAGTTATTTCTTGGCTTTAGCATTCTTCTCCCATTTCCTCAAGTCGCCAGCAGTGCAGTCAGCTCTTGTCTTTGCCACCTCTTCTCCTTCGGCATTTATCTTCATGGTAGCCAGTGAGCCATCTGTGACAATGTCATATAGCTCATAGTCTTCTCCTATGATGTAATATCTCATCTTGTTTTTCCACCAAGAGTAATACTGGTCGATGAAAAGTGTTGGCCTAGCAGTGGATTGCCCTTCCCAGTTTTCAGGTGATGCACTCATCTTGATCTTCTCCTAAGGTGTTAGCCTCTTCAAGGATAACCTGCTCTGATACCAATTTATGTTTTTAACTTTAATACCATACAAAAGGGGGGTGATTTGTGTGGTACCCAATTTTTCGCCTAAACTGATTATAGAAGGGTTGGGTTCTTCTATGTGTTCCTTAACCTACTATTGCTGAAACAGTAAATGCGAAAAAGTAAAGAACACAAGTATTTTACGTGGAAAACACCTGGCTCAAAAGGTGAAAAAACCACGACCTACTTTCGAGTAAGATTTTCCCAAACTCTTCCACTAAATCACTAAGCCAAAAACTGCATTTACAAAATACTTTTGTAAACCTAGGATTAACTCTAATCTCGTTGTGGCAAACGGCCTCAACTGTTGCGATAACTTCAAGTTAACTCTAATTTGAATACTCTGAGTACCTATTACAATTGCCTCTAGATAAAGTTGAAAGGTACAATATGAAAACACCTACTACAATTGAACTAGAATAAAAGACATACACTTGGAGTTGGTTCTTCTATCCGGTTCATGTAGTTTCAGGTTTGCACACTTGAATCACACACGAATTACTTGCAAAACACCTTGCTATTTTGCTCTCAATTCACGTTTACCTTCTGCTTTTGTACATACCTGTAGAAAAAGAATATCCTGCAATATATAGAGTTAGTAGATGAAGAAATAACTAGAGTTCTAACGCTACTCTTCCTTGGTGGAAGAGTTCTAGTTGATCTCAACTTTTAACTCCTCCCTTATCTTGGATAGTGTTCTCTTTGATTAAGGAATCATTCTCCTTATCAATTATGCAACCTTTTCGATCAGGAGATATCAATTTTACCAAGTTAAGCTTATCTCCTTCACGTGCATCCCACATGCTCGAATCTGCCCGTGTCTATGCACACAAGGGATGGACATGGTTCATGCTTGAGCTTCCTTTGTCAATCTTCAAAACTAACCTTTACTTAGGCAACACTAAACTATATTATATTTATGTTTAATTGAATTTATTTTATGTGTAGGTACATTGAAGATGAAATTGTGAGAAAAGCAAATATTTTGGAAGTACATTATATGTATTTAAATGAATGCATGCATTTGTCAGACACAAGGAGTAAAGAATGAAGTTTGGACTTCAAAATCAACGAGCTTCAAGGGAAAGTTAGGCAAAGCAAATCAAAAATGAGAATTAAAGCAAAAGTTAGGCAACGAAGCAGAAGTAGGCGAGCCGAGGGATTCTTCTCGCGGTAGATCTTGCGACGCCAGTATTGTAGCTAGGTTCACCGCGCGGTAGAGCTCGCGTCGCGCGGTCTGTAGCGAGATGGAGCGTGTTCCGAATTTCAGGTCTATTTTGTCTCCTTTTTATTTTTGGACTTGGTTATTTCGTCTAGGTCTTTTTTCTATACATATAAATAGTCATTAAACATCATTTTTTGAGAGAAGAGATTGATTTTGGAGATTTGACCTAAGGAGACAAGAACACACTAGGAGCAAGGCGGGGAATTCTTCTACGAGTTTTTCACTTCCATCTTCTTATTTCCATTATTTTTTATGAATTCTAGTATTGTAATTTTGCATAATATTATGAATAGCTAATTTGTTATCTAGGGTTTTGATAGAACTTTTTGTAGGATAAATTCTTGTTATATTTTTATATAATTGAGTCGTTGGATTTCTCTACTTGTTCAACTACGTGTTTATTGTTGTTGATTTAATGGCCATCAATTGACTGTGACTATTTAGTATATATTGCTTGGAAAAGGGTACATATTTAAGTAGTTGTTGAACAACATCACTCCTGACGTATGTGAGGAATCAATACGAAGGGTTTAAAGGTGGGAATAGGAATAACGAAACCTTGGTGCCATCTTAGTGAGTAGTAAACTAGTGCCAGCTAGCGTAGTTCGGAAGAATATGTCTAGTAAATTGTGATAGTTGCTCGGAAGAGAATTATGACACCTAAAGTGCTCACGATCGGTAGAAAATACTTAGGTGAAGGGAAGGATTCCAACAATTAGAAAGATCATAACTCTAGACCTCCTTAGTCTTGTCTCAAATTTCATCCTTGTTAGTTGATAATTTTACTGCTTTATAATAGTTGTTAGTTAATTAGTTAGAAATAAATATTATAATCTCTATAATTAGAAAATTGTTTGGACTTGTGTTTCTTAGCAATATTGAACAGTTGTAGCCGAGCCTTAGTTCTCTGTGAGATTTGACTCCGGACTTGTAAACCGGATTATATTTGCAACGACCGCTTAATCCTTTTTATAAGGCATAATTGGGCATGATCAGATAACCACTAACTCTTCCCATTAATTAAGATACAGAGAAAGGTCAACGAGTCAAAGTAAAGTCAAGTTCATCAATATATGTAACTGGTTCAAATACCAAAAGCTAGGCCATAGAAGGTAGATTAGATTTAACAATTTTAAGTAGTAGAGTAGGTCCTTAGCCGAGATATGATACAATCAACTAATCACTAGCTTTTGCAAGAATAATATTGTAAAGTCCGAGAGGAAGAAGAATACTATCATTAGGGGTGTCAAATGAAAGGGTTAAGCTGATTTTGAGCGGGAAAATGGTCTGAGTTAGTAAATGGACGGGTCAATGACCCACCCAAAAGTTACTTGGACTGAGAAGGGGTGGGTCAAGATGAGCTAAATATGGTTTATAGTCCAACCCCTCCCCTCCCCCCCCCTCCAACTCTTATCAAGCTTTAATTTATGTGTGTTATTTTCTTATGAATTGTTTAATTATCAAATAAGATTATTTCTTTTCTTTTCTAACATATTGAACAAAAATGAATTATTTTTAAAGATAGTTAAGCAAAGTTACTCATAGATTAATTTGGGCTAAAAACCAGTCCAATTTTAAATAGGTTGGGTCAAGATGGACTGGGTTCAACAAATGGACGAATCAATGACTAGCCCAATCTCGGACAGGTTGGGCGGGTTAAATGATTTGGGCTCAAATTGCCACCCCTAATAATCATAAAGCGATCAAAAACTTGCTCAATAATAAAAGTTAAGATGGATCGGAATTCAGATGAGGCTTTACCTAATTAGATGGCCAAAGCACTGCAGTTTTTTTGCTTGCATGGTGCTTAACAAAATTATAAGTTAATTACCAAAAAATAATTTGGATTTGGAACACGTGAGGAACTTATTAGAAGTGGTTTCTTAGCATTAGCAAGAGGAAATGTTGCACCTGAAGGGAGCATCTTTCTAAGTTCTTGAAAAATTGCAAGATATTAATGCTTAAAATTTGAATTGGACTTACGCGGTTGTATCAACTAAGTACTAGTACTATTTTAATTTGATTAATGATTTGTCTCATTTTAATTAGTGTTAGATGATGCAAATTAATGACAAATTCTTTTAGAAAAAGGAGATCGAATGATGGCATTTGAGAGAGTAAGAACTCCATACCGAAAATGTTAAAGAAATCCATGACAATATCTTAAGCCAAAGAGTTTCATGATCTGCTATGATCATATAGGTATACATAAAAAGAAAATAGATTGATTTTTAAAAATATAAAACCACAACATGACATATAGCTTATCAATAGCTAAATACCTCCACGTGTTAAACTAACTTTTATTCTTTGAACTCAATTAAACTTTATTTTACCACTCTAACAGCTCCACCTTCTCTATTATTAAATAGAACTTGGTTTGAGAATTTTTCCCATTTAAATTAGTTCCGTTGAAAACTCTAATACTTTCAACTTTTACTTCCAATCTATGCTTTTCTTTTCTGTTCTCCCTCTTGTTTATGCAATTTTCCACTTGGTGGGTTGTTTTGTTTACTTCAAATTTTTTTATTATTCTATAGATATCTTACCCCACCCACCCACTCCTATATCATTTTATCGCTAGGAGACCAAATCCCAAGAGATTTTTAAACAATAAAGTGTTCTTCTTTTTCGAGGGCAAAGCTATGTACCGAAAAGGTTGGTTACTGTCCATCATTCGCCAAAACAATTATAATATGTTTAAGTTAAAATATTATTTATTATTGATTAAAAATTGACTTTCAACATCTTTGTATAGTTTTAAACACCCTTAATTAATGAATTTTCTGACTTCGTCGTCGCTTCTTTTTCTTCTTTCTTTATAGATTTATTAATCTATGAAATAATATCTGAATTTCTCATTTACTTCTGGAGTTAGTTGTGTTCTGTGACTAGTATGGGCTATTGCCACGAAAAGAATGAAAGATACTCCTTTTGCCAAGACGCTATGAAATATGAATACAGACAATATTGCTTACCCTTTCTGCCCAAGCTAAGGAATATTCCACGAAAATATTAAGTCTATCTAGGAGTCTTTTTCGTGCTAGTCAGATAATGCACCTCTTTTAAAGATTGTCTCCTAAAGTTGGAAATATTTTGTGAAACAATGTTTAAAGATGGGGATGACAATTTAAACAAAAATAAGAAATAGTATATTCCAATAAAATTTCTTTACAATTTCAATTATGTATAAATATTTTACTTTATTTCCTTTTCAAACTCATGAAGGATCCAAAATTAAAGCTGCAGAAATAAAGAGCCAAGGAGGTGACTTGCTTTGAGGTTTTGTGAAAGGGGATATTTCATTAATTTGATACCAAAACTTTAGTCGTAGGGCAAAATATCGTGCCAACTGGTTCTCTTTCGTGGCCAAAATTACACCTCATAGCCAACCTAACTTCTTCTTTTAGTAACATGACCGCCAAAGTTTCCAAAAATAGATTTAAGGTTTGTATTTTGACAACTTTCCAATCAAATTGAGTACCTAGCTACAAACCATAACTACGTTGGAGATGGTTAGCTGGTGTTGTACAATTGTCACCATCCAAGGTAGGGGTCGTGAGCGGCATGCAGTATGTGCTTGTTTCTTTATGTATACACTGAAGTATGAGCTTGTTTTTATATTTATAACGACAGAATGTCACTTGAGATGGTTTAATATTAATGTTTTGTGTCGAATTTCAAATATGTTAGTTCGTAATTCCAAAATCATGGTGAGTCAAGGTTTAAAAAGGTTACATGACAAACCTAAAATCACATGAAAGGAAGATGGCTCAAAGATATATAATACTTTGAATCTACACATACTTAGCAAAAGATATGATATAACAGAATAGAAGGAAAGATCTATACGGGTGATATCAATTAGTTAGGAATATATATGTTTTGGTCATATTAGTATGTTTATTTTAGAATATGCTTTCTATGAGTCTTTAAACAGTAGTACTCTTTACTGTTTATTTTTATTATGCATAATGTGGCCTTAGATGAATTAGTTTAAGCTGATTCGTATAGTCAATTCTATTTGGGATTGATATGGAGTAACAGTAGTTGTTGTGTTAAAGTAGTGTGTGCAAAATAAATTTGTGATATCAATATTTGATTCAAACTTTTTAGTATCTTATTTCTTACCTACAAAATTTACCATTTCACTTTGTAACCCCTTAGAAACGGCACTGCATTGCCACTTGTGGATGCATCTAACTCATTGAGAGCCGATACTTATAAGTTCTTATTTGGCCATAAGTTTTTTTTTTTTTTTTTTTCAAAAATACTTTGAAAACATTGTTTGGTTACGTTATAAAAAGTGACCAGTTTTTGGGCAGTTTTTGAAGATGAATTTTTCAATTTGAAAAAGTGGTTTAGACTAGTTTTTTAAGTTTTTGAAGTTTTCTACTCACAAAATTTCTACTTCTTTTCAAGTAAAATGCATATCCAAACACAATTTCAACTTGCAAAAATCATTTTTCATCTCATTTTCAAAAACTCTTCTTTTTTTTTTTTTAAAGTTTCAACCAAATTTATGTTCAAACGCTAGCTTAAATCACTACTTTTTAAAACCTATATAGATTCGACCCCAAAATAATTTCGTTTGATTAGTTAGATTATATTATGCTTACTAATTAACATCCTTGCTAAATTTGACAACTTTATTGCAAATATTGAACTCCGATATAAGAATTCTTCAGTATCATGTGCATTTTGTACTAAGATGTTTTTTGCTAGAATGTTTGCAGCTTTAACTTCTCACCCTATATGAGTGATGGATATTGCTTAACTACCCAAGCTATTCATTAGTTACCTGTAATCAGATAATAAATGTGAGAATCTATTGTTCCTAACTCAAGTATAGTTATGCTTTTGTGTTGATCTTCAAGAGTAGGTACTTGTATTTTAATTTTTAATGTCATCTTCATTCCTTGTTGCAGAGCCATTATTTCACACAACTAGATATTCGGCAAAAACCGACTACGGTCGACCGATCAATTTTGATCGGTCAAAAAAAGGGCCAAAAAACCGACCAAAGTTGGTCGGATTTCAAAATATTTTATTTTTAAACTTTCTTTTACGAAACCGACCAACTTTGATCGGTTTTCTTTGGCGCAAAAATGCGGGAAACTATTTTTGAGTCCCGCGAAATTTATTTTTCAAGAAACCGACCAACTTTGATCGATTTTCATTTAAAATAAATTAAAATTAATATTAAAAAAAAAATCGGTCGGTTAATTCGGCCGATCATTTTAAAAAAACGACCAGTAATTTTATTTTTTAATAAAACGACCAACTTTGGTCGATTATTTTCGTGCGAAATTACAATTAAAGAGTATAAATAAAATAAAAGACAATCTAATAATAAAATGTACCAATGGTCTAGTGGTAGAATAGTATCCTGCCACGGTACATACCCCGGTTCGATTTTCAGATAGTGTATTTTTTAATTACATAATTAAAATACCAACCAACTTTGGTCGGTATGCCCTTCCGACCTTCAAAATACCGACCACACGTTAATGGTCGCATTTTGGACGGTTATTGGCCATTACCGATCAACTTTGGCCGATTTTTTGGACGTTTTTTCCGAATTTCTAGTAGTGTCAGCTTCAATGGTTGTAGTTTATTATTTATTTACAAAGAAAATTATTATTATTATTATTATACATAGGCAGATGGGAAGGAAAACGGGAGAATCAAACTTTCACCAATAAAATGAAAATGCAGGTAGCCAGCCAATTGGAGAATTAATAAGTCAAGTTAAGAATTAAGAACTAAATTTAAGCATATGAAACTTGATACTTTGAGAAGAAGAGAAATGTAGATTATACAATACATTATATTTGAATGGAATATATAGTTAATTTTTTCTTCTCTCTTTTTTTTATTTTTAAAAAAAGCAGAAAATAGTGGTAAGCCCTCTCGATGCTGACCAAGATAGTTTTGTTGGGCCAAGCCCAACTGCTACATATGCCAGTGCCCACTTCCCAAAATTCAAAATAAAGAAAATCTGAAAGCATATGTGCCAAGCCCAGATGCCGTAAAAAGGTTGAGATGATACAGGTAGCCACTTTTAAGCACGTTGTTTAAAGTATATTCATAGTTTACAATTTACTTAACGATTAGCCAATTTGCTCAAACTTCAAGACATAATGTCCTGAAATTTAAAGTCAAGGTTCAAACTTCAGGATATCGTCTCCTAAATTTCGAAAATTGTATCCAGAAATTCGAATCATTTGTCCTGAATTTTAAATTAGAAGTTCGGAAATTCACGACGCTTTCCTGAATTTCAAATTAGTAACTCAAAAATTTAAGATACTAAGTCTTAAATTCTAAATTAGCAGCTAAAAAATTTAGGATACAAAAATTCAGGATATTTGATCCTGAAATTTGGGTGAATTGGCTTATCTTTAAATATATTATAAATTATGAATATATTTTAGAGAACTCCCAATTGTTTGCAACAACACCCAATCCAAACAAATAATATTTTTTGAAAACCCAAATTCGAATTCAATGCTTCAAAACTTTTTAATGACTGTCAATGATGAATTTGCTGCTCTCTTTTCCTTTGCTCTACATTATTGGAATTAGGGATTGAGAGATAGAGAAAGACATAGAGAAAGAGAGAGAGAGAGAGAGAGAGAGAGAGAGAGAGAGAGAGAGAGAGAGAGAGAGAGAGAGAGAGAGAGAGAGAGAGAGAGAGAGAGAGAGAGTGAGAGAGAATTATACGTCTACAACCCGCACGCATACATTGCAATTAGGTAGGCTATATATAACTTTGTAAAGCTGTAACCCAACAATAAAAGACTAAGATTCAACATTCAACTCCAAATATATTTTCAAAATCCATATTTAATTATTTTTTAAATCTCAAGCTTCTAACCCAGTTTCAAATCAATATATGTGACTTAAATATTGGTTTAACAAATCAAATCTATTTGGGTAGTGAAAATTTGATTTTTAAGGCAATCCACCATGGTTGAAGAAGTTTAAATAAGTGGGGTTAGATTTTGAATCTAATTTAGTGAGAAATTTGGAGTGGATGTTGATTAAACTTGTTATAAACAGTCTAAGGAGATTGTCTAAAATATTTAAAACCAGTTAATGGAGGTTTGGACTGGTTTCGAACACTTTTATACGATGTTATATATTTTTATACAAGGTATGCACATTATGTGTATAAGTGTATAACGATATTTATACACTCATATACACTATTATACAATACTAGTAGTCATACCCGTGCGATGCACGGTCATTATTAAAAAATATTAATTAAATTAAATTGCGATCGGGCTTGTTTGAACATTAGATCGCAATGCTTTAATAAGTTTCAATTTTTATCTTATTTTTCAATATGATATACCTAATAATAAAATCACTATCAAATTAAGGAACTTATATAGTCATCGAATAACTTTTTTGTTCTGTATTTATCTTTATTATATTATCCAAATTTTAGAATTATTACATTGTTAATAGAAAATTTTATTAGTATATTACTTTGTTTAATATTTTATCGTATATTTTATTACTCTTGAAATATTTTTTGTATTTTGAAGTTTATTCACTTGTTCTCAGTAATTGGAAATTTTTAATTATAGGTAATTTTATTTTTTCTTTTTTTTCTTTTTTTATTTTAAAATAATTTTAAAACTTCAACTTGAAACTGCTCCCCAATTTGAATGGGATTTATCAATATCAATATATATATATATATATATATATATTTTTGTTTTTTTATTTTAAAATAATTTTAAAACTTCAACTTGAAACTACTCCCCAATTTGAATGCACTATAACTGATTATAAGATATCTTATTTATTAATTCAAATAAATAGAGTAACCAACCAATTAATTCAAAATTTAAAATTCAAAAGGTTTTTTAGTTAGAAAGGTAGTTTGTTTTGTCCTAATGCCACTTGGCTTTTTGTGGTTATGCCACTTGTCTTAATATTGTGCTTTTACCTCTCCTTTTATTATATATAGATATAGATTTAAAATAATTTTAAAACTTCAACTTGAAACTACTCCCCAATTTGAATGAGATTATATATATATTCGTTTTTTTTATTATAACTAATTATAAGATATCTTATTTATTAATTCAAATAGAAAGGTAGTTTGTTTTGTCCTAATGCCACTTGAATTTTTGTGGTTATGTCACTTGTCTTAATATTGTGATTTTGCCTCTACTTTTATTATATAAAAATATAAATATATAGATAGAAGATAGATTTTTATTTTTTTATTATAATTAATTTTAATTTTTTTATTTTTTTAAATATTTATAAAACTCCAACTTGAAACTACTCTCCAATTTGAATGGGTAATTTGTTTTTTCTTTTTTTATTATAGCTAATTATAAGATATCTTTATTTATTAATTTAAATAGAGTAACCAATTAATTCAGAATTTAAAATTCAAAGGTTTTTTAGTTAGAAAGGGAGTAACCAAAACTATTCCCCGACTTGAATAGGTAGTTTTTATTTTATTTTTATTTTATAATATTTTAATTTTTTACTTTAGCTAACTTAATTTTTTCTTATTTTTTATTTTTTAATTTTAAAATAATTTTAAAACAACAACTTGAAACCACTCCCCAGTTTGAATGCCACTTGATAAATATTTTGTCTTAACAATACCACTTGACTTTTTGTATTTTTCATTTGAATTGAATTTTTTTTATTTCTTTATTTTCATTTTTTTATTTTAAAATAATTTTAAAACTCCAACTTGAAACTACTCCCTAATTTGAATGGGTATTTCTTTTATTTATATATTTTTGTTTTTTCTTATAGCTAATTTTACTTTTTCATTTGTTTTTTTATTTTAATATATTTTTAAAATTTCAACTTGAAACTGCTCCCCAATTTGAATGGGTAATTGTTTTTTGATTTTTATTATAGCTAATTAAAAGATATCTATATTTATTAATTCAAATAGAGTAACCAGTTAATTCAAAATTTAAAATTCAAAAGATATTTTAGTTAGAAAGGTAGTTTATTTTGTCTTAAACCGACACATGTGGGTAGGTAGAGATTACCTAGGGGCGCGAGACAACTCTCTCTAAGGAACTCGGCAAAATAGCCTCGTAACTTCGGGAGAAGGGGTGCCTCCTCACAACCTCCAACTTGAAACTACTCCCAAATTTGAATTTGTAATTTTTTATTTTTTTCAATTTCATTATTTATTTAAAATAATGTTAAAACACCAACTTTGTTGGAGCTTTATCCTAAAAATATATACTTGGCGTCTCATGGTTATACCACTTGGTATCATATGTGTGTGTGTGTGTGTGTGTGTGTGTGTGTGTATATATACATCATATAATTATTTACTTCTTTTTTTTGTGTGTGTGTATATATATAAAGACTACTATATTAGAAAGAAACTACTCCCCAATTTAAATTGGCAATATTTTATTTCTTTATTTTCGTTTTTTATTTTAAAATAATTTTAAAACTCCAAATTGAAACCACAACCCAATTTGAATTGGCAATTTTTTATTTCTTTATTTTCATTTTTTATTTTAAAATAATTTACAACTCCAACTTGAAACTATTCCCCAACTTGAATAGGTAGTTTTTTTTTTATTATTAATATTTTCGTTTTTTTATTGTAGTTAATTTAATTTTTTCTTATTTTTTGTTTTTTAATTTTAAAATAACTTTAAAACTCTAACTTGAAACTACTCCCCAAATAACTAATTATTAACTACTTATGTCATGTGAATTTTTTTTATGATGCCGCGGTTTTTTATTTTTTGTAATTTTGGTTTTTTATTTTAAAATAATTTATAGTGTCCAACTTGAAACTACTCTCCAATTTGAATGGACAATTTATTTTTTTATTTTTTATTATAAAATATTTTACTTTTATTATTTTATAGATAT
Organism: Nicotiana tabacum; assembly: GCF_000715075.1. Taxonomy (NCBI): domain Eukaryota; kingdom Viridiplantae; phylum Streptophyta; class Magnoliopsida; order Solanales; family Solanaceae; genus Nicotiana; species Nicotiana tabacum. The sequence continues at coordinate 26,911,139 of NC_134093.1, read as the reverse complement.
TTAAATTCAAAAATAATAATCAATAACTAATTATTAACTAAATAACTAATTATTAACTACTTATGCCGTGTGGCTTTTTTTTATGATGCCACTTGGCTTTCCTCTCCTTTTAATAGTATATATATAGAATATAGAATATAGATATAGATATAGATGTAGATATAGATAAAGATATAGATATAGATATAGATTTATAGATATTTAAATTCAAAAACAATAACCAATAACTAATTATTAACTACTTATGCCATGTTGCTTTTTTGTATGATGCCCCTTGGCTTAAGGAGAGGGTTTTTTCCTCTCCTTTTAATAAAATAACTAATTATTATCTACTTATGCCATGTGGCTTCTTTTTATGATGCCACTTGGCTTAAGGAGAGGGCTTTTTTCTTTCTTTAATAATCTATATTATTATAAAAACATGAATAAAATATTGGATTACAAAAATAACCTTTTAATATTAAGCATAATAACTCACAATAAAAGGACATAATCAGAATTGTAGACATTAGCCTTTTAATCCTATTAGTGTTAGAAAATAATACTACATATTAGAAATCCTACATGATTACTTTTAAGAATCCTATTAGTATAATTATTTTCGAGTATAGATATATAATACTACATGTTAGCATGTATACCTAATACCTTTAGGAACATATTAGATTTTCTATTAGTATAGCCAACGATGTATTTTGTTTCGCTTCATCACTTTTTGTTTTCAGCAAAATACGTTATTACAGGCCTAAATCTGTTGAGCCCAATACATTGTCTAAACGGCAACGACAATCTAAACAAAGGTGGGACATTTCGATCTACATAGGTGACCATATTTAAATTGGAAGAAAAAGAAATCTACATAGGCGCCATGTAGGAAAACAAAGGCGAGACATGGCGATCTAACGGATGAGAGGCAAATATGATCCTAAAGTATAATTGTAAGGATAAATATGTCAAGAAAGTATAACGAAAGGCAAATGTAACCTTTTTTGAAGAGTAGAGGGGTAAATATGATCCTAAAATATAACGAAGGGCAAATGTAACCCGTTTTAACGTGTAAGGGGTAAATATGAACCTAATGTATAACGGTAAGGATATTTTTGATAGAAAATTTAAACGGAGGGTAAATAAGGCCTAATTATGATAGTAGAGGGGCAAATCAGACCCTTATCCGATCTCTATCTATCTATCTATATATCTATCTATCTATCTATCTATCTAAGGCCTAATTATGATAGTAGAGGGGCAAATCAGACCAAAAGAGACAATATAATAAGACGCATTTTTAGTCCCTAAGTTATATCTATCTATCTATATTATTATAAAAGTATGAATACAATATCGGTTTATAAAAATAATCTTATAATATTAAGCATAATAACTCATAATAAACGGACATAACCGGAATTCTAGATATTAGCCTTATAATCCTATTAGATTTAGGACATAATACTACATGTCAGGAATCCTACATGATTACTTTTAGGAATCCTATTAGTATAATTACTTTTGGGTTGTCTAATTCATATAAAATTGAACAAGTAAATATCTTTATTCATGTAATCCTATTACTTTTAGGATATACTTCTTAAAAATTTATATTACTAATTTAATTTGAAAATATATTATAATATCCTATTACTAATTTAATTTGAGAATGTATTATATTGTCCAAATCAATTTAGAAAATAGGAGAGACTATATTATTATAAAAACATAAATACAATAATAATATACCAAAATAGCCTTAAATTATTAAACGGAAGAACTCATAGAGAAGGGACATAAATGCAATTAACTATTTTTTGGATTACAATACCTTCTATGCTAATTTTTAATATTTAAGATTTTAAAATTAATAAAATTTTATCTATTAAATTCTTATTAAAAATATGTAGAAAGGTTTAATAAAATTAATTTAATAAGAATCCTCCGTATTGGCAATACATTACCACTCCATAATGTCCAATATCAAAAAATATAAAATAATATTAAAGATTGCATAAAGAGTTAAAATTGAGAGAGAGAAAAAAAAGTCCCGCAATAATATATTTTTATATTATATTTGAACTATTTTCCTACTAAAATAATATTTTTTATCATTTTTTTGTGTAATAATAAAAAATACTCAATTATTAGACAACAACTAAAAAAATATTTAAGAATATAAATGTGTGAGAAAGAGAAAGAAAAATGGTTGGTTAGAGTCAATACCACTAATGATTCTACTGACATAAAGATTTAAAGTAAAATGTTATATCAATCTTTTACTCTTTGAAAATAAAATTTATGGTGGATAAAAGTATAATTAAGATTAAATATTCAAAACAAGAGAAGAACTAATATTAAGATGTGAATCAACATAGAATAAATTAATTTTTATATTTAAACCAAATAATTAAATCTTTTAATTAATTATTTAGCAAGAGAATCTAATTCAATTATTTTCTAAATTTATCATATGAGTAAAATTCTTATTCAAATTAAAAAAACATATTAGTGTACATAAATTTATTCCATAAAAAGAGCGTTAGAACACAAAGTAAAAAGGTTAGCATGTTATTAAGAATCAAAATGTTATACCAGTATATGAGGAAGCACAATCAAAGCTAAATCCTAAACAAGAACAAGCTTTCAAGAATATATTATAAAGAGTCGACTCTGTTATAACATGATTATTCTTTGTAGATGCCTCCGACGGAATCGAAATAATATTTCTATGTCATGCATTATTTGCAAATATCATATCAAGAGGCATGACATTGTTAGCAATAATAGCAAGTGATATACCAACAACGATTTTATTATGAGACCACCCACTTTAGATTAGATATACCTTTTCAAACAACTTAAATAACCATCATAAATATATCAAAGCAGAATAATTGTGCTAAATTTATAAGTAAAACAAAATTGATAATATGGGATGAAGCACTTATGGCTAAGTGTCAAACGATCGAAATAATTGCTCGGAGTTCTAGAGATATATTGAATATCAATGAACCCTTTGGTGGAGATCAATGGTTTGAGAGGTAATTTATGTCAAGTACTACCAGTAGTTCCAAAATCGACAAAAACAGAGATTGTAAAAGCTAGCTTGCCAAAGTTATACTTATGCCCTCAAATGAAAAAGATTCAACTGACAAGAAATATAAAGTAAGAACAAATCCAGTATTCAGTGTCTTCTTCCTTCGTGTCGGAAACGAAGAAGAACATCCAATAAAAAAAGATTTGGTTCCTTCTAAACACTTTGTTATCAATCCCACTAATAATAGTGGTGCATTTAATAAGAGAAATATTTTTATCATTAGATTAAAACGCAATTTGTGCAAATCGCATGATAGAATTAAAAAGATATCTAAGCTAGCAGAAACGAATATGTTGATCAACTAAATAAAAGGTTCGATTGCAAAATTTTATAGTAAAAACAAAATATTTTTCTGTTTTTGACTCAGCAGAAAATGATACCAATAATTACTACCAAGAAGAATACTTAAATACTTTAATACCAAATGGTCTTCTACCATATATTTTTGTTTGTCAACTTTATTATTTCTTACATATGTTAGTGTCACCGTATATATAATAAACTAAGTTAAAATTGATCTTCCATTGTATATAGGCTGATTTTGAAGAAAAATATGCTTATCGTGCTGCTGAAAAACTTAGATACGTCGAATAACTTATGTAATAGTACACGGATGGTATATTGAAGTTTTGACAACAAAGTCTTACATGCAAAAATTATTATACTGGTCAATGTGCTTCTAAGTATATTCTTATTCCCGAATTCAACTTTCGTCTTTCGAAACTAAGGAATATCTAATTTAATTTGTGTGAAAATAATTTTTAGTATGTTTATGTTATGCAAACATAATAAATAAAGCACAAGGACAAACATACTAAATATTGGACTATATTTTGCCGTAATATATTTTCTTGCACGAACAACTGTATGTTGCACTTTCAAGAGGGATATCAAGATCGACAACAAGAGTTTTGGTTAAGGCATAGCAACCAAAGCATCAGGAGGAAACATACACAAAAAAATATTGTCCACAAAGAAGTGTTCGTTAAAATACAATCACATTAAATACTTTTAAACTATAATACATAATTATTTAACTAACATTTCAAAATTGATCATTTGTGTAAGTTTTGATGATGTCCTTTTATTTTAATTCATGTATTATGCTAATGTGATAATATTTTTCGGCATTTACTGATTGTTGTATTATTATACATAAAACTTTTCTCATTAATATAATTTTATTGTTCTTTCATATAAATAAATGTTTAAATCATCAGATACCATTATTAACGTGCAACGCACGTTCATAAATACTAGTATATAGAATATAGAATATAGAATATAGATATAGATATAGATATAGATATAGATATTTAAATTCAAAAATAATAACCAATAACTAATTATTAACTACTTATGCCATATTTTTTTTTATATGATGCCACTTGGCTTAAGGAGAGGGTTTTTTCCTCTCCTTTTAATAATATATAGATATATATTATTAACTACTTATGACATGTTGCTTTTTTTTTTTTTATGATGCCACCTTTTTTTTTTATGAGAGGGCTTTTTTCTCTCATTTTAATAATATATAGATTATATAATATTATACAAAAACTAACTTCATCTCCTTCCCTGAGCCTGTTCTGAATTTTAACTGAAATCTAGCTCAAATCTACTCCAAATCACTTCTAATTTAAGTTTTGAACTCTTCTTGATGTTTCCAATCAATTGGAAAACACCCAATTCAAACTACTAACAAACTCGAAAAATCCAATTTCTAAAATTAAAACTTCGAATAACCTTTAATGGCGAACTTCTATTTTTCAAGTTTTCAATCAACTATAGTAAAGAGAAGCTCGACTTCGGCTCAAATCTATTTTCAATAAATCTAAACAACACCCGCACCAATTTTTTTCTACAAAAACCGTATTCGAAATCCAACTCACTTCTTTAAACTTATTCAACAATAGTGAGTTACCTTTTTAATTTAATCTTAATATCTGTTTTATAAAATCAGTACTCTAACCACGATTTAGGGTGTTATCTGCTTGCAGTGTGTCTCTCTAGAACATGAAAGCATGTAAAAGAATACAATACAAAAAGATGTAATGTTCAGCTAGAAGTTGTTGGACCATTAAATGATGATATTAAAGAGCTGGTATGGCTATGGCATGTGAAAATCTTCGAAAGCCATTTATATAACTGGATTTCACTGTATAATTTTTGGATTCTTTTGGATTTGCTTCTGATTTAAGATTGATAATGAAGAGATGCTGATTCGGTTTCAAGCCGTGAAAATAACATCTTGCAGAAATGCAGGCTCAGATTGCGTACAATAAAACTTTGTGATTCAACCCTTCCCCGGATCCCGTCAATAATGAAACGTAATGCACCGAGTTGAATAATTAATTATTATAGGTTAATTCTTCCGACCCGAATTTCTGTCGTTGGGCCCAACTCAACCCGCTCATAAAGAAAAATAGGAAGTATATACAATAATATCAATTTTACCCGTCCTATGAAGCGCCCTAACACACCCAAAGTCCCTACAGTCAATTGTCCAAGCTTTTACCATCGTTGAGTTCTGTGAGCTTAAGAGCAAGAAAAAACTTTTGGGAAATTTCCCAATGTCTTCAAACAACCCTTCTCAGCTTCTTCCATCTGGTAATTTCCCTCCTAAGGAGCTTTATTAACTATGATTTTAACCTCTTTATTCAATTTTTAACGTTTCTTGATATTTTTTTTTTCTTCTGAAATTGGGTTTTTGAGTTTTAATTTTGCAGAGTTGATTGATCGTTGCATTGGGTCAAAGATATGGGTGATAATGAAGGGGGATAAGGAGCTAGTTGGTACCCTTAGAGGCTTTGATGTTTATGTTAATATGGTTCTTGAAGATGTCACTGAATAGTAAGTAGTAACTCCCTTTTTCTCCTTTCAGATTTTTACTTGTGTTACAGTTCTTTTTGTTGATAATTTACCATTGTTTGTCAAAGATTTTAACTTTAGGGTTTTAGAATGCTAAAGGGGTTTAGAATTTTTTGCCTAATGTGTGGATTGGAACAAAGATTGATTAAAAAGAATGCCTAATTTGCACAGTTTATTTAGGACCTTTTTGTAAAAATTGTCAAGCTTAAAAATACTTAGGAACTAAGCCTGGTATTTAAGTGGAGAAGGGTAGAGGGGCGCGCCCAATATCCCTGAGTTTTGAAGTCTGTGGTTGGTCCTAAAGATTGGGCCCGTATAGATTTCTGGGTCATCAAAAAGAAAGTTACCATCTTTATACTTATAGGAACGTTTCTGTTTTGTTTTCAAGGTTTCATAACCATATTTTTGTTTGATTTTTAAAATTTTCTTATGCGTTTCATCTGCATTTCATTTTGGGTATGGCTTCCTGTGTAGTTAAACATATTCAAGAATAAAGTTGTGAACTTTTGGTGAAGTTTGACAAGATACCAGTTTGTAGTGTTGTAATGGGCAATCTTGAATATTGATTTCAAAGCCATGTCCTTCTAGTGAGCTAAGTAATGCATGTTTTTTTTTCAATCTCTTATCCTAGTGCATCATATCAACCGTTGGATTTTATTATCATGGAGCGGGTAAACGGATCCCACCATGTTAATGTAGTAAAGTTATGTATGGTCTACGCCTAACTTGGTATACTTCTGCAATTAAAATCACATATTGTGATTGTGACTGTAGTTTCATCACTTTAAGCACCTTCTTCTTGACGTAGAACTCAAGTATACATAAGTTGGTTTTTATATCAATGCCTGCAATCGAGTCTGAAGTACATTTCATTCATCTTCATTTATGCTAGCTAGTTGACATATATGTTTGTTTTCTTAAGAGATCTATAATTGGTTTATTTATGAACTAAGTACTTTTCTTAAGCTGTCCTAATTTTTTGGTTCCTTATGTTGAATAAAGAGTTGGGGTTTTTTATCTATGCACTGTTTTGCGTGATGTCCTGGTAAGCCAAAAATGCAGCTTCTCCTACTTGGAACTTGGGTCCAATCTTTACCGTCTACTCTTCACATCCACTTGTTTGAAATTTTTGTTTGCTAGTAACTACCAAGTTGTGCACAGATTCCTTTTTTGATCAGTGATTTCTGCACAGATTTATATTCACATTCTTTTAAAGAGCATAGTTATTGAATGGAGGTTTTAGGCAGCATTTGCCTGGTATATTAATGATTTAGTTGAAAGTTCGGTCTCAAACTCTAGTTTAGCTCAAGCAGGTGAGAGTTACTCTTTATAATTTTCCATGTTAGCTCTGTAATTCCTAATATCCCCATCCTGGCTCCACCCTCGTACCTCTGCTATGAGCTATGGTTGAAAGTACTATCTATCAGTCCACTGCTCAACAATGTTACAATATTTATTTCACTGCTGTTTCTGTAATACTTTTCGGCAACTTGGCGCCTGATCTCTTTCACTGGTACTAAAATTTAGCCTTTGTATCTCTATTACTTTGAGGATTTAGTTTTGTTTTAACACAGACTTTCGAAAGTTCTCAGTCTATCCTGTTTTAGATGATTGAAGTTGTTATACTCATGGTCAAACAAGAAGAAACTTTGAGAACTTTGAAGTTGGATAATATGTAGTATTATTTTGGGAGCCTGGTTTTTTAATTTCCAAGTGCAATCAATATGTGTTTACACAGAATACTGAGAATGCATTTAAAATGTGCCACTCTTAACTCAATCTTATCCACATGGAGTAGAAGCAGTTGTACTCTGGAAATTGAATGACTAGATTAGATGTTATTTACATTGTCTGTTGTACAAATCTAAAAAAGATTATTGCATGATATAGTAATAGTTTCTGAAGTTGACACATGAGACATGCTACTGGGCACTGTTTCTTCACATCCCTTGCAGCTTCGTCGCTTGTCATGCAACGTTTGATACAGGCAGATTTTTTCTCACATTTTTAATAGGCACCAGAATATAATTAGTTACTGAAATGGAGGTTGTAGGCTGCATTATTCTGCTGTATTGATGAGTTAGTATATAATATGGTCTCTTAAGTCTAATTTAGCTCCACCAGTTATTTATTTCACTCCCATTTCTGTTCCTTTTTTCAGCAACTTGCTGTCCTGATATTTTACAGTTGGAGTCTAAAATTTAGTAACTGTATCTTCACTAAAGTGAAGGTTTGATCTGTATAAACTATAAAACACGCTAAGACAATAAGAATAGAGAGCCCAGTCTGTCTATCTGTAGATGATTTATGTTGTATCTCTTAAGCCCTGCTTGCTCTAGATTGTACTTCACGGATAAATGAAAATGTAAAAGGGGGTGGGGTGGTGAGTGCGAAGTTGATTCCTCATCCGTCCCGAAATGTTTTGACCAGTCGTCCCTGAAGTCCAGTCCAATATTGTGGAGATGTGCCATTTCAAAAAAAAAAAAAAATCCATTTCAAAAATATTGTGGAGATGTGGATGGTTACTTGTGAAGTGGGATAGTTATTGAATGACCAGAATGCATGCTTACTGATCGAAAGGAGAAAAAGTCTGTAGGAATTTGTTTTCATCTTTTATCTTTTAAATAAAACATTACGTTTGAAGTAATAATTTCACGACCTGAGATGTTCAACATGCTCCTGGCACAGTACTTTTCATTCTGTTGCAGCTCTTTGTTGTTTTGCAACAATTACTAGCAGGCAGATATATGCTCACATTCTTTTAAGAAGCACCAAAATATCACTAGTTATTGGATAAGGTTTTAATGCATTTGCCCCTTGATTTCATGGAGAAGAAAGTATCTATTTTAGCTCTCTTAGACTCTTAGTTGAAATGTTTGTCTCTCTTAATCTAGTTTAGCCCCCGCAGATGAAGTGCCCTTTAAACCCTCAGGGGTTGGCCTGGTGGCAATTGACTTGAGCCTTGGGGTTTGCTCCCTTTCAAGGTCTCAAGTTCGAAACCCACTGGGTGCAAACAATTTCTGAGGGCCATCGGACTGGGTAAAACCTGAATTAACCGTGGTGCACTTGCGGGAAACTCCTTGCCGAGGGCCTGTGCACCCCCGGGATTAGTCGGGGCTCAAAGAGACTCGGACACCCGGTGCAAAATCAAAAAATGAAGTGCCCTTTATACTTTTGTGGTTGTTATCTTCATTCAGAAAAAGTGCCCTTTATACTTTTCCATATTACATCTTCATAAAAGTTGATATCGAAGTTTTTGGTGGAACATAGTTTGTGCAATTTGAAGAGGTCTCCTTCTGGCCCCCCTCGTTATGAAAGAAAAATTTACACCTTCCTGCCATGAATGAAGTTGAAATGGACTATTTATCACTCCGATGCTAAAACCTTTTCACTTTTCCTACAGTGAGATCACTCCAGAAGGGAAGCGAGTAACAAAACTTGATCAGATTCTGCTTAATGGAAACAATATTGCTATCGTAAGTATAAGCTATTCTTTCTGATTCGAGTTGCTTCTTTTCATTTGCATCCTGTTCTTTACTGATATTCTCATTTTATTCCTAGCTGAGCTTGAAATATACTGAGTGATCAGTAACGAACCTTTTTTTTTAACTAATGCAGCTGGTTCCTGGTGGGTCACCTGAATCTGAATGATATATTACGATATGCGACTTGTGCTGTTTATTGAGATTAGTTGATGATGCGCTCGAGACATTTAAAACTCAAGCGGCATTTTCAATATGTATTTTCAGTAATTCTTACTGTACAAGTTTACCATGAATCCATAACTGGCAAGGATTTTGTAACAGTGACTTGTGAGTGTGTTCGGCTAGTCTTTCTAGGATAATGATAGTTGCATTATATCAAAAAACTTCATGATCCTATGGCGAACAATACTTTGAAACTGATTTTGTTCAGGTGTTATTACCTTTACACTATGGAGTTTTTGCAGAATTCTCTAAATCAAGTGCTTGTGAATCTACCTTTACTTCTTTCCAGCTATGTATGTCCATTGTTTTCTTTAGTTCACTTGAGATATTGTGTGCCCTCTGATGTAGTCAAGCAGGGAAATAGCTAGAGGGGAATATCTTCGTTCTTATTTATTTATATGTCCATACATTTATTTATTATGATCAAGCATTATTCACACAATTTTTTGGCTGAAGAATTTAGGCACATACTTGTGGGGATGGAAAACCAATGCATTCTTGGGCGAACATAGGCATTGGCGGATAGAGTTATTTGTACTAATTGGAGGTAGCAAATAGAATAATCGAGGTGCGTCCAAGCACAGAGTTATGTGTACTAATTGGAGGTAGCAAATAGAATAATCGAGGTGCGTCCAAGCAATCATCCTTCGGAACCATATCGCATCCTGGTTATGATAGAAATAGGATGAATTGAAAATCATCCTTCGGAACCATATCGCATCCTGGTTATGATAGAAATAGGATGAATTGAGACGGTATTTTTGTAAATAACTCCTCCTTACCCAAAAAGAAAGGACCATAGCCTAATGTACAAGACTGGAACTCAACAACACTTGTTTTGGGGCTTCTAACGTTTTTCTTTAGTGAAGTTTTTCCCTTTCTTCTATAATGCAGATGTTGATGGTGATAGCACACAACAACAACAAACCCATTGAAATTTCATAATTGGGGTCCGGGGACAATTGGAGTATTGGGAAGGTAGTGTATATGTATACCTTACCCGTATTCTCGGAAGATAGAGAAAATATTTCATAAAGATCCCGGCTCGAGCAAGAAAATGATAACAATAACGTAAGAAGTAGAAAAATTAGATGGAAGAAAGCAATAGACTTTGTTGATAGCATAATAAACTTTATTAGTCACTACAGAAATAGGGAAACATTTTTCTTTTTGCGGTACAAATTCAGCACCAGCTTAGTACTGCCCTATAATGAGATCCTTCTTGTACTCATTAGAAGAATTTATCCTAATCACAGTTGGAAAGTTTTATTGTACTTTGCATCTAATGCAGGATTATAAGATCAATTAGCCATCTACTGACTTCTCAAGTTGCATCCCAATGCGAATTACCTCGTCGGCTTCACGTCCCTTGATGTCGAAACCGCGGGCACCGAGATTACCTCGTCGACATCGAACATCTCCTTTATGGCCGGTTATTCTCCATATATCATCTTGACTCTTCCCAGTGTGGGGAATTTCAACGCCTGGTGCAAGGTCGAGGGTACCACCCACATATTTTGAACCCATGGGCTTCCGAACATGCCGTTGTGCCTCATGTCCCCCTCGATCACGTAGAACTTAATTTCTTGGATTGTCCCGACGGTGTTCATTGGCAAGGTTATTTCCCCTTTAGTAGTTTCATATACCATGTTAAATTCGTTCAACACCCGGATCGCTGGCACGATTTGGTCCTGTAACCCCAATTGCTCTACGACCCTCGATCTGATGATGTTGGCCAACACGTTTAACTCGAGATTTATTGATAAGTACGGATATTACCAGTGCATCATTGCAGGGTTGTACGATGCCCTTGGTATCTTCGTCGCTGAACAAAATGGCTCCCTCCGGAACATAATCTCGGGTGCATTTTTCCCTCGTGATGGATATTTTAGTGCGTTTGATCATTGACCCTTGGGGGACATCGACTCCTCCGATGATCATGTTGATTACGTGCTGAGGCTCCTCTTGTACGACCTGTTTGGTGGCATCCTTGTTCCTGAAGTGGTTTTTGGCTCGATCACTCAAGAATTCTCGGAGGTATAACCATGACTGAGTATAGATTTTCAATCGAAAATAGTGAGAGGATAGTAAGAAAAGGCCCCTAGGGTCCAAACAACACTAGCACAAGGCCCAAACATGACATTCAACCCAATTTACAGAAAACTCTTTCTAAAAACACATAAGTATCATATAGTTTCAACAAAATATGCAACTTTACAGTTGCTACGGGACGGACCAAGTCACAATCCCCAATGGTGCACGACAACACGCCCGTCACTAGCATGTGTGTCACCTCAAAATAGTAAAATGATACGAAATCCGGGGTTTCACACCCTCAACACTAGATTTACAATCGTTACTTACCTCAAACCGGTCAAATCTCTACCCCGCAATGCTCTTGCCTCTGGACTCGGTCTCCAAATGCTCTGAATCTATTAAAAACCAATACAATACCATCAATACGCACTAATGGAATGAATTTCATAAGAAAAGTAACAAAATTAGACCAAAATCCGAAATTGGCTCAAACCCGCCTCCTGGCCCACGTCTCGAAATCCGACAAAATATACAAAACTATAAAGCCCATTTACTCACGTGTCTAACCATACCAAATTCATCAAAATCTGACATTGTTTGGTCCTTCAAATCCTTAAATCACTTCTCCAAAAATCCCAAGCCCTAACCCCTCATTTTCACTAATTACAATGATTAAACAACGAAAAATCACCATATATACAAGTATTAGGGATCAAGTAGCTTAACTCAATGAAACCTCCTTGATTCCCCCTTCAAATCTCTCCCAAAAGCTCCAAAATCGAATAGAAAAATGGTGGAAATGAACCAAAATTTGCGAAGTGCTATCTATACATTCTGCCCAGATTTTCGCACACGCGGCCTATTCCACGCGCCTGCGGGACCGCACATACGTTTGAAAATCCTCGCACCTGCGAGAATCACTTAAACTCTCAGCCTCCGCACCTGCGCTCAGGTCTCGCACATGCGGGCTCGCAGGTGCGGCCAAATCCTTCGCACATGCTCTCCACACTTGGCCTCCCATTTTCCGCATCTGCGCCCCAGGTCTTGCACCTGCGGGCTCGCAGATGCGACAGACTTCTCGCACCTGCGCATCCTGCCTAGCCCAGAACTATCCGCACCTGCGAACTCCCCACGCGCACCAACGACATAGCACTTGCGACTCTTTCTTCCGCAGGTGCGGAAATATCAATAGCTTCAGTTGCATTTTCCAACTTTGACAAATCCGTTAACCACCCGGAATCACCCTGAGGCCCTCGGGACCTCAACCAAAAATACCAGCAAGTCATATATCAACATACCAACTTATTTGAACCTTCAAATCACTCAAAACAACATCAAATTATCAAATTACCCTCGGATTCAAGCCTAAGAACTTCTAAATTTTCAAATTCGGCAACCGATGCCAAAACCAACCAAACCACGTCCGAATGACCTCAAATTTTGCACACACGTCACAAATGACACTACGAACCTACTCCAACTTTCGGAATTCCATTCCGACCCCGATATCAAATTTTCCACTCCCGACCAAAATCGCCAAATTTCCAATTTCGCCAATTCAAGCCTAATTCTACCACGGACCTCCAAATCACATTTCGGACGTACTCCTAAATACAAAATCACCTAACAGAGCTAACGGTACCATTAGAATTTAAATCTAAGATCGTTTACACATAGGTCAACATCTGGTTGACTTTTCCAACTTAAGTTTCTACTTAAGAGACTAAGTGTCTCAATTCACTCTAAAACCTCTCCGGTCCCGAACCAACTAACCCGATATAACATAATATAGCTGAATAAGACAAAAAGAAGTAGAAATGGGGAAAACGAGGCTATAACTCTCGAAATGACCGGCCGGGTCGTTACATCCTCCCCTTTTTAAACATCCGTTCGTCCTCGAACGGGTCTAGAAACATACTTGGAGTCTCGAATAGGCGTGGATATCTGCTCTGCATCTCCCACTCAGTCTCTCAGGTGGCCTCCTCCACAGACTGACCTCTCCATTGCACATTCACTGAAGTTATATCCTTTTACCTCAACCTTCGAACCTGCCGATCCAAAATAGTCACCGGCTCCACATCATAAGTCATATCACCCTCCAACTGAACCGTGCTGAAATCCAAAATATGGGACTGATCTCCAATTTACTTCCGGAGCATGGAAACATAAAACACTGGATTCACACTCGACAAGTTGGGTGGAAAAGCAAGCTTATAAGCCACCTCCCTTGTCTTCTGAAGCACATCAAAAGGCCCAATGAACCGGGGGCTCAACTTGCCCCTCTTCCCAAACCTCATAACACCCTTCATGGGTGATACCTTCAGCAAAACCTTATCCTCAACCATAAAAGACACATCACGGGCCTTCCTATTTGCGTAGCTCTTTTGCATAGACTGTGCCGTGCGAAGCCGCTCCTGAATCAATTTCACCTTATCTAATGTGTCCTGGACCAAGTCTGTACCTAAGAGCCTAGCCTCACCCGGCTCAAACCATCCAACCGTAGATCTACACCTCTTCCCATATAAAGCCTCATACGGAGCCATCTGAATACTCGACTGATAACTGCTGTTATATGAAAACTCCGCGAGTGGCAGAAACTGGTCCCATGAACCCCCAAAGTCAATGACACAAGCATGCAACATGTCCTCCAATATCTGAATAGTGCGCTCGGGCTGCCCGTCCGTCTGAGGGTGAAAAGCTGCGCTCAAATCAACCTGAGTACCCAACTCTCGTTGCACTGCCCTCCAAAACTGCGATGTAAACTGAGTGCCCCTATCTGAAATGATGGAAACTGGGACACCATGCAGGCGAACAATCTCTCGGATGTAAATCTCATCCAACCGCTCTGAAGAGTATATAGTACCAACTGGAATGAAGTGCGTGAACTTGGTCAGCCGATCCACAATAATCCAAATAGCATCGAACTTCCTCGAAGTCCGTGGGAGCCCAACTACAAAGTCCATGGTGATCCGCTCCCACTTCCACTCTGGGATCTCTAAGCTCTGAAGCAAGCCACCCGGTCTCTGATGTTCATACTTAACCTGCTGACAGTTGAGACATCGAGCTACAAACCCAACTATATCCTTCTTTATCCACCTCTACCAATAGTGCTGCCTCAAATCCTGGTACATCTTCGCGGCACCCGGATGGATGGAATACCGCAAACTGTGGGCCTCCTCAAGAATCAAGTCCCGAAGCCCATCTGCATTAGACACACATATCCGGCCCTGCATCCTCAGCACGCCGTCATCACCAATAGTCACATACCTAGCATCACCTCTATGAACCATGTCCTGAAGAACGAGTAAGTTGGGATCATCACACTGACGCTCCCTGATACGGTCATAAAGAGAAGACCGGGAGACCACACAAGCCAATACCCGACTAGGCTTCGAAATATCCAATCTGACAAGCTGGCCCGCTAAGGCCTGAACATCCAATGCCAAAGGTCTCTCTGCTGCTGGAAGATATGCCAACTCCCCAAACTCTTTGCCCGGCGACTCAAAGCATCAGCCACCACATTGGCCTTCCCCGAATGGTACATGATAGTGATATCATAATCCTTAAGAAGCTCCAACCATCTCCTTTGACGCAAATTAAGATCCTTATGCTTGAACAGATGCTGCAGACTCCGGTGATCAGTATAGATCTCACAATGAACCCCATACAAATAATGACGCCAAATCTTGAAGGCGTGAACAATGGCTACTAACTCAAGATCATGGACATGATAATTCTTCTCATGGGTCTTCAATTGGCGCGAGGCTTAGGTGATCACCCTACCCTCCTACATTAAAACACAACCAATGCCTATCCTCGAGGTATCACAATACACGGTGTAAGAACCTGAAGCTGATGGCAGAACTAACACTGAAGTTGTGGTTAAAGCAGTCTTGAGCTTCTGAAATCTCTCCTCACACTCATCTGACCACCTGAATGGAGCACCCTTTTAGGTTAATTTGGTCAAGGGCGATGCAATAGATGAAAATCCCTCCACAAAGCGACAGTAATAACCCGCCAAACCAAGAAAGCTCCTAATCTTCGTGGCTGAGGACGGTCTGGGCTAACTCTGCACCGCCTCTATCTTCTTCGGATCCACTTGAATACCCTCACTGGACACCACGTGCCCCAAGAATGCTACTGAACTGAGCCAAAACTCACATTTGGAGAACTTTGCATAAAGCTTCTACTCCCTCAATCTATGTAATACAATCTTCAAATGTTGAGCGTGCTCCTCTTGGCTAGGAGAGTACATCAGGATGTCATCAACGAATACAACAACGAATGAGTCCAAATAGGGCTGGAATACACTGTTCATCAAATGCATGAACGCTGCTGGGGCATTGGTCAGCCCAACAGACATCACCAAGAACTCATAATGGCCATATCGGGTCCTGAAAGCTGTCTTAAGAATATTTGAATCCCGAATCTTCAGCTGGTGATAACCTGACCTCAAATCAATCTTGGAGAACACCCTCGATCCCTGAAACTGGTCGAATAAATCATCAATACGAGGCAAAGGATACTTGTTCTTGACTGTGACCTTGTTCAAATGCCTGTAATCAATACACATTCTCATGGAACCATCCTTCTTCTTCACAAATAGAACCGGTGCACCCTAAGGTGACACACTAGCCCGAATAAACCCCCTATCAAGGAGTTCCTGAAGTTGTTCTTTCAATTCCTTCAACTCCGCCAGTGCCATACGATACGGTGGAATAGAAATGGGCTGAGTGCCCGGCACCAAATCAATACCAAAGTCAATATCCCTGTCAGGCGGCATGCCCGACAGGTCTGCAGGAAACACATCCGAAAAATCACGTACCACCGGAACAGAATCAATGACAGAAGTCTCTGCACTAACATCCCTCACCAAAGCCAAATAGGATAGGCAATCCTTCTCAACGATGTGTTGAGCATTCAAATATGAAATCACCCTACTTGGTACATAATCTACTCCACTCAACCCTCAGAATTCCCGGCATAGCCAACGTCACCGTCTTAGCGTGACAATCTAGAATAACATGATATGGAGATAACAAATCCATACCCAATATCACATCAAAGTCGACCATACTGAGCAGCAAAAGGTCCACTTGGGTCTCTAGACCCCCAATAGTCACCATACATGACCGATATATGCGGTCCACAATAATAGTACCGCACACAAGAGTAGATACATGTACATATAAATCTAAAGACTCACGAGGTAAATCCAGAAAATGGGCAAAATACGAGAAAATATATGAATATGTGGAATCGGGGTCAAATAATACTGAGGCATCTCTGTGACAAACTGAGACAGTACCTGTAATCACAGCATCTGAAGCAATAATATCTGGTCTGGAATGGAGGGCATAGAAACGGTCCTGGCCACCCCTGATCTGCCTCCTACTCTAGGGCGATCCCTAGCTGACTGACCTCCACCCCGAGCTAATTGGGCGGGTGGTGAGGTAATTGGTGCTGAAGTCGGAGGCTGATTCCTATGCTGAGATAGACCTTCATGACGACGAGGACAATGCCTCCACATATGCCCAAACTCCCCACACTTAAAATAACTCCCTAGTGCTCATGGTGGGAACTGAAGGGAACCCCTAGCACCGGGATGACTGGTAGAAGAACCTGGCATGGAAGAGCCCTGAACAGGTGGAGCACGGGACGAACTCTGAGCTGGAAGGGCACTAAGTGATGAGTGGACCTGATGAGAATTGTGAGAACCATGGCCAGATGATGCACCACGATGAAATGGCCAAGCTGACTGAGCATGTCTGAAATGATGACCTCTACCGTGCTGGAACTGACCCCCAAAAAGAGCACCGCTGAATCCACCCTGACCACGAGGCCTCTTGGCCTCCCTCTCAACCCTCTCCTGACCGCGAACCATCTCAATCTGTCGAGCAATGTCGACAACCTCATCAAAAGTAGCACCTGAAACCCTCTATCTGGTCATGAGCAACTGTAGCTGATAAGTGAGACCATCAATAAACCTCATGATCCTCTCCCTGTCCGTGGGAACCAACCAGATCGCATGACAGGCCAACTCGGAGAACCGCATCTCATACTGTGTCACATATATATCACCCTGGCAAAGCCGCTCAAACTGTCTGCGCAACTCCTCTCTGCGGATCGAGGCACGGACTTCTCCAAAAAGACCACGGAGAACTGCTGCCAAGTAAGGGTGCTGCGGCAACAGGCCTACGCCTCTAGTAAGTCTCCCACCATCTGAGTGCAGCCCCAAAAAACTGAAAGGTAGTGAATGAGACCCCACAAGTCTCCAGAATACCAGTAGTACAGAGTATCCTCTAACATCTGTCCAAAAAGTCCTGAGCATCATCTCTCTCTGTACCACTGAAATGTGATGGCTGGAGTGTCCCAAATCTCTCCAACCTACGCTGATCATCTTCAGGCATAGCAAGAACCAGATAATCCTGAGCAACCGCAACCGGCTTGGCTGGTGGTGCCTCCAGTGTCTGAAGTCCCTAAACAACCTGCTCGGGTGTGCGAGCGACGGGAGTTTGAGTGCCTCCCCTGGCCTGAGAAGTGGCTGCGACCGTCGAGATAGAGACCGCCTGAGCAAGTCCGATAAACGCTGTCAGAATCTGAGTTAGGGCCTCCTGAAGGCCTGGAATCACAATAGGCAACTGAGCTGGTGCATCAACAACTGGAACCTGGTCCTCATCTGGGACAACTGGTGGATCTGCAGGCACTGCCCCAGCTATTGTACGGGCTACACCTCTGCCCCTACCACGGCCTCTACCGCGGCCTCGGCCTCTCGCAGCCCTGGCTGGTGGCACTGGTGGCCGGCCCTCCTGACCGGTAGCACGAGTCCTCACCATCTGTGAGAGAATGAAACAACAGATGTTTAGTTACTAGAATCAACAGATTCGCACGACAAGAAGTCAAGAGTGTGGAGTTTCCTAAAGGTTTTGCAGTCTCTCAAAGATAAGTACAGACGTCTCCGTACCGATCCGCAAGACTCTACTAAACCCGCTCATGACTCGTGAGACCTATGTAACCTAGGTTCTGATACCAATCTGTCATGACCCAAACTAACCCTGTTGTGATGGTGCCTATCGTGGAACTAGACAAGCCGACTCATTTCCAAAACAAAATGATATTTTCATTTCAAAGATGATTTTAAGGCTAT
The DNA here is from genome assembly GCF_000715075.1 of Nicotiana tabacum. Lineage (NCBI taxonomy): Eukaryota > Viridiplantae > Streptophyta > Magnoliopsida > Solanales > Solanaceae > Nicotiana > Nicotiana tabacum. The sequence goes on along the minus strand of NC_134093.1, from coordinate 26,892,289 downwards.
TTAGCCTAAAAAACCTTCGTAAAGGAAATCAAATCAAAACAAAAATGCGGAAAAAAGAAAAGCTCGACATCGGGGTGTCACTAGTCATGAACATCTACTATCATTTGTCTGACAATATCAAGGCTAACTCAGTCTGAAAAATAGCTAAATACAACTAAAGAAAGATAAGAGGAAGAAGGGCATGGGCTGCGATCGCCAAACAGCTACCTTGCAATCTTCGAGAAAATCTACAACCAGAACAATCAACCACCGCTACCGTGTCCAGCTACACCTGGATCTGCACACAAGGTGCAGGGAGTAACGTGAGTACGCCAACTCAGTAAGTAACAACAATAAATAAATACTGAGCATTAGTGACGAGCAATAAAGCATATCAAGTTCATATTATAAAAATTCAGTAAAGTACACCATGCTTTAAAAATCAGTGTTTGAATCAAATCATCTCGTTTAAACTCGGTTCCAGTAAAAATCATTTAAAGATATTTTTCAACAGTTTTTTTCAAACAAAGGCTCAATGCAAAGGTGAGCAAAAATGATGAAATCATAAACAGCCCCTCGGGCAAACCTCATAGTCACTCGTGCCACTCGGGCATACCTCACAATCACTCATGCCTACCAGTCACTCAGTACTCGGCATTCGCACTCAGTAGGTACCTGCGCTCACTGGGGGTGTGTACACACTCCGGAGGGGCTCCTTAAGCCCAAGCTCTGTATCAATCCAAATAATGGCATAAATCAATCAGGCCCTCGCCCTATATCAAACATGCTACGGTGTGCATCCCGATCCCATAATTATCCGAACATGCTGCGGCATGCAATCCGATCCCATATTTATCTGAACATGTTGCGGCGTGCAGCCCGATCCCATATTTATCCTCACAAATCAGGCCATCGGCCTCACTCAGTTATAAACCTCTCAAGCCACTCGACCTCTTAGTAAAACATGGTATTCAGCCCAAAATAACATTTATATGCATCAAAACAGAGTAATGAAAATAGAGTTATGCAGTAAATACTAAACAAGTATAACCATGACTGAGTATAGATTTTCAATCGAAAACAGTGAGAGGATAGTAAGAAAAGGCCCCTAGGGTCCAAACAACACTAGCACAAGGCCCAAATATGACATTCAACCCAATTTACAGAAAACTCTTTCTAAAAACACATAAGTATCATATAGTTTCAACAAAATATGCAACTTTACAGTTGCTATGGGACGGACCAAGTCACAATCCCCAATGGTGCACGCCCACACGCCCGTCACCTAGCATGTGTGTCACCTCAATATAGTAAAATGATACGAAATCTGGGATTTCATACCCTCAAGACTAGATTTACAATCGTTACTTACCTCAAACCGGTCAAATCTCTACCCCGCAATGCTCTTGCCTCTGGACTCGGTCTCCAAATGCTCCGAATCTATTAAAAATCAGTATAATACCATCAATACGCACTAATGGAATGAATTCCACAAGAAAAGCTACAAAATTAGACCAAAACCCGAAATTGGCTCAAACCCGGCCCCCAGGCCCACGTCTCGAAATCCGACAAAATTTACAAAACTAGAAAGCCCATTCACTCACGAGTCTATCCATTCCAAATTTATTAAAATCCGACATCGTTTGGTCCTTCAAATCCTTAAATTACTTTTCCAAAAATCCCAAGCCCTAACCCCTCATTTCCACTAATTACAATGATTAAACAACGAAAAATCACCATATATACAAGTATTAGGGCTCAAGTAACTTACCTCAATGAAACCCCCTTGATTCCCTCTTCAAATCTCTCCCCAAAGCTCCAAAAACGAATAGAAAAATGGTGGAAATGAACCCAAATTTGCGAAGTGCTATCTATACATTTTGCCCAGATTTTCACACCCCGCGGCCTATTCCACGCGCCTGCGGGACCACACATGCGGTCAAAAATCCTTGCACCTGCGAGAATCACTTAAAATCTCAGCCTCCGTACCTGCGCCCAGGTCTTGCACCTGCGGGCTCGCAGGTGCGGCCAAATCCTTCGCACACGGTCCTGAACCAACTAACCCGATATAACATATTATAGCTGAATAACACAAAAATAGTAGTAGAAATGTGAAAAATGGGGCTATAACTCTCGAAACGACCGGCCGGGTCGTTACACTTCGGGAAGGGTCGGACTGCAATGGTCGCATCCACTTGGTCCCTTTGATACGCCCTATGGCCGACACGATGCTGGCGGCGTCCACGTTGAAGTTGTATTCCGACAATCTCGGTGCTTCCCTATTCCCGAGCGGCCTATCGAACCCACTTTTGCTCATCAAGCCTCGGCCATCAGACCCCCGATCGCTTCTCTTTTCGTTCCTTGCGGGATGACGCCGGATCCATTTCCTCTTCGGTCCGCATTGTATGGATGATACCGATCTCGAGTCGGTCCTGGCTCTTGATCAATGGCTCTCGTAGATCTGTCCTCGGACTTGATAGGGTAAACAGATCCGGAAGGGACCTCGAGCTGATCGTCCTCGACCCTAATCTTCGATTGATACCTTTTATGGATGTCAACCTAGGTTATCGCCGGGTACTCCACCAAATTTTATTTCAACTGTTGAGAGGCCAAGGAACTTCGGGGGTTGAGCCCCTGAGTGAATGCTTGAACAGACCAATCATCCGCGACCGGTGACAAATCCATCTGTTCCATCTGGAATCTTGACACGAAATCTCTGAGCATTTCGTTATCCCTTTGTTTGACCTTGAAGAGGTCTGACTTCCTGGTCTCGACCTTAATGGCCCCGACATGTGTTATGTAGATTTGTATCAAATCACCACTATTATCCTTAGCCCCACGATGGGCGCTAAAGTGTTTATTCCTAAATCGGATAACAATTAGATTTATACACAGTTTTAAGGATACGTGGGTTGATTCAACACAAATAATCAAAAATATTAGATAAAAGTGTTAAAGATAAAATAAATGACCAAACTAGTTGTAATGTTATGGCCTAGCCCAAACCTAGGTTGAACAGTGATTTTGCCCTCGATTGGACCCTTGGTTCGAGCCCAGTTGTGAATGGAGAACGTAACAATTAAATAAGAACTTTTGCAGTAGCTAGAAGGCAAAAATGAATTTGTATTGATTTGATTCGCCTGTTACAATGTGTCTTACAAAAGAAAACTTCCCATTTATATAGTAAGAGAGTTTCATCCCTAGTACAAGCCTAAAAAAAGGTAAATATCTTTCTTCCTCGTTAATTACTGATTCGTAACCGACATTGAGCGAGATCCGCGCCGTGATATCCGGTTGGGTGCGAATATCACGGCCCTCTATCCGTCGTGTGTAATCGTTTATCGTGTTTCCTGAGGTCTTAGAAATCGTCCTAGGTCCGGGGCGCGCCGCTTTATCAAGCCCGATGATGAGCACATCATTTACCTTTCATGGATCTCGATACGAAGGGCTCCCAACCTCAATTTCAATCTCGTGTGTCTATGCCCTCATTCAGTTTTCTTCATCGAAAAATCGGGGTACGCATTCTCCCCAATTTTACCCGTATACAAGTGTGTACGTACACCTTACCCGTATCATGAGGAGATAGAGAATGTTTACTAGAGACCTTCGACTCGAGAAGATGAATAGAAAATAATCAAATATCAATAACAATAGCCATGAAAATGATAACAATAATGTAAGAACTAGAAAAATTAGATGAAAGAAATCAATAGACTTTGTTGATAGCATAATAAACTTTATTACTAGTACACTGCAGAAATAGTGAAACATTTTTCTTTTTTGCGGTAGTACTGCCTTTTAACGAAATCCTTCTTGTACTCATTAAAAGAATTTATCCTAATCACAGTTGGAAAGTTTTATTGTACTTTGCATCTAATGCAAGATTATAAGATCAATTAGCCATCTATTGACTTCTCAAGTAGCATCCCAATGCGAATTAAACATTTAGTCTCGCTGCTAACATTTTATTATAACAAAAAAAATCTCCATTTCAGTTTTGAAAATTCGTTTGATTTTCTATCCTTCTATAATTAAGTACAGACTTGATGTGCTAGTCACCCTTCAAACTCGTGTTATAGGTCTTTCTATAACTAAATATCAAATTTAATTAAGTATTAATTAATATTCTGGCTGGTCTGTTGTACGTCCTTCTACAATTAAGTACAAACTTGATTTACTAATTAATGTTCAAACTTGTATTGTGCGTCCTTTTAAAATTAAGTACATACTTCATGTACTAGTTAGGATTCAAGCTCGTGTTGTACGCCTCACTCGTGTTGCTCACATTGGCATAATAGAGATGGCGAAGTGAGTTACTTAGCTTAAATGTAAAAGTGAAATAACAGAAATTCATGATTCAAAATTCAAATTATTTATTATTTACTCCATTATCACAGAGCGTGTCATACACTTCCCACAAAGTGTAGCCTCAAAGTGTATACCGGACATTGCACTGCAAACGCCCCCTTCCCCTCCACCCCCCCACTCCCACCCCCCACCCCGCACCTCTTCTCTCCATCAAACCCTAGCATTTCTTTTGCTCTTTTTTTTTTTTCAATATCAAAATTATGATTTTCTATACATGAATTTTGTGGGTTTTGCAGAATCAAGAATAACCTTCAAAGGTTTGTTCTTTTCTTTGATTCTATCATTATATTATCCTTAATTTTTCGTTTGATTTATAGGAAAGGTTCCCTTTTTTTTTTTCCTGCTTGAAATACAATTATTTGAATGGGGTTAGAAAAATCTTGAATTTTCAGATTTTCATGTTTCTTTTCTAATCGGGTTTTCCCTTATGTTGGTTATTGATATTTGCTAAATTTCCCTCTTTTTTTTTTTTACTTATATATAGTGATTTGTTGTCTGCAGTAGTATCTTGTTTATAAAAGGTTTAATCTTTATGGTTATTGTGTGATTAGGGTTTTGCTGCTAAATTAATACCGAGGATCATTGTCTTGTATGTACAGTTGGTTTCAAGTGCTTTCTATCAACAGTTTTATTGGATACATTTAAGCCCACACCAACTTATTCGAGACTGAGGTGTCCTCACGGTTCTTGTGACTGTCTTTCCTCCAACTTTACTTCTGATATTGTAACTTGATTCTGCACCTTACATGATATCTGTGCTAATTTTTGGTTAGTTAAATTTGTCCACTGATGTGATATGTCTACTTTTGGCTGTTTGTGCAGATTATGGATCATGTGAACAGCGATAGTCAATTCGATGTTCCTGACACCCCTAATAGATTAGCTGCTAAGGATCTGAATGTGAGGAATCGTGTCAGCACGGAGAGTGGTTTATCGACATCTGGTCATTCAGGATATGGAAATATTACTGGTGAACATAATGAGAATCAAGTTTATGTTAACGGTGTAGGAAAAAGAAGGCTGTTTATGCGTCCTCCAAAAAGTATCAATAGTTCCATGAAATCTGAATTCCATGCAAATTCATCAGCTTCTGGTTTGGGGAATTCTATCCCTTCAAGAAATGGTGTTCAATTTACTAAGGTTTCCTCCATTCCTAATTCCAATGAGAAATATAACTTGCACCTTTCCAAAAGTGAAAACCCAGAGTCAAAAAGTCAAAAGTCTTCTCAGCGAAACTACCCTGCCATAGACCTAACAAAGAAAAGTGGGTCGATGCATGTGTTTGTTAAAGCTCCTACAGTTGAAGCACACGATGGTGGTCAAGTTGAAAAATGGAGAACACGATCCGGATCGGCAGCGATGAATGAACACTCTCATTTGCACAAGATGACTTCGTTCGTACCATCTAGCAATGCCAATAAAGGAAAGGAAATCGATGGTTCAAGTTCTAAATCTCATGGAGAAAAGGATTCTACCAGTGATGCGCAGCTTGGAGCTCGAAAAGATGGTTCTGCATCTTTTGCTAACTCACCCAGAGTAATTGGGCAGAAAAGATTGGTACGAAACGGATGTATATCCCCTCATAACATAGCTAAGGCCAAAAAGCCAGCTGTGGAGGAGGACAAAGGTGTTTTAACTCATGGGCTAACTGGTAACAGTCTTACGGAATCATCTGCAGGTACAAGCTTAGGTATTGCCAAAGAATTGATATCTAAAAATGGTATCTCTAGTACATTAAAGGGTAAGGAGGTGATAATGCACTCTTCTCCTTCAAAAGAACATGAAACAACACATCCATTTAGCAGGTGCGTATTTGGTGAAGATTGTCTAGATATTCATGGAAGAGACAATTTTAGTTCTTTTCTGAGAGCAGTTTATTTCAAATTTACTAGGCCGACCAAATTGGAAAAGAAAAAGGGAAATTTTGTTTACATCTTCTATGATATAGATCCCTGCTGAGCGATCTATGCTTTGATGATTTATGTGGAACACAGTTTAGCTTGTTTTCATGTGTGTATAGATGGATGAGTTCAACCAGCTGTAACAAATGATGAATCTATATTAAGATATGCATTTCGACATATTTGTGTTGTGCGGAAACTTATCCAGAAAAAAATATCTGTGTTGTGTGTATCCCTGTTTTGGCTTTAATGAGATGTCTGTAAATGCTTGCTGCATCTTGTTGTATGAGATGCTACTACTACTTCGTTCATAAGTATTGTTATGTGATGTTATTCTAGTCATTTTATTCCTGCGAATTGTGATTTTACTTTATTATTCATAATCATATCTAAGTTTGTGCCAACCATTTTGTACCTTTGTTCTCTTCTTATCCATGTCATAAATGTTTGCAATATAGTTAGGTGATTTTAGTTGCTTCACATTCTTCATGCTTTACAAGTTACAGGTTCTTATATATATTCTAGAATTGTAATGTTTATAGTAGCTTAAATTTCTGGGTTCCTTTTCTTTTGAATGTTACCTCAACGATTAACTCTTGTCCTGATAAAGGTCTCATCAGGTTTTTTTTTTTTTTTTTTTTTCATTTATCCTTCCAGAAGTTTGATATCTATTGATGAGAAGGCAAAGGAAACGAGTGATTCCAGTAGAGATGCGTCCAGAAGCTTTGACGAATCCAGTGGATGGAGAAGTACACGTAACCGTAGTGGGAACATGAACTTTTCTTTGTCCAATGTGCACAGGACCTTAGATAAGGATAGTGCCTGCTTTATCACTCACTCCAGTGGGAGTTGGGCGACGCGAAGAGATGATGCAAGTAATGGTCACGATTCAGCTTCTATTAGACATGTTTCTGGTGAATCTGCAGAGCCAAATGAATCCATTTCTGGACCTCAATGTCCCCAAATTAATGGAAATCATACTGCATTAAACACAGTTAAGAATAGACTAAAGCAGGGACCTGCCTCAAGCATCCATGGTGAATGTTCTACATCAGCCTCTGATGATTTAGACATCATTTTGCTTGCATCACCTGAAAGTAGGATTAATAGAAGGTCCACCAGAAACAGAAATCATGTAGGTATAGGCGTAGAACCAGTGATTGATGTGGACAGTCCCTCCTCTACCACAAGACATGAAGGCTCTCGTGTTGTATGTAGCAGTAGTAGGAATGATGATGCTAGGACCAGACAATTAGAAGCTGATGAAAGGCTGGCACGGGAACTCCAAGAACAATTATATAATGAGGTGCCTTCGTTTGGCGTTGGCGAGGTTGGACTCTTTATGAGCATATTTTTAGCTGTTCTCTATCAATATTTAACTGTTCTTGTCTTCCGTACACAGTACCATACCCCTTTGTCCATAGATGATATTTGGGAAGTTTGAGAAAAAAAAAATTCAAATGTCTTTGTTCTACAATCTGGTCCATTATTTAAACTTCAACTTGAAATAGAGAATTTGAATTTTGAAGAACTGGTTTGAGAAGTATTTCAAGTGAAAATAATGGTTCCCACTCACAAAACTTCAAATGTTTTTCCAAGTGAAATTCATGTCCAAGCACAACTTCTTCCAAATACCCGTTTCAACTACAACTACAAATACTTTTTTCAAACTTCAACCAAATATTATCCAAACACCTACTATTTTTTGATAGTTTTGCTTTTCTTCGCAACAGATTGATGGAGATGTAGCCTTGGCTTTAGCGCAGGAGGATCTCCTACATGCTTCCTCTGGGGGAGAGAATCAATTATCCAATCTTGTATGTTGGGCTTCCTTACATTTTATTGTCTTCTATACTTTACATCGCTTCTTAGTAAAACATGTGCCACTTAGGTCTAATATTGACATTGACATCCGACTTTCAAAGATTTATACATTATGTTCATGTTTGGGGGCTTTAATATGTGGAATGTTAATTCAGAAGTTACTTTGACTTTCATTTGCACTTGGTAATATTCATAATAATCCTCCTATTCAATTACTTCGACCATCTCTGAGCACCTCATATCTTTTTCGGGGAATTCAAAAGTTCGATTATTTTTGTATGATTTCTCTTGCACTGCCTTTCCAATGGGTTTCAAAGATAAAAATCTTTTATTGATTTGCCCGTTAAGTGACCTAGGTAAACCCATAAATTTCGTTGGATTATCCTTTTTGACTAAGCATATGAACCATGACTTGCCCTAGTAAGACAATTCAATCAATCCTTTGTTGCTAAAATAGATCTTTGTATACTAGGTTTTCTTTGACATGAAGTGATATAGAAATTGGAGGTTTTGCTAAAGTTAGTACGTATGCTGGTGCATATGGTCCCAAATATGCATTATACTCAAACATGATATCTTGTGTTGTTAAAGGCTCGCTTGAGGTACACTTAAGCCTTGAAGCTAGATGTAGTGCAGGCCGGGAACTTCGCCGAGCTTAAGAGGCACCTCAATGCTTAGCACCAAGGCACTAAGCGATGCACCTCATCGACCATAGGGCATTGAAGAGGGCAGCAACGAACGGTACATATAGCTCTAGAAAATGATATATGAATTGTTAAGAAAATGTCATAAATAAATATATTAATAACTAAGAATAGAAATAAGTAGTCAAATTTTGCTGACTAGGTACTGTACTAAATTCAAAAAAATTAGGAATTTAGTCCAGAAACTAGTGAGCAATATGGGATTTGGAACTGGAAACTGCACACGCGTTTGAGTATATATATATGGGTCCATATGCACCGTCATGAACTGCTAATGTGTTTCTTAATGCTAGATCATGAGAAGATGTTAAAGGTTTTGTGCACTGGGGACCTCCCTTATTTACTTTAAAGACCTTGCATGAATAATTTCGCTCACCGTAGAACTTCCATTTCCAAACTGTATTCAAACAGTTACCACATTTTCCATGCCACATTTAGCTCTATGCTACTCTCAAGCTCTTTCTGGAGATATCTAACTCTACTTGGTCAGGTCAAGGACGAGCTTTGTCTTCAGCTCTTCCCTCGATCTTGTTTGCTGAACTTAAGTTGTTGTAGCGGAAAACCATATTCAACATTTTCATTTGTAGTGAAGTTTGTGTCTGAGACACTTAAAATTTTTTGACCTACCCAGTCTGGAACTTCCTCTGGGGGCTGTGTACTTTTTATATGTACCCAAAAATATTTGAAATTGTTTACACTTGAATGTGCTCATGTTGGATATATTGCTGTGATCAACGATCATGATAGTTGGTAATTTGGGTTGTAGCCGTGCAAATTGATTGTTCTTTCTTTGTTATATAACTTTGACTTGCAGCATTGATTGAAATTCAAGGTTTTCATTTTGATTTTTGTTTAAAATTTGCTGTGATTGCAGTATCACCTATTTTGACAAGAGTGGGTTACTCTAGTGGTGAACACTCCACTTCCAACCAAGAGGTTGTGAGTTCGAGTCACCCCAAGAGCAAGGTGGGAGTTCTTGGAGGGAGGGAGCCGAGGGTCTATCGGAAACAGCCTCTCTACCCCAGGGTAGGGGTAAGATCTGCGTACAAACTACCCTCCCCAGACCCCACTAATGGGATTATACTGGGTTGTTGTTGTTGTTGTTGCTGCAGTATCACCTATTTTGTGTGTCTTTCTCTTTGAATTTCCTAGTCTAAGTGTGATCTTAAATACATTAGTCTTCAAAATGTGCAAAAAACAAAAAACCTTTAATTCATATTCTGTTTTCATCCTTTAAGAATGTGCCTTGATCTCTGACTGAGTTCTTTTTCTTTTTCCTCCTTTTGTCTTTTTTTCTTTTTGGGACGTGGGGATGTTGTGCAGAATGGATCATTGGTTGCAAACATACGCAGACGACAATCAAGAAATGCATCCATTACATCTCGTAGAGCTTCTCAAGCTCGGGCTTCTTCATCAAATAGAATGGCAAGGTTGAGGAGCCGTTTCCCTGGACAACCTCGTACAGTCTCATCTTCTAGAGGAAGAAATTCACTATTTCCTCCTAATATGGATGTGGACATGGTATTTATTACTTCCATTTTTCCTTGTGACTTTGGTCGCCAATAAAACATTTAGTTTACCCAAGTTGTATTTCTTGTTATTTTCATGCTGCTTGTATTCAGTTGGCTTCAAGTAATGACTTTTTGTTTCTAAGCTATTTAGGTTGATTCTACAGTAGTTTGTGTTTTAGAAGAGACCGAGATGATTAGTGTTAAGCAGCTGTGTCATATATAAAGAAAGAAAGGACGGGCTATGGAAAATTGAATCTGAGCCGCCTCAGTTTGAGAGTCACTAGCCTATAGAGTTATAAACAGTCAAATAGAAAGAGAGAAATAGAAAGGTACCTAAGAAATGACAATCACCTACGTTTTCTGAATCTGCTGGAGTACCTTAGTCTCCGTTGGTCTTCATTCCAACTTCATCGACCATTAGGCAACATCCTTGTGTGCAGATCTTGTTCTTATATTATGATTTATCTCCTTTCTTTCCCTACTTTCCAAAAGGACATTTTAAAAGATTTGATATATTTTCATTGAAATGTGGAGCAATTATTGCATTATGGGTTCTCTTTCCCTTTTGGATGTGTGATTACCCTATATGCATCATTGTATGAGTTTGAATGGCATCATTTTAAAAGATTTGATATATTTTCATTGAAATGTGGAGCAATTATTGCATTATGGGTTCTCTTTCCCTTTTGGATGTGTGATTACCCTATATGGCATCATTGTATGAGTTTGAATGTGTACAATGAAATCCTACTTTGATGTGGGGTTCTTTTATTCTGGATGTAGGATTGATATAAATGGATAGTTAGCTAAGTTCATCTATTTCTTTGGTTTGTCAAAACATACTTAAGAAGACAGGATTTGATACAGAGGAGAAAAATATCGCACTTCTTTCTTTTATCTTGATAAACATAAAGAGATCTCATGTTATAATCCTTAACAAAGAACAAACGATTTTCTGTTAAGAGAACATCTCTTATGGGACCACAAGCTCCCTTAAGCTCTTTATTATCATCCTCACTTGTGCCCTGATTGGTTCTTCCGGTCTCCACCTTTCTGTCTTTGCTCCTTCTGAAAGAAACCATCACCTCTTCCCATTAAAACTTCAGCGTCAAAGAGATGCTCTTTTCACCTCTCTTATTGAAGGACTTGTTTTAGCCGAATGATTAAAATGGGATTTGGGTAATTGCTGTCTATTTTTTTTGATGTGGGTCCAGCAGTGAATGTGTAATTTACTTTTTCTGAATGTTGCAGAGGATGCATATATTGGAAACATTAGAGGCTTTCAGTAATATGGATGTTGATGGTAACCTCCTTCAGACGCAGCGTGACTTCAATGAGTAAGTTTTTATGACTTCAATGAAATTAGCACTTCAATGAAATTAACTTTTGTTGCATCAAAATGTAAAAGGAGGCATGGTGACTACGCATTCAAATCTCTGAAACGTATTTTTTTCAATGATATTACTAGAAACTCTAAGTAACATAATTTGATTCTCTCTGAAGTTAAGGTGCAAGGGTATGTGTCATCCGAGGGAATGAACTAATCTGAAGTAATCTATGTACTATACCTTATCAAAAAAAACTAATCTATGTAGTATTGTCTTCTTTCTTCTTTACGTTATCAATCTCGTTTTTAGCGTCATTACTATTGTTTTGGAAAAGATGTATATCGTGTTTTCTAACATGTCCTTTCCTTCTTTGGTTTAGGAATGACTATGAAATGCTATTAGCTCTTGATGAGAACAACCACCAACACGGTGGTGCATCTGTATGGCAAATCAACGACTTACCACAGTCAACAGTTCAGGTAACTAGGATCTCCTTGTGGTATTAAATTCTTACCTTAGATTAACACTGTTGTATATCCTTGACATTCTACTATAATAAAGGAGTACACATCTATGCGAGTGTAGAGCATAGATGTTGGTTTGCTGGCTGCTGCTTAAAGCCGTGAGTAGCTGGAATTGCACGTTGCTTACCCTCTTTGGTTCCTTGCAGAATGAGAGTCTTCAAGAAGCATGTGCAGTTTGTCTTGAAACTCCTACCGTGGGGGACGTCATCCGCCATCTTCCTTGCTTGCACAAGTTTCACAAAGATGTAAACTTTCTGAATTTTCTTGCTCGAGTGTTTTTATTGTTGGTTAAGCAACCAAATTTCTAACAGTCGTTGAACTTACTGCAGTGCATCGATCCGTGGCTGAGGAGAAAAACATCATGTCCAGTTTGCAAGTCTTCGATAGCTTAAACCTGCTTTAGAGATGATAGTTGGTATGTTGTGGCAGTTGCAGCTAGATTCTGATACAATCTTTTTGTTTCTTTGGAGGTTGATCAGAACAAATGCCTTATTTCGCTATATAGTTTTCTGCAATTACCTTTCTATGCTTGATTTTCTAAAGATGCATATTTGAGGTTACATTTAACGACGAAAAAAATACAAATGTTCGATTTTATGAGGTTGTTGATGAGCACATACTAGTTGGTGGTCTGTGCAACACTACTTCCAATCATTGATGAAACTTCATTTTGATATTCCTACTTTCCAAGTTCTCTGAGATGAATATGAATTTATGCGTAGTCTAATTAGTTGTCGAATTGATTAAATATTTTAAAATAGATCTTTGCATGTTAATTTATTGTATTGGTTCGAGCTGTATGATTTCAAATTTCTCTTATTAAGGGATCGGTGAACCTCATGTCCTTGTGAGAATTTGAATCTTGGTAGTTAGGATGCTGTTGCGTTAATTAACTAAAGAGAAAAGTTGATAGACAAATTCAGAGCCTCATTTGAGCAAAATTAAGAAGTTACTGAAATTGGTTATGATACTATTCTGGTGTAACCTTTTAACTAAAACCAATATTCCAATAATTCGTCTCATGTCATTCTTTACGAAAAATCAATAAAATATCCTCTTCTTTCTTTTTTTTTTTGGGTGGGGTGGGGGTGGGTGGGGTGCGTGGGGGGTGGGGTGTCAAACTGATTGATTGGGTATAGGTTGTGTGGCCACCTTATCTGTTGAGTGTTTTTAAAAAAAAATTTAATTTGGTCCTTTATTAGACTTTAGCCAAGTTAGTCCTATAATGCGACTGTGACATTTTATTTGTCACCTGCAGTTGGCTGAGGAGCTAAAAATTCCTCTCATAAAATGGTCTAGGGTAGTTATTCCACTGTTATGGACTTATGGTTGTATTTATAATTGTTGGTCCCCCATTGATCTAAGGTGTCTGTTCCAAGGGCGGAGGTAGTGTAGCAGTTACGGGTTCGGATTAACCCAGTAATTTTTGCTTAAATCTTATAGTTGTATTAGAAAATTCGTTAAATATGTAAAAATATTCAATTGCAAACCTAGTAACTACAACGAGCTAGAGTTCAGTGATAAGATCAGAACCCGTAACTTTTTTCAAATTCCGTCTTTGCCTCTGGTCTGTTCCCAGTGTAGTCTGGTTTGAGACATAATTAGAGCTTAGGAAGCTACGAAATTAGACATCAACTACGAGAAATAAAACCCTCTGCTACGAGCCAAATAAAAGAGGCATCTTGTTGTGAATGCTCCACTAAAGCGCAGCAGCACCTCTACGCTCGTCATATTCATCGTATTGTTATCCAGCAATTAAAATAGAAAAATAAAATAAGGGAAAGTTTGTGATAATTTATCAATCTTGTCGATTACTATCCATATGCATCGTTGTGGTCTGACTCTATTATAGTCAGAAAATCTTAGAATATCAATTGAAAATACTACTAACTTGACTGCAATGTTTTCAAAGGTGTTTTCGGGACGAGCCCTAGGATGAGGTGCACTAAAAATGACCCGAGGCGATAGTGGGGCGAAAGTCTCAAAAAGGGCGTACACCCTGGAGTTGAGGCGAATTTTTGTAGCGAGGCGTGAGCCCAAGAGACTTCCTCAAGTTAAAACAAAATTTGCTGAATAAGTCCATAATATAATACCAAATTCTCAAAGTCAGCTTGTAATTACTCAAAAAGTTTTAAAATGAACTAAAACATTCAATTTAAAAGTCAATACCTTTTTTTATTTATTGATAGAAACCTTAATTTATGATTTTTTCCAATTCTTATCTTGTCCGCGTCTGCTAGTATCTCCCAAAGCTACGTACAATCAATTTTTTCGCAAATACAAAAAAAACTTCATTCCCCTCCATAGCAGCAAGTTCAAAGTTCAAATTGAAGGTTCAGTATCTTTTTTGTCCCTCCATATAGAAAACTATTTCCTTTTTGTATAATAGATTATTTTGACTGTTTTTTATGGAACGCATCTATATATATATATATTTCACTTATTTATTTATTTTTTAAATTTTTATGTAATTATACTTATTAATATTTACTGTAATTGTATTATTTTATGAAATACCCATGAGACTTACTCCCCGTGTCTACGGATTAAAACACTCCACACTCGACTGATGTGAATAATTACAGGATAACTTTAGGATGTCAAAGCAATTCCATTTCCTACTTGTCAGCGAAGGCCATAATTTTAGCTTCTTGTCCCAAGTCTTTGTAGCAATAGAGTCCAAACAGGAACAAAAAGGATAGGGCCATAGCAAATTCTCCTCAACTTTGTACAGATTAGAAAGATTGCAAGGAAATTGATTGGTTTTTTCCAATGAACTCCAATGCATAATAAGAACTAGAAAAAAAAGTTTCTTCTGTAGACCTAGTGAATCTTTTCTGATTTTGAAGGAGACCCCTGGAAAGCTTTTCACCTCACAGTGAACATATAACTGAACGAAAAAGATGAATATTCCCTTAATCAAAAGGAGAGTAGTTCTATGAAATATTGAAAAACAGGAGAATTCTGAAAGTTTGGAACACAAAACATATAAAGCATATCATGAAAGACCAAAGCAATTTTCAAAGTACAAGGCTGATCCAGCCGATAATCGCAAAACCAATGCAATTTTACAATCTATCTTTTTTTTCAAGAAAATGTCTCAAAGCTTATTATGATTTATTGTTCTTCTTCTCTGTAAATATTACTAAACGAAACGACTGCTGTGTATCCCTTCTGTTTATAGAGCATCCTTAGATAAGAGATTGTGGCTTCCAATTTTTCGGGCATTGCATAGCTCATCACAGGAGTCTCCTCTTTCAAAGACAGCAGCTGCCCCCATTCCAGTGCCTGTTGGGAAATGCAAAAAAAAATAACATCAGAAAAGGGTTGATGAGCCATTCTATTTTCAGGGTTTTGGGTGCTGAGGGGTGGGAGGGATCAAAAAGGGAGAGAATTGAACATACCTATGCACATGGACACCACACCAAATCGGCAGTCCTTTCCGCGACGTTTCATCTCGTGCAACAGAGTTGCAACGCATCGTGCTCCTGTTTTGACATATAGAAGCATCTCATGAGAATGATCTTTAAACACGGTATTTTTTAGCAACGAGAAGCCAATAACAAGCATACACAGAACCACCACACTATCCCCCCCCCCCCCCAAGCTGATAGATTGTTGTAAGGACTGATAAGAGCGAAAAGGTAGCGTCCCATATACCTATTGATCAACTGACTGGCGATAAAACCACTGCTACTCCAACAAGAGGAGTCTAGTACAACACATGTTCTTACACGAAGCTTTTAATTCATCCCCGTGATTGTTATTCTATAAAATGGTCAAATTTACCTGTAGCGCCCAAAGGATGCCCGAGGGCCATTGCACCTCCATTAACGTTGATCTTCTCTGGGTCAAGTTCCAGCTTCTTACGGCAATAGACATATTGTGATGCGAATGCCTAAACAAGAGCCATAGTCAAGAAATTGTACTCTACGCATATAAGACGGGAGAGCTGATGAATTTATGTAAATTACCTCATTTATCTCAAAGAGATCAATATCTTCAAGTTCAAGGCCTGCGGATTTGACAGCAGCAGGAATTGCAACAGCTGGACCAATTCCCATAATGGCAGGGTCTACACCCACGGCAGCAAAGGTCCTGCATGAACACTGGGTGTTAGTTCTCATTTAAGACAAACACCAATAATAGAATAAAGATGCAAAAAGTATACTGTCATCAGCTGACTAAGGTCAAGGCATGAGTCGGAGGAATTGTGAAGAAAACCACTAACGTGGAGAAAACCAAAAGACGCTCACTGCAAGTAACGTTACTACAGACCTGAATACACCAAGGATAGGAAGTCCCTTTTGCATTGCAAGACTTCTTTTCATAAGTAGTACAGCTCCAGCACCATCAGTGACTTGGCTAGAGTTCCCTGCAGCGAAGAGGAAAACTTTATTCACCAAACTCAAAATTTAAATTACATTACAGACCCAAAGACTACCAAATTACCAGCAGTAGTAGTTCCACTCTTCTTGAACACTGGCTTTAACTTTGCCAAGTCTGAAACAGAGGCATTTGGCCGTATACCATCATCAACAGAGATCGTTACCGGTGTCTCATCTCCGGTTTTTGGATCAACAATCTTTAACAGAAGACATCAGAAACGTAAGAGGGTAGTTGATATAGCTATTAATGGATACCCCAGTGGTTAAAATTTAGACAGGGATACCACCTTAGTGGGTACAGGAATTATTTCATCTTTGAATTTTCCGGAAGCAGAGGCTGCAGCAGCCTTACGATGCGAATCAACCTAGCAACAGAGATAAAAATGAGATGAGAATATATGCCACAGACATGATCATAAATTGAGGGGTCTATTTAACTTACTGCAGCCTGGTCTTGTTCCTGCCTTGTCACACCAAAACGATGTGCAACATTCTCAGAAGTAATACCCATAGGAAGAAGACAGTCTTGAGCTTGTGCCATCATCTTAACCTGAGATCAAATGTTACAGATCATGATAATCCTTCCAATAGAACTCATCTCTAAGAATAAGCCTAACAATATATAACAAAAGAATACACAATATTTTTCATAGAACAAGGGACATACTTTTGGGTTGACTGATCCTTCCCAAGCCATTGGGTTTGCGGTCATAGACTCCAATCCAGCGCCAATACCTGATTTGTTAGAGGTAAGTTAGCCAAACATGATTTGTTAGAGGTAAGTTAGCCAAACATGATTTGTTAGAGGAACACCGAATCCAAGGGAATGCAGTTACAATGCACTTCAGCAAAAGGAAATGGCAAACAAACCAATGTCATAAAATCCAGCTTTAATAGCTGCAGCTACATCAGCAACTGCTTGAAGGCCTGATGAACATTGCCGGTTTACAGTTCTAACTGGCACAGTTTCTGCTCGAGAGAAAAGAAAAATGAGCATATATTGAAATAAGAACCTCATAGATAAAATGAAGAACTTCACACCATGACGTACTAATAAAACCTACCAGGAAAACCAGCATAAAATGCAGCCATCCTGCACTCGCTTGCTCTCTGGGAACCTGGGGCCAACACCGTGCCGACAACAATATCCCCAACTTCACTAGGGCTCAGATTAGTCTTTTCCATCAACGCCTGTAGAGAATATTAAAGGAAGAATTAAAGGTAAATATCTTCGTTAATCTTGATCAACATCAACAAATGACTCAGCTTAGTGTAACGTACCTTTAGAACTGGAGCAAGTAAATCATCAGGATAAGTATCCTTGAAGCCGCCTCTCTTTGCTTTGCAAAGAGGAGTCCTATATGCACTGCATGGAACAAATACATTGTCACGGTAAGGATAAAGCCCATTGATCCAAGGAAACCACATATGTAGTGCAAATGAGAAGTTAAAACAAAACCATGAAAGTATAAAAAAGTAAGAGAGCAACACAAAGGTGCAGCTCAGGTAAACTCAAAAACTGAATCTAGAGACGGTTAATAACTATAACAACTTACGCGACTATGACGACATCATCTCCAAAGACAGAGGTCCTTTGGTAAGCAGCACTGTCTCCAGCAGAGCATACAGATGCCTGGTTTAAAATTGAGAGAACTTAAGTAACAAAGGTATAATGTATTTCTTTTTTACGACACCAGATATTTGAAATTAGACAACCCCATTCACCACTCAACAAGTAATAGACTTTCACAGCGAAAGGAGTGTTCAAGAACAAGCCAAGTAACCGAAAATACCTAAAGACTCGGTATAACAATAAACATGTCATATAATTAACTGAATATTCCTGCAAACTGTAGTTACTAAACATCTAATGAACATAGTTTTGAACAGGATTAAACATGACACAGGCACATCCGCCATCAGACATGTAGGATTTCACCACCTTTTGTCCCTTACTCCGTTTTATACTGATCAATTGTAAAAAATATTTCCTAATATCTAAAAATAGAAAACTCAGCAATGAAACTAATAAATCAAACTCTGCATCCGCTTTATACACAGGTGTTCTTCCTATTAATTTGTAATTTAGGAGACATCCTCTTACACATTTTAGAGAATAAAAAACACAAGAAAAGAAGGAACAAAGCTAGTAGATTTACAAAGAGAAACGCAACAACCTAATTGGAAAAGAATGAACTTGAAAAGGTCGTCATCCATGATAGGCTTTTCTTTTCCAATTATTGTACTCTGGACGGTGTTTAACTGAGGACGAGTTTAAGAAATAAAGACACTTTTGAAACTTGTCATTAAAAACAAGTCGGAGATATTAGTATGGTTATAAATTGTCTCATTAAGGGTAAAATTAATAGTTTAAAGTTTTATTACTTCTGAATGTAAAAATGTGTCATTATTTTTCGGGAAAAGGGCCAAATATACCCCTCTACTTTCAGATATTGTCGACATTTAACCTCGGTTTATACTATCCGGCCAAATTTACCCCTACCATTATACTATCGGGCCAAATATACCCCTACAATCAACAAACCTTTAAAAATTACCCCTCAGTCATTCAGGTGGCTCAGAATCTCCCAAATCATTTTAATTAAATTACTGATTCTTCTTCTTGATCCGCTATTTTCGAAATAAATGGCATTTACCTACTTTCTGAATTGGAGAAAAAAATAAGAGAAAAGAAATATGAAATAATACAACAGTTAATAAACGAAGTATAGTTATTTGAAAATTTTAAATTAAGTAGCTTGTCTAAATTCTAAAAGTATTTACAACATCCCAATTTTAGTGAATTCACTGCACCAAATATATGAGGGCTTTGCAAGTATTAGTGATTGAAGTTGAAGTTCCTTGGAGACTTTATATTGTCGAATGCAACTTTGCTTTAATCAAATGCCTACACATTGTGCACTCTTAAGTTAGTCGATCGAACTCTGTACTAACCAGATAATGACAAAATATATTTGAATATACATATACATACGTAATGATCTGCTGCATATAATGCAATAAATAGACCCACTGAATTCTACAGTGTGTATATGGTTGGAAAAAAAAAACCAATTCCAAACCCATTATAACAAGAAGAGAAGTGGGTGCATTGGTAATTAAAAATATTCATGAATCATTTGTATAGTCTAGTAACTTTAGCATTCACATCAATAGTAATTTTTGAAAATAGTGGAGCAAGAAGAACAATAAGTGATTTAAATAAAAGTAATTTGGGAGATTTTGGATTACTTAACACATGAAAGGGTAATTTTTAAAAGTTTGCCGATTGTAAAGGTAAATTTGGCCCGATAGTAAAAGGTATAACAATAAAAGTAAATTTGGTCGGATAGTATAACGGAGGTTAGATGTAGACAATATCTGAAAGTATAGACGTATAATTGGCCATTTTCCCTTATTTTTCTGATAAACTAAAAAAAAAAAGTGTCACGTAAATTGGGATAGACAGGAATATCCATTTACAACTATACCACAGTTCCACTCCAAATAACAAAAGAAATTAATAGGTCATCAGATCTGCAGGAAAATAATATTTCTACTAATGGCATAAAAGCACTACGGAATAATTCTGATCTTGACCCCTCCCAAAACATGAAAACAATTAATGACTTCTTATATCTAACACCTTCCACCTATGGATCGAATTCAGCTATATACCCTCGTAAAAACTACTCAACTACCTATCCACAAAACTCAAACTTTCGCTCAAAACATACATAAAAAACAAACAAAACCATATACAAAAACATAAATTTAGCTCAAACTTCAATCTACATATCAAAATAAACCATACCCACATAAAAAAACTTAACGACCTGCCCACAAGATTCAAACTTTTAGCTCAAAAACATACACAAACCCAATAAAACCATATACAAAAACAGAAATTTAGCTCAAAACTTCAATCTTCAGATCAAAATAAAAAGTACCACATCAAAATCAATCAATAAAACAATAAAAATATACACAGTAAACCAAACTGAAATTCAAGAAAAAAGATAGAATTCAGAATTGAATTGAAAGCAAGACTTGAACGGTAGCTCAAAACATACGCAAAAACCCAATAAAACCATATACAAAAACATAACTTTCGCTCAAAACTTCAATCTACAGATCAAAATGAAAAAAATATCCACATCAAAACCCACCAAGAAAAGAATAATTCAAAACATACCGAATAAACCAAATTGAAAATCATTTATAAAACAAATTGAATCCAAAGGTGGGATTGAAAAGAAGAAATAAAACACAGCCACAAAAAATTGAAAATCAAGAAACAAAAACAAATCAAAAATAGAATTTTGAAAATTATAAAAGAAAAAACCAAACACACCAAAGCACTCAATTGAAATTGGAAAAAAGAACTCACAGCAATGGATGATTCAATATTTTCCAAGGAAGAAGAAGTTTGAGAAGGACGAAGGTGTTGAAGAAGAACTCTTTGTCTCTCAATTGCTTTCTCCATTTGATTTCACAATTATTTTTTTTAGTACAAATTACTCTAAAAATTGATTAGAATATTTTTGAGCTAGTTTTCTACTCTGTGTCTCTTTATATGGGGAAAGAGGGTCGGTTTGTGTATTGGGATTTGCAAAAACGTGAAAGTTTATCTAGAAATGGGTTTAAACGAAGGAAGATAAAGTTGGTGACGCTGTTCTGATATTTTTTTTTTATCAATTCTGGGGAGGTAAATGACAATATTGCAATTATTTTTGTAAAAACCACTCTATTTTAGCGGTTGACATACACGCGCCAGTTGTCTTGCTTTTGTCTTTTATATAAGCATTTTTCATTTAATCATTAATGAAGTGATATGTATTTTTTAAATTTTTACTAGTTAAAATTAAATTATTTAATTTAATATAAATATTAAATGCAAATAAATATTTTTTTATTTGAACGTTTATTGTAATAATTTGAAAGTAATATATTCTAATTGTTTAGTATTATTAGACTAAATTAGAATTTAAAAAAGAGTTGAGACTTTTAAAACGTTAATTTATAATGCTCAAATATCAAAAGTATCATCTTGTGTGATGATTGATGAAATATGTTTGGTTGATCATTTGATGTATGCATCATTGCGATGAACATATAATGTAGAACTTTTGTATATAGTTCATCATAGTTAACTAATAATATATACTATGTTATAATTTATTATTTAAATATAATAAAATAATAAGTTATTGTAGGCGTTATAGTAAAAAACATTGTGTGTGATATATTGTGTTAAGTTTTATAAGAAATATCTTATTATAAGCAAAATAAAAATATAAATATTATGAGTATTTAAAGATAAAAATGCAAATTAATTCTTTTTAGAAATAGACAAAGATTGAAACAGTACCAAACGAATTTAAATAGAAGGAGTATTATTGCTTCAAATTTTTGAAAATTAGATAAATTGGATAAAAACAATAATTTGAAATAAGATTTTGACATAATTAGTTGGTACTTGGTAATATGTCAATTCAATTCTACATTATTGTATTTCAAAGCTTGGTATGTGCTTGGAAATGTTATATGGAAATACATATAATTACTTGTAGCCGTATATGGCAACTTATTTATTGTTACAAATTATAAATATAGATTATTGAAAATTTCAGAACCTGATTATAATTGCAACAAATAACTTTGAATTTTAAATTTTCATATAAACTTAACGAAATTAAAATTTGAATTTCAAAATTACAAAAAATTAAGGCTAATTCAAAGGCAAAGAGACAGATATAGAAATTCAAAGTGGCAAAAACACGCGCCATTAGGGAGAATGATGAACGAGCACATAGAGATGCGTGCCGAAGAGAGAAATATAAAACGGATTTTCCTCATCTGAAAGCTCACCAATTACGTATCTGTCCAATCGTTAAATTCAACGGCTCTGATTTACCAAATTATTTGAGGAATTAATAGATGATGATGAAGTTGAGGCAGCTCTTTCTTTTTCATTCACTTGGTATTATGAGAATTTTGACCATTTTATCTGGTCAATTTTTAATTTTTGAAAAAAAAAGACAATTGGAAAGTAAATTTGAGAAATATTTGAGTAAAATAAAATTGTGGTTTATGTTATAAAATAAAGACCGTAAAGTAAAGAAACCGAAGACAAGTATAGAGAGAAATTGATATATTATTCAACTTCAAACTAATGTACATAATGAACTGAATTCTCCTCTATTTATAGAAGAAAGGAAGCTGATGTGTAAGCTGCTACTGCAAGCTGCTGTGTAAGCTACTTGTAAGCTGCTGTATAAATTGCTTGTAAGCTGCTACTCTAAGATGCTGTGAAAGCTGCTAATGTTCCATATATAGATAATCTTCTACCAGAGATAATATATATCCATAACGGAGTACTGAAAGGATAAGCTTCTTCAGGAGGCTTATTTCTAATAGAGTACTAAATGAACATCCATAATATAATATATTTATAACACTCCCCCTTGGATGTTCATTAAAAGATATTGTGCCTCGTTAAAACCTTACTAGGAAAAATCCAGTGGAAAAAATTCTAGTGAAGGAAAAAGAGTACACATATTTAGTAATACGCAATTCTAGCTACCTCATTAAAAACCTTACAAGAAAAACTCCATGGGAAAAACTTTAGTAAGGAAAAAAGATACAATGCGTATTTCACTCCCCCAGATGAAAACCTTGTTCCAAATATTTGAGTCTCTGCATTCCAATCTTGTATGCCATCTTCTCAAAAGTTGAAGTTGGCAAAGTGAACAAATCTACTGGATTGTCACTTGAACGGATTTGTTGCACATCGATGTCACCATTTTTCCCGAAGATCATGTGTGTAGAATAATTTTGGTGAAATGTGCTTCGTTCTATCTCCTTTTATAAATCAGCCTTTTAATCGGGCTATGCATGTAGCATTGTCTTCGTATAATATTGTGGTTTTTTTATCACATTCCAACCCACATTTTTCTCGAATAAAATGAATCACTGATCTCAACCATACGCATTCCCTACTTGCTTCATGAATAACTATTATCTCAGCATGATTTGAAGAAGTAGCAGCAATAGATTGCTTTGTGAAGCGCCATGATATGACAGTACCTCCACATGTAAACACATACCCGATTTGAGATCGAACTTTATGGGGATCGGATAAATAACCTGCATCTGCACAACCAATATGATCTGCACCACTTTTGCTAGCATTAGCAAGATACATAAGTGCACCAATTGCACTGAGATAGAGTGTTCCAGGACCAAGGAGTTCCTCATCCTCTTCTAGAGGTCGGAACGGATCCTTATTCACTTCATGTGATCAAACACTCATTTGGTGTACTTAATGGGTGTGCTTTGTCCATGTAAAAACGTTTTAAGACCTTTTCTGTATAGACAGATTGATGGATAAAGATCCCGCCTGCTAAATATTCAATTTGCAGACTAAGACAAAGTTTTTCCCTTTGGAGCTCTTCTGGAGTTCCTATGAGATTTATGCCATTAACATAAACAACAAGTATAACAAACTATGATATTGTTTTCTTTGTAAAAATGCATGGACAAATGTCATCATTTACATAACATTCATTCATCAATTCAGTGAGGCGATTATATCACATGCGCCTAGATTGATTTAAACCGTACAAAGATCTTTGTAATCTGATTGAATACATTTCACGATGCTTTGAACTATATGCTTCAGGCATTTTAAATCCTTCAGGGATCTTCATATAGACTTAATCAAATGAGTCATATAGGTTAAGACTTGCATTTAGATGGCATGACATCTTCAGGTATCTGGATTACAGGTCCGATCCTCATAATCTTTTACAATATTGTAAATTATATTGTATCAAATATATCATCGACGATGGTTTTGTATCGGTTCCTAAGCGACATAACTTGTTGAGATCTCATCACTTTCCTTATTTTCAGGTACCTGAACTTCTTCTGGAGTTTCATGAAATGTTATGTCGTGGGCTCTTCTAGAGCTCATTTCCTCCTCATTATGATCATTTGCTCCTATCATTTTTCAAGGATTGTTATCTTTGGAACCGATCAGTTTACTACGCTTCATGCGTATAGTAAACTTTATCCTTCGGGGACTTTAATTTTAATAGGAACATTTGCGGCTGAAATATAATATTTAATTTTGGATCAGCAAATGCTTCTGGCATTTAACTTGAATTATCTTCTAGGTGAGGATAATATTAATGATAATTCGATTCATATAGCATATTTTCCAGCTGTTTATTCCATCCCCCAAATGTTAGAAAAACTAACAGATATCCCCAATCTTCTTTGGGAAACCTATCTTTATGCATTGTAGTAGATAAATTAATCATATACCACACATCAAAAGTTATTAGATAGTAAAAATATTTGGTTTCTGATCCTAAACCAATTGTGAGGGGAGGACTTATCATATTTTGTTGGTCTGATGCATACAAGTGTTGTTGTATGTAATTTAGAAAATCTTAGACCAACACATGAGGCTTTGTTCTCATAAACAATAGTTTAGCCATTAATAAGTGGTATTCAATGCTAAACTAGCTTGGATATAACCAGCATCATCAAAATGAACTATCTTGATTTTATAATATGAAAATTATGCTCTTAATTGATAAATATAATTTCAAATGCCAAACTGCAGGTTGACAATAAACACACATGTAACCATCTCATATATGCATCTATAAGTGGTTCACATGATAAGTGAATGGGCCCATATTCACCTTTTATATATTTCAGAATTTAGGGATTTTAGTCCCAACTTTAGCTGGTATAATCAATTTATTATAAGAACAAGCAACACAAGAGAATTTTTGAAGAGTCTTCTAGCTCTTCAATATATGCTTATATGAATTCTCAAATAGCTCATTTAAAAATGGCAAATGAAAACTTCAAGTTTATCATGACATGTGCTATCTCTAAGTAAACTTCTGGTTTACTATGGCATAAACTTTTTGTAATGACCCGGCCAGTCGTTTCTAGTATTACAACCTCGTCTCCCCCATTTACTACTCAATTTATGCTTTACAGTTGTTATATAACTTGTCGGGGGTGATTAGTTCGGGTCTGGTGAGGTTTTCAAATAATTTGGAATATATAGTTCCAAGGTTTAGAACTTAAGTTGAAAAGGTTGACCGGATGTTGAATTATGTGTAACGACCCCAGAGAATTTTTGCTAAGGAAATTAAAGTTTTGTGGTACCGAGGTAGATCAATTAGTACAAGGGTTGTAGAATTTTCTCCATTGGATGTTAATTTCAAAGCAACAAGACTAAAGAAAATACAGTGATCTATCTCCCCATAGCGCAGCTATAGCACAAGAGGGAAGCTGAAAATTTTAGCAAACCAGTGAGCTAAAGCCTTATAGCACATGGATAGCACCATTGGAAAAATATTGTATCCGATTTTAGCAAACCAGTGAGCTAAAGCCTTATAGCACAGGGATAACACCAGTGGAAAAATACTGTACCTGGGCCTATTAATACATGAGTAGGGAGAGAGAAGAATAAAAGGATTTCAAGACTAGGGCTTTTCTCTCCATCACCCACCCTGCCAAGGCTTCCAATATACACTTAAGGTGAGTTTTTAAGAGTGTTTTTATGATGATTTCACTTTTCAATCACTAATTACAACAAGATTTTGTATTGGATTTCATAGGATTTCTTCAAAATCTCAAGAACACCCCAAAAGTTGACTTTCAAGATTTGGTCTTCAAGAGGTAATCTTTCATTCTTAAACCTATAATCATGGATTGTTAGTGAATATATGAGCAAGAAATAAGCATTAGCACTTATTGGATGGTGCTTGGAAGCCATAAATACTTCAACTAGATTATTGGGTATAGTAGAGATTTTGTAATGAATTAATTAATAACAATTTGGTGGATGTGAGTTCATTGATGATTGCAATGGAGCTAAAGAAGGAAATTTGTATACAAAGGATGGTTTAATATCTCTTATTGGTGGGAAGGAGGGATTGTTGGATGAAAAAATACCATTACTGGAGGTAGTTAAATTCTATGCACTCTAGGTGTTTGATAAAATGCCAAAACAACCAAAAACCTGGAAATTTTTACTAATATTGGTCCAATTAAATTATGTTGATGTAGATTAAAATTGTAAGAGTTGTGGGTGGTTTTAGTAGCACTAAAGAGCTCCATCAAGGGATGTTGGCTAAACTACTCTCTTAGAATTGAATTCCACGATATTCCCATAAGTTTCAAGTATGGTTGGACTCGTGGTTGGATGGGCATTCATATTTTGTAACTCTTGTCGGGTTCCAAGACGTGGGCCTCACGGGCGATTTTGAGTGCAATTTAGGATTTTACTGGAAAAATTAGTATTTTCATATGGAATTAATTCCTATAATTGGTATTGACTGAGTCGAATTAATTGTGGCTAGATACGAGGCTTTCAGAGACCAATTCTCGTGGCAAGGGCATATCGGAATAAAGAATTACACGAGTTGAGGTAAGTAGCAGTTATAAATCTGGTCCTGAGGGTATGGAACTCCCCATATTTTTGTATCATGTGATTATTTTGGAGGTGACACACATGCTAGGTGACGGGCGTATGGGCATGCACCGAGGGGATTGTGACTTGGTCCGTCCCATGAAACTGTAAAGTTGAATAACTTATTGTTAGCTATATGCTCTCTATGTATTGAAGAAATTTGACTGTAAATCATGTTAGAAATCATGCTTAGGCTATGTTATAGTACTGTTGGGACCCGCAGAGGTCGCGTACTTATTGAATTATTTGCTAATTGCTGTCTTGTACTCAGTCATGATTTTACTTGCGTATCATACCTCAGTCCTTCTTGATTTGTTTGATATACTATGTTATCTTTGTTTGGGCCGATCTTTGTGATTTTCGAGAGCCGAGAGACTAGAGAGGTTGATGACTGAGTAAGGCCGAGGGCCTGTCCGTGAGGTAAGGATACTATGGCACATGAGTTGTTCGTGCAGGATATTATAGCACGTGAGTTGTCCGTGCATCACGCGAGTTATTACAGCACGTGAGTTGTCCGTGCGGATTATGGCGCTTGGGCTGTAGGAGCCCCTCCGAAGTCTGTACACCCCCAGTGAGCGCGGGTACCCATTGAGTGTGAGTGCTGAGGTTTGGGAGCCGAGTGAGTGATTATTGTCCTGAGAGGCTGTACTTACTTTTCATTTGTTGTTGCACTTAGTTGCTATCTGTCATTGTTGTGAAATTTTCTGAAAGATTTTATATCCGGAATACATGAACTTGAACTGCATAGAATTGATTTGACTTAAAATGCTGGATTTGAAAGCATGTCTATTCTTTGCTGGAATTACTGAAAATGAACTATAATTGTGTAGCTCATCACTATCTTTAGTTCCTTATTTATTATTGTTACTTACTGAGTTGGTTGTACTCATGCTACACCCTGCACTTCGTGTGTACATCTAGGTATTTTCGGACATAGCGGGTGTTGATTCTTTCGCGCAGTTTATTTTTTCGAAGATTCTGAGGTAGTTGTCGTGTTTCGCAGACCTTGTCTCTCCTTCCCTATCTCCTTGTTTACTGTATTTGGTCTCAGACTATCATAGACCATATTTTTCAGACTTGTAATCATATTAGATGCTCATGTACTCAGTGACGCCAGGTTTTGGGAGTATTTATATTTGTACTTGTAAGATTTCTTCCGCTGAATTTAATCATTCTCTTTTCAAATTTAAAAGAATACGTGGTTTATTGAGATTGTCGGCTTGCCTAGTATTGAGATAGGCGCCATCACGACGGGTAGGATTTTGGGTCGTGACAAGTTGGTATCAGATCCTAGGTTACATAGGTCTCACGAGTCATGAGCAGGTTTCATAGAGTCTTGCGGATCGGTACGGAGACGTCTGTACTTATCTTCGAGAGGCTGTAAAACCCTTAGGAAAAATTCACTTTCTTGTATTCTGTCATGCGAATTTGTTGATTCCGGAAACTACATTTTTGTAATTTTATTCTCTCACAGATGGTGAGGACACGTACTACCGGATCGGATGGTCAGCCACCAGTACCACCAGTTAATGCCGCGAGAGGCCGGGGTCAAGGTAGAGGTCGAGGTGTAGCTCGTACCACAGTTGGACCAGCACCTGTAGTACCACCAGTTGCTCCAGCTTAGGATCAAATTCCAGATATAGCTGAGCCGACAGGACTAGCTCAGGCACCAACTGTGCCCATCGAGATTCCAGGCCTTTAGGAGACTTTGGCCCAGATATTGACAGTTTGCACTCGTCTTGCTCAGGTGGTTTCGGCTTAGTCCGCACCTGCCATGTGAGACCCCAGGTGTTTCTCTCTTCTCTTACGTAATATACGTAACGTGGCGTGGTTATATTAAGTATATATGATTGGGTATAGCACATTGAGAGAATAAGACTGAAAATGTGTGGTAATATCAAGGAACTAAACTAAAGCTTTAAGTCAAAGGAATTCCTTAAACAAAGGTTCATGGTTAAAGAAATGGCTCGGGTAGTACCCCACGCATTCGAAAGGTTTAAGTTAACTTGCACCTATGGGATAAGACTAAGAGTGTATAATATGCTAAGAATAATGTGTTATGAGGTATTATAATATCACACTGGTCACATGTTAAGTTTTGGAGTCAAGCAAGTTGCGAAATAAAGGTTGGCAAAAGTTATAGTAAATTTCTCTAATAAATTTTCTAAACTTTGGGTCAAATGTATCAGATCATTTCTCCCAATATATAAAGATTTATGGGACCCACAATCTACTAAATCGAAGGTCTACGAGTCTAGTTTGCAATCAAAGAAATTTCACATCAAACCGACATGGGAGTAAAAGGTTATGACTGTTTTACCGCGGACTGTCCGGGCTGAAATCAGGTCGCGAATCGGGTCGGGTCAAACAAGTGGTATAAGTCGGAAAATCCGACTTTTAAGACCCCAAAATATTTCATCTTCATCCCAAAATAGTAAGAAAGCTTAAGAGAGGGTTTCATGGTGTTCTTGAGTGATTAAGGTGCATTTTTAACGATTTCTATCGTTAAAGTTTGCCCCCGTGCCTAGAAGAGAAATCTCTACGCTTTGCAATCATTTTTCCCTTCTATTAGCTGTGTTTGGAGCTATTTTTGGAAGATAGGAAATTGTTGTTCTTGCTGGTTCTTCAGGATTTATACTTTGTTTGCCAAGGTAATCATCTTGGGACTCTTTTATGATCGTTTTTACAAAGTTCTACGGGCGTTTCGTCAAGTTAGGGTCATATGGCAAATCTGCCGATTTAAACTCATTTATGAACTGTTTATAGGTACGTATAAGCTGCATATATATAGTGGTTTCGAAGCTTAGGACGTAAGGAACAACTTTCATGAAGGAACTACAGGCATTCAGACGTTCGTTGGAGAGGTATGTTAAGGCTAAGCTTCGTCCTTCCTTTTAGCACGAATTTTGGGAAATTCCTAAGACGCCAAATGTGATATTTTACTATTCTGTTTCTAGAAAGACCTTCTGTGAAAGGCATTGGTATCGTAGCTGAGGTATTTTCATGATGCTATTAGGTTGATATTCCACTCGTTTGGTTAAAAAGGGTATTCGACATCTATATATGTCATTTTGTCGGCTTTCTTAAATATTTGTCCATATATATATGAATTCTTATTCGTCTTTGGGTTGTGTGACTTAAAAATAATGGCATTTAGTATTTGCGATCAGTCCTTCTTCCTTGTTAAAGTGTATTTTAAAATCTCTAAAGTGACACGTCGATTTCAAAATTTTCAAATATAATTTTTATGTTTAAACTACTAAAATATTTGATTTTTTTTTTGAAATACTTTCTTTTACTAATTATCAAGAAATCAGGTATAAGGACTAAGTGAAGCACCTTAAGCTTTTTATGAACATATTCAGAGTTAAGTTATCTTTCTAAAAGTCGAGTTAAGTTTTCAAACTTATTAAAAAAAGATATAAGGTTCCACGAGACATTTGTATGCGATACGAAGGTGATTATGAGATTATGAGAATAAGAGTACCAATGAGCCAAGGTTGGCTAAGTTCTTGTTATGGCCTATTATGTGAATTCAAAGTTCATATCATACATGACATATTATGCATGGACTTCGAGCTATAATCGGAGGTAAGGGGCCTATTTGCCCGAAAGACTATATATATTGTACAGATGGCCACAGGTTGGCAATATGATACCGGTTAGCTACCGGGAGAGACCGCCATTGCTAGCATTTGGTTGGGTATGTCATGCATTTACATCAATATATATGTATTCACGACATACGATTACACGAGCATACCATGCATATTTTATTACTATGAGGTCGGATGTCGGCCATGGAGGCTATCAGAGTTTCAGTGTCAGGTGGTATCTTTATTACCTTTTTACATCAGCTATGTATGATTCTACTTTCTGCCTTACATACCAGTACATTTTTATTCGTACTGATGTCCCGTTGCCTGGGGACACTGCATTTTTGTTTCGTGCGTGCAGGTCCAGGTAGGGACTCTGATCGACCCCTCCGCTAGGATTTCGAGGTTCAACTGTGAGTTGGTAAGCTCCACCTCTTCCTGGAGCTTTCATAGGATGGTTACTTTTGTTGTACAGTTTGGGTATAGTTGGGGCCTTATCCCGACAGTGCTTATGACACTCTTAGAGGCTATTGTGGACACAATATTCTGGGTTTATTTTTGCTGCTTTCAGTCTCCAGCCCATAGGCTTGGCATGTATATATAGGTGTGTAGGCATGTATGTCTTCAGTCGCGGCCTCGTCAGCCAGCTAGTATTTTATTATTTTGGCTTGTCTACCTATGTTTATATGGCTTATTGTTATTCATGTCATAACCTTACGGTCCAGGCTTAGTATTTCAGATGTTGTACTGCCCGATCTGTTGGGCCCCCAGTCTAGTTAGCTAGTATGTTTAGTGGCTAACTCGATCGAATACAGTATTGAGTGCCAGTCGTGCCTCCCCTAGTTTGGGGCGTGAAAAACTTGGTATCAGAGCAGGTCGTATCCCAGAGAGTCCACAAGCCGTGTCTAGTAGAGTCTTGCTTATGGGTGTGTTATGCACCACACTTATAATCAAGAGGCTATGAGGCATTTAGGAATGGTTACATTTCTTTCAATTAATAGATCGTGTTATATAGCGAAGTTATAAGAACATATGAAATCTAAATCGTGCTTTGTGTTTCCTATCTAACAGGCTATTTACGCTCAGGAGATGGCACATCGAGAGATAGGTATGGATCCGGGAGAAGGTACCAATCGTTCTCCACCGGGTCAGAGGGATAGATTTCCCTTAGAGGCTCACAGTGAGTCTCCAGTACCCCTAGTTTCAGCTTCCCCAGCATTTGTTTGAGCCTAGGGAGATGCAGTACCCCCAGCCTCACCAGTTCCATTGGTACCTGAGGCAGCTAGAGACACAGGACCTCCAGCACCTATTGTTCCCCCATCAGAGATTGGGGAGCAGGGGATGAGGGAGGCTGTTCAGTTGCTGACTAGGATGGTTTCTATTCATGAGCGACAGCTAGAGTCAGGAGAAGATACCCGGAGAGATCGGATAGGAAGCTCGACGGTACGAGAGTTTCTTCACTTGGCCCCTCCATTATTTACAGGATCCAGTTCCACTGAGGATCCCCAGGACTTTATAGACCATATGTATAGAGTATTGAGGGTGATGCATGCCTCCGTCACCGAGGCTGTGGAGTTGGCTTCTTTTCGACTACGTGATGTAGCCGTCCTATGGTATGAGGCATGGGAGAGATCTAGAGGACCTGATGCTCCGCCAGCAGAGTGGGAGGACTTCTCTGAGGCTTTTTAGCCCATTATTTGCCACGGGAGGTTCGGGAGGCCGTCTTGACCAGTTTCTTAGCCTAAAGCAGGGGGATATGAGTGTGAGGGATTATAGCCATAAGTTTAATTCTTTGGCAAGGTATGCACCAGATATAGTACGTACCATGAGGGCCAGAGTTCATCATTATGTGGATGGTTTGGGGGATCATCTGATTAGAGACTGTAGGGTTGCATCCCTATCGGATGATGTAGATATTTCCCTCATACAGGCTTTCGCTCAGACTACAGAGGACTTTTCCCGTCGGATTCGTGATACTCGCAGGGATAGGGAGCAGAGTAAGAGGGCTCATACTATGGGGTCTTATAGGGAGCCACGAGTTGATTTTAGGCCCCCACTCCATCGATATCCACCTCGGTCAGCAGGTAGTTTCCCACCACAGATGCAGGGCCAGTGGTTTGATCGTTATATTCAGTCAGGACCGGGGCAGAGCTCAGGCCAGCCTGAGGGCCGTCGACAGGAGCGTTCTGCACAGATGAGACAGCTTACTCCTCCATGTACTCAGTGCGGTAAGCTGCACACCGGGCAATGTAGACAGGGTTCGAGTGCATGTTTTCATTGTGGGCAGACATGACATTATATTAGCCGGTGCCCGGGGTTAGGCAGAGGTGCACCAGCTCAGCCTTCAGGATTCACAGCAGCCTCTTCGCCCTCAGTCCGTGCTCCCCGACCAGGTCCACAGTCTACTCAGGGCCGTGGTAGGGGGAGAGGTGGAGGAGACACCTCAGGTTCTAGTGGTGGCCAGAATCGTTTTTATGCACTCACAGGCCGACAGGATTCAGAGGCATCCCCAGATGTTGTCACAGGTATATTGATAATACATTCTCATGCCATTTATGCATTGATGGATCCCGGCTCTACATTTTCATATATTACTCCATTTATTGCTGGTAAGCTTGACATGAGATCTGAGTTGTTGCCACAGCCAGTTGAGGTGTCTACGCCAGTTGGCGACTCTATTGTAGCTAATCATGTCTATCGAGATTGTACAGTGTTAATTAATGACCGTCCATCCTCTGTTGATTTAGTTGAATTGGTTATGTTAGACTTCGATGTCATTATGGGTATGGATTGGTTGGCAGCTTGTTATACTAATATTGATTGCCATGCAAAGTTGGTCCGATTTCATTTTCCTGGTGAGCCTGTCCTTGAATGGAAAGGTAATGCAGCCACGCCCAAGGGTAAGTTTATTTCATACCTTAGGGCTCGGAAGTTTATTGCTAAAGGTTGTATATACTATCTGGTTCATGTTAGGGATATAGATAAGGAGCCAGCGACTCTTCAGTCGGTTCCTATTGTGAATGAATTCCCGACGGTATTCCCTGATGAGCTTCTAGGAATTCCCCCCGAAAGGGAAATCGATTTCGCTATAGATTTGCTTCCTGATGCGCAGCCTATATCCATTCCTCCCTACAGAATGGCTCCTGCAGAGCTAAGGGAATTGAAGGAACAACTGAAGGACTTGCTCGATAAAGGCTTTATTAGGCCAAGTACATCCCTATGGGGTGCTCCGGTGCTCTTTGTTCGAAAGAAAGATGGGTCCTTGCGGATGTGCATTGACTACAGGCAACTAAATAAAGTCACTATCAAGAATAAGTATCCTCTTCCACGGATTGATGACTTGTTCGACCAGTTACAAGGTGCCAAATGCTTTTCGAAGATCGACTTGCGATCCGGTTATCATCAGCTACGAGTCAGGGATATTGATATCCCAAAAACAGCATTTAGGACGAGGTATGGCCATTTTGAATTCCTTGTCATGTCTTTCGGGCTTTCAAATGCCCCAGCAGCCTTTATGGATCTTATGAACCGGGTATTCAAACCATTCTTGGATGAATTTGTGATTGTGTTTATTGACGACATCCTGATATATTCACGATCGGAAGCCGAGCATACGGACCACTTGCGAGCTGTATTGCAGACTCTCCAGGACTACAGGTTATATGCTAAATTCTCTAAATGTAAATTTTGGCTAACTTCTGTAGCTTTTCTTGGTCATGTTATTACCGGCGATGGTATCAAGGTTGATGGCCAAAAGATTGAAGCTGTGATGACTTGGCCGAGGCCCTTGAATCCGACAGAGGTTTGATGTTTGGCATATTTCGATATGTGTTAATGTTACTTTACCCATGCTTTAACCACTTTTTGATGTTATTTAATCTTTAAAACACCCAACATGGTGTAATTATTGGTTTGATGACTAATTAAGTTATGTGTGACGATTTAAGGTGTTCGGAGTGCAAAATATGAAGAAAAGGTGGTTTAGCTAGAGGAAGAAGGGTTGGATGCGTCGCATCCAACCTAGGAAAACATCATCCTGCATGCAACCTTAGCAGTGAAGTTGTGCCATCGCGTCCGCCATCGCGTGCGAAACTGGGAAGTAGAAGTGAAGCTGGATGCGTCGCATCCACCATCGCATGCGAAGCTGAGAAATAGAGGACAAGGTGGATGCGTCGCATCCGCCTTCGCAGGCAAAAATTGAAATGGAGGACAAGGTGGATGCGTCGCATCCACCTTAGCATCAATCCCTGAAGCCGAATTGGACTAGGAATGGGAGAGCTTTGGCCCACGACTTTTGTACGCAATATATAAGCTAAAAACGCCTCTTTTAGGTTATCTAACATATTGGGAATAGGGAAAAAGCCACGACAAAGCTGTGGAGGCCGGAATTCATCAAGTTTCATCTTTCTCCCACCAAACTTAGTAATTTTTATGTTTCTTTATATGATTTGTTGTTTGGCTACCATGTCTATGTGGAGCTAAACTTCACGTTCTAGGGTTATGGTTCTTTCATGACTATTGTTATTCGGATATTGATTTTGACTTCTTGATTTATCATATTAGTTTATTTATTCAATCTTGCGCTTAATTATTTAATTGCTTGATCACCAATTGAATATTATCTACGAATCTAGAATTGACCTCGAAAGTGGGAATTCTATATTGCATATAGGATTGAGTAGGGCAAGTTCTTGAACTCGGGCATCGGGGAACGGATTCGTGGTTAGGATAGACATATACCTAATTGCCTTGCTTGGTTGATTTACAGGAATTATAAATGCGTTCTTGTTGATTCTAACTCCATAGACATATAGGCGTTAGGTTAGCTTGAATAGGCGAGTAAGAACTCGATAGATTCTTATGAGCAATATTAACCCTGTCAACCAATAAGCTAGATAGATTAGTCGGTCAATTCAATTGAAGAATACAATAGGATTGTTAGATAGACCATAACCCTAGATCGTTTTCATTACATTGATATCATTAAAATCTGCTCTTCCTCTGTTCAAAGTTTATTATTTATATTTTTCTTATTTAATTAGTTGGAATAAAATATTTTTAGATTTAATTCTTGTTTAGATAATTAGGATAGTCTAATTTAGTTAATAGCTAATCATAAGTCCTCGTGGGTTCGACATCCGACTTTTAGTCACTTTATTACTTGACGACCGCGTATACTTGCGTGAGTGTGTTTGGTCGCAACAAGTTTTTGGCGCCGTTGCCGGGGACTTAGAAATTAGCTACGTGACTAAGTTAAGCTTTTATTAGATATTTGTTTTCAAGTTTTAATTTTCAGTTTGCCTGGTTTGTGTCAACGCAGGGTTTACTCTCGAATGCAGAGGAGTAGAAGTGCAAACAACCTCATTCCTCTTGATCCAGAAATCGAACGAACATTACATAGAGTGAGAAGAGAACACGAAGCTAGAACGAGAATAGAAAGAGATTTGGACATCGCAATCCAACCACAGCCAATAGATATGGCAGGCAATGAAGAGCGTCCGGTAATCGAAGCCGCAAGGCCCAATCTTGCGAATATGACTCAGGCTATTGTGAAGCCTGATATCACTGGGCATTTTGAACTCAAACAGTACATGGTACAGCTGATTCAGTCCACAGGACAATATGTGGGTCTATCTCATGAGGACCCGCAGAGGCATATTCAGAACTTCTTGGAAATCACGGACACTTACAATTATCCGAACGTCTCCAAGGACTATGTCAGGCTGACACTATTCCCTTTTTCACTGTTGGGGGAAGCTAAAGAATGGTTGCAAAAGGAGCCCGCGAACTCTATCCACACTTGGGATGATCTCGCAAGGAAATTCCTGATCAAGTTTTTCCCAACTAAGAAGACAAAGTCGTTGAGGAGCCAAATTCTTGGGTTCCAACAACGGGATGGCGAGACACTTCGTCAAGCTTGGGAAAGATACAAGAAACTACTCAGAGACTGCCCGCATCATTGTCAAACTGATGAGGTATTGGGTCACACTTTTGTTGATGGGTTAGATGAAGCATCAAAGATGAATCTTGACTCAGCTTGTGGGGGTAGTTGCATGGCAAGACCGTATAGTGAAATACAACTCCTGCTAAATAATTTCACTGCTAATGACCATAATTGGCAAGGAGAGGGGGATTCACGAAGGGTAATTAAACAGAAGGCCGCCGGTTTGATTGAGCTTGATGACTTTTCCGCCATGAGAGCCGATATAGCAAAATTGGCAAATCAGATGAATAGAATGACAACACAACAAATGCAACATGTACAGCAGATGTCTATTTGTTGCGAACTATGCGGAGACAGTCATATGATTGACATGTGCCCCACGAATCCTGAATCTATATACTATGTGGGGCAACAAAACAGAGGTCCTATGAATCAACATGCGCAATATGGAAACACTTACAACCCAAACTGGAGGAATCATCCTAACTTCTCATGGGGCGGGAGTCAACAGAATCAGTATAGGCCTCAAGGGAATTTTACTCAACCTCAGAAGCCACCCCAACAAATGGAAGAAAGTACGAATGACTTGCTGAAAAAGTTGTTACTAGACAATCAACAGCTCAGGACCGATTTCAGAAATCTTGAGAGGCAA
This sequence comes from Nicotiana tabacum, assembly GCF_000715075.1. Lineage (NCBI taxonomy): Eukaryota > Viridiplantae > Streptophyta > Magnoliopsida > Solanales > Solanaceae > Nicotiana > Nicotiana tabacum. The sequence goes on along the minus strand of NC_134093.1, from coordinate 26,855,066 downwards.
ATGGGGCAGTTAGCAGCAAACCAAAATACTAGACCTACAGGCTCACTTCCCAGTGATACAGAGAAGAACCCTCAAATTAATGCAGTTACACTTAGAAACGGGAGGGAACTAGAGGAAGCGCCAAGGAAGATAAAAGAAAAACCTACACCTGGGGGGAGTTGACACCTAAGGCAACACAAGAGTCAAAGGAAGATGATGCAAGTTCAGAGCGAATGGAGGTTACAAGGCCACCACCACCTTTCCCCCAAAGATTGCAGAAAAGGAATGACGATCGCATGTTCAACAAATTTCTCTCCATGTTGAGTCAGGTTCAATTAAATATTCCATTAGTGGATGTACTTCGTGAAATTCCAAAGTACGCTAAGTACATAAAAGACATAGTGGCTCATAAGAGGAAATTGACTGAGTTCGAGACGGTTGCACTTACTGAGGAGTGCACATCAAGGGTCCAAAACAAGCTTCCCCAAAAGCTTAAGGACCCTGGCAGCTTCACTATTCCAGTACAAATCGGTAATATTAACGTGGGACGTGCTCTGTGTGATTTGGGTGCAAGCATAAATCTGATGCCGTTATCCTTGTTTAAGCAATTAGGTCTGGGAGCTCCGAGACCAACCACCGTGATGTTGCAATTAGCTGATAGGTCCATAGCCTACCCTGAAGGAGTGATTGAAGATGTGCTGCTGCAAATTGGAAAATTCATCTTCCCAGCTGACTTCATTATTCTAGACTTCGAGGCTGATGAACAAGTTCCAATCATATTGGGACGACCTCTCTTGGCTACTGGCGATGCAATAATTAAAGTGAGAGAAGGGAAAATGATTATGAGAGTGGACAACGAGGAGGCAGTCTTCAATGTCTACAAAGCAATCCAACTCCCCCGCCACTATGAGGAGCTCTCTATGATATCTGTGGTAGAGGTGGATGAGAAACTTCTTAACACGAGCGTATATCTAGGCGACTGTTTAGAAAAAGCAATCATGCTATTTGATAGCTTGGAGATGGATGATGAGGTTGAGGAGATAAAGGGAATCCTAGATACATCATGTGGTTACATGCAAGGAATAATCCCGTTTGAGCCCCTGAATAGGCCAAGTGGCCCCCCACAAAAGCCGTCAATTGAAAAAGCTCCAAATTTGGAACTTAAACCCCTACCCCCTCACCTTCAATATGCTTATTTGGGAAGTTCTGACACTTTACCTGTTATTATTTCTGCTCACTTGTCTAAATTACAGGAAGAAAAGCTATTAAGGGTGCTACGTGAGCACAAGCGAGCAATTGGGTGGACAATGTCTGACATTAAAGGCGTTAGTCCAGCTTTCTGCATGCACAAAATCCTCATGGAGGACGGACACAAACCGAGTGTAGAACACCAACGCCGACTAAATCCAATCATGAAAGAAGTGGTAAGGAAAGAAGTGATTAAGTGGCTTGATGCAGGTATTGTATTTCCAATCTCTGATAGTAAATGGGTAAGCCCCGTTCAATGTGTGCCGAAGAAAGGGGGATAACCGTAGTAGTTAATGAAAATAATGACTTAATTCCGACAAGAACTGTAACTGGATGGAGAATTTGCATAGATTACAGAAAACTAAACAATGCCACCCGGAAAGACCACTTTCCCCTGCCTTTTATTGACCAAATGCTTGATAGATTAGCTGGCCAGGAATACTACTGTTTCCTGGACGGTTATTCGGGGTATAATCAGATTGCTATAGCCCCAGAAGACCAAGAGAAAACTACATTTACATGTCCTTATGGCACGTATGCGTTCAAGAGAATGCCCTTCGGTCTTTGTAATGCACCTGCGACTTTTCAAAGGTGTATGATGGCTATTTTCACTGACATGGTTGAAAGATATGTAGAAGTATTCATGGACGATTTTTCTGTGTTTGGATGTTCTTTTGATAGTTGTTTGATGAACCTTGATAAAGTGCTAGCTAGGTGTGAAGAGACGAACTTGGTACTAAACTGGGAAAAGTGCCATTTCATGGTACGTGAAGGTATAGTTTTGGGGCACAAGGTTTCAAAAGATGGTCTACAGGTGGATAAAGCAAAGGTGGAGACGATCGAAAAATTGCCCCCGCCGACATCCATAAAAGGCATTCGCAGTTTCTTGGGTCATGCAGGTTTTTATCGTCGTTTCATTAAAGATTTTTCGAAAATTTCTTCCCCTTTGTGCAGGCTTCTAGAGAAAGACGTTACCTTCAAGTTTGATAATGCATGTCTGAAAGCATTTGAGGAGCTGAAGGGAAGATTGGTGACTGCACCAATTATCATTGGCCCCGATTGGGCACAACCATTTGAGTTGATGTGCGATGCAAGTGACATAGCAATTGGAGCGGTGTTGGGGCAAAGGAGGGATAAAATCTTTCACTCCATTTATTATGCAAGCAAAACTATGAATCCAGCTCAGATGAATTATACAGTGACTGAAAAGGAGTTGCTTGCAGTGGTGTGGGCGTTTGACAAGTTCAGATCCTATCTAGTGGGAACCAAAGTCATCGTCTACACAGATCATTCAGCTATCAGATACCTATTTGAAAAGAAAGACGCCAAGCCGAGGCTGATTCGTTGGGTCCTCCTCTTGCAAGAATTTGACTTAGAGATCCGAGATCGAAAAGGGACAGAAAATCAAGTGGCCGATCATTTATCCAGATTAGAGAGCCGGAACCATGTAGCTGAAGGAGGGTCAATTAAAGAAACATTTCCGGATGAGCAAATATTGGCAATCACCTCAGGTGAAGCCCCATGGTATGCAGATTATGTGAATTTTATCGCAAGTGGGGTAACGCCACTAGAGTGGACAGCTGACAATAGAAGAAGATTCCTACATGATGTAAGGTTCTACGTGTGGGATGAGCCATTCCTATATAGGCAGTGTGCAGATCAGTTGGTGAGAAGGTGTGTTCCTGAGGAAGAGATGAAGGCTATACTACATGACTGCCATGCGTCACCATATGGAGGTCATCACGGCGGGGATAGAACCGCCCAAAAAGTGCTACAATCAGGTTTTTATTGGCCAAAATTGTTTAAGGATGCACATGCCTTCGTTAAAAATTGTGATAGATGCCAAAGAACTGGAACTATCACGAGGAAGCACGAGATGCCCTTGCAAAATATACTGGCGGTAGAACTTTTTGATGTTTGGGGGATTGATTTTATGGGACCATTCCCATATTCTAACGGACACAGATACATCTTGGTGGCGGTCGACTATGTTTCTAAGTGGGTAGAGGCCATAGCTCTTCCTACTAACGACGCAAAAGTTGTGGTAGGCTTTGTAAAGAAGCACATCTTCACACGTTTTGGGACCCCAAGAGTGTTGATAAGCGACGGGGGAACTCACTTTTGTAACAAACTGCTGAATAATATTCTTGCAAAATACGGAGTCAAGCACAAAGTTTCTACTGCCTATCATCCCCAAACGAGTGGTCAAGTAGAAGTTTCCAACAGAGAGGTCAAGCAGATTTTGGAAAAGACAGTAAGTATGAATAGAAAGGACTGGGCCGGGAAGCTGGATGACGCATTATGGGCATATCGCACTGCGTACAAGACCCCAATAGGCACTTCTCCGTACAGGTTGGTTTATGGGAAGGCCTGCCATCTGCCCGTCGAGCTTGAACACAAAGCTTATTGGGCGATTAAAAAGCTAAATATGGAGATGGACTTGGCCGGTGAAAAGAGATTGCTACAACTCGACGAGCTTGATGAGTTTCGATTGCATGCGTATGAAAATGCCAAATTGTATAAAGAGAAGACAAAAAGATGGCATGATAAGCATATCCAACATCGTGAGTTTGAACCAGGTCAACAAATTCTACTGTTTAATTCAAGGCTAAAGCTTTTTCCAGGAAAGCTTAAATCTCGATGGTCGGGTCCGTTTGAAGTGGTTAGTGTGAAACCTCATGGTGCGATAGAATTGTGTGAAAAGGGGTCCAATACGACATTCTTGGTAAATGGCCAAAGAGTAAAACACTATTGGGGTGGTGACATTGCACGTCACAAGACCACAATGGACTTAGTGGAGGCATGAAGAACATGCTGCGTCGTGCCGCGACGTTAAATCAGGCGCTTCTTGGGAGGCCACCCAAGTTAGTTAGTTTTTTTTTTCGTAGGACATAGATTTTATTCAAGAAAACGAGGCGGATGCGTCGCGTCCCCCTCAGCAAAAAATAAAAAAAATATTTTTGAAGGCAGACAAGGCAGTGCAGTCTGCCTATCGCGCCCGTATCGCGTCCCAAAATTTTTGAAGGAAGACAAGGGGATGCGTCGCGTCAAAGCTCGCACGCACAGGTAAGTAATATATATTTTAACACATCTTAAGATAACCTATTCGAACAAAAACGTTTCTTGCGACGCATCCACTCGTCTCGTTTTGGCGACGCCTACGAACGCAGAACAGAATTCTCTCATCGAAATTGTATCGCAATAAGATCAAACGCGACAGGTACGCACCATCCTCTTCGTTCTTCCGTTGGCTTCTCTCCAAATTCGTCTCTCCTCCCTCCTTCAGTGGTAGCAACAAGTAGGTTTTGCAATTTCAAGATTTTTAGGGCTGTCGTTCTTGGTAGTTGTAATGGTTGAGAGATGATAAACTATAATTCCCTTCATCTCGTCCAACTTTGGGAGGGTAGTGTCACTGCTCAACTGATAGAATGAACTAGGCACACTTGTTGCATACCACATGTTCGACGAATTGTCCCTGAGAAAAATTTAGGCGTCGGTGAAGTCTGAGTAACCGAGCAACATTGGTGTATGCTTGAGAATAAGTGTGGGGTCGAGTGAGGGGCTATGTGAAATTGAGTTTTTGAAGAAAGTTATCACATACTTGCTGACAGTCATGAGCTACAATTCCATGAAGAGTGAATGGCATGACTTTACAAATAAATTGAAGTCTGCAAGCTGTCGCAATTGCTTTCAGGCTGAACTTCGCTGTTTCATCTGCTAATTGTTGAATTCTTTGCATTGCAGGTACTTAGATTCGTAAAATGACAGCAGCGAGTAAACCATCCAAGAAACAAGACAAAGATGGTAACAAACAACCGCCCAAAAAGCCTACCGGAAGGGCAGCGGGCGGTCCAAATCCACAGAAAAAGAGGAAGCGGACGGAGAAGGAAATGGAACTGCTGCCTAGGCAGTTAAGTGATGATTCAGAGCAAGAGGAGGAGGAAACATTGGTCCGGAGGATAGTGAAGAAGGGTATTACACCGAGCAAAGGAATAGAGATACGAGAGCCTGTGACATACCAAAGAAAAGCTTCGAGAATGAGTGCTCCAACTGATAAAGGGAAGGAGAAGATTACTACAGAATCTGAATCCGATTCCGATTCGGACAATGACCACCTACAGATCAACATGAGTGATGAAGACGAAGGTGAACCCATAGACCGAGTTGATTGGGAGAAATACTTTGTTAATGAGAAGGCATTCCGAGCCTATAAGAAGATATTGGTTTCAAAGAAGTACATTCCGGAAAAGCCGATAAACATCGGACCACTTAAGACAAAGTACTCAGAGTTTCTCCAGTCAATTCGAGAGGTGCAAAAATGGGGACCCATTCTGAAAGGTCATGGCAAAGCCAACCTCACCATTGTTAGAGAGCTCTACGCCAATTGGCGTCACGCACGGGGAAACATTGTGCGAGTGAGAGGGATAGATATTAATGTGTCAGCTGAAGCTCTGAATAACTTCTTAAGGGTGCCACACACACTCACTGACAGGTTTGACGCCATATGCAAAACACCAGATTATGCACACATTAAGTCTGTCCTATGCCCTACCAGGAAGGATGCAGAATGGAAGCATGGGAGTATGGAGTACCACTCTATAGCAAAGGAATTCATGAGTGCGTTAGCACGTGTGGCTCTAAATTTCATTTGTAACCGACTGCTGCCATGCCAACATAAAACTGATGTCCCTCGTTACCGCGCACTCGTATTATATGCTTTATTAGAGGGGATACCACTCAACTTCGGAGCCATCATGCAGGATCAAATGCAGCGAACCAGGATGAATTACAAGTGGAGGCTGTTCTTTGCTAATACCCTAACGGCTTTTTAACAGAGAGGGGAGTACTATGGGACAAGGAGAATGATGACATTGAGGCTAAAGCTCCAGGACCATATGATGTCACTCATGTTCTAGAGCCGAACAAGGGAAGGTCTTCTAAGCTCACCGTCCAACAATTATTTGAGCATATGCAAGCAGATATGCAAGAGAACAGGGCTGAGCTGATAGCGACTCGTGTCGAGTTGAGTGCCACCAGGGATGAGTTGAGACAGACTCGTGCGGATCTAAGCCGAGTTCAGACCGAGCAGGCCACGATGATGAAGGAGATATCATTACTCCTCAGAGCTCTGGTTCAATGTGCAGGTACAGACATCTCCCAGCTGATTGCATCATCCACTGCCGGACCATCCACTCCTGTTCCTCCCATAGTCACCGAGGCTCCACTCAACAGGCCTATTGAGGTTGCTGTAACACCTGATACAGAATCAGCACCAGTTGTTGATGATAGGAATGCTATGGATGCAGATGCTCCTCCACCTTGACTTCAGGGAGTCCTTCTCACCCTACTTTACCTTGTTTGTATGCGTTGGGGACAACGCACAACCCTAAGTGTGGGGTGGGGGTGATTTATGTTTGATGTATGGATGAATGTACTAATATATTCACTGGATTAATGGCATAAAATAACAGTAAATTCATCTATATGGAGTAACTATCAGTTTATCTATTAGTTTATCAAAAAAAAAAAAAAAAAGTATCTTTGTAGATAGTAATAATCCCCTGTGGTTTTTCTTTGTGCCTCGGTTCTTTTTCATGGGATGTAGTTTGAACCGGGTAATTTTGTTTTCTTTTTAGAGTAGAGTAGGAATGTAGGGAATAAAAGGAGGAAGAATGATGAACCTAGGTGCCCTTGACTTGTTTGATACTGGCATATTTAAGCTTTTACATATGTAATATCTTCCCTTCTCACTCTGAAACTATTGATGATGCCTTGTTAAAACGGATAGCATGTTTTGTTGCAGCCTATTTCTCATTTTCTTGACTTGTGTTCACTTTGCGCTTAATGCTTAATATCTCGTTGCTCCGTGAATACTTGCATTGTTTGAGAGTCGGAATGTGACCGTCCTTAGCGAGTCATGTGCCATGTGTGGTGAGGTTTTTGTGTAGTCCATGTAATGTACTTGTGTCTAGAACTTGCCCGGTATGTGAGTTGAAGCGAAATTTTAGGTGATGCTCGGTTTGAAAAATGATTTTAGGCTTTCTTTGATCTTTTTGAGCTTATTGCTTATCACAAATAAAATCTATCCCTAGTTAACCCTTTTGAGCCTGTAGACCTTTTATTTGGTACCCACATTACAAGCCTATACCCTTTTTATTCTTAATTGACATTGTTTTGATCCTTTTACCTCTTAAAGCACTTTAATTGTTAGATGAGCGCTGAAAGAAGTAAGAAGGGACTAAGTGTGGGGTGATTTTTGAGTGGAACCAATGAAAGAAAGAAGGGTGCACTTATTTTGTAAAATAATACACCACTAGCGGAAATTAAAAGAAAAAAAAAAAGAAGAGAAAAATCTGGAAAAAAAAAAGAAAGAAAAATATAAATGAATAAATTGTTGTCTTGTTCTTGCTAGTGGGTATGAATTAAAGTAGTGCTTAAAGAAAGAGGAAATATTGTTGGGGTGATATTATTTGTGAAATTGAAGTGGTGTTGAAGAATTTGCGCTTAAGTTATTTGATGATGTGTTAAAGTGCTTAGGAGGGTGAATCACTATTCCTTAAATATATCCTACCCGTCCCTTAGCCCACATTACAACCATGAAAAAAGTCCTAATTGATTTTAGATCGAGCGAGCTTACATTAGTAGAGATTTACATTAAGGGCAAGCCTATGGTACCAACTGCATGCATGCGACTTCTTTTGTGAGAGTGAGCGATTTTCTTTGTGAGCATGAGATTCGAATGTGTGGATTGATTCTACTCTCTTTGCTTTTGTTGTGAGGGCACATGGTTTCACGAGGGATAGGTAACGTTATTAGACTTCTCTATGATGTTGGTTGTTCAAGCCATGAGTGCATTGTGACATTGAGTCGGTTTTTGAGGTTAGGATTGTTATGAGCATGTTGTCTTTGTTCGAATATGTTTAAAGAAGGGCCTAAGAAAAGGGAAGTGTGTTGATGCATAGTCTAGAGCCTAATTGTAGCAAATAATCATGGTCATAGATGTAGTGTGCTTTGAACGATAAGAGTTTAATTTTGTTTCGTCTACTATAGGATGGTTTGTTCGAGGACGAACAAAGGTTTAAGTGTGGGGTAGTGATGTTTGGCATATTTCGATATGTGTTAATGTTACTTTACCCATGCTTTAACCACTTTTTGATGTTATTTAATCTTTAAAACACCCAACATGGTGTAATTATTGGTTTGATGACTAATTAAGTTATGTGTGACGATTTAAGGTGTTCGGAGTGCAAAATATGAAGAAAAGGTGGTTTAGCTAGAGGAAGAAGGGTTGGATGCGTCGCATCCAACCTAGGAAAACATCATCCTGCATGCAACCTTAGCAGTGAAGTTGTGCCATCGCGTCCGCCATCGCGTGCGAAACTGGGAAGTAGAAGTGAAGCTGGATGCGTCGCATCCACCATCGCATGCGAAGCTGAGAAATAGAGGACAAGGTGGATGCGTCGCATCCGCCTTCGCAGGCAAAAATTGAAATGGAGGACAAGGTGGATGCGTCGCATCCACCTTAGCATCAATCCCTGAAGCCGAATTGGACTAGGAATGGGAGAGCTTTGGCCCACGACTTTTGTACGCAATATATAAGCTAAAAACGCCTCTTTTAGGTTATCTAACATATTGGGAATAGGGAAAAAGCCACGACAAAGCTGTGGAGGCCGGAATTCATCAAGTTTCATCTTTCTCCCACCAAACTTAGTAATTTTTATGTTTCTTTATATGATTTGTTGTTTGGCTACCATGTCTATGTGGAGCTAAACTTCACGTTCTAGGGTTATGGTTCTTTCATGACTATTGTTATTCGGATATTGATTTTGACTTCTTGATTTATCATATTAGTTTATTTATTCAATCTTGCGCTTAATTATTTAATTGCTTGATCACCAATTGAATATTATCTACGAATCTAGAATTGACCTCGAAAGTGGGAATTCTATATTGCATATAGGATTGAGTAGGGCAAGTTCTTGAACTCGGGCATCGGGGAACGGATTCGTGGTTAGGATAGACATATACCTAATTGCCTTGCTTGGTTGATTTACAGGAATTATAAATGCGTTCTTGTTGATTCTAACTCCATAGACATATAGGCGTTAGGTTAGCTTGAATAGGCGAGTAAGAACTCGATAGATTCTTATGAGCAATATTAACCCTGTCAACCAATAAGCTAGATAGATTAGTCGGTCAATTCAATTGAAGAATACAATAGGATTGTTAGATAGACCATAACCCTAGATCGTTTTCATTACATTGATATCATTAAAATCTGCTCTTCCTCTGTTCAAAGTTTATTATTTATATTTTTCTTATTTAATTAGTTGGAATAAAATATTTTTAGATTTAATTCTTGTTTAGATAATTAGGATAGTCTAATTTAGTTAATAGCTAATCATAAGTCCTCGTGGGTTCGACATCCGACTTTTAGTCACTTTATTACTTGACGACCGCGTATACTTGCGTGAGTGTGTTTGGTCACGCGGTTATATGCTAAATTCTCTCCAGGACTACAGGTTATATGCTAAATTCTCTAAATGTAAATTTTGGCTAACTTCTGTAGCTTTTCTTGGTCATGTTATTACCGGCGATGGTATCAAGGTTGATGGCCAAAAGATTGAAGCTGTGATGACTTGGCCGAGGCCCTTGAATCCGACAGAGGTTCGTAGCTTTTTAGGCTTGGCAGGGTATTACCGAAGGTTTGTGGAGGGATTTTCCTCTATCTCTGCACCATTGACTAAACTGACACATAAGGGAGCTATGTTTCAGTGGACTGAGGCATGTGAACAAAGTTTTCAGGAACTAAAGAAAAGGCTTACTACGGCACCTGTCTTGACTCTTCCGGATGGCACCGAGGGTTATGTTGTATATTGTGATGCCTCAAGAATTGGCCTAGGTTGTGTTCTTATGTAGCATGGTAAGGTTATCGCGTACGCCTCCAGACAGTTGCGAAAACATGAACAGAACTATCCTACGCACGATCTTGAGTTAGCCGCAGTTGTATTTGCCCTAAAGATTTGGCGGCATTATCTATATGGGGTTCATATTGATGTTTTCACCGACCACCAGAGCCTTCAGTATTTATTTAAACAGAGGGAGCTGAACCTATGACAAAGAAGATGGCTAGAATTACTAAAGGACTATGATGTTGATATTTTATATCATCCCGGCAAAGCTAATATTGTTGCTGATGCCCTTAGCCGGAAGTCCATGGGCAGTCTAAGCCATGTTGAAGCTGATAAGGTCAAGATGACCAAATATCTATGCCAGCTAGCTAGTTTGAAGGTGCGTTTGGTAGATGCAGAGGGTGGACGCATTCTCGTTCAGAATACGGCAAAATCTTCTTTTGTTACTGAAGTGAAAGAGCGACAACACGAGGATCCTGAGCTTATAAAACTAAGGGAAAGTGTTCCACAGCAGCGACAACCTTTATTTGAGCTAACTGGAGATGGAGTCCTTAGATACCAGGGCCGCTTATGTGTACCGTCAGTAGGAGAGCTCCGTGCCAAGATTCTTTCGGAGGCCCATTATTCTAGATATGCAGTTCATCCCGGAGCGACAAAGATGTATCGGGACCTTCGACAGATCTATTGGTGGAATGGAATCAAAAAAGATATCGCGGAGATGGTAGCCCAATGTCCCAACTGCCAGCAAGTTAAAGCCGAACATCAGAGGCCTGGAGGCCTAACTCAGTGTATTGAGCTTCCATTATGGAAATGGGACATGATAAATATGGACTTCATCACTGGTTTGCCTCACACTTCACAGAGGTATGATTCTATTTGGGTAATTATTGATAGGCTTACAAAATCTGCTCATTTACTGCCAGTCAGGATGACATATTTAGCCGAGGATTATGCCAAGCTTTACATTCGAGAGATTGTTCGCCTTCATGGAGTGCCATTATCTATTATCTCTGATCGAGGGGCTCAATTTACAGCATATTTTTGGAAATCTTTTCAGAAGGGTCTAGGCACGCAGGTAAATCTTAGCACCGCTTTTCATCCGCAAACTGATAGACAGGCAGAGCGTAATATTCAGACAGTTGAGGATATGTTACGTGCATGCATGCTAGATTTTAAAGGAAGTTGGGATGATCATCTACCTCTTATTGAGTTCGCTTATAATAACAGCTTCCAAGCTAGTATTCAGATGGCTCCTTACGAAGCACTATACGGGCGGAAGTGTAGGTCGCCGATCGGTTGGTTCGAGGTCGGGGAAGCAGAGTTGCTAGGTCCTAACTTAGTCCAGCAAGCAATGGAAAAGGTAAAACTTATTAGAGACCGGCTGCGTACAGCACAAAGTCGGCAAAAGTCTTATGCAAATGTTCGACGACGAGACTTAGAGTTTGATGTAGAAGATTGGGTTTTCCTGAAAGTATCACCTATGAAGGGCGTCATGCGATTTGGAAAGAAGGGGAAGCTCAGCCCCAGGTATGTTGGACCGTATAAGATTATTCGGAGGATTGGTAGGGTGGCGTACGAGCTTGATTTGCCTTTAGAATTGGAAGCAGTCTATCCTGTATTTCATGTATCTATGTTGTGGAAGTGCATTGGAGATCCTTCACGTATTACGCCCATTGAGGATATTCACATTGCTGAAGACTTATCTTATGCAGAGGTACCAGTAGTTATTTTAGATCGGCAGGTAAGGAAGCTTCGAACTAAAGAAGTGGCTTCCGTGAAAGTGTTATGGCGAAATAACAACATCGAGGAAATGACCTGGGAAGCTGAGGAGAAAATGAGGAAGAAGTACCCCCACCTATTTACGACTTAAGGTGAGTCGCATTTAAATAATTGCCAATTATTTCTTTACAGCAACTTAATTGGATTTTAAATGACTTGAAAGTGCAATTTAAATTTTTTTTTATTGCGAGATAGCTATACGAAGCCTAGTAGTTGGAATCTTCAGAATTTGATTTATGCTTTGTAAATGTAACAAATATAGCCTCGCAAATAACGTATTAGCGGACAAGAAATGAAACCAAGGAATTGACTTGACCCATTCGCGGATGAATGTTCTTAAGGGGGGGAGACTGTGAGACCCCAGGTGTTTCTCTCTTCTCTTACGTAATATACGTAACGTGGCGTGGTTATATTAGGTATATATGATTGGGTATAGCACATTGAGAGAATAAGACTGAAAATGTATGGTAATATCAAGGAACTAAACTAAAGCTTTAACTCAAAGGAATTCCTTAAACAAAGGTTCATGGTTAAAGAAATGGCTCGGGTAGCACCCAGCGCGTTCGGAAGGTTTAAGTTAACTTGCACCTGTGGGATAAGACTAAGAGTGTATAATATGCTAATAATAATGTGTTATGAGGTATTATAATATCACACTGGTCACATGTTAAGTTTTGGAGTCAAGCAAGTTGCGAAATAAAGGTTGGCAAAAATTATCGTAAATTTCTCTAATATATTTTCTAAACTTTGGGTCAAATATATCAGATCATTTCTCCTAATATATAAAGAGTTATGGGACCCACAACCTACCAAATCGAAGGTCTACGAGTCTAGTTAGCAACCAAAGAAATCTCACATCAAACTGACATTGGAGTAAAAAGTTATGACTATTTTACCTCGGACTGTCCGGGCTGAAATCGGGTCGCGAACCGGGTCAGGTCAAACAAGTGGTATAAGTCAGAAAATCCGACTTTTAAGACCCCAAAACATTTCATCTTCGTCCCAAAATAGTGAGAAAGCTTAAGAGAGGGTTTCATGGTGTTCTTGAGTGATTAAGGTGCGTTTTTAACGATTTCTATCGTTAAAGTTTGCCCCCGTGCCTAGAAGCGCAATCTCTACGCTTTGCAATCGTTTTTCTCTTCTATTAGCTGTGTTTGGAGCTATTTTTGGAAGATAGAAAATTGTTGTTCTTGCTGGGTCTTCAGGATTTATACTTGGTTTGCCAAGGTAATCATCTTGGGACTCTTTTATGATCGTTTTTACAAAGTTCTACGGGCGTTTCGTCAAGTTAGGGTCATATGGCAAATCTGGCAATTTAAACTCATTTATGAACTATTTATAAGTGTGTATAAGCTGCATATATATAGTGGTTTCGAAGCTTAGGACGTAAGGAACAACTTTCATGAAGGAACTACAGGCATTCGGACGTTCGTTGGAGAGGTATATTAAGGCTAAGCTTCGTCCTTCCTTTTAGCACGAATTTTGGGAAATTCCTAAGACGCCAAATGTGATATTTTACTATTCTGTTGCTAGAAAGACCTTCTGTGAAAGGCATTGGTATTTTTGCTGAAGTATTTTCATGATGCTATTAGGTTGATATTCCACTCGTTCGGTTAAAAAGGGTATTCGACATCTATATATGTCATTTTGTTGGCTTTCTTAAATATTTGTCCATATATATATGAATTCTTATTCGTCTTTGGGTTGTGTGACTTAAAAATAAAGGCACTTAGTATTTGCGATCAGTCCTTCTTCCTTGTTAAAGTGTATTTTAAAATCTCTAAAGTGACACGTCGATTTCAAAATTTTTAAATATAATTTTTATGTTTAAACTACTAAAACATTTGATTTTTTTTGAAATACTTTCTTTTACTAATTATCAAGTAATCAGGTATAAGGACTAAGTGAAGCACCTTAAGCTTTTTATGAACATATTCAGAGTTAAGTTATCTTTCTAAAAGTCGAGTTAAGTTTTCAAACTTATTAAAAAAAGATATGAGGTTCCACGAGACATTTGTATGCGATACGAAGGTGATTATGAGATTATGAGAATAAGAGTACCAATGAGCCAAGGTTGGCTAAGTTCTTGTTATGGCCTATTATGTGCATTCAAAGTTCATATCATACATGACATATTATGCATGGACTTCGAGCTATAATCGGAGGTAAGGGGCCTATTTGCCCGAAAGACTATATATATTGTACAGATGGCCACAGGTTGGCAATATGATACCGGTTAGCTACCGGGAGAGACCGCCATTGCTAGCATTTGGTTGGGTATGTCATGCATTTACATCAATATATATGTATTCACGATATACGATTACACGAGCATACCATGCATATTTTATTACTATGAGGTCGGATGTCGGCCATGGAGGCTATCAGAGTTTCAGTGTCAGGTGGTATCTTTATTACCTTTTTACATCAGCTATGTATGATTCTACTTTCTGCCTTACATACCAGTACATTTTTATTCGTACTGATGTCCCGTTGCCTGGGGACACTGCATTTTTGTTTCGTGCGTGCAGGTCCAGGTAGGGACTCTGATCGACCCCTCCGCTAGGATTTTGAGGTTCAACTGTGAGTTGGTAAGCTCCACCTCTTCCTGGAGCTTTCATAGGATGGTTACTTTTGTTGTACAGTTTGGGTATAGTTGGGGCCTTATCCCGACAGTGCTTATGACACTCTTAGAGGCTATTGTGGACACAATATTCTGGGTTTATTTTTGCTGCTTTCAGTCTCCAGCCCATAGGCTTGGCATGTATATATAGGTGTGTAGGCATGTATGTCTTCAGTCGCGGCCTCGTCAGCCAGCTAGTATTTTATTATTTTGGCTTGTCTACCTATGTTTATATGGCTTATTGTTATTCATGTCATAACCTTACGGTCCAGGCTTAGTATTTCAGATGTTGTGCTGCCCCATCTGTTGGGCCCCCAGTCTAGTTAGCTAGTATGTTTAGTGGCTAACTCGATCGAATACAGTATTGAGTGCTAGTCGTGCCTCCCCTAGTTTGGGGCGTGACATGCCACTTCTCAGGCCGGGGAGGTACTCATACCCCTATTGCAACGTACTCCAGACCAGGTAGTACAAGGACTTCATATACTGGGGGCACTACTAGCCCAACCGGTTGCAACTGCTCAGGCCCCAGTAGTTCCTGTTATGGCAGATGATGAACATATGAGACTTGAGAGATTTGAGAGGCTTCGACCTCCACCATTTAGCGGTGTTGAGTCAGAGGATGCTCAGGGTTTTCTGGATAAGTGTCAACGGATGCTTCGGACATCGGGTATTCTGGAGACCAGTGGGGTCTCGTTCACTACTTTTCAGTTTTCTGGGGCTGCCTTCAGATGGTGGGAGGCTTACGAGAGGCGTAGGCTGGTCGGTGCAACACCCCTTACCTGGCAGCAGTTCTCCGGTCTATTCCTGGAGAAGTTCGTGCCTCAGTCCCGCAGAGAGGAGCTGTGCAGACAGTTCGAGCAACTTCGTCAGGGTGATATGTCCGTGACACAGTATGAGATGAGATTTTTAGAGTTGGGCCGTCATGCTATCTGGCTGATTCCCACAGAAAGGGAGAGGATCAGGAGGTTCATAGATGGCCTCACTTTTTAGCTGCGATTACTCATGACTAGAGAGAGAGTGTGTCTGGTGCTACTTTCGACGAGGTTGTCGACATTGCTCGACAGATTGAGATGGTTAGCAGCCAGGAGCGGGTTGACAGGGAGGCTAATAGGCCTCGTGGTTCAGGTGATTTCAGCGGTGTTCCTTCAGGGGGTCAATTTTATCGCGGTAGGGGTCGTTCTTACAGACACGCTCAGACGGGTCATCCAGCTCATTGTGGTGCATTAGCTAGCCACGGTTCTTACAGTGCTCACTCTGGCCAGTCTTTATTCAGTGCACTACTAGCGCATAGTTCTCATCATGCCTCGTCCGCTCAGGCTTCTACAGGTAATTCTTCGGGTTATCAGGAGCAATAGTTCCGTCAGAGGAGGGGTTGTTTCGAGTGCGGAGAATTGGGTCATTTCAAGAGAGATTGTCCTAGGTTGTTGAGTGGGTCTCTACAGCAAAGTTCTCGACCAACGGCACCAGCACCAACAGTTACAGCAATCGCCCAGCCAGCTCGGGGTGGGGGTCAGGTAGCTAGGGGTCGCCCAAAAGGGGGAGGCTGATCAGGTGGCGGTCAGGTCCGATTCTATGCTTTTCCTGCCAGGCCAGATGCTGTTGCTTCAGACGCAATGATCACATGTATTGTTTCAGTGTGCCATATGGAAGCTTCTATGTTATTTGACCCTGGTTCCACTTATTCATATGTATCATCGTATTTTGCTCATTATCTAGATATGCCCTGTGAGTCCTTAATTTCACCTGTTTGTGTATCTATACCGATGGACGATATTATTACTGTGGACCGTGTGTATCGGTCGTGTATGGTAACTATTGGGGAACTGGAGACTAGAGTTGATCTCTTATTACTCTGTATGGTTGATTTCGATGTAATCCCGGGTATGTTGGATGTATCCATGTCATGCTATTCTGGACTGTCACGCAAAAACCATGACATTGACGATGCCGGGGTTGCCAAAGGTTGAATGGAGAGGTTCTCTAGATTTTGTTCCTAGTAGGGTAATTTCTTATTTGAAGGCCCAATGTATGGTTGGAAAGGAATGTTTTTCATATTTGGCCTTTGTGAGAGATGTTGATGCTGATACTCCTATTATTGATTTAGTACCGGTCGTGCGAGACTTTTCAGAAGTATTTCCTGCAGACCTACCGGGTATGCCACCCGACAGGGATATTGATTTCGGTATTAAATTGGTGCAGGACACTCAGCCCATTTCTATTCCTCTGTATCGTATGGCACCAGCTGAGTTAAAAGAATTGAAAGAGCAACTTCAGGAACTCCTTAAAAAGGGGTTTATTAGGCCTATTGTGTCACCTTGTGGTGCACCGGTTCTGTTTGTGAAAAGAAAGATGGTACTATACGGATGTGCATTGATTATATGCAGCTGAACAAAGTTACAATCAAGAATAAATATCCCTTGCCGCGTATTGATGACTTATTTGACCAGCTTCAGGGAGCAAGGGTGTTCTCCAAAATTGATTTGAGATCTGGGTATCACCAGTTGAAAATTCGGGATTCGGATATTCTAAAGACGAAATTCAAAACTCGTTATGGCCTCTACGAATTTCTTGTGATATCTTTTGGGCTAACCAATGCCCCAACAACATTTATGCACTTGATGAATAGTGTATTCTATCCATATCTTGATTCATTTGTCGTAGTATTTATTGATGATATCTTGGTGTACCCACGTAGCCAGGAGGAGCATGCATAACACTTGGGTATTGTATTACAAAGATTGAGAGAGGAGAGACTTTATGCCAAATTCTCTAAGTGTGAGTTCTGGCTTAGTTCAGTGGAATTCTTGGGACACATAGTGTCCAGCGAAGGAATTAAGGTGGATCCGAAGAAAATAGAGGCAGTTCAGAGTTGGCCCATGCCATTTTCAGTTACTGAGATTCAGAGTTTTCTCGGCTTGGTCGGTTATTATCGTCGCTTTGTGGAGGGTTTCTCGTCTATTGCATCGCCTATGACTAAATTGACCCAGAAAGGTACTCCGTTCAGGTGGTCGGATGAGTGTGAAAAGATCTTTCAGAAACTCAAGACAACTTTGACTACAACTCCAGTATTAGTGTTGCTTACAGGTTCAGAATCTTATACTGTGTATTGTGATGTGTCGCGTATTGGTCTCGGCGTAGTGCTTATGCAATATGGTAGGGTGATTTCCTATACATCCAGACAGTTAAAGGTACATGAGAAGAATTACCCGGTCCACGATCTTGAGTTAACAACTATTTTTCATGCCTTAAAAATTTGGCGACATTACTTGTACGGTGTCCAGTGTGAGGTATATACCGATCATCGGAGTCTACAACATTTGTTTAAATAGAAGGATCTTAATTTGCGGCAGCGAAGGTGGTTGGAGTTGCTTAAGGATTATGACATTACCATTCTCTATCATCCCGGAAAGGCCAATGTGGTGGCCGATGCCTTGAGTCATAAGGCGGAGAGTTTGGGCAGCTTAGCATACTTACCTGTAGCGGAGAGGCCTTTAGCCTTGGATGTTCAGGCCTTGGCCAACCAGTTTGTTAGATTGGATGTTTTCGAGCCGAATTGAGTTTTGGCTTGTGTGGTTTCTCTGTCTTATTTATATGATCGCATCAGAGAGCGCCAGTATAATGATCCCTATCTGCTCGTCCTTAAGGACACAATTCAGCACAGTGATGCCAAGGAAGTCACTATTGGAGATGGCGGTGCATTACAGATGCATGGCAGGCTATGTGTGCCTAATGTAGATGGTTTGCATGAGTTGATTCTCTAGGAAGCTCACAGTTCGCAGTACTCCATTCATCCAGGTGCCGCGAAGATGTATCAGGATTTGAGGCAGCACTATTGGTGGAGGCGAATGAAGAAAGATATAGTTGAGTTTGTAGCTCGGTGTTTAAATTGTCAACAGGTAAAGTACGAGCATCAGAGACCGGGAGGATTAATTCAGAGACTTGAAATTCCGGAGTGGAAATGGGAGCGTATTACCATGGACTTCATAGTTGGGCTTCCACGGACTTTGAGGAAGTTTGATGTGGTTTGGGTGATTGTAGAGCGGTTGACTAAGTCCGTACATTTTATTCCAGTTGGTACTAATTATTCTTCGGAACGGTTGGCTGAGATTTATATCCGCGAGATTGTTCGCCTACATGGTGATCCAGTGTCCATCATTTCAGATCGGGGCACGCAGTTTACATCACAGTTTTGGAGAGCAGTGCAGCGAGAATCGGGCACATAGGTTCAGTTGAGTATAGCATTTCACCCTCAGACGGACGGACAGTCCGAGCGCACTATTCAGATATTGGAGGATATGCTACGCGCTTATGTCATTGATTTTGGGGGTTCTTGGGATCAATTTCTGCCACTCGCGGAGTTTGCTTACAATAACAGCTACCAGTCGAGTATTCAGATGGCTCCATATGAGGCTTTGTATGGGAGACGGCACCGGTCTCCGGTGGGTTGGTTTGAGCCGGATGAGTCTAGGCTATTTGGTACTGACTTGGTTCAGGATGCTTTAGAGAAGGTCAAAGTGATTCAGGAACGGCTTCGCACGGTATAGTCTAGACAGAAGAGTTATGCCGACAGGAAGGTTCGTGATGTTGTTTATACGGTTGGGGAGAAGGTTCTGCTCAAGATTTTAGCCATAAAGGGAGTGTTGAGGTTAGGGAAGAAGGGAAAGTTGCGCCCTCAGTATATTGGGCCTTTTGAGATACTTAAGAAGATTAGAGATGTGGCTTATGAACTTTCTTTGCCACCTAGTCTATCAGGTGTTCATCCAGTGTTCCATGTATCTATGCTCCGAAAGTATGTCGGGGATCCATCTCATATTCTGGATTTCAGTACAGTACAACTGGACGGTAATTTGACTTATGATGTGGAGCCGGTGGCTATTTTAGATCGGCAGGTTCGAAAGCTAAGGTCAAAGAGCATAACATCAGTGAAGGTACAGTGGAGAGGCCAGCCAGTCGAAAAAGCTACTTGGGAGATTGAACAGGAGATGCGAAGCAAATATCCACACTTATTTTAAACTCCAGACATGATTCTAAACCAGTTCGAGGACGAACATTTATTTAAGAGGGGAGAATGTAATGACGCGACCGGTCATTTCTAGTATTACAACCTCATCTCCCCTATTTACTACTCAATTTATGCTTTACAGTTGTTATGTAACTTGCCGGGGTGATTAGTTCGGGTCCGATGAGGTTTTCAAATAATTCGGAAAACTTAGTTTCAAGGTTTAGAACTTAAGTTGTAAAGGTTGACCGGATGTTGAATTATGTGTAACGACACCAGATAATTTTTGCTAAGGAAATTAAGGTTTTGTGGTGCCGAGGTAGATCAATTAGTACAAAGGTTGTAGAATTTTCTCCCTTGGATGTTAATTTCAAAGCAACAAGACTAAAGAAAATACAGTGATCTATCTCCCCATAGTGCAGCTATAGCACAGGAGGGAAGCTGAAAATTTTAGCAAACCAGTGAGCTAAAGCCTTATAGCACATGGATAGCACCAGTGGAAAAATACAGTATCCGATTTTAGCAAACCAGTGAGCTAAAGCCTTATAGCACAGGGATAACACCAGTGGAAAAATACTGTACCTGGGCCTATTAATACATGAGCGGGGAGAGAGAAGAATAAAAGGATTTCAAGACTAGGGCTTTTCTCTCCATCACCCACCCTGCCAAGGCTTCCAATACACACTTAAGGTGAGTTTTTAAGAGTATTTTTATGATGATTTCACTTCTCAATCACTAATTACAACAAGATTTTGTATTGGATTCCATAGGATTTCTTCAAAATCTCAAGAACACCCCAAAAGTTGACTTTCAAGATTTGGTCTTCAAGAGGTAATCTTTCATTCTTAAACCTATAATCATGGATTGTTAGTGAATATATGAGCAAGAAATAAGCATTAGCACTTATTGGATGGTGCTTGGAAGCCATAAATACTTCAACTAGATTATTGGGTATAGTAGAGATTTTGTAATGAATTAATTAGTAACAATTGGGTGGATGAGAGTTCATTGATAATTGCAATGGTGCTAAAGAAGGCAATTTGTAGACAAAGGATGGTTTAATCTCTCTTATTGGTGGGAAGGAGGATTGTTGGATGAAAAAACGCCATTACTGGAGGTAGTTGAATTCTATGCACTCTAGGTGTTTGATAAAATGCCAAAACGACCAAAAACCTGGAAATTTTTACTAATATTGGTCCAATTGAATTATGTTGATGTAGATTAAAATTGTAAGAGTAGTGGGTGGTTTTAGTAGCACTAAAGAGCTCCATCAAGGGATGTTGGCTAAACTACTCTCTTAGAATTGAATTCCACGATATTCCCGTAAGTTTCAAGTATGGTTGGACTCGTGGTTGGATGGGCATTCATATTTTATAACTCTTGTCGGGTTCCAAGACGTGGGCCTCACGGGCGATTTTGAGTGCAATTTCGAATTTTGCTGGAAAAATTAGTATTTTCATATGGAATTAATTTTTATAATTGGTATTGACTGAATCGAATTAATTGTGGCTAGATACGAGGCTTTCGGAGACCAATTCTCGTGGCAATGGCATATCGGAATAAAGAATTATACGAGTCGAGGTAAGTAACAGTTATAAATCTGGTCCTGAGGGTATGAAACCCTAGATTTTTGTATCATGTGATTATTTTGGAGGTGACGTACATGCTAGGTGACGGGCGTGTGGGCGTGCACCGAGGGGATTGGGACTTAGTTCGTCCCATGAAACTGTAAAGTTGAATAACTTGTTGTTAGCTATATGCTCTCTATGTATTAAAGAAATTTGACTGTAAATCATGTTAGAAATCATGCTTAGGCTATGTGATAGTATTGTCGGGACCCGCAGAGGTCGCGTACTTGTTGAATTATTTGCTAATTGTTGTCTTGTACTCAGTCATGATTTTACTTACGTATCATACCTTAGTCCATCTTGATTTTGTTGATACACTATGTTATCTTTGTTTGGTCTGATCTTTGTGATTTTCGAGAGCCGAGAGACTAGAGAGGTTGAGGATTGAGTAAGGCCGACGGCCTGTCGGTGAGGTAAGGATACTATGGCACGTGAGTTGTCCGTGCAGGATATTATAGCACGTGAGTTGTCCATGCAGCACGTGAGTTGTCCGTGCGGATTATGGCGCTTGGGCTGTAGGAGCCCCTCCGGAGTCTGTACACCCCCAGTGAGCACGGGTACCCATTGAGTGTAAGTGCTGAGGGCTGGGAGCCCAGTGAGTGATTGTTGTCCTAAGAGACTGTACTTGCTTTTCATTTGTTGTTGCACTTAGTTGCTATCTGTCATTGTTGTAAAATTTTCTGAAAGATTGTATATCCGGAATACATGAACTTGAACTGCATAGAAATGATTTGACTTAAAATGCTGGATTTAAAAGCATGTCTATTCTTTGCTGGAATTACTGAAAATGAACTATAACTGTGTAGCTCGTCACTATCTTCAGTTCCTTATTTATTATTGTTACTTACTGAGTTGGTTGTACTCATGCTATACCCTGCACTTCGTGTGCAGATCCAGGTATTTCTGGACATATCGGGTGTTGATTCTTTCGCGCAGTTGATTTTTTCGAAGATTCTGAGGTAGTTGCCGTGTTTCGCAGACCTTGTCTCTCCTTCCCTATCTCCTTGTTTACTGTATTTGGTCTCAGACTATCATAGACCGTATTTTTCAGACTTGTAATCATATTAGATGCTCATGTACTCAGTGACACCAGGTTTTGGGAGTATTTATATTTGTACTTATGAGATTTCTTCCGCTGAATTTAATCATTCTCTTTTCAAATTTAAAAGAATACGTGGTTTATTGAGATTGTCGGCTTGCCTAGTATTGAGATAGGCGCCATCGCGACGGGTGAAATTTTGGGTCGTGACACTTTTGCATCCGAAAACTTTTGATTTATTGTGACTACTTTTGTAATAGTAAATTTCTGGTTTACGATAGCTACTTTTGTCTCAGTAAAACTTCTAGTTTACTGTGACTTATTTTGCATTAGTAAGCTTCTGGTTTACTGTGATATATGATATAGTACAAATTAAAGAATAAGGCGGGTCACTTCTCTCATACATATTATTTTACCCCCTATGATTGTGTTCAATCTTCTAGTCATTTGTAGTCTCAATATGATAGCTATTTATTAGTAAACTTCAGGTTTACTACAACATATATTTTGACCATAATCATATAATATGAATGACATATTTGTATATAAGCTCTTCAAGAGCCTTCATTTATCCACAATCTAATATTTATCCGACACTACCGGTGTCATGTGTCTTCTAGACAAACAGTTAGATCTTCAGGAGCTTTTGATAAATTTTGTACTATCAAATATTGTTCAGATACTTCTGGTGTCATGAGAGAAAATCATAATCAAATGAACAATATAAAGGCAATTCTAAATTTATAAATGACAAAAATTAAGAATTTTAATATTTGTTTTTACCACTACATAATATTTTCCTGCTTCAGGAGGAAATTTTAATTATTTACTACTTCAGGAGAAATCCGAAATCTGAAATATTGAGAATATATTCTCTCAATCGTATTACCTCTTCTGGAGGTGAATCGTAATATATTTACATCAAGAGCGCGTTCATATTTAATATTGTCGCATTCACTTCAGGAAATGAATTAATATTATCAAAAGTTCTCTTCCTTCAAGAGATAGAATGTAATTATCTGAACGTGCATAATCACATCAATTTGTGATGCTTCGAACCTCTTTTAAGATATTTGCTACTTCAGAAACAAATCGAGGTATGAATATAATATAGAGAATTTTTTCTAACTTATCTTCATTGTAATCATAGCAAGCCTAAATTATCACTTCTAGTGGTCATAGGCATATAACACTTCTGGTGGTTAACAAAATTTAGTTACAATTAGATATATGAAATATAGCCGCTTTTGGTGGTCGTACTCTGCTGGAGTTCAAGTGAACCATGAAGTTAAGTCATAACGAGACTTAGGAAATATTACCACTATTGGTAATTATATATTTCTCATAAACTCTGTTGTAGTTTAGATGGATCTGACATTGTTATTCACTTTATAATCTTTTATGGAGATGACAAAATGATGAAAATAAGTATATAAAAAAATATAGTTGTTATATGCTAATACGTATACAGAGCACGTAACATAGCAAGTTGATTCAATATCCATTGTCTTCTTAGCCTTCAAATTTGTATTTCAAATCACAATATACCTGCAAGTCCTGCATCACTAGTTGCTTAGAATTAGCACGTGATGAACATAGATAATAAGCATAATTTTTCAAGCTCATGAAGGAAATCAAATTAAAATTATAAATTAATAAGCTTTATCTTTGAGAAATGACATCAGAAGGATTTCATCTCTTCAGAGAGTTGAAAATTAACAAAACCAACGTACTGTTCACAACTCCAAGGATGTATTACCTCTTCTGGAGGTGAATCGTAATATATTTACATCAAAAGCGCGTTCATATTTAATATTGTCGCATTCACTTCAGGAAATGAATTAATATTATCAAAAGTTCTCTTCCTTCAAGAGATAGAATGTAATTATCTGAACGTGCATAATCACATCAAATTGTGATGCTTCGAACCTCTTTTAAGATATTTGCTACTTCAGAAACAAATCGAAGTATGAATATAATATAGAGAATTTTTTCTAACTTATCTTCATTGTAATCATAGCAAGCCTAAATTATCACTTCTAGTGGTCATAGGCATATAACACTTCTGGTGGTTAACAAAATTTAGTTACAATGAAATATATGAAATATAGCCGCTTCTGGTGGTCGTACTCTGCTGGAGTTCAAGTGAACCATGAAGTTAAGTCATAACGAGACTTAGGAAATATTACCACTATTGGTAATTATATATTTCTCATAAACTCTGTTGTAGTTTAGATGGATCTGACATTGTTATTCACTTTATAATTTTTATGGAGATGACAAAATGATGAAAATAAGTATACAAAAAAATATAGTTGTTATATGCTAATACGTATACAGAGCACGTAACATAGCAAGTTGATTCAATATCCATTGTCTTCTTAGCCTTCAAATTTGTATTTCAAATCACAATATACCTGCAAGTCCTGCATCACTAGTTGCTTAGAATTAGCACGTGATGAACATAGATAATAAGCATAATTTTTCAAGCTCATGAAGGAAATCAAATTAAAATTATAAATTAATAAGCTTTATCTTTGAGAAATGACATCAGAAGGATTTCATCTCTTCAGAGAGTTGAAAATTAACAAAACCAACGTACTGTTCACAACTCCAAGGATGTAATTTTCCTCAAAATGCTCTGAATGAACTCGGTTTGACCACGCACAAGGGCAGTATGTTTCGTCATAGTCAGGTAGTGATGATGAAATTAGAGACTCGTGCTGATAACATATTATAAAATAAAGACTGTAAAGTAAAAAAAATTAAAGACAAGTATAGAGAGAGATTGATATATTATTCAACTTCAAACTAATGTACATAATTGTCACGACCCAAAATCTCACCTGTCGTGATGACCCCTATCTCAATACTAGGCAAGCCGAAAATCTCAATAAACTACCATATCTTTTAAATTTGAAAACATAATAATTAAGTTCAGCGGAAGAAACTCACAATTTCAAATATAACACTCCCAAAATCCGGTGTCACTGATTACATGAGCATCTAATATGAATACAAAGTCTGACTGATAAAATCACTATCTGAAGATATAAAACAATACAATAATTAAACAGGAAGGGAATCAAGTCTGTGGACGTCAAGCAACTACCTTGATAGTCCCCAATAGAATTAATTTCAAAATCTAGCAGCCGCCGTATCCGGGAGCACTTGGATCTGCACACGAGCTGCAAAGTGTAGTATGAGTACAACTAACTCATTAAGTAACAAGACTAACCTCTGGCCTGAAAGCAATGACGAGCTCTGCAGGTACAGTCCAGTATAAATAATGGTAAAAAAATGTATGCATGCTTTCAAGTTTAACACTTAAACTCAGTACACGTAAAATAGATCAATACTGCATGATATGAGGAATATGACATCCCAGTAGAAAGACCTCATGTAAATACTGGTCACAAATTATTCGGTCACTCGGTACAACTTATGGCCAATCCAGCCCAAGGGTGTTCCAACCCGTATATATATACACATCGACTGACATTCAGTCACTCAGTACCATATAAAGCCAATCCAGCCCCGAGGTAATTTATCCCCAAATGCAAATGATACAGACAAGATCCATGTCCAGGTAAATTTATTACAATATAAATAAGTAAGGCAAGTCCATGCCCTGGGAAAATCCATCCCAAATATATATGTAAGCAGTAAGTAAGGCAAGTCCATGCCCTGAGAAGTCCATCCCGAATATATATAATCATCTACGAATATATATAATTATCTACGCTCACTGGGGGTGTGTACAGACTCCGGAGGGGCTCCTTTAACCCAAGCGTGATATAAAGCCTTTATGGCCTACTGTAGGCGAGCAATCCCGATCCGTATAATAATAAAGCCTATAAGGCCTGCTGCAGGCGGGCAACTCCAATCCATAAAATAGTAAAGCCTTTAAGGCATGCTGCAGGCGGGCAGCCCCGATCCATATAATAATAATATATAAAGCCATTATGGCCTGCTACAGGCGGGCAGCTCGATCCCATAAATATCCTCATAATGGTCGAATATGACTGAGTATGGAATTACAATTTAAAACAATCAATTCAACAGCAACTCGACCCCATGGGTCCTAAAATATCGGCACGTAGCCTAAACATGATCTTTAATAGGAGTCTTAGCTAAATTTCTCTAACATGTAGAGGATACACGGATAATAACATGATTCTTTAATTTTTCAACTCCACAGAAATTATTCAAGTCACAATTTCTATGGTGCACGTCCACACGCTCGTTAACTATCGTGTGCGTCACCTCCAAACAATTTATATAACATCAATTCGGGGATTCATACCCTCAGAACCAAGTTTAGAAGTGTTATTTACCTCAACAAGACGAACCCAACGTCGATCAAGCTAATCAATACTCAGTAAATTCCATTCCGTGCGTATCCACCTCTGAATGCCATCTTGTCTCCTCAATTCAATGCCAACGATCCGAAACTGAAATTTACCCCTTAATGATACTACAACGATCTACTATACTAAGAAACTTCAATCTACAATATCAACATCCATTGGGACCAACATTAGTAACCCATTCCATAGTTTTAGGCCATTTAAACAATTTACCAAACACCTAGTGAGCATATATTTATACATTTCTTAACCACAGAATTAATTTTTCCAACTACCATTATTTACCAACAATTCATCCCACCATCATTCTTTAATAACTTATAATCCTAACATCACATGTGTGACCGACCATTCTCACCCAACCAACAAAATTCCATCCCATAATCACCTTTCAATCTCTACAATGGTTATGTATTTAAATTGGGAACTTATGGCTTCCAATCACCATACCATGAGTTCATATACTTAATTCATACTCATATTCCCATAATATATCCGTACATGTAAGTCTAAGGGTATAGGATTACCTTTTGGAAGAAATCTTGCAAAATCCTCCTTTGAGTTTTTGAAGAAATTTCTTGAAGATCTATGTATTTTATGTGTAGATTTCATCAATACTAGTGTAGAAATGATGAAATTTCACACCAAAATAATGGGGATTTCTTACCTCGAAGAAGAGGGGAGTTGGTGGTCTTGAGAGAATGGAGAAGAGCTCCAAAATTTGTCCAAAAGAAATGGGGAAAATGAGCCCCGAAATTGTATTGTATTTATAGGCCCAGATTTCTGGGTTTCGAATGCTGCCCTGGATGCCTCGCACCCCCACTTTACTCCTCTTTGAAGTTCGGATGCGGACCTGTATGCTATGGCAGCACTTCACTGCCAGCCTTTCTTTCGGACGCGGCCTCGGATGCTTCACATCTGCAGACTCCTCCGCTAACCTTTAGTAATTTGGTCATAACTCCTTGTAGGAATGTCCAAATGACGAACGGTTTGAAGCGTTAAAAACTAGACTCGATATATATATATATATATATATATATATATATATATATATATATATATATATATATATATATATATATATATATATATATATATATATATATATATATATATATATATATATATATATATATATATATATATATATATATATATATATATGCTCGTCCAAAGTTTGGTCTTGTGCGTACTCATTTGGAACTTTAGTCTATCATGAAATTTCCAACTTGACTTGGACTTAGGGCTCTCCTTAGACCCCACATCACTTATAATATGTCTCATACGCTTATTATCATATTCAATTGATATCCATTATATTAATAGTCCTTATCTGCACACAAAATAATATAATGAGCGCACATCAACTTTCTTACTAGCGCTCAAGTACTTCGATTTTTTTTTTCGGGGTGTTACAATAATGAACTGAATTCTCCTCTATTTATAGAAGAAAGGAAGCTGCTGTGTAAGCTGCTTGTAAGCTGTTGTGTAAGCTGACAATAATGAACTGAATTCTCCTCTATTTATAGAAGAAAAGAAGCTGCTGTGTAAGCTGCTTGTAAGCTGTTGTGTAAGCTGCTACTCTAAGCTGCTGTGTAAGCTGCTGTGTAAGTTGCTTGTAAGCTGCTACTGTACCAGATATAGATAATCTTCTATCAGAGGTAATATTTATCTATAATAGAGTACCAAAATGATAAGCTTTTTCAAGAGGCTTATTTCCAATAGAGTACTAAATGATCATCCATAATATAATATATTTATAACATTTTAATAATTGTAGCGGAGTTTTCAAGAATCAAATAAGTGCCGCAATTGAAAATGACAGCGTTCAATTTTCTTCAACATTTGGAAAGTAATTTTGAAAGAAATATTACTATTATTCCTTCTATGTCATGTGATAATACTTTTACTTTTTAGTTTATTTGGAAAAGAGTAAATATTTTTCGGAAAGGAGTATATTTACTTTTCTACTATAAAAATTAAATCATATTTAACTTTATTTTATTTTTTTAGTATTTGTATCCTAAGAGTGGCCCGTTTCTTTTTTAAGTTTTGAAGAGTGAATTAACAGGGAGGGTAATTTGAATCTCAAAGTGCAACGATATGGGTATAAATACTAAAAAAGTAAAACTGATGGTAAATATAACTTACTTTTAATAGTAGGAGGATAAATATGACTCTTTTATGAATATTTTAATATTCAAAAACAAATTTAATATTAATTTTTTCCATTTAATTTCAAGAGATTATAGCCATAGAAATATTTATAACTTATTTCATCTTATTTGAAAATCTTTCTAAAATTTCGTAGTCAGTCAAACCGTATCGCATGACATGAAATGGAGAGGATACTATTTTATCCAAAAAAATCGAAAAATCATCCAAAGAAACTTTTCAATAAAACCAATCTAACAAATCTTCTAATAATCGCAAACTGTCTCCGGAAACGTTTGAATGATTAAGCAGGAATTTAGATGATATTTGAATTGAACTTGAGAGAAACAATGAATATAATAAAATTGAAATTGAAAGAAAAAAGGTTTGTGGAATTGCTCTCATTTTTCCCTTCTCTCTTTTAGCCTGGAGTAGGCTTGGTAAAATAAAAGAGAAAACCAAAGTAGAATTTAGAAAATTCTATAAGTCAACACTCAACTAAAATAAGCTAAGCTCAATTTGAGTATAGGGAATTTTCCCTGCCAAAATCTTCCATTAGAAAGTTTGTGATGTGATCATGTGATATAATGCACATTGGCTAGATGCCTAGATCTAAAAGGAATATTGCAATGAATTCGTTCTATTTTGATTTTTGAAACCAATTTGCAATTCATTTCTTCAAGCATGAATAGAAAACAGAATGTTATATTGCTGTTTTTAGCTATGACTTTAATGTCATTATCATTAACATGCATTATGTCGAGTAAAGCTTGCATACTTTTAGGGCTATCTTGTTATTAAAGGGACCAAACAAACATGAATTTTAGGCTTGAAGCCCAAAATAAAAAGCGAAATGTATATTTTTAGCTATTTCAAAAAATAACAGCTAATAAAATATATATTAATATACATATTTTATATACTTTTTGGTTAGCGAATATAATTAGTTTCGCCCTGCCAATTTTGTATTTTGCCCAAATAAAAACAAATAAACAACATGTAGAAATAGCACCAGTTGTTCACTTTGCGGTCATGTCTTTAGAAAAAATCACTGCCAATTTCAAGTCAGAAGTGAAGTTCCTTGACAACAACAACCCGAAACTTCCCTTGTGTTATGAAAACATTAGATTTGTTCATAACTCATAAATGAATAACACCCACTATTTTTATTCATTATTTCTGTAACTTCCACTGTTTCAATACTTATGATTGTAACTCTCATACTTCCACAATCTTCCCCGTGATCTTCCTCCATGATCTCAAATGTTTAATGTCATATTTATGGAATTCTTTTGGTATACCTCTATTTAGTATTATAAATAGAGGATGAGAAGTCATTTTGTAATGTACTTGAATATATGGAAGAAATAAGAATCTTTCATCTTTTTCTCTTTATATCTCATATTTATTTTCTTGTTTTATATTGTTACTTTGAGCTAAGTTTCTTAATACATCTCTAATTTTTTTTATTTATATTGTCACAAAGGAGCAGAGATAACTAAGTTTACGGTGGAACTACGAAAAATGAACTATCAAAAATCATTGATATAGGCTGACTGTTGAGCTATTAATATACTTTTGGCATTTCATATGCCACGTTGATCGGTTTGCTTATGTTGTCCATTTTAGTCATGTTATATTTTTCAATAATGTTTTGGTTTTCAACAACTTCAAAGTAAGCCACAAAATTCGGCATACAAGTGGAAGCTGTTAGTTGTTATTTTAAAAGGTATAGTAATAATGTTTAGTAGGTGCTATGTATTATTCCCTCTATTCAGAAATGAAGTTTTTATTAAAGTCACTAAATAGTCTTACCTTGATACACTATTATGCTTTGAATATATGTCGTACATGTCCATCTCATAAGCAAATATTGCTTACAGAATTATAATAAATATATGAACAATGGTGTGATCATTAATATTTTTAAATGCTCGAGGGTGAGTCTCAACACGCTTTAGCCTATTATGCTATTGGTTGAGGGTAAGACATCGGATTTGAGCCCTGGTGCACCATGATGATAAGGTCATGATATTGGGTTTAAGTCCCAACACATTTAGCCTAACACACTTTTGTATGGATAAGGCATTGAGTTCAAGTCTCAATGCACCATATTGATGATATAACGATGACTAAAGAAAAATAATATTTTTTTCATGAAAAAACATGAAGCTTGTCCCACTTGATAAGCTCCATTCTTGAAATGAATTTAGTAGCGATGCATAATAAGTCTAAATAAAGACAAGTGATTGACGAATGAATGTGGACATATCAAATACCAAAATAATAATAGTCATCATTATGATAATTATAAAAAGGAGAACAATAAGGGCCCAAAATAGTCCTTCAAAATGTGAAGGCAATGTTTACCATCAAATTGGTATGAAAAAATTTCAAAGCGCGTCGAATTATACTCCATTCTTTGAAGAGAATGTGACTTGTGATAAACATTGAGAATGCAGTCTCATTCCTGAAGGTGAATGTAGCAATATGTGATAAAAGTAATGAATAAAGACGTGCAATACATGATTTGATACATACCACAACTCACCTCCAAGGGAGATTTGAGAGGAAAAAAGATAATGAATATTACTGTGTGGTTACATGAATATGTCATTGGT
Source organism: Nicotiana tabacum (assembly GCF_000715075.1). Classification (NCBI taxonomy): domain Eukaryota; kingdom Viridiplantae; phylum Streptophyta; class Magnoliopsida; order Solanales; family Solanaceae; genus Nicotiana; species Nicotiana tabacum. The sequence continues at coordinate 26,823,714 of NC_134093.1, read as the reverse complement.
CGCGTACATGTGGTACGCCAAAAATATTTTGACATGCCTTATAAAAAGGTTATTAAAGCAAGAAATGATTTTGCTTACGATGACTTTGATCAAGACAATTTAGTATGATATGATTTTCTCCGTGGATGAGATATTCACCATATGAATGGTGTGACAAAAGATCTTGTAGTACAAAATTAATTAAAAGTTCCGGAAGAGATAATTTGTTATTATCCAGATGGGTGAAATTGTTCATGACATTAATATTGTAGTAAGTCTCAAAAAAAACTTTTTGAGTTTCAAATGTATAAGCCAAAGTAGTTGGCATATTGAGACTATAAATGAAAGAAAGATTGAATATCTTCATATTACTATAATCATACCGAGTGAATATAAAAGGTTACCCGACTTTCCTTCACAAGTATAAGCATGATGATGCAATCACATGCCACAAGTAAACTAAAGGTTTACTGAAACAAATATTAGTTGGCATGACCGGTTGGCCATCCCGGTTCAATTATGATTCAAAAATTAATTAATAATTTACATTAGCATATATTGAAGAAATACAAGATTCTTCAAGAATTCTTTTATGCTGCTTATTCTCATGATATACCAGTTAAGGTTGGAATTGAATCCCTTAATTTTTAGAACGAATTATATATATATATATATATATATATATATATATATATATATATATATATATATATATATATACACACACACACACACACACACACACACACACACACACACACGTTTACTATTATATGATTTTAATAGATGCATTTATTGTATGGTCACATGTGCGTTAGTTATCAATTTGCAGTTTGGCTTTTGCAAGGTTGCCTGCTCAATTATTAGAGCACAATTCGAGAATGTAAATTATGATGATTTATCTTGATAATACTAGTTTAACTCCAAGTTAGTTTAGCAGAAATTGTATGCCTCCAATTATAGCTAAACCATTGGTTATGAGAACAAAAATCCCGAATAGAAACTTGGTATGAGGTGTATTATTTAATATACATCAGTACTTGTATGCATCTAACCAATAAGTTATGATAAATTCTCCCTATCATAATTGATTCAGGGTCAATAACCAAATAATATTCATTTAAAAATATGAATGTGCTATATAATTTAATTGTTCTACCACAATGTACACAGATGGATCCCCAAAGAAGGTTGGGGATATGTGTTGGTGATCCCAATATTAGGGAAGAAAATGAGCAGCTGAAAAGTAATACATAGAATAAATTATTATGAGTACACCTAGATCCTCGTATACGAAAATATGAACTTGAAGTTCAAGTGATAATTCATTTGCAAAATATTGTCAGGCGCATTTGTTGACCAAAAGCTAAATGTCATATTTTAACTACTAATGCTCTAAATAGAATAAAGTTCATGATGAACAGAGTCTAAGGCACGCATGAAGCATAATAGACTAATCGGTTCCAAAGATAAAACTTCTTGAATAGGGAGATGAGCAAATGATCAAGATGGTCATGATAAGGAGGCAAATGCTCTAGAAGAATACCATGACATAACACTTTATAAGACCTCATGGGAGAGGCTAAGGTACATAAAAATATTGAGATAAAGAGATCTCAATAAATTATGTCTTTATTAGGTAACAATGCAACTGATGTAAAATGATCGCCGACGATGTTGTTAATATAATGTAGCACTTAATATTATTAATACTGACGAGGATCTTGAGCTCAAATCTATCATGGAATTTGGATAGATAAATAATTGGTCAAATGAAAAATATGCAATGAAAATTGACTTCACCTGAAAAATGTGAAGTTGGACGGATAGTCTCAACACCTGAATGTATAAAGCCGACGAAGGTATAAATGTGTTCTTGTGCGAAAAGTTAAATGAAAAATCAAATCGATAAACATAAAGCTGACTTGTGGCACATGAAGATTTATAAATATACTGGCATTGATTATATAGATACATGTTCTCCTGTGGTGGATACAATCATTTCAGGTTTTGGTATAACAATACATTTGATATGCGTATAATGAAAATTTTTGAAGAATTTAAATTGTTCTGAAACATATTAAGGTTCTCAAGAAATTTATTAAAGCTTCATCAAATCCTTATGTGGAATAGAGCAATCATGTCGTACATGATTTATTTTTGTGTCTAGTGTAATTGGTACACTAATGTATCTTGCTAGAACCATGAGTATAATAATATGCTTGCAAGATATAGTTTTACTCCTATGTGGAGATATTGAAATACGATTAGTATTATATTGCAAAAGGAATCCTTGATATAGATTGACCAAATACCTGGTCGACCCCTTAAAGTTGGCTCCAATTTCCATTTTGACACCTTAACTAAGCTCAATACCTATTGAACACTTCAACTTCAATAAAAGTATACCGATTCAACACAAATTTAATAATTCTACATTGTGTTTGGGGCGTGAATATCACTTGCTATCTACCTGGCAAACGAGACCAATGAGAAAATGACATGTCAGCAAGACAAAAAAATCAAATTTGAACAGAGAAAAAGAAAAGAAAAAGGCCCTCCACAACCCCTTCGCTGCAACCCCCCACCTACCATCGTCCCTAACTCCTCACCGGTCTAATTCCCTAGCTAACTCCTCACCGGCCTAATTCCCTAGCTAACTCCTCACCGGCCTAATTCCCTAGCTACTGCAGTTCCTCGCTGAACCCCTTCTTCGTATTCTCCAAATAACAAGTAGAACCATACACAATCACTAATCTGAGCAAACAACAACCAATTGAAATAAACATATTCGTAAATTCGAACATAAATCAGTGATTAAATTCAAAAAATATGTATGAATTCAAGGAAGCCAGGTCGTCTTTCTCGCAATGAAGGCTCCGAAAAATTTGAACCAAAACCCAATTCGATCCAACTTAAAATGCACTCAAACATTAGATTCAGATTTTCAAAAATATTTCCAACAAGAATCTATAACACCCAATTGATTTCTAGTCAAAGTTTTCAGATCCTTTTTTTTTAAATTCAAGCTCGAAGCTCCTTTAATGGAGGTCAAATTTTCTCCTCAAATTAATTCTCATCCAGCAAACTGTTTCAGCCAACAAATTCCAACTCAAGTGAAATTAGAACTCCAAATTTATTCCCTAAATCTCAAAATCGAGATAAACTGTAATAGTCTATGGTTGACCACACAAAGTTAGAATTCAAAATTGTGATTAAACTTAGATTGGAATATTACTACAGTGGAGTAAGATTCTCAACAATAGAGAGGCTTCTAAGTTTAGGTGGTTTGGTAGTGATGGACTAGTAGGGATGGAATTTTGTATCAAAGGTCGTGGCTATGGTGGAGTCGTATTAGAGATGATGGTGGCAAAAAAATAAGATTAAAGAGAGAAGAGAAAAAATTAAAATTAAGGAGTATTTCCTTTGCTTTTACTTTCCACGCTCTCAAAAGAGCGTGTAATTACAGACACTGTGTCATGTCAGTATATGTGTTCAATAGGTGCATTTTTATTGAAATTAAAGTGTTCAATAGGTATTGAGCTTAGTTAAAGTATTAAAATGGAAACTGGAGCCAACTTTAAGGGGCCGCCTAGGTATTTGGCCAGATAAATTTGTTTATTCTAACAAATATTGTCAATGTTTTGTTGGTTATACAAATGCAGGGCATAATTCGTTGTTCAGAAAATCTATTTGCCTTTGAGGGTACTGCCATATTATGATATTCAACAAGATTCCAATTACATTGAAGACGATACTGTATGCATAGCTCAACTGAAAGAAGGACTATCGAAGGAGACAAAATAAAGCATATTTAACTAAAGTTCTATTTTAGACATGATTGATGTTCAAAAAATTTGTTCTAAGTAATAATTTGGCAAACTTCTTCACAAGGTATTGCCTACCTCAAATTGAGAAGTTGAAATACAAAATAGAAATGCATCGTCTTCGAGAAATAAAGTGATATTTTCATCAGAAGGAGACAAATATGCGCTGTACTCTTTTTCCTTTAGTACATGCTTTGTCCCAATGAGTTTTCCTGGCAAGTTTTTTAACGAGACAACAGACAATGCGTATTACATGATATGTGTACTCTTTTTTCCTTCACTAGGATTTTTTTCCATAAGGTTTTTTCTAGTAAGGTTTTAACGAGGCACATTATCTATGGACATCCAAGGGGAGTGTTATGAAAATATTAGATTATGGTGGATGTCCATAACTCCTAAATGAATAGCACCCACTACTCTTATCCATTATCTCTATAACTCCCACTACTCCAATACTTATGGTTGTAACTCCCATACCTCCACAATCTCCCCCATGATCTTTCTCCATGATCTCAATGCTTAATGGCATATTTATCAAATTCTTTTGGTATACCTCTATGTAGTGTATAAATAGAGGAAGGGAAGTCAGTTTGCAATACACTTGAATACATGGAAGAAATAAGAATTTTTCCTCTCTTTCTTTCTATATCTCTTATCTATTTTCTTGTTTTATATTGTTACTTTGAACTAAGTTTCTTAACAGCTTATAAAATTTAAAACTCTAAGATTGTGATTATTTTTCAATTACAGAAATTAAAAAGTGGCTATTTGTGAATTTTACTCTACGGAACAGCGTTTGATACAATTACAAAAAGACTTGCGTTACTCCAACATAGCAAATGCAAGTATGATTTGGGCTTAGACTGTTGGTCATTTAGCAAGAGAACTGTAGGCCTATAAACAGAAATGAAAAACATATTAAGCTGAAAACATGGGGAATCAAACACTTTACCTACCTACTAGTATCAAAATTGAATAAACAAATCAAGCCTTATAAGTTCATGACATATGTATTTTGAATTATTCAAGTCAAGTAACTACGTTAGACTTGACCACCCCAAAAATAATTAAACCTAAATAGACACTCACTTAATTGCTTTAACTAAAAATAGTCGGTGATGTATAATACATGTATAATGTTAGTCCCGTCAATATTACTGTATTTGTAAATAATAATTCTGGAAAATATAAGTTACGCCAATATTGCTGTATTTGTAAATAATAATTCTGGAAAATATAAGTTATCGTAATGAAACAGTAATTAATTCGAGCTCACTAAATTCACAGTATTTCCTTAAGGAATTTAATCCCCTCCTAGTACCCAAGGTTATGAATTATTTCCTCCTAGGATAGAACGAATCACACACTGGTGTAGCGGTACTTCAAACCCCAGTGTAGCAAATCACACTTACAGTTGCTTTGTTTGAAGTTAAAACAATGCAGAACAAAGGAGTAGAAACTCAGAAAATTGTATGGAAATGCTGAGAAGGAAGGAGTGTAATGTATAGCCAAAGTTGAGCGTAATATGTTGAAGAGCATTAGGCAGCTGCTATTGCAGCTGGTGGTACACGGATTGGAACATATCCGTTACAAATGCGGATAATCTTACGTTAATATTTACTATTAACAAATAAATTTGGTCCAAAAAATTAATTAATCATCCGAAGCCGAAGCCCAGCCGAGCGAGCGACGACGACAACGACGCGAGGCTTGCTTTCTTCTTAACTCTTTAAGAGCTATAAGAAGAGCAATTATATATATACCCACAAAAAATCTTTTCCTCTTCCAATATGGGGACAATGTCTCATTGTCAAGAGGGGGAAACTTAAAATTTTACTCAAAAATTTTATTTTCCCTCCATTTCCCATTCACCCTCATTTTAAGAATATTTCATCTTAAATAACAAAAACCTCAATATATAATTCATATATAATATGTGTATAACAATATATAATTAATGTATAATCTTTGTACCGGTTAAGAAAAATAAACAGTAAATCTGAATGATTACTTGTGTAAAAATTTTCCCCAAAAAAAGAAACTTACGTTAGACATGATAAAATTGACACTTCTTTGGTTAGGAAATGCTGATAGAAATCATGAAGGCTTTTGTTTTCCATATTTAAATTATGATCTGTTATTCTGTTTGTTAATTGCATCAAGTTTTGTAGACATTAGAAGTATACAAATTTTAGAGTTGAGAAGTAATAATGGAAATCGTGCATATTTTCATCAATTGTAGTAAGTTTCTTAAGTATATATATATTTTTTTCGGAAGTTTCTTATGTATATCAACAGCACCAAAATTTATTTATTTTTCTCAGACAAAAATTTATACACTTCTAAATTTTGTGGCTTAATTTACATGCTCTCCGTTTTACATGAACAAATTTTCTTGCTTCTGGTAAAATGGTTATGTGTCGTTAATGTTGCTGTTCTGCCTCGCTCTTTTTTCTGAAATTTTAATTGTATACTAGAGCGATTCTGTTCTTTTATTTAATTTTAATCCTACCTGAAGGAATTCCTACTATGAAAACAAGCAGTATTACAAAATTAGATACCAATCTGACAAAAGGAAAAAAGAATATCACTCGCGAGTAACTTAATTAGGTGGCAACATTTTATTTTTTTTTAATTTTTTTTTTTAACATTACATTTTTTTGAGGGTCTGAAATAAGCTATTTTTGGCAACGTTACGTTGACAATATCATGGCCAATTTATTTATGACTTTTTAATATTACGTATAAAATGTTGAGATATGATTAAAATGTTTAATAACAAGTAAAAGTTCATGATTAAAATTTTTATTCTATTTTATAGCAATAATATATAAAATCAGGTTATTACCATTTATTAAAATTAACCAACAACATTATAATTCTCGCTAATTCTAGTAAATTCTATACGTTGTAGTGAGGGTTTTCTAAGCTCATGAAATGTGTTCCTTCTTCATTAGAGAAAAAAGACAGGTATTAGATTTGTGATTTGCGTAGCAACTAGCTAGGAAACATAATTGAGTTTCAAATGTAGCTGAACAATATGGCTTATTTGCCACGGAACTTTACATAACTGTCACAATTTAAAAACAATATAACAAATTCTTAGCAAGAAACCTAATATTATAATTGTGGCAGGAAAATATTTATATTTATAGCATACTGTTTCATTAAAATAGGAATATTAATTATTAATCCCTAAACATAAGCAATTTGAATGGAAAGTCAATAATTCTTTATACAAATATTCTGTATTTTTTCTCTCTCTTTATCTATTAGCTTTCCTTCTTTTTTTTCATCTTCTTAATTTTGTTTTTTGCCGAAGCCAATATATTTTCTAAATTTGTTCCATTTATTTCTTTTTAATTATCTTTCTTAAGTTTTTCTCTTCCTTCTTTCTTCCTTTCTTAACATAAAGATCTTATTTCGATAATAATATATGTTAATATATATTAAAACATATATATAAAAAATATACATTGAATTAAAACATATAAAATATACAAAACAATATACATAAAAAATACATCTTGAATTAAGATAACACTTAGACATGTGAAATATACATAAAAAAATATATCTTAAATTTAATTAAGATGGTATATAAATATACAAAAAAATATACATAAAAAATACATCCTGAATTAAAATGGTACTTCACATATAAAATATATTTGAAATATACATTAAAAATACATCTTAAAATAAGGTGGCACTTTACAAATAAATATACAATGATTATATACATAAAAATATATTTTGAATTAAAGTGATAGATATACAAAGTATAAAAGACGTATAAATCAATATATCTTGAATTTAGGTGACATTCACATATGCATCAGATTTTCAAAAATGGAGTGAAGAAGATGAATGTTGGAAAGGGAGAATGAAGATGGACAAAAAAAGTTGTGATTAGTGAGTTAGTTAACTTATTAAATGTTAAGCTTAATTTTTATAATATGCTAATAATAAAAAAAAATGCTCTTTATGAAATAAACAATAAATAATAATATCTTTTTAAATAATAGTTAGAAAATGATCAAGCCCGTAAAAAACCTATTTGCTAATTAAGTCGCCACACAAGTAATGGGTAATGGGCTTGTGTGAATTCCTCATCCTCAAGCTACAACTATATACTGAACCAACTCGGAGGAGGATCTACAGTGTAATTTATGGGTTTACGTGAACCTAGTATTTTTGGCCAAGATCTGTATATGTATTAAGAAATTCACTAAAAATTCATAAACATTTGACTGTAAACCTATTATTGTATATTAACTTGAGGTCGCTATAAGAATTCATAAACTTTAAATCTTGAATTCGGCTCTGAACCAGCTATTGCAGCTTACAACTGACAAATTACAAGCAGTGCCGGCTTAATGGCCAAGTAAGTAAAGCAATGGCTTAGGGCCCCTATTTGTGGGGCCCCAAAAATTTTCTAACAGTTATTGTATTTTTTAATTTTTTTTAAAGAATATTAAATATTTGAAAAAAAAATACAAGTTTTAAGGAAAGGGGCCGTTGGAAAACAATTAGAAAACGAATATATTTTTGGGATCCACTCCTTATTTGCGTGTGAACATCCCACAATGTTGCCTCATTTATGCACTATTATTATTATAAATGGGCCCACATTTTTTTTAATCTCTTTTTATCTTTCTCTGTCTAAAGTGTATTAACTTTTACTCTTCTATTGTTATTTTGGCCTTCTCTATATTCCAATCTCATTGAATCACTATCACAAAATAAAAGAGCAGAAACACAAGTACCATCTTTTTTATTTGTTCTCAAATTTTTGTGGCGTTACATCAAGAATATTGAAGTAGCAAAAGTTTATCAAGTCATGTTTGAAAAAGTGATCAACTTCTAAATACAAGAGTTACAAAAGTGGCTACTTGGTGTAAATAACGCTACCATCCACCAGCTATTATTTTCACAGGCAAACAGTTCATTTTTAGATTTTGGGTTTCTAGCAATCTCATATTTTCATACTTCCCTTCTCATTCTTGGCTGCCACAATCCATCGATGGTGGATTATTCCATTTTAAAGTACTCAAAGTAAGGGTGGCAAGTGGGCCGGTTTCGGGTCTAAACGGATCAAGTGGGCCGGTCCAAATGGTTCCGGTCCCGGACCGGTCTCAAATTAAACGGGCTAAACGGTCCCGGGATAAGTGATCTTTTTGTAGAGACCGGCCCGGGACCGTAACCGTTTGGTCCCCTGTTAAACGGTCCCGGCCGCGGGCTAAACGTGCTAAGTGGGCTCAACAGATTTAAAAAAAAATAAAATTAAATAGATATTAGAGACAAAAGGATATTAAAAAAAATATCTAAGACAATGCTTTGTAAATTTTATTATAGAATTGTGACCTAAATTTTATTTAACATCCTAAATTTTAATATTCAATATTTAATTACGAATATAGCTTATATATATATATATATACACTTATATATATATATATATATATACTATACTATACTATACTATACGTACATCTTATATAGCTTATATACTATACACTTAGTGTATATTTATATATATATATATATAGCTTATATATTATACATTTAGTATATATACTATACTATACTATATATACATCTTATATATAGTATATAAGATGTATATATAGCTTATCGAATATAGCTTTTATATATATATATATATATATATATATATATATTTAGTATATATTCTATAGCTTATATACTATACACTTAGTATATATATACTTTTTAGTAGTAACATGAAATGACCAAAGTATGGTACTTTTTAGCTGGTATAAATATGGGATGATGGAAGATCAAGTTTTAGCTCAACTCAGATTACAGTTTTAACTAATTTCCCACTCTTAGATATATTATCCTCTCTATCGGCTAGCTATACCAGTAATGTCGAGCGCATAGGCGGAATGATTTCCGCAGGTGCGGACTCACACCTGCACGTGGAGTGTCGCAGAAGCGGAAGGGAGCTGGGGAGGCTAGTCTGCAGAAGCAGATGATTTGTGCAGATGCGCACCCGCATAAGCAGGGTTTATGACCGAAGAAGTGGTTGGTTGACTTTGAGTGAGTTCCACAGATGCGGATGGTCGAACGCAGAAGCGGCTAAATTAGCCACAGAAGCGAAAAGGCTGGGCAGAACACTTAAATTCAAGGATTCGCGATTTTTCTTCATTTTTGGAAATTTCAACTCGGTCTAAGGCAATTTGTGAGAGGATTTTCGAGGGGTTTCTTGAGGTAAGTCACTTGTGATAATTTTTGTTCGATAATCTTGTTTTTCCATTAATTTTTCCAACTAGATTGTGTGGTTTTAAGGTGTATTTTGAGGGTTTGAGGCTAGGGATTTGGAGAGTTGAATTTGGAGATTTGGGTGGCGATTTGTCGTCGGATTTTGGCAAATTTGGTATGGTTAGACTCGTGGTTGAATGAGATTTTGAGTTTTGTGACTTTTATCGCGTTTTGAGACATGGGCCCGGGGCCCGACCGGGCCGGCTTTTGAGTTGACTTTTGACTTTTGATTAAGAGTTTAGTATTTTCTTATGGAATTGATTCCTTTAGCCCATGTTGATTGTATCGCATTGTTTGTGGCTAGATTCAAGGCATTCAGAGGCCGTTTTGCGAGGCAAAGGTGTGTTGGATTTGCTCGGATTGAGGTAAGTAACTGTTCTAAATTTGGTTATGAGGGTATGAATCCCCGTAATATATGTCATGTGATTGGTTTTCGAGGTGACACACATGCTAGGTGACAGGCGTGTGGGAGTGCACCATAGGAATTATGACTTAGTCAATTCCATGTAACTGAATAGTTGAAAAATCTGTTGTTATCCGTATATTCTACGTGTGTTATAGAAATTGAACTATAAATCATGTTAGAAATTATATTTAGACTATGTGTTGGAGCTGTAGGGACCCACAAATGTCGTGTATATATTGAATTATCTGCTAAATTGCTGTTTTGTACTCAGTCACAGTTTTACTTGCATATTACATCACAATCTCTATTGTTGTTTGGGCTCATATACATCATATCATTGTTGTTTGGGCTGATTATCATGATTTCTGAGAGCCCAAGAGACTGGAGAGGTTGATGACTAAGTGAGGACGGGGGCCTAATTTGTGTGAGTATATTATAGGATCGGGCTATACGCCGCAACATATTTTATTAATTTATGCCATGATTGGCTGGTTTTAGCACTTAGGCTGAAGGAGCCCCTCCGAAGTCTGCACACCCACAGTGAGCGCAGTGATTTTATATTGAGGGATGGATCTTCCCTAGGCATGGATTTTGTCCGAATCATTTATATTAAGGGATAGATCTTCCTTGGGCATGGATCTTGCCCGAATCATTTATATTTAGGGATGGATTTTTCCTAGTCTGGATTGGCCTTATATATATATATATATATATATATATATATATATATATATATATATATATATATATATATATATATATATATATATATATATATATATATATATATATATATATATATATATATATATATATATATATATATATATATATATATGCTGGATTGGCCATATACAGTACTGAGTGATTGAGTATTCCGAAAGTGTGAGTGCACGAAGCTTCTAGTGTGGTGCATTACATATATCATGTACATTGGCATGTAGCTATAGAGGGGTATTATTCCTCATATCATTAAGAATTGATCTATCTCACTTGGACTGAGTTTAACTATTGAACTTGAAAGCATGCCTATCTTTCTATATTGTAATTTCTGTAATTGAGTTATATCCGTGAAGCTCGTCATTTCTTTCAGTACATTATTTAGTCTTGTTACTTAGTGAGTTTGTTGTACTCACGCTACACCCTGCACTTCGTGTGTAGATCCAGGTGCTTCTGGTCATGGTGGGTGTTGATTTCTTTGCGCAACTTGATCGATGGAGATTCCAAGTTAGCTGCCCGAAGTTCGCAGACCTTGTCTCTCCTTCCCTATCTTTTCACTTTATGTACTTAGTTTTAGTCTTTTATAGACGGTATTTCTAGACTTCTGTTGTATAGACGCTTATGTATTCCGTGACACCCTGATGTTGCGAATTACTGTATTGGGTTTTTGCCTTCTATTAATTTTTTGAGAGTTGATGATTTAAACGTGTGTTATTGTTATTTTTCACTTAAAAGTGTTGGAAGTATTTTGAAATGTCGGCTTGCCTAGTACCACGTTAGGCGCTATCACAACATGCTGGTTTTGGGTCATGACAACTACTCATGCATTATCAAAAAGGCGACAAGTCAAATATTCATGCACATATAGTTCTAATGTGACGTTTGAGCTTCAAGAATTGACTTTACTCATCAAGGACTCTTGTTCTATCATGTAGGTCATGATGGACTCCAAACTCTTCCTCATCCACTTTCCATTTGCCAAGCTCACTTAAGAAATTAGCACCCAATCCGAAAATTCATGAAAGGTTCACTCATCTCTCACAAGAGAATGCCACAAGTACAACTTCAAGTACCATAGGCTTTCCCCTCTTGTAGTTCGCCACTAATGTAAGTTCACTCGGTTTGAAATCAAGCAAGACTTCTTTCGGGATGTAATGAAGGCTTTTGGGTTAGGGTAGTATACCAAATGGGTAAGTGGTTACACTTTCCCTAAGCACTCTATACTTTCATTTCTCGGTTCACAATTGACAATTCTTAAAGGCACTTTCTTTTCATTGGGGACTAGAGAGACTTAACATCACTCTTTCTTGATCATTTCATTCTTTTTCTCCCTTTTTGACTTCTCAATGTTTAGGATCATCACCTCTTTTTGAATCCATCAACCCTTCTACTTATTCACGTTTTGCATTTTTTCTTTTTGTTCTTTTCTTTTCTTGTCTTCTCTTTTCATAGAGATCATTTCTTTTCTCTTTTTGTGCCTTGATACCCTTTTAAAAATTCCTCATCTCTCCCCCAAACTTATGTTTTAAGCCATTTGTTTCACAAGAGTGTTAAAAAAAGTCCGGGTGCCAAGAGAGGGTCACGACAAAGCGGGTAATGGCTTATCACATGGTTATCAAATGAGAAAGGCTAGAGGCTCAAATGGGTTGACTAGGGATAACGACATTGGTTGGCAATAGAACGCTCAAACGGTCCAAGGAGAGCCTACACTCACTTCTCAAACCAAGCAAAACTTAGGATTTCGCCTTGAAACACATTCGAGGCAAGTTCTAGACCCCTTCGCACAAATACTTGGACTAGCAACAATTCATCTCACCCCTCACGCAACTAGATTATAAAAGAGGATAGAGTTGAGGGCCCACAACGATCACATTCAAGTTTAAAGATCACTATGGTCCAATTAAACCACTCGATGATTGCTAAAGTCAACTCAAGAGTCACAAAGTCACTAACTAGAGCTATTTCTTTCAAAAACCTTGTCTCTAACGATAAACACGTAGTTAAGTATGTTGGTACCAATTGAAGCATGGTTGACTCTTCGAGCATGACTTAATTAAGTCTTTTTATTTATTACTACTACTATTATTACCTAAACACAAAAATGGACTCATTCCCTTAAGAAGGTTGTCACGCCATCCATCGTTGGGATGAGTCACCCGGTTCATACAACAACAACCTTTGGAAAGAATCGTGGAGTTAAGAAAACCAAAGGCTTATTATCTACTAAAGCATAAAAAGAAGTTACTTAACAAAACAAAAACTAATATAGAAAAGATAAAGAAGCTAATAAGCAAAAACAAAGATAAAGAAGCTAATGAGCAAAACTACTAAAGATAGAATGAATATACATAGTAAGAGAGAGAGAAGATAGATAAATACAAATCAGAAAAAGAAAAAGTATCATCAAATTATTATAGGCCAATTGTATCAAAGTGTACCAAATGTGTCAAATAAACTTCACCCCCGAATAAAAGTAAGCATTGTCCCCAATGCTTAGCAAAATAATAGTAAAAGAGGAAAGGGTGAAGAAAACTCCCTATGGCTCCTTGGACATCTCTGTGTCCCCAGCAATGTCATTGCTCTCCGGATCAGCCAACTGGATCTTATCATCCTCGACTCTAGGTGTGGCTGGGTTGGCAAACATCTCATGCACTGCCTCAACAGTGTCAACAGCAAGGTCTGGCACTTTAGACTGGCCAGCTGGTGCTACCGGTGTAGATGAGGCTAAAGGATCTGGGGCCGACTGGTACGGGTCAAGTAGCATGTCAAAGGGAAGGTCTCCGGCTGTAAAAATTCTGTGCACCTCTCTCCGGAGCTTATCCACAGACTTCTTGCTAGCCTAGGGCTATCTCACCTTCTTTACTTCCTTTCCCATCTCTTTAATCACCGATCCATGCTGTACCAAGGTGCTCATAATTGTCTTTTGGTTCTCCAAAATCTTCTTTAGTATCTCATTAATGGTCGAGGGAACCTGAGGTGCATGAGAAGTGGACTGTGCTACAACAGTACTGGATAAGTCAGACAACTTTGCAGTAGCTGTCTGCATCCAGTTGTTGAGATTCGCCAGTGTCTGGGAGACTCTCAGCGCATATAGTGGGACAGTAGGCATGGGCACTAGCCTCAGAGCTGTGGTGGGATATGTAGTAGGGAATGTGGATGATGGCGGAGGCATAGCTACGGCACTGGAGGAAGGCTTAACCGAAGTGGATGAAACATCAATTGTCTTAGAAACTACCACGACTGGCTCATCAAACTGGCCTGTGGTGGTATGAGGCTGAACTTTCTTCTTCGGGTTGCTCACATCCATCAGTGAGTACCAAGTAAAAGGCTTCTTCGGCTTCACCTTTATGTCATAAACCCTCAGCTTTACCTTTGCATCAGTGAGATATTTTGTAATAGTGTTGGGATACAGGTAGGATGATTCATCTTGCCGTGCGATCACTGAGATGTTGGCCGACATCACAATACCCATATTGATTGGGTACCCGGCCATAAGAACTGCACGAGGAATATGAAGGTAAGTTTCGTTCTGGCACGGATCCAACCTGCTGCACACAAATGTCTGCCACCCCTTTTTCTCAAAACTCAAAGTGTTCCGCTGAATAGGAACTCCAGCGGTAATCCATGGTGGTGGTGGCCCTGGTGGTGCTAGAATCCCAGCTAACCAAGGTTGGACTTCCACCCCAGTGCACACTTCTCCAAATACTCCTTCGGCTCAATATCTTCAAATCTCAAGTACGCGTTTAGCGTATGCCGATCAAACCTCACCTTGAGGTTGCGTACTTTGGTCTCCTTCATCCCTTTCTTTATGTGAGCCACATTGGCATAGAATTTGCGGACAAGGTACTATTTTGCATCCACTACACTCTAGGTGAACCACATCCACCCCTTGCATGCCTTGAACTGTCTCAAAATGGTTGGATTGTACCTCTCCAAATCCTTCAATAGAAACTGTCACTTAAGAGTTAGCGACCTCACCGACCACCATATACGGAAGCTGGTGAAGGCGGCCAGGCTGACAAAGCGGTCCTCCCAAACCTCTTTCTTCTTTGATTTTTCAAGGCCGGTAGCTATAACATCTCCCCCTCTGACATCATCGGGGATATCATGAACTGGTGTAGCCGATGGCTCAAAAGCGTGACTAGCACTCTCCGATCTCTCAAAAGTGCTGTGGGATGAAGACGGCTCATCCCTGAGCTAGTATCTCCCTTGTGGACTCGACTGTATGGCCGGCTGCTCCTGAACAGAGGTTGAATTGCCCTCTGACACTTTCCTAGACGGTATATATGAGCTAGTCTCGGAGAGGTCTGCACCTCATCCTCTCTAGGCTGTTGCTTTCTTTCTTATTGTCTTTGGTTGGCCAATGGTTAAGGCACTCTTGCCTCGACCCTGAGAAAATTCACCTCTCCCTTTTGAAGTGTCACCTCGTATTATGTATCGAACCATTATCTGTATCAAGCAAAGGCGATTGTTAGTTGCAATTCGATGTTCAAACTCATATAGGAGACTTGTAGGTAAAGGAGAAACTATAAAACGCAGTAGGAGATATAGTTGAATCATATTTGCAGGGGAAAGTGATTTGCGGTCCGCATAATTTTTCCTCCGACCGCAGATGAGCCGTGAGCTCTTTATTGTGAAAAAATATTATTGTTGAATTATTTTGACATGAGCCGTGAGCTCTTTATTGTGGAAAAGTATTATTGTTGAATTATTTTGACATGAGCCGTGAGCTCTTTATTGTGGAAAAATATTGTTGTTAAATTATTTTGGCAAGTTAAATTATTTGAGCAACTGAGGTGCAAATTATGATATATTGTGATATTGATACGCATGCGGTGGTATAAGGTCTGGGTATTGATATGCATGCGGTGAGATAAGGGTGGCTTGATACGCGTGGCTAGTAGGGGGAACTACTAGAAGTCATGCAGTATGATAAGGATGGATAAAACGCGGGATGCTATTTCGGGAAAAATATTTTCTTTAAAATAAATTGTGAAGGCTCCCGCAGTGAGATAAGGAAATGAGATATTGTGAATTTGTTTATGATTTGGGACTACGAGGCGGTACCTCGGGAGTGCCCTTGTTGATATTGATTTATGGCCGCAGTTGCCTTTGATTATTGTTGTGATTTTCTTAAAGTTGAAAAGAATTCTGTTTTGTTTCCACGAGGTATTTATTTGCCATTATTTTATGTAATTAAATGTGACATACTACTTGATTCATTTCCATTATCATTTTATCTTATAATATTGTTTAAATATTTTACCATGGCATTATTTATTTTCCAGTAGGGCCTGACCTGACCTCGTCACTACTCTACTGAGGTTAGGCTTGGCACTTACTGGGTACCGCTGTGGTGTACTCATACTACGCTTCTGCATATCTTTTTGTGCAGATCCAGGTACATATTATCAGACCACACATCAGTAAACTAGCTGTACGAGGAGACTTTGAGGTATATCTGCCAGCGTCCACAGACTCCGGAGTCCCCTTCTATCTTACTATGTTGTCTTCCTTATTTGCTTTAGACTCTGATGTATAAAGACATAGAGAATAAATTCTTAGAAGCTTGTGTCTTATTTCTACTGGGTTTTGGGAGTTGAAATTGTTTGAATTGTAGTTTATTTATTTCAAATATTTATTATTATTCCGCATTGATAGGCTTACCTAGTCTTAGAGACTAGGTGCCATCACGACATCCTACAGAGGGAATTTGGGGTCGTGACAAGTTGGTATCAAAGCTTTAGGTTCATAGGTATTATGAGTCACAAGCAGGTTTAGTAGAGTCTTGTAGATCGGTACGGAGACGTTTGTACTTATCTTCGGGAGGCTATGGAACTGTTAGGAAAATATTCACTTCTTTGGTTCCTCATCGTGTGACATTGATTTAGCTTGAAACATATATCTCATATTCCTTTGTATCCACTCATGTATGACATTACGCACTCGGTATCAGTTGTGCGTCAACGGTTGGTGATGCCGCAGATGGACTACGAGGGAGCCAGAGATGCTCAAACATTGCCTTAACGTGTGGTTCCAACTGATGATGCGGGCATATTGAAAGATTACCTAGTGAATCATATGCGGCGTGCAATGGACATTGGCGTCTGGTTGATTTATACGACCTGTGAAGGTTATTATTGTGGATCATCGGACGTTATGACCTATAACTTCACGCCGTCCACTATCAATGGGTGGATTGCGAGGTTATGCATTATATCAGTTTTGGGCCTAAAATATATATATATGTGGTACCGAAAGGTTCCCTAAAATTTACACATGTTTAAAGCCTGAGATTTTGTAGAGGATAAGGTTGGGACTTGCAGTATAGAAACAATTCTAAATTACAGAAGGTCTACTCAGCGTGGACGTCACGGTTGCAGATTTTGGGGTGCTTCGGATGAAGTACAATTGTTCATGAGATTATGGACTATGTGGTTCGTGCCAAGATTTGTCTGTATGGAACTCTACTTTTGTGATCGTTGTGTATAAATAGGGGTAAGGGTTACCCCAAAGAAGAATCGAATAATATGTTAAGAAATGGGTCAACTCAACAGTGTTGAGTCAACATAACAAAAGAAGAAATTTGCCTTGGGAGATATAATTCTCCACCGGTGTTCGTGGCAAGCCTATGAAGAGGGCAGACCAGCCAATGCAACACCGCCCACTTGGCTCAGTTCTCAGAAATGCTTTTGAAAGAGTTTGTTTCCCAAACTCTCCGTAATGCGTGGCGCATAGGGTTTGAACAGTTGCGTCAGGTCACCATTGACGGTGTCAGAATATGCCATCAAGTTCAATAAGTTAGCCCGTCATACTCCTACTTTGCTTTCTACAGCCAGAGGGCGAGTCCACAGACTCATTAAAGGACTCAATTATGATCGTAAAAGTTTGTACAACTCGGGAGCTACAAGCTGATACTTCATTTCTGCTAGTTATACAAATTGCCAAGATATTAGAACTTGTTCGGGGTGAGGAAAAAAGGAAACTAAGGAGACCAAGACGTCTCGAGGTTCTGGGGATTCAGTGGATTCTACTTTGCAAGTATAAATCATTATGGAGGGGGCTCGGTCAGTCGTCCAGCCCAATCCGCACATCGGATTACTCGGGGTGCTCCAGTAAGTTCTTTTAATGTACCACCGACATGAGTTTCTACAATGGTTATTCCAGTTATCTGACACAAACTCAATATGAGCAGCCTAACCCGCAAAGGGGTTGTTATGAATACGGTGATACTAGGCACATCATGAGAAAATTGTCCCAAACTTGGGAGAGACTTATTTCATCAAAGCACTCAGGCTACGTGCCCCATTGCAGTTACTACACCACCCACACGACCAGTTAGGGGTGGAGGACAGACGGGTAGAAGGCATCCTAGAGGTGGAGACCCAGCCGTTGATATATTTGTTTTATGGTATGGCGGAGGTCGCTACATCAGTTGGTGTCGTTACAGGTACAACTTTGATATAATATAAAGGAATAATTTCCTTAACTTGATTCAGTTCTGAGTATCGAGACGAGTCCTGCTATTGTGCTCCACTTATGAGTGAGTTTCATAATTCTATAATCTACTTATGTGTTTACCCCTGTTGGGAGATGTTATGGAGATAACTACGCCTATCATTTCGTGTTGGTCACTAATAAGAGCTGCGAGGCTAAATGTGGCTTTCTGTTACTCATTTCGGTAAATTTTGATGTAAATTTCGAATAATTAATTACAAATTGTGAATTATATGCCCTACGAGTGTAGGGTTCATTATGTGTTGTGATTTGGTGTAATCGAAATTATTTAAAAGGAGAAAATGGAAATTTTCAATTGGCACGATGTGCATATTACTTGTGATTCAGAACTGAGGACGAGATCCTCACATTTTTATATAAATTGTATATTTAAACGAGCTGCGGTGGAAGTTATATAAGGACGAGATCCCTGTGAGGAAAAAATCTTGTGTTTAAGTTCTCCCTTGTAAAATTAAATTTGTACTATAGTACTAATAGGGATTCATGCCTGTTAGGCTTATTTGAAAATTCTTATATGAAATTCTATGTGCATAGTTGTTAAATTCGTGTTGTAATTATTAATTTTTAACCTACGAGATAGGTTCCCGCTCAGGTAACGTTAAATGTGACTCATTAATTCGGGTAAATAATTATGAGGTCTTCATGCCTCGTATTTCGTTATCAGTATTGTGAAGGTTTGAAACGAGATTTTTGTTAACATGAAGTTAATTGACGATTTTGTAATTGATTATGAATACCTATTAAGACTAGATTGACCCAGAAGGGTGCTCCGTTCATATGGACAGAGGAATGTGAGAAGAGCTTTCAAAAGCTCAAGACAACTTTGACTACAACCCCAATGTTTGTATTACCTACAAGTTTAGGGTCTTATATTGTGTATTGTGATGCATCGCATATTGAACTCAGCGCAGTGTTGATGCAAGACGATAGGGTGATTGTCTACGCGTCCAGACAGTTAAAGGTGCATGAGAAGAATTATCCTTGTACACAACCTTGAGTTAACAGCTATTGTTCATGCCTTAAAGATTTGGCGGCATTATTTGTACGGTGTCCATTGCGAGGTCTACACCGATCACCGAAGTCTACAACATCTGTTTAAATAGAAGGATCTTAATTTGAGACAACTGAGATAGTTGGAGTTGCTTAAGGATTATGATATCACCATTCTCTATCATCCTGGGAAGGCCAATGTAGTGGCCGATGCCTTGAGTCGTAAGGCGGAGAGTTTGGGCAGCTTAGCATATTTACCGGTAGCAGAGAGGCCTTTAGCCTTGGATGTTCAGGCCTTGGCCAACCAGTTTGTTAGACTGGATATTTCCGAGCCGATCCGAGTTTTGGCTTGTGTGGTTTCTCAGTCTTTTCTTTATGGCCGTATCAGGGAACGTCAGTATGATGACCTCCATCTGCTTGTCCTTAAGGACACAGTTCAGCGCGGCGATGCCAAGAAAGTCACTATTGGAGATGAAGATATATTACGGATGCAGGGCAGGCTATGTGTGCCAAATGTAGATGGTTTGCACGACTTGATTTTCCAGGAGGCTCACAGTTCATAGTACTCCATTCATCCGGGTGCTGCAAAGATGTATCAAGACTTGAGACAATACTATTGGTGGAGGCGGATGAAGAAATACATTGTGGGATATGTAGCTCGGTGCCTAAATTATCAGCAGGTGAAATATGAGCATCAACAACTGGGTGGATTACTTCAGAAGTTGGAAATTCCTGAATGGAAATGGGAGCGGATTACTATGGATTTCGTTGTTGGGCTCCCACGGACTCAGAGGAAGTTCGATGCAGTTTGGGTGATTGTGGATAGATTGACCAAGTCAGCTCATTTCATTCCTGTGATTACTACTTACTCTTCAGAGCAGCTGGCTCAGGTATATATTCGCGAGATTGTCAGACTTCATGGTGTACCGGTATCTATCATCTCTGACCGGGGTACACAGTTTACCTCACGGTTTTGGAGGGCTGTACATCGAGAGTTGTGTACTCATGTGGAGTTGAGTACAACATTTCACCCTCAGACAGACGGGCAAACCGAACGCATTATTTAAATACTGGAGGATATGCTTCGTGCGTGTGTGATAGATTTTGGGGGTGCTTGGGATCCGTTCTTACCACTTGCGGAGTTTGCTTACAACAACAGTTGCCAGTCAAGCATTCAGATGGCTCCGTATGAGGCCTTGTATGGTAGGCGGTGCCGGTCTCTAGTGGGTTGGTTCGAATCGGGCGAGGCTAGGCTATTGGGTACAGACTTGGTTCAGGATGCCTTGGAAAAGGTTAAGTTGATTCAGGATTGACTTCGTACAGCCCTATCTAGACAGAAGAGTTATGCGAATCGGAAGGTTCGTGATATTGCATTCATGGTTGGTGAGCGGGTATTGCTTCGGGTTTCGCCTATGAAAGGTGTGATGAGGTTCGGGAAGATGGGCAAGTTGATCCCTAGGTATATTGGGCCTTTTGAGATTCTTGAGAGAGTTAGAGAGGTGGCTTACAAACTTGCACTACCACTTAGTCTCTCTGCGGTTCATCCGGTATTCTATATTTCCATGCTTCGGAAATATCACGGCGATCCGTCTCATGTGTTAGACTTCAGTTCAGTTCAGTTGGAAAAGGATCTATCTTATGTTGAGGAACCCGTAGCTATTTTGGATAGGCAGGTTCGAAAGCTGGGGTCAAAGAACATTGCTTCCGTGAAGGTTCAGTGGAGGGGTCATCTGGTCGAAGAGGTGACTTGGGAGACCGAGCATGATATGCGCAGCTGTTATCCACACTTATTCACCAGCTCAGGTACTTTTTTCTAACTCCATTCGAGGACGAACATTTGTTTTAGAGGTGGGGAATGTGATGACCCAAAATGTCATCTTTAAATTTAATAATTAATTTTGTGTTCTAAGATCTCGAAAAGCATTATTTATCATTTTTCGACTTGCGTGCGCAGTCCGCAAAATTTTCCGGAAAGTTTTCAGGTGAAAAATGGATTAAAATATGAATTAGAGCTTTAAAACTCAACTAAGTTGACTTTGGTCAATATTTTGAGCAAACGGACTCGGATAAGTATTTTGACAGTTCTGGTAGGTCCGTATCGTGATTTTGGACTTAGGCGTATGCCTGAAATCAAATTCCGAGGTCCCTAGCCCAAGATATGAAATTTTGATGAAAAATTAAAAGTTTAAGTTCAAATAGTGACCGGATGTCAAATTATGTGCAAACGACTCTGGAATAGAATTTTGATGATTCCAACAGATCCGTATGATGATTTTGGACTTAGGAGCATGATCAAAATTTTATTTGGAAGTCCGTAGTGGAATTAGGCTTGAAATGCCAAAAGTTGAATTTTTGGGAAGTTTGACAGGGGGTTTGACCTTTTGTAATTGAGGTCGGAATCCAATTCTGGAAATTGGAATAGGTCCCTTATATCATTTATGAATTGTGTGCAAAATTTGAAGTCATTTCGAATTGATTTGATGTGTTTCGGCACAAGATATAGAATTTGAAAGTTCAAAAATCATAGATTTTGATTTGAGGTGCGATTCGCCGTTTGATGTGGTTTGAAACCTCGACTAAGTTCGTATTGTATTTTGGGACATGTTGGAATAATTGGTTAAGGTCCCGAGGGTCTCGGGTGAATTTCGAAAGGTAAACAGAATGGATTTCGGACAAAGAGGGTTGCTGGAAATTTCTGGTGCATGGAGCCAACTTTGGAAGCTTATATATCGCAATTCATAAGGAATCGGAAAATGTTTAAAACACGAAAGTTGTAGTCGTTGGATTCTAGTTTCCTAAAAGCTAAACCATTCATTATTTGGATATTTGTACAGAAAGTTATAATGGATTGAATAAAGGCTAGTAGAGCACTTTCGCCAGAAATTTTGCTAGAAATTTCTGATGCGCGGAGCCGACTTTGGAAGCTTATATCTTGCAATTCATAAAGAATCGGAAAACTTTTGAAATATGAAAGTTGTAGTCATTTGATTCTAGTTTTCATAAAGTTAAACCATTTATCATTTGAACATTTGTACATAAAGTTATAATCGATTGAAGGAAGGCTGGTACAAGCAAGTTCTAGTGGACTTTTAGTGACGGATGGGCAGAAACTAAAGGACCAAAAATGACCATTTCCTTCATTTCGTTTTGGATTTTTGGAGCACGGTTCTTGGGTGATTTTTACGGGAAAACATTGGGGTAAGTGTTCCTTATCCTATATTGATTATATTTCATGATTCCATAGTCATTTAAATCATGAATCCGTGAATTTATGGAAGAAAAATCAAGAATTTTGCAAAATCTTCCAAACACGAAAATTTAAGATTTGGAAATCGAGTTGTTATCGGAATTTGGTAAAATTGGTATGGGTGGACTCGTAATTGAATGGGTTATCGGATTTTGTAAGTTTCGCCGGATTCCGAGATGTGGGCCCCACAAGCAAATTTTGAGCTAATTTCGGATTTTATTGAAAAATATAATATTTTCTTATGAAATTGATTACTATAATTTTTGTTGACTGTATCGAATTAATTATGACTAGATATGAGTCGATCGAAGTCGGAAAATCGAGGAAAAAGCATAATACTTGGTTAAATTGAAGCAAGTCGAGGTAAGTGACTTGTCTAATTTTGTGTGGGGGAAATTCCCCATAGGATTGATAATTGTAATGTGTTGAAAGTCATGTACACGAGGTGACAAGTGTGTACACGGGCTAAATGTGAAAGATTATGTTTTAAATTGTGTAAATCACCGTTGCGCATTAATTAAATTATTTTATTTTGTTATATTCTTCATTATTGATTTAATGTTTATATTTTAAATTTGCTTGACCTTTTTCTGCTAATTGTTTTATCTATTTAGTTGGAACTTGATTTCTTTTATTATGTGCATTATTTGAAGGTTAATTTTTTTTAAATTAAATATTATTAATATGAAGTATTTGAAATTTTTAAACTTGATATTGAAGCAACGTATTAAAGATTTTGAAATATTATTGTTGAATTATTTTGACATGAGCAGTGAGCTCTTTATTGTGGAAAAATAGTATTGTTGAACTCATTGTGATGGAGCAGTGAGCTCTTTATTGTGGAAAAATATTATTGTTGAATTATTTTGACATGAGCTGTGAGCTCTTTATTGTGGAAAAATATTATTGTTGAATTATTTTGACATGAGCCGTGAGCTCTTTATTGTGGAAAAATATTATTGTTGAATTATTTTGACATGAGCCGTGAGCTCTTTATTATGGAAAAATATTGTTGTTGAATTATTTTGGCAAGTTAAATTATTTGAGCACTGAGGTACAAATTATGATATATTGTGATATTGCTACGCATGCGGTGGTATAAGGTCTAGGGTATTAAAACGCATGCGGTGAGATAAGGGTGGCTTGATACACGTGGCTAGTAAGGGGAACTACTAGAAGTCATGCAGTGTGATAAGGATGGCTAAAACGCGGGATGCTATTTCGGGAAAAATATTTTCTTTAAAATAAATTGTGAAGGCTCCCGCGGTGAGATAAGAAAATGAGATATTGTGAATTTATTTATGATTTAGGATTACGAGGCGGTACCTCGGGAGTGCCCTTGTTGATATTGATTTATGGCCACAGTTGCCTTTGATTATTGTTGTGATTTTCTTAAAATTGAAAAGAATTCTGTTTTGTTTCCACGAGGTATTTATTTGCCATTATTTGATGTAATTAAATGTGACATACTACTTGATTCATTTCCATTGTTATTTTATCTTATAATATTGTTTAAACATTTTACCATGGCATTATTTATTTTCCAGTAGGGCCTGACCTGACCTCGTAACTACTCTACCGAGATTAGGCTTGACACTTACTGAGTACCGCTGTGGTGTACTCATACTATGCTTCTGTACATATTTTTGTGCAGATCCAGGTACATCTTATGAGACCACACATCTGTAAACTAGCTGTACGAGGAGACTTCGAGGTATATCTGCCAGCGTCCGCAGACTCCAGAGTCCCCTTCTATCTTACTATGTTGTCTTCCTTATTTGCTTTAGATTCTGATGTATAGAGACATAGAGAATAAATTCTTAGAATTTTGTGACTTATTTATACCGGGTTTTGGGAGTTGAAATTATTTGAATTGTAGTTTATTTATTTAAGATATTTATTATTAATCCGCATTGATAGGCTTACCTAGTCTTAGAGACTAGGTGCCATCACGACATCCTACGGAGGGAATTTGGGGTCGTGATAGTGCTGTTCTACGGCCGCGATGGGAATTCTATGGTCCGCACATTTTAACTTGCGGCCGCAAATCCTTTCTTTACTATGTTGCCCTAAATTCGACATTTGCGGAACGCACAAATTCAAGTGCGGCCCCAGATTTCAAAATTTACGTACAGATCAAACTTTTCTATCTAGTTTTTTCAATTTCG
The DNA here is from genome assembly GCF_000715075.1 of Nicotiana tabacum. Taxonomy (NCBI): domain Eukaryota; kingdom Viridiplantae; phylum Streptophyta; class Magnoliopsida; order Solanales; family Solanaceae; genus Nicotiana; species Nicotiana tabacum. The sequence goes on along the minus strand of NC_134093.1, from coordinate 26,798,571 downwards.
TGCACAATTAGATATGACAACCTTGTAAAAAGAGTGAGTTGTACTAACCCAGTCCCTATAGATCATGTATCAAGTTAACCCAGTTCAGATTAACCCCACACGGATACACAATTGAACCCTAATGACAAATGGCCTAAAAAGAACTAAAAATCTACAAATTAAACTAAAGCAAAAAGTAACGTGAAATTGAAGCATACCAGATGAAGTGAGTGTAATGAGAGAACGATCAAAGTAGCTGTGTGTGTATGGACAGATGAAATTTCCAAGAAAATTCAACAGAGCATAATATTTTTGTTCAGAGAGTGAACAACATAGAAATGGCCTTGTCCCTTTATTTATACCAATTATTTGCTAAGGGGAAGAACGACGAGTGCGGCCGCACATTTTTATGTGCACTCCACACTCTTTTACATGGGGTACCTCATCTCAGCTTTTCAACCGCGGTCCGCACATTTTCATGTGCGGCCGCAGATTTCACGTGCGGTCGCAGATCGACCTCCGCATTGACAGGAAAAAACTTCAGAGAGTTTGTATTTTCAATATCTCAATTGTGCGGTCCGCAAGCTAAATGCGTGGCCGCAATGTTCTTCTGCTATAGCACTATCATATGTACGGTCCACACAATTAAAATGCGGTCCAATTCCTTAGAACACTTAGCCATAACTTCGTCCATAATTCTTGTAAGTCACACTTACCCCTGTAACACACTTCAAATCAGGTTAGAACAAAAAATAATACCTAACTACAAAAGAATAAGGAAAAAAAACATGGGTTGCCTCCCAAGAAGCGCCTGATTTAACATCGCAGCACGACGCAAAATACCGTTAAGTGAAATGAATGACTGCCACGATGTGGCTATCTCCAACTTTTCCCAAGAAGTGCTTCACCCAGTGACCATTGATTCGGAATACTTCATTATTTTTGTTCTTCAAGTCTAATGCAGCAAAAGGTGTCACACTCACAATTTCAAAAGGACTACTCCATTTAGATTTTAGCTTCCCGGAAAACATCCTCAACCTTGAGTTAAACAACAATACAAGATCGCCCACCTTGAACTCTTTGTTCCAAATGTATTTGTCATGAAGATATTTCATCTTTTCTTTGTACAAGGACGAACTTGCATAAGCATGGTACCAGAACTCATCCAATTCATTCAAGTGTGCAACCCTCAAGTTAGCAGGTATGTACCAATCAAGATTCAACCTTTTTAGAGCCTATATGGCCTTGTGCTCTAGCTCCACCAAAAGCTGACACGCTTTACCGAACACCAACCGGTATGGAGACATTTCGATTGGTGTTTTGTAAGCCGTCCGATAAGCCCATAATTCATCATCAAGATTCTTGGACCAATCCGTCCGATTAACATTCACCATTTTGGACAAGATACTCTTTATTTATCGATTGGAGACTTCCACTTGCCCACTATCTTGTTGGTGATAGGGAGTCGTGACTTTATGAGTTACACCATACTTTCTAGGTAAAGTGTTGAAAACCTTGTTGCAAAAATGTTCCCCCATCACTTATAATTGCACGTGGAGTACCAAACCTTGTTAAAATATTCTTCTTCAAGAAAGCCACCACACTTCTCGCCTCATTGTTGGGCAAAGCACCGGCCTCGACCCATTTAGAAATATAATCCACCACGACCAAGATGTAGGTGTTTCCACAAGAGCTCACAAAAGGGTCCATGAAGTCAATACCCCATACATCGAAAATATCAATCTCCAAAATGGTTGTGAGAGGCATTTCATTCTTCTTTGAGATCTCACCGACGCATTGGCATTCATCACATATTTTCACTAACTCACTTTCATCCTTGTAAAGGGTAGGCCAATAGAAACTGAAACTAAGAACTTTGGCCGCTGTTCTTGCTCCGCCATGATGACCACTATATGGCGAAGAATGACAAGCCCAAGAATTTCACCTTGCTCTTCTTCTGGTACACATATTCTAATCACCCCATCCATACAAATCCAGAAAAGGTATGGTTCATCCCAATAATAATATTGACAATCCCGTTTGAGCTTTTTCTTTTGGCTTGAAGAGAACGCATTCGGAATGATTCCACACACAATGAAATTTGCTAGATCCGCGAACCACGACACCTCCTTCATTGAAATTGCCAAGAGTTTCTCATCGGGGAAGGAGTCATTGATTTCTAGGCCATCATACGGCCTCCCCTCCTCCCCCAAACGAGATAAGTGGTTTGCCACTTGGTTTTCACTACCTTTTTCTATCTTGGATGCCAATATCAAACTCTTGCAACAAGATCACCCATCTCATCAACCGAGCTTTGGAGTCCTTTTTCCTCATCAGATAACGAAGCGCCGCATGATCTATGTGGACAATAACGTTTGCACCCATCAAGTACGGGCATAACTTCTTAATTGCAAACACAATAGTAAGGAGCTCTTTCTCTGTAACAGTATAGTTGACTTGGGCACTATTCATGGTCTTACTAGCATAGTTGACCGGATAAAATTTTTTGTTGATTTGTTGCCCCAAAACATCCCCAACTTCTACGTCACTTGCATCACACATGAGTTAAAAAGGCACACTCCAATTTGGAGCGGTGATGATGGGAGTAGTTGTCAACTTGAACTTTAACAATTCAAAAGCTCTCATGAAATCATTGTTGAAGTTAAACTTAGCATCCTTCTCAAGAAGCTGGCACAAATGGTTCACCACCTTAGAGAAATCTTTGATGAAACGCCAGTAAAACCTCGTGTGGCCTAAGGAACTCCGCACATCCTTCACCGAAGTTGGAGGTGGAAGTTTAGAAATCACCTCAATCTTTGACTTGTCAACTTTAATTCCATTCTTTGAGATTTTGTGGCTAAGGACAATGCCTTCCTCAACTATGAAATGGTATTTCTCCCAATTGAGCAACAAATTAGTTTCTTCACATCTAGCAAACACTTTGTCCAAATTTTCAAGACAATCATCAAAAGAATCTCCAACCACCGAGAAGTCATCCATGAAAACTTCAAGGTAGTCCTCTACCATGTCCGTGAAGATAACCATCATACACCTTTAAAAAGTCACCGGTGCATTGCATAAACCAAATGACATCCGCTTGAAGGTGAAAGTACCATAGGGACATATAAAAGTTATTTTCTCTTGTTCTTCCGGAGCAATAAAAATTTGGTTGTAGCTCGAATACCCATCAAGAATTCAATAGAAGGCACGGTCGGCCAATCTGTCGAGCATTTGATCTAAGAAAGGAAGTGGTAAGTGATCATTTCTTGTGACTTTGTTGAGCTTGCGATAGTCCATACACACCCTCCAACCCATCACCGTTCTTGTAGGAATCAACTTATTCTTGTCATAGATGACCACCGTCATGCCCCTTTCTTTGGGACACATTGAATTAGAGAATTCCACGAACTATCGGATATGGGGTAGACAACCCCCGACATCCAACCACTAGATAATCTCCTTTTTGATAACTTCTTGCATAGCCTTACTGAGTCTCCTTTGATGTTCAATAGATGGTTTGGCGCCATCCTCCAATTTGATCTTTTGCATGCAAAAGGTGGGGATTATCCCCCAAATATCCGCCAAGGTCCACCCAATAGCCTTCTTCCTCTTTTGTAGCACCGCCAATATAGAATCTACCTACACGTTAGTCAAACAAGAGAAAAGAATAACCGGTAAAGTAGAACAAGGACCAAGAAATTCATACCGAAGATGTGGAGGCAATGTCTTCAACTCCAAGGTAGGAGGCTCTTCAATAGAAGGCTTCGTAGGAGGAGTTTACCTATTTTCATGATCCAAGGACAATTTTCGGGGTGCATAGTTATACGACCCCATTCCTTGCAAAGAGTTCACACATTCCATGAAGCCATCTATCTCGTCATCATCAAAGTTGAGCAAGAAAGCCTCCAACATATCACCAATATTGATTGTTGAACTTGTTTCATCAACAATAACATCGGTCACCAGGTCCACAAAAGAACACACCTCATTGCTATTTGGTTGCCGCATGAACTTACACACATACCACTTTTTCATCACCAACCCGGAATGTAAGTTCTTCGACTTCAATATCACAAAAATCCTTCCCCGTAGCAAGGAAAAGTCTACCAAGAATAATTGGCACTTCATAATCAACCTCACAATCTAGAATAACAAAATCCGCCGGAATAATGAATTTATCAACACGAACCAAAACATCTTCAATCACACCAAAGGCTTCTTCATGGTACGATCGAACATTTGCAATCTCATAGAGGTAGGTCTTGGTTTCCCAATTCCCAAAGTCTTGAAAACTGAATAGGGCATCAAATTGATACTTTCCCCAAGATCACAAAGAGCTTTAGCAAACTCGGTACTTCCAATTGTACAAGGAATTGTGAAAGTATCGGGATCCTCCAACTTAGGAACCATTGAGTGCACAATCGCACTCACTTGATAAGTGACTTTAATGGCTTCAAAATTCATTGACCGCTTCATTGTCACAAGATTTGTTCCAAAGCTTCAACTAATGGCACATTTATTGAGAGACTCTTCATCATTTGAATGAACTTCTTGAATTGATTCTCACCATTTTGCTTGGCAAGTCTTTGAGAGTATGGAGGTGGAGGCTTAGGCAATGGTGCCTTAGCCTTTTGCACTACCAGCTCTGGTATGTCAATAATGTGTTCCCTAGATGGGTTCACCTCCTCTCGAATCTCTTCCACACTATCATCAATATCAATTCGAACTTCATTATTAGGTGGCACCATATTGTTTAGGAGCTCCTCTTCTTGCATCACTTTCTCATCATCAACAAGTTACCTTTGACTTAAGGTGGGTGCATTCCTACCTCTTCCACTTCTTGTGATAACCGCCATGGCATGCACCGTGTTTTTTCCACTATTTGGGTTTACCACCGCATCACTTGGTAGTGCCCCCTTAGGATCAGAATTTAGTGCTTGAGAGATTTTCCCCATTTGAACTTCTAGATTATGGATTGATGTGTTGTGTGAGGCAAGTTGGGAATCCGAATCGGCATTCTTTTCCACCATTTGCTTTAACATATGTTCAATATGCCCCATCTCGTTGTTTGAAGAACTTGAACCATGCGAGGGATAAGGAGGTGGGTTGCTCGATTATTGATACATCAGGGGCCTTTGAAAACCCGACCCCTAGTTTCCTTGATTGTTGTTCCATCCGCCTTGATTGTTACCCACCCCCAATTTCCTTGGTTATTTCCACTCTAATTTCCTTGATTGTTGTTGTTATGCCAATTCCCTTGATTGTTATTTCCGCTCCAATTGCCTTTACTGTTATATTTTCAATTGCCTTGATTGTTTTGAGGTTGCCATTGTTGTTGGTTTGTGCCTTGGAAATTATTTCTTTGCCCTTTAAAATTGTTCACATATTGCACCTCCTATTCTTGTTCATTTTAGGAATCATCTTGCTCAAAACTACCATTTTCTTGAACATAGTTCTCCAGTTTATTTTGCACTTGTGAACCCTTGGTCCTCCTCTTGTTCACCATCATGTTCACTCCCTCTATGGCATTGACTTGCTTGGGATTTTGCACTTGATTCAGTTGGGCCTTTTCTAGTTGCATCATGGTGGTTGTCAATTCGACAATGGCTTGCCTATGGTCTTACAATTCTTTGTGAAGGTGGATCATGTTTGGATTACCTTTTGGAACATTGTCCCGGGATTGCCAAGCCGATAACGTTTTCGCCATCTCATCCAAAATCTCACATGCCTCTGCATAAGGCGTAGTCATGAAGTTCCCACCGGCAACTTGATTCACTACACATTGGTTGGTTGTATTAATCCCATGATAGAAGGTTTGTTGAATCATGTTTTCCGTCATATCATTGTTGGGACATTCCTTGACCATAGTTCTATAGCGTTCCCATATCTCGTGTAGTGGTTCATTCGACTCTTGCTTGAATGCCAAAATCTCATCTCAAAGTGTAGCCATGTGCCTGGGAGAGAAGAAATTAGAAATCAACTTATCCGCCAACTCATCCCAAGTGTGAATTGAATGGTTCGGCAATCGTTCCAACCAATCTAAAGCTTGCCCCCGTAGAGAGAAGGGAAAAAGCCTTAGCCTCAATGTATCCTTGGAGACATTCGTTTGTCTTTGTCATGTCCCGAAATTTTCTACCGACGGGACCGTGATGGCGCCTAACATTTCACTTGCCAAGCAAGCCAACGTTAGAGAATCATTAAACCAATTCCTTATTTCCATTCAGTAAATAACAATAATTAACTAAAATAAAATATAATAAGTGCGGAATATCATAAAGCTGTATTAATTAATACCACCCGGATCTGGAGTCACAATTCACGAGCATTCTAGAATTTACTACGAGTAAGAGTCTGAAAGAAATACAACTGTCTGAATGAAAGAAAACAGTAGGACATAAAAGATAAACGGAGACTTCAAGGTCTGTGAACGCCGACAATCTGCCTTGAGTCTCCGGACAACGGACTAGTAGCAATCTCGATCAACCTGAGCCGGTATCAAAATCTGCACAGAAAGTGCAGAGTGCAACATCAGTACAACCGACCCCATGTACTGGTAAGTGTCAAGCCTAACCTCGACGAAGTAGTGACGAGGCTAAGGCAAGGCACCTACAAATCAACTTGTACAATTTAACAGTGTTTACGCAAATAACATGAATGAAGAACTAAATAGGAAATGTCGGGAGGGGAAACATACTGAGGGGAATACAAGATAAAGAACTACAACAGAATGATCACCGGAGCAGTCAATATACCATGAATCAATAGGAATAGTGAATACAGTAAGGAAAAATGCACGCCATCACCCTTCGTGCTTTTACTCTCAATCTCACCAAAAAATTAATAGAAACGACACGGCATCACCCTTCGTACTTTTACTCTCATATCATGGCACGACATCACCCTTCGTACAATAACACTCACAATATGGCACGACATCACCCTTTGTGCATTAACACTCACAATATGGCACGACATCACCCTTCGTGCATTAACACTCTCCCTTACCATAATGCAATGCATAAATAACAACAGGGAGACAGAATAACAAGTTCAAACCTTACTTCAATATTTAGTTCCATAATATCAATATCAACTTTGAAATAAAAACTCAATTATCACTATAAAATCCGTAAACATGATAAGAACGATAAATTGAACAATACTAGCATAACACGTAGCAATTTGACCTAGAAAAAGACTATATAACAAAAACAGAGAAACATGGAAAAACAGGTAAATTGGGCGGCGCATAAGTACTCGTCACCTCATATATACGCCGCTCACATGGATTTTACTTAGCAAGTAATCTAAGGTTCCTAATTCCCTCAAGTCAGGGTTAGACACAACACTTACTTCACTCCGAAGGCCACTTAATTCTCAATCACAACTTTTCCTTTGGAATTCACCTCCAAACCACTCGTATCTATTCAAAAATGACTCAATAATATCAAATGTTGCTAAAGGAATCAATTATATTGCATAAATTAAATTTCCCAATTTTTCCTCCAAAAAGTCAAAAAATCGACCTCGGGCCCGCTTGGTCAAAACTCGAGGTTAAGACCAAAATCCTTTTACACATTCACCCCCGAGCCCGAATATGTAATTAGTTTTGGAATCCGACCCCAAATCAAGGTCTGAATCCCCAAATTTCCGAAATTTCTAGTTTCTACCCTAACCCCTAATTCTACCATGAAAACTCTAGATTTTTGGTTGACAATTCAAGGAATGTAATGGGTAATTGAAAAAGAATGGTTTAAAATCACTTACCAACATATTGGGGAAGAAAATGACTCTTAAAAATCACCTCAACCCGTTTGGTTCTTGAAAAATGTTGAAGAAATGGCTTAAACTTGTGTTTGATTCTGTTTTATGCACCGGGCGACAGTGTGCATCGCGTTCGCGAGGCCACTGTCGCGTTCGCGAAGGGAACTGACTGCCAAGCCTTCACGTTCGCGAGACCCAACTCACGTTCGCGATGGTTACTCCCCCCTGGCCTTCGCATTCGTGAGACGTTGCTCGCGTTCGCTATGAAGGAATGACCAAACCCCCCCCCCCCCCCAGGTCCCCACATGCTTCGCATTCGCGTTGAGCCGGTTGCGTTCGCGAAGGGTAAATCCCCCATCACTTCGCATTCGCGACCATGCCTTTGAGTTCGCGAAGAAGGAGTCTCAGCCTCATCAGGTTACTCTTCGCATTCGCAAGAGGACCTTCGCGAACGCGAAGAAGGATATGACAGATACCAGAATCTGCAGAAAACCAGATTTTTCCCAAGTCGAAAACATCCTGTGGCCTATCTGAAACTCACCCGAGACCTCGGGGCTCCAAACCAAACATGCACACAAGTCTAAAAACATCATACAGACCTGCTCGCGGAATCAAATCGCCAAAATAACACCTAGAACTCTAAATTTAGCACCAATTCAAATGAAATTGTCAAGAACACTTTAAAATTTCTATTTTCTCAACTGGGCGTTCGAATCAGGTCAAATCAACTCTGTTTCTCACCAAATTTCACAGACATGTCTTAAATATCATAATGAACCTGTACCGGACTCCAGAACCAAAATACAGACCCGATACTAACAATGCCAAATATCAATCAATTCTTAAAAACAAATAATTTCCAAACTTTTAATTTTCATCAAAAATTCATATCTCAAGCTAGGAACCTCCAAATTCGATTCCGGGCATACGCCCAGGTCCCATAATTTGATACGAACCTACCGGGACCGTCAAAGCACAGATCTGGACCAGTTTACCAAAAATGTTGACCAAAGTCAACTAAAATCAACTTTTAAGGCAAACATTCTTATTTTCATTAGATTTCAACATAAAAGCTTTCCGGAAACCTAGCCGAACTGCGCACGCAAATCGAGGAGGGTAAAAATGAGATTTTTAAGGCTTAAGAGCGCAGATTCTAGTTCTAAAACATAAGATGACCATTTGGGTCATCACATTCTCCATCTCTAAAACAACCGTTCGTCCTCGAACGGACATAGAAAAATACCTGGGCTGGTGAAAAGGTGGGGATATCTACTCCGCATATCGGACTCGGACTCCCAAGTAGCTGCCTCAATAGGCTGACCTCTCCACTGCACTCGAACTGAAGGGTAGCTCTTTGATATCAACTGGCGAACTTGCTGGGCTAGAATTGCCACCGGCTCCTCCTCGTAAGTCAAATTCTTGTCCAACTGGACAAAGCTGAAATCTAACACATGGGACGGATCGCCGTGATACTTTCGAAGCATGGACACATGGAATACCAGAGGAATAACTAATAAACTAGGTGGCAACGCAAGCCTGTAAGCCACATCTCCCACTCTCTCCAGAATCTCAAAAGATCCGATATACCTAGGGCTCAACTTGCCCTTCTTTCCGAACCTCATTACACCCTTCATGGTTGATACCCGAAGTAACACGCTCTCTCCGACCATGAGTGCAACATCACGAACTCTACGGTCAGCATAACTCTTCTGCCTGGACTGAGCTGTGCGAAGTCGATCCTGAATAATCTTGACCTTATCCAAGGCATCCTGTACTAAATCTGTACCCAATAACCGAGCCTCCCTCGGCTCAAACCACCCAACTGGTGACCTACACCGTTTACCATATAATACCTCATAGAGAGCCATCTGAATTCTCGACTGGTAGATGTTATTGTAGGCAAACTTTGCTAATGGAAAAAACTGATCCCAGGAACCTCCAAAGTCAATAACACAGGCGTGGAGCATATCCTCCAAGATCTGAATAGTACGCTCGGACTTCCCGTCCGTTTGAGGATGAAATGTTGTGCTCAACTCAACCCACGTACCCAACTCACGCTGAACTACCCTCCAAAAGTGCGAGGTAAACTGCGTACCTCGATCAGAAATGATAGACACAGGCACACCGTGAAGACGGACGATCTCACGAATATAAATCTCTGCCAACCGCTCCGAGGAATAGGTAACTGCCACAGGAATGAAATGCGCTGACTTAGTCAGCCTGTCCACAATGACCCAAACTGCATCGAACTTCCTCTGAGTCCGTGGGAGTCCAACAACAAAGTCCATAGTGATACGCTCCCACTTCCACTCAGGAATATCTAACCTCTGAAGTAAACCACCAGGTCTCTGATGCTCACACTTTACCTGCTGGAAATTTAGGCACCGAGCTACATAGGTAACTATGTCCTTCTTCATTCGCCTCCACCAATAATGCTGCCTTTAGTCCTGATATATCTTAGCGGCGCCCGAATGAATAGAATACCGGGAACTGTGGGACTCCTCAAGGATCAACTCACGAAGTCCATCCACATTAGGCACACAATTACGACCCTGTATCCTCAAAACTCCGTCATCTCCAACAGTAACCTGCTTGGCACCACCGTGCCGCACTGTGTCTCTAAGGACAAGTAACCGAGGATCGTTATCCTGCCGATCTCTGATGCACTCAAATAAAGAAGACCGAGCAACTGTACAAGCTAGAACACGTCTGGGCTCAGAAACATCTAACCTCACGAACTGGTTGGCCAAGGCCTGAACATCCAATGCAAGTGGTCTCTCACCAACTGGAATATATGCAAGGCTACCCATACTGACTGACTTTCTACTCAAAGCATCAGCCACAATATTGTCCTTCCCGGGATGATACAATATGGTGATATCATAGTCTTTCAATAGCTCCAGCCACCTCCTCTGCCTCAAATTGAGTTCCTTTTGCTTGAACAAATACTGCAAGCTCCGATGATCAGTGAATACCTCACATGGCACGCCGTAAAGGTAGTGCCTCCAAATCTTCAGCGCGTAAATAATGGTTGCCAGCTCTAGATCATGAACAAGGTAATTCTTCTCGTGAACCTTCAGCTGTCATGGAGCATATGCAATAACCTTGCCACCCTGCATCAATACCGCACCCAGACCAGTACGAGATGCGTCACAATATACTGTATAGGATCCTGATCCTATGGGTAACACCAATACCTGTGCCGTAGTCAAAGCTGTCTTGAGCTTCTGAAAGCTCGCTTCACACTCATCTGACCACCTGAACGGGGCACCCTTCTGGGTCAATCTGGTCAACGAGGCTGCAATGGATGAAAATCCCTCCATAAATCGACGGTAATAGCCTGCCAAACCCAGAAAACTACGGATCTCTTTAGTTGATGTGGGTCTAGGCCAATTCTAGACTGCCTCAATCTTCTTAGGATCTACCTGAATACCCTCTAATGATACAACGTGACCCAGGAAAGCAATTGAACTCAACCAAAACTCACATTTTGAGAACTTAGCATATAATTGGCTGTCTTTCAGAGTCTGAAGAATGATCCGAAGGTGCTGGTCATGCTCCTCTCGACTGTGGGAGTAGATCAAGATATCATCAATAAACACAACCACAAAGAAACCCAAGTAGGGTTTGAACACCCAGTTAATCAAATCCATGAATGCTGCTGGGACATTTGTCAGCCCAAATGACATCACTAGAAACTCATAATGCCCATACCAAGTCCGAAAAGCTATCTTAGGAACATCGGATGCCCTAATCCTCAACTGATGATAGCTAGATCTCAAATCAATCTTTGAAAACACCTTGGCACCCTGAAGCTGATCAAATAAATCATCTATCCTCGACAGTGGATACTTGCTCTTGACAGTGACTTTGTTTAACTGCCGATAATCTATACACTTCCTTATCGATCCATCTTTCTTCTTCACAAACAATACAGGTGCACCGTAGGGAGAGATACTAGGTCTAATGAAGCCCTTATCCAGCAAATCTTGTAACTGCTCCTTCAATTCTTTCAACTCTGGCGGGGCCATGCGATATGGCGGAATGGAAATAGGCTGAGTGCCCGGAGCCAAATCAATATCCCTATCGAGTGGCATCCCCGGCAGGGCTGCAAGAACCACCTCTGGAAACTCACGAACAACCAGCACCGAATCTATGGAAGGAACTTCCAAACTAGAATCACGGACATAAGCCAAATAAGCTAGACACCCCATCTCGACTATATGCCGAGCCTTCACATAAGAGATAACCCTGCTGGCAAAATGGCCAAGATTCCCTCTCCACTCTATTCGAGGCAACCCCTGCAAGGCTAAGGTCACCGTCTTGGTGTGACAATCTAATATAGCATGATAAGGTGACAGCCAATCCATACCCAGTATGACATCAAAATCAACCATGTTGAGAAGTAGAAGATGTACACGAGTCTCAAGACTCCCAATGGTGACCACACACGAATGATAAACACGATCTACAACAATAACATCTCCCACTGGTGTGGACACATACACAGGAACACTCAAAGAATCACGGGGCACAACCAAATAGGAAGCAAAATAGGAAGACACATAGGAGTAAGTAGATCCCGGATCAAATAGAATTGAAGCATCTCTACTGCAAACTGAAACAATACCTGTGAGAACAACGCCCGATGACTTAGCCTCAAGCCTGGTTGGGAAAGCATAACACCGGGGCTGGGCCCCACCACCATGATCTACGTCCCTGGGACGACCTCTAGCTGGCTGGTCTCAACCTCTAATGACATGACCTCCACCTCTAACTGTCTGGCCCCTGCTTCTGGCTGCCTGACCCCTACCTCTGGCTGGCTGAGCAGGTGGTGCAGCAACTGGTGTCGGAACTATCGCACGAGAACTCTGATGCTGTGAGCTACCCATTGCCCGAGGCAAAATCTGGCAATGTGCCTCGGATCACCACAAGTATAACATAACCTCGGCTGCTGTGACTGCTGACCCTGAAACTGACCCTGTCGACTTAAATAACCACACTGATAACTCTGGAGTGGAGGTTCACTAATATGAGTTGGTGGTGCACTGTAGGCTAGCTGGTCGGAATAATGCATCTGAGGGCCACAACCACCTGAGGCACCGTGGGATGCCTGGAGCGCTGAATGAAACGGCCTGGGAGGATGGCCTCTACCAAAAGTACTCTTGCCTCTAGATGAGGCACCGCTAAACTCACCGTAATGACGATGCCTCTTGTCATACCCCTGACCTCCTTGAGTAAGAACCATCTCGACTCATCTGGCGACATTAGCAGCCACCTAAAAAGAAATCTCACTCCCAGTCTCCTTAGCCATCTGTAATCTGATAGGCTGAGAAAGTCCATCAATAAACCTCCTCACCCTCTCTCTCTCGGTGGGAAGCAGAAGAATGGCATGACGGGCCAAATCCACAAAACGGGTCTCATACTGAGTAACAGTCATACTGCCCTGCTAGAGACGCTCAAACTGACGGCGACGCTCCTCTCTCAATGTGATAGGCAGAAACTTCTCTATGAAGAGCCGAGAGAACTGGTCCCAAGTAAGAGCAGGCGACCCAGCTGGTCTGGTCAACAAGTAATTTCTCCACCATTTCTTGACGGAACTAGTCATCTAAAATACAGCATAATCGACCCCATTGGTCTCCACTACACCCATGTTCCGTAGAATCTCGTGACAACTGTCAAGATACTCCTGGGGGTCCTCTGGAGGAGCACCACTGAAGTGAACAGGAAAGAGCTTGATAAACCTGTCTAATCTCCATAAAGCTTCAGAAGACATAGCTGGCCCATCTCCGACCTGTCCCGCAATAATCGGCTAAACTAATCCAATTGGCTGAGCTACTGGAGCCTAATACTGGGGAGCTATCTGCTCCGGAGCGAGAGTGGTAGGAGTCTGGGCTCCTCTTCCAGCGTGAGAGACTGCTGGTGCCATGGGAAATGCGCCAGTCTAGGCCACACTCTCCATAAAGCCCACCAAACGGACAAAAGCATCCTGAAGTACTGGGGTAGCAATGAACCCCTCCGGAACTTGAGCTGGTACGACAGGAACAATATGGGCTGGAACCTCCTTGTCAATCTTTATCTGAGGCTCCACTGCTGGGGCTGCTGCTCGGGCCCTAGGCTGAGCCCTGCCTCTGCCTCGGCCTCGACCTCTGCCCCGCATAGGAGCAGTCACTGGAGGCTCTGGCTGCTGCTCAGCTGAGTAAGTGGTACGTGTTCTCGCCATCTGCGAGAGAATAAGAGTAGAAGAGTTCAACTAGTATTGAGAAAGCAAAATCGCACGATAAAGAAGAATAGAAGTAAAATTTGTTCCTAAAATTCATAGCCTCTGGAAGATAAGCACAGACGTCTCCGTACCGATCTTCCAGACTCTACTAAGCTTTCTCGTGAATCGTGAGACCTAGGCAACCTAGTGCTCTGATACCAACTGTCACGACCCGAAATTTCCCACCGACGGGACCGTGATGACGCCTAACATTTCACTTGCTAGGCATGCTAACGTTCGAGAATCATTAAGCCAATTCCTTATTTCCATTCAGTAAATAACAATAATTAACTAAAATAAAATATAATAAGTGCGGAATATCATAAAGTTGTATTAATTACTACCACCCGGAACTGGAGTCACAATTCACGAGCATTCTAGAATTTACTACAAGTAATAATCTGAAAGAAATACAACTATCTGAATGAAAGAAAACAGTAGGACATAAAAGATAGACAAGGACTTCAAGGTTTGTGAATGCCGACAGATCTACCTTGAGTCTCTGGACAGCGGACCAGTAGCAAATCTCGATTAACCTGAGCCGGTATCAAAATCTGCACAGAAAGTGTAGAGTGCAGCATCAGTACAACCGACCCCATGTACTGGTAAGTGTCGAGCCTAACCTCGATGAAGTAGTGACGAGGCTAAGGCAAGGCACCTACAAATCAACCAGTACAATTTAACAGTGTATACGCAAATAACATGAATGAAGAACTAAACAGGAAATGTCGGGAGGGGAAACATACTGAGGAGAATACAAGATAAAGAACTACAGCAGAATGATCACCGGAGCAGTCAATATACCATGAATCAACAGGAATAGTGAATACAGTAAGGAAAAATGCACGACATCACCCTTCGTGCTTTTACTCTCAATATCACCAAAATATTAATAGAAACGACACAGCATCACCCTTCGTGCTTTTACTCTCATATCATTGCACGACATCACCCTTCATGCATTAACACTCACAATATGGTACGACATCACCTTTTGTGCATTAACACTCACAATATGGCACGACATCACCCTTCGTGCATTAACACTCCCCCTTACCATAATGCAATGCATAAATAACAACAGGGAGACATAATAACAAGTACAAACCTTACTTCAATATTTGGTTCCATAATATCAATCTCAACTTTGAAATAAAAACTCAATTATCACTAGAAAATCCGTAACATGATAAGAACGATAAATTGAACAATACTAGCATAACACGTAGCAATTTGACATAGGAAAAGACAATATAACAAAAACAGAGAAACATGGAAAAACAGGTAAATTGGGCGGCGCATAAGTACTCGTCACCTCATATATACGCCGCTCACATGGATTTTACTTAGCAAGTAATCTAAGGTTCCTAATTCCCTCAAGTCAGGGTTAGACACAACACTTACTTCGCTCCGAAGGCCACTTAATTCTCAATCACAACTTTTTCTTTGTAATTCACCTCCAAACCACTCGTATCTATTCAAAAATGACTCAATAATATCAAATATTGCTAAAGTAATTAATTATATTGCATAAATTAAATTTCGCAAATTTTCCTCCAAAAAGTCAAAAAATCGACCCCAGGCCCGCTTGGTCAAAACCCGAGGTTCAGACCAAAATCCTTTTACCCATTCAACCTTAAGCCCGAATATGTAATTAGTTTTGGAATCCGACCTCAAATCGAGGTCTAAATTCCCAAATTTTCGAAATTCCTAGTTTCTACCCTAACCCCTAATTCTACCATGAAAACTTTAGATTTTTGGTTGATAATTCAAGGAATGTAATGGGTAATTAAAAGAAAATGGTTTAGAATCACTTACTAACACTTTGGGGAAGAAATTGACTCTTGAAAATCAACTCTACCCATTTGGTTGTTGAAAAATGTTAAAGAAATGACTTAAACCCGTGTTTGATTCTGTTTTATGCACTGGGAGACAGTGTGCATCGCGTTCGCGAGGCCACTGTCGCGTTCACGGAGGGTACTGACTGCCAAGCCTTTGCGTTCACGAGACCCAGCTCGCGTTCGCGATGGTTACTCCCCCCTGGCCTTCGCGTTCGCGAGACGTTGCTCGCATTCGCGATGAATGAAGGACCAACCCCCCTCCCTCCCAGGTCCCCACATGCTTTGCGTTCGCGAAGGGTAAATCCCCTATCACTTCGCGTTCGCAACCAGGCCTTTGCGTTCGCGAAGAAGGAGTCTCAGCCTCATCAGGTTACTCTTTGCGTTCGCGAGAGGACCTTCGCGAACGAGAAGAAGGATATGACAGACACCAGAATCTGCAGAAAACCAGATTTTTTCCAAGTCCAAAACATCCCGTGGCCTATCCGAAACTCACCCGAGCCCTCGGGGCTCCAAACCAAACATGCAAACAAATCTAAAAACATCATACGGACATGCTTGCGCAATCAAATCGCCAAAATAACACCTAGAACTCTAAATTTAGCACCAATTAAAATGAAATTCTCAAGAACACTTTAAAATTTCTATTTTCTCAACTGGACGTCCGAATCACGTCAAATCAACTTCGTTTTCACCAAATTTCACAGACATGTCTTAAATATCATAATGAACATGTACCGGGCTCCGAAACCAAAATACGAACCCGATACTAACAATGCCAAATATCAATCAATTCTAAAAAATAAATAATTTCCAAAGGTTTAATTTTCATCAAAAATTCATAACTCAATCTAGGGACCTCCAAATTTGATTTCGGGCATACGCCCAGGTCCCATAATTTGATACGGACCTACCAAGACCGTCAAAGCACAGATCCGGACCCGTTTACCAAAAATGTTGACCGAAGTCAACTAAAATCAACTTTTAAGGCAAAAATTTTTATTTTCATTAGTTTTCAACATAAAAGCTTTCAAAAAATCTGCCCTGACTGTGCACGCAAATTGAGGAGGGTAAAAATGAGATTTTTAAGGCTTAAGAGCGCAGATTCGAGTTCTAAAACATAAGACGACCTTTTGGGTCATCACAGTTTTCTCCCCCAACAAGTATCCACAAACCCCTGCAAATGTTTGTATGCATTTTGTGTTGGAGCACCAGTGAAGAAACCCCGTTGCTCAAGCAAAGTGAGCATCACATTGGTGATTTGGAAGTTGCCTGCCCTAATAAAGGGAGGGACTATTGCACTTGCATATCCTTCATTGGGTAAATCCGGTTTGGAGCCGCTCGTGGTGGAGGTGGGGGTGGAGCGGGTACATTGTCATGAGGCACCCAACCTCTTCGGTTGGCTTGAGGTTCAAGAGGTACCTCCTCAACTTTCTCATCATCGACGTCCATATCCCCCAAAGGCATATTTTCGAGATCATTGTTTTCCTCCATGGTTGTACCTAAAATTGTTTCACACAAGTTAGTAACACGGAAGGAAAAAAAGAAATTCTAAAAACAAACCCAATTATATAGCTAACACCGTTTTAATTCCCCGGCAACGACGCCAAAAATTGGCGTCATCCACAATACACATCAATAAGAGATATGATACGGTCGTATGCAATATAAACTACCCAACTACGAGTCGGGGTCGAATCCACAAGGAGTTATAAGGGGTGTTAGGAGTATATACTTGAAGAAAGCGAATGGATTAACTAAATTTGCACTTCCACAATGAGTTTTGATTTCTACTTCTACTATTACTCTAACAATTGTAATCTAAGTAAAAGAAACTAGAAATGAATGATTGTTTTTGATATTTTCCAAATAGTTTAAAAGGCTAGGGATGTGACCATGGCCTAGGTTTTCGCCTAATGGGCTAAATACGTTAATACTTGTTTTGTTGATTGGGGTGTATTATGTCTCTCAACTCTAAGTTACCCACTCAATACCTCTCGGTCAAAAAGTAATTTTGTCCAATTTGGCTTTCTCAAGCTCAAATGGGTATCAAACAAAATAGTTGATATGAGCTCGTCGGGTTTTTACTATCTCTAGTTTGAACCCTTTAATTAGGCTAGTCGATCTCTCAATTAACCCAATACCTTGTTAGCCAAGTTATCCTAGACTAGGTCCCTCTTGACTGCAAAGTATCCTCTGCGGCCGCACAATTCTTGTGCGGTCCGCACTTCTACAAGGCGCCGGGACTTGGTCTTCTGCACACTCTCTGAACTTGGAATTATATGTCAGTGCAGACCCTGCTTTGTGGCCGCACAATTCATGTGTGGTCCACACATTTGTCAAAATCCTGTTGAGTTCTTTAGCTTGGTTTTCAGCCGTAGATGGAATTCTGTGGTCCGCACTTTCCTCTACGGCCGCAGAAATCCTTTTACGGACCGCACTTCTTTGCTTTTAGTCCTTTATTTCCTTGTGATTCGGAACACTCCTTTTTGAGTCGAATTTCATAATGGGAGACCAAACTTCCAACATTCATGAAATTTGAATAATTGTATTAAATCAATACTTTCGGACTAAAACAAAAGTAAAAAGATGCTAATAAGTAGTCAAAATTCCTACTTATCGGAGCTTACCTTAGCTCGCATGTTGAACCTCTACCCCCAAGATATTTTGTGGGGGGAGTAATAAACTTTAGTAAATGTGGCCACCATGATTTGCTTACCAATATGGATGATGACAACGACCGCTGATGGATGGAGCGGTTAGTTGTTGTTGCCACCAGGGATATCATCCCGGCCACAAGTCCATCATTCCCTAAGTCATGGACTCGTGCACGTAAGTTCAACGTCTGTCTTTTCTCTTAAAAAGTTTGTTTCGTGTTGATATTGATCCTTCTCTTTTCATTATTTCAACAACTGGGTGGACACCACCAAGGGTTGAAGGCTTGGACCAGTGGGTTTAAAATATTCTGGACATTACCACGCCTAAGAGCCGTCGGTGGAAAGAACTGACCCCCAAATACGGGTGGAAGGCCAAAAATCATGGTAAGTTGACTCGCGAAACTAATCTTGTCTTTATCTCATTTTTGTGTATAAGAAAATTGGTTAACTTATTTTTTCGTTGAATTCTGGTCTTCCACAGGGCTCCATTACCGTCCCCTAGGAGGATGTTTTGGCTGATCCCGCAGAGTCTGCAAGGTTGCTGAAGGAGACCTTCACCCGAACAGGTGCCATCAAATCCGCTTTCGGTGCAAGTGCTTCCTCTCAGAGTCCCCGACTGGAGAGCAAGCAACCAAAATCCGTCGCTCCTCCTCAGCTGAGGGAAAAAATAAAAAGGTAAAGAATGCCGCGCCCGAGCCACCCGCAGCCACTATGGTGATATATAATGATGGGGAAGCCAGTGATGAAGGGGCTTCCCTATAGAGGAGATGAAAACCTTCATCCGTTCAACAGAATGCTCAATTTGAAGAGCTTATAACACAAATCGAGGACGACACCCAAGCGCTCTAGAAAGAGTGTAACCTAGTGGGTTCAGAAAATTCTGGACTTTACCATGCATGAGAGCCGTCGGTGGAAAGAACTGGCCCCTAAATACAGGTGGAAGGCCAAAAATCATGGTAAGTCGACTCGCGAAACTAATCTTGTCTTTATCTCATTTTTATGTATAAGAAAATTGGATAACTTCTTTTTCCGTTGAACTCAGGTCTTCCGCAAGGCTCTGTTACCATCCCCGAGGAGGATGTTTTGGCTGATCCCGCAGAGGCTGCGAGGTTGTGAATGAGGCCTTCACGCGAACAAGAGCCATTGAATCCGCTTTCAGTGCAAGTGCTTCCTCTCCGAGTCCCCGGCCGGAGAGCAAGGAACCAAAAAGGCGACGCTCCTCCTCGACCGAGGGCAAAAATAAAAAGGTAAAGAACACCATGCCAGAGCCAGCCGCAACCACTGTAATGATTGATGATGATGGGGAAGCCAATGATGAAGGGGCTTCCCTACAGAGGAGACAACGACCTTCATCAGCTCAACAAAATGCCCAATCTGAAGAGCTTATAACACTAACCTAGGACGACGCCCAAGCACTCTGGGGAGAGTGTGACCTAGTGGAGAATGCCAATTCTCGCTTTTGACCCCAAGTTGCTGCTCCCGGTACTATGAGGCTGAGTACCGGGCCTCTTCCGTCTTCGGTTGATGAGCAACCTACAACCAATACTTCCTTTGCCACAACTGCTTTTCAATCCACAACGCCATCAACTTCATCTCCTTCTATGCTGGTTCCTTCCACGCTTGTCATACCTTCATCACCAGCAATTGCTACATTATCCCCACCGGCCGCAGTCACCTGAGAGGAGGATGTCCCTCCTCCCCAATCCCTAGAGCATGAGAATTTGGGGTACAACTATTCGCCCCCATCTACAGATCCCTAGAGGAGGAGGAGTGTCCCTCTCGGTCTCTACCGAGTGCCATCTACTGTCCCGGCCAGTGGAACTCGCCAATTACTTGAAGCAGTTGGCTTCAGAGAAAGACAAGAAGAAAATACACTCTCTTTTGGAAGAGTGTATGATAAATAATGTTATGCACAACGCAACAACGGTATGGTACTCGTTCTTTTTGCTGTATGTTTTCTCTTGATATGTTATGACAGGATTTCTAACTTGGGTTTTTATTTCGCAGGCCAACTTCCTTACTTCCAAGGGCTTTCAGAAGTTGATCCTTGACTAAGAAAAGCTCACGTCATAGCGGGATCAACTGTTGGTCAAAAGGGACCAAGTTGTTGCTCGCCTCCCGGCACTGGAAGCACAAGCAGCTGAAGCCGGTGAGTTGGAAGCTCAGTTGTAGCAGAGCGAGCAGGATGTGATGGCCCTTAGCTAAGACACCTCCCAGTTAAGCGAACAATTTCAAGAAGCCAATGCTAAATGGTTTGAGGTCCAAAATGTTGTTCTTGCTGTTGCCGAGCATGAGGCTATCTCTACTGAGAGATTGAATAAATTGGAGGCAGCCTTGAAATCTAAAGTTGAAGAGGCTGTTGTTGCTAAAGAGAAGCGTGCCCAGATGGAGGAGAAGTATAAGAGGGTCATGGAATACAATAAAGTTCTTATCTCAACTATCTGTGACCTTGATCTCAGCCTTAGGGCCACAAGATCTAAGCGAGACAACCTTTCGACCAAGGTTAATCAAACTTAAGTCAAAACTCCAGTGCCGAGCGGATTCCCTCATTATTGAGAAAACACATTCTATGTATAGCATGAGGAGAAAAACCTTGGAAGATGCCAAAGCGGGCATCATTGATTTTGATGCCAAAATCGCCAAGGCCCGAGAGCTGAAGTCAAGTGCCCGAAGGCGCCTCCCGGATCGGCCCGATGCAACTGATTCTTCTGGTTCTGGTTTTGAGTTCTCGGGAACTGAGGAGGAATTTGAAGAGGATAATGATAAAGGCCAAGATCTCGAGCCGGCGGCAGATCTGTCTACTTTTCATGGGGGTGAAGATACTTCTCTTACCCCGAGTTTTGGGGATGCAATAGTTTATTTGCTTTCTATCTTTTCCCTTTGTTGTTTACTTTTCATACTTTTGTAGTTGTGCTGCTTGGCACGTTTGTTATATAAAAGTACTTTTCGTTTAAGCATTGCATAAAGTTTACTTTTTTACGTCGAATTATGCGAGGCTTTAGATGTTTTTTCCCCCGATAGAATTTGGGTTCCGGGCATAAATTCTTCCGGAACCAACCCTTTACTGTGAGGGTTTCATAAAAAAGGACCCTCTTATGTTCCAGCACTAGCATTTTAAATACTTGATTAACTTTTAAATGATAAAATTAATTCATCGTTTGGACAAGAAACAAGATAAAAATAAAAGGACTTTATTTTATTCCTTCTATCTTCGAAAGTACATGAGCATTCGTTTTGCTGGAAAGAAATTGCCATTAGTGTTGGCTAATTTGTACAACTTGTTTCTACAGGGTTGTCGCGCAGTCCCCAGTCCCGATGATAAATTTTTCTTCCCGGATTTTGTAGTCCTGGTTTCTGTGAAAATTAGGTTGCTGTATTCTCATATCATTCCCCCTAGTGTTCGAATGCGAAGAGTGCGAATTGGAACACTAGAAGTCTTGCTCCTTTGAAGGTTCCACTAGTGAATGGTTGGATAATCTTTAGTCCGATAGCAAGCTTCATTTCCCGTTAGGAACTTTGCTACCGAGCCAAATATTATCTAACCACCCTAGTGGCTTGTAGTGAAGGGGGACTCGTGAACAGTCGGATAGCTTTTGGTCCGATAGCAAATGTTGTTTCCCATTAGGAACTTTGCTATCAAGCCAAGGACTACCTAACCATCCCATAGTGGTTTTTTGTTTCCATGCCTTGTCATTTAAAGGTCTAATTTCTGCTGATGACGTTTCCTTCGTAGTATGCTTTTCGTTGCCTCCTCATTAAAAACCTTTCCAGAAAAATCCAATTAGGACAAAAACTGGATTGAGGGAAAAAGTGTGCAGCACATACTTTCAGTGTAAGCGATGCCCATCAGCAATAGTACCTTTTGAGGTGTGCCACATTCCAGTTTCTCGGCAATTTTACTCTGTCTTGGTTTTCCAGTTCATATGATACTTTCCCGGTGATAGCTAAAACTCTGTAGGGGTCTTTCCACATCGGGCCCAGCTTCCATGCGTTGAGCTCTTGGGTGTTTCGATTCACTTTCTTAAAACCAATTCTCCTACTTTAAAATAACAGATATTTGCTCTTTGATCATAGTATCTTTCCATTCGTTGTTTCTGGGCCACCATCCTTATGTGCGCCAAGTCCCTGCGTTCGTCAAGAAGCTCTAATTTGACTAGCAATTCTTCGTTATTTGTTTCTTCGTCCGCTCAAAAGTATCTTATGGTAGGTTCTCCCATTTTCACCGGGATCAGAGCTTCTGCTCCGTATACGAGGGAAAAAGGTGTCTCTCCCGTGCTTGACTTGGCCGTTGTCCACTATGCCCATAGCACTCCCGGTAACTCTCCAGGCCACTTCCTTTGGCTGCTTCAAATCTTTTTTTGACGTTTTGAATAATCACCTCATTTGTCGATTCCGCTTGGCCGTTTGTGCTCGGATGGTATGGAGAAGATGTGATGCTTTTGATTTTCAAGTCTTCAAGGTATTTTGTGACCTTTGCGCCTATGAATTATGGCCCGTTTTCGTACAAATTATGTTTTCCCACAGGAAATTGACCACTTTGCGCTCGTTGATCTTCTGATAAGGACCTGATTCAACCTACTTAGAGAAGTAATCAGTTAAAATCAAAAGAAATATTACATTATCGGGAGCCGGTGGCAGCGAACCGACTATGTCCATCCCTTATTTCATGAATGGCCAAGGCGATTATACCGAATGCAATAATTCTACCGGTTGGTGTACTAACGACGTGTGGCGTTGAAACTTGTCACATTTCTAAACAAATGCCTTAGCGTCTTGTTCCATCCGGGGCCAGTATTATTGTAAGACCCCGTGAAAGTTTTCCTTAAAACCGGGGTTCTGTGATGCCAGGGTAGGCGTAGAGGTAAATAATAGTAGATGGGCATTCAGACTTTTTGGATTGAATAGTGTGCTGGGGAGTTGAAGGAAAATATTTGGCAGAAATAGTCATTTCTGCGGCCCATTATGCGGCCGCATAATCACTCTGCGGGCCGCAGAATAGCCGCAAAGTGAGACAGTCTTCTGGGCCATTTTTGATGTCAATTTCGCGGCCCATTTTGCGGGCGGCACTCTGATCGCATATCCATCTTTGGGATTTTGCGGAGGGAGGTTCTGCGATGCATTATGCGATCGCAGAAAAGCTCTGCGGGCTGCATAACGACCGCAGACCTGGACAAATATTTCCAGTTTTTTTTGGCACCAAATTGTGCGGCCAATATGTAGACCGCATATCCATTCTGCAGTCGCATATACGACCGCAGATTCTATCTCGGGGCTTCATTTTTGGGGGTTTTAAAACCCGACCCTATCTCGTTAAAACACATGCCATAGTTCATTTTTGAGCATATTCCTAATATTCTTAGAGTGAGAAAGAGTTCTTAGAGTGGGGGAGCAACCTTCAACCTATTATCTATCAATTCTTGCTCAATTATTGAGGATTAACAAAGAAGTCTTTATCCTA
Source organism: Nicotiana tabacum (assembly GCF_000715075.1). Classification (NCBI taxonomy): domain Eukaryota; kingdom Viridiplantae; phylum Streptophyta; class Magnoliopsida; order Solanales; family Solanaceae; genus Nicotiana; species Nicotiana tabacum. The sequence continues at coordinate 26,774,613 of NC_134093.1, read as the reverse complement.
AAGCTAAGAATCTATGCCCTAGCTCTTAATTTTAAAAATCTACTAAAAGGGGAGTAATTAGAAAGACAATTATTGGGTATGAGGGTTGTTTTCTTGCATGCATGTGTTATTAAAGAATGTGGGAATGTTATGAGCTAAAAATAGTAAAGAGTGAGTTGGGGGATGATGGAATCCTCCATAAAAGGACCTTGAAACCTTAATGCACACCTAGTACTTGATAATATACTCAAATGAGCTAGAATCATGACCATCTTTCTAATTTTGGTTCAATTTATTATATTTCTAAAATAGATCGAAGTTGCTAAGAATTCTGGAACGTTTAGAGTTTAAAGGAAGCTCAATTGAGGTATGTGGGCTAAACCCCCTTCTTCTTAGAATCGAATCCCACGGTGTTCATGTAATTGGTATATGTCCCAAATTGATCATTATAGAATTGGCTATTCCTAATGTGTTTGTGTTGAAGGGTGTATGTTAAATATTTATCCTAAATGCTTTATCATGTCATCTTGCCATTTGAGGATGTGTTCAAAATGTGGAATATGTGCTAAAAATGTTAAGACTTCAAGTCAAGATCGAAATAAAGGTTGTTATGCCAACTTGTATGAAAAGCATCTATATGCCCAAGATTCCCAAATTGCTCGTATATGAATTTAATGTCTTGAATGGAAAGCCTAATTGTTGTTGATAATGATAATGATGCTTGAATGTGGAAAAAGGGAACTGGAATTATGAAATACGGCCAAGTGACAAGAATGACTTTACAATTGTGGCCACTAATGCCAATAAATCGAAAGGATATGAAAGAAGTATGATGTGAGACGATTGACTAAAAAAGGTAATGTCTTGGGTGAGACGGCCTATCCGATCGAGCCGTGATCGGATGCCATGCCGCACACATGGTGGTGACTGTGCTAGAAATGATAATTGAAATTGTGGTTATGGCTGATGTCTCAAATGAGACGACCTAGCCTATTGGGTCGTGATCGGACTCCGTGTAAGAATACAATGGTATTGTGAATTATGGTATATCGACACTAAAGATCACCCAACCTAATAACATGAAAATTGACTTGAAAACTTATGTAATCCTTAACTTGATGTTTTAGTATTATTTGAAGCTCTTATTGAATTCTTGACTGTTCTTCCTTGTATTATTATTCATTCTATTGAGATGGTGTTTAGTTTTACTTACTAGTACTATTTGACAGTACTAACATCCCTTTTGCCGAGGGCGCTGCATCTTTAAATGGATGCAGGTGGTTCCATAGCAGGCAGTGTCGATCAGCGATAGTGGTACATCCTCTTCCCAGCAGACTTGGTGAGCTCCACTTCATCCCTGGGTCACATATTATATCTTTTGTTCATATTATTATCACGTCTCGAGGTATAGCCGGGGCCTTATTGCCAGCACTATTATAGCACTTTTTTGTATCTTTTAGAGGCTCCGTAGACACTATGTGGGTTGTACATGGGTGCTAGAAAAGTCAAACAGATTATGTTGTGTTTTGATCTCTTATTTTACTCGACTCATAAGAATGTGTGTATTTTTGGACTTTAAAATGATGTAACCAATGAGACGATTTTGTATTGTGTATATGAACTTCCTACTGTTTAGTTAATGAAATTATGTCTTCTCCTGATCATGGGTGAGTTGGGTAGAAAGTATCTACAGGCTTGCTCGATCGGGTTCACTCGGTTGAGCGTCGGTTGCGCTTCCCAAGGTTGGGGCGTGACAAGTATCCTGCCCTAACTAACTTTAGCACTAACGAGTCTGCACCCGAGTGATTTCCACAGATTCCTTCGTGAACTTCTCTCATGACATAATTAGCCCCGGAGGCTCCTAAATATTGGGCCAACGGGCCTTGGAACGACTTTATATACAACTGGCCTCCCTAGAAGCTGTAGCGAGATGCTTTGGTGCGGAGTGCCCGGGATGCCTTTGGATCTTCAGGCAGTTTGTTGTACTCAAGATAATCGATGATTTAATTTCTCTAGTCCTAGACCAAATTGGTCTTATTTACTTCATAATAATCGTCCACATCCAATACCAAATGCATGAGCTATACGACCGTACCGGAATCTGACCCCTTCATTTCCGTGGACGAGCCTAGATTGGCCAGTGCGTTTGCTTTTGCGCTTTCTTCTCTCGAGATGTGGGTGATTGACCATTCCGTGAACCGTGCAAGCAGAGTATGGACTTTCACCACATATTGTTTCATGCGTTCCATTTTGGTGTCGAAGATCCCGTACACCTAATTTATTATCAGTTGGGAGTCACATTTGATTTCAATGACCTCGGAGTCTAGTCCCCGGGATGGTTCAAGTCTTGCAATCAAAGCCTCATACTCAACTTCATTGTTAGTTAAGGGAATACTTTTTATAGCCTGCCTCAGGGTTTCCCCCGAGGGCGTAATTAATACTACCCCGAGCCTAGACCTTTTCACGTTGGAAGCTTCATCCGTAAACAAGGTTCAGACTCCTGATGTCATTTCTGACACCATTAATGCTTCTTTGATAGCCAAAGGCATCAGTTCGGGGTTGACTCTAAATGCATACTTTTCGGGGTTCAGCTTCATATTATACTTCCTTATGATGTAAAAAGTTTCTTGAAGGTGTTTCAAATGGTCACCTGCATTCAAAGGCTTAACCAGCATATCATCTATGTAAATATCCGTTGTTTTCCCTATTTTCTTTTTGAACATTTTGTTCATGAGCCTCTGATAAGTGGCTCCGGCATTTTTAATCCCGAAAGGCATCATATTGTAGCAATATGTGCCAAAGTTTGTTACGAACGAACTCTTTTCCTGATTCTCTAGGTTCATTTTGATTTGATTATACCCGGAATAGGCATCGAGGAAGCTCATCAACTCATGCCCGGTCGTTGCATCAATCATTTGATCAATGTTTGGCAATGGGAACGAGTCTTTTGGGCATGCCTTATACAAATCCTTATAATCTTTGCACATGCGGAATATATAATTCTTTTTTGGAAATACTACTATGTTAGCCAGCTAGTTGGGATACTTTACCTCCCGGATTGAACCGATATAAAGCAATCAAGTTACCTCTTCTTTGAAAAACCTGTTTCTGACCTCGGCAATCGGGTGCTTCTTTTGCCTTACCGGTGGGATGTTGGGGTCCAGGCTTAACTTGTGTACGATGACCTCTAGCGGAATACCTATCATATCCGCATGCGACCACGCAAAATAATCAATATTAAATTTAACAAATTCAATAAATCCTGACCTGAGCTCGGGGTTTAATCCTGTCCCCAAGTGAAACTTCCTCTCTAAGAACTTATCGAATAATGCGACTTGTTCGAGTTCTTCCGCTATTTATTTGGTTGCGTCCGTTTCTTCCGGTACCTGGAAATACCTTGGTACTTGATAGGATTCCTATGACACCTCCTCTTTGTTAACTTCATTTGGTTCGAGAGCGGACGTCGGTTCCTATAATTGCTATGCCGCATGTTCCTTCCCTTTGCTGCTGGAAATCGAGACCGCGTTTATTTCCCTTACGCTAGTTGATCTCCTCTTATTTGTTTAATTCCCTTTGGAGTTGGGAATTTCGGGAGTTGATGGTATGTTGATGGCGCAACCTTCATCTCGTGTAGCCATGGTCTGCCAAGAATACTATTGTAGCCCATGTCATCATCTACTACTTCAAACAAGGTAGTCTCCGGGACCCCTTTAATGTTTGTAGGCAGCAAGATCTCCCCTCGGGTTGTCACACTTGCTAAGTTGAACCCGACGAGGAGCTTTGTGGCCGAAATTATGCTTCCGGTTAGCTTGGCTTGTTCTAGCAATCTACATTGAATGATATTGGCTGAACTTCCTAGGTCCACCAAAACACGTTTAATTTTAAAATCTAAAATATTAAGAGAAATTACTAGGGCATTGTTGTACGACAGTAGGTGTCACGCCCCGAACCTAGGAGCGAGACAAGCACCCGGTGCCTCACCTAACCTGGCGTACCAAATTGCGACTAAGGGACTCTGAACACATAATGTCATACTTTGGCCATGGGGCCACCTTGCAAGACAATTTGCGAAGCAAAATATAAAACTGAATGGAAACTAGTGCTAACTAAACATCAATTTAAAGCTAGGCTGAAAAGGCCGTCATAGCTACGACAGCTGACAAACCACCAAATTATACATACCAGGCCTACAAACCCAACATACTGCACTAACCAACAGGATATGTCTACAAGCCTCTACTGATAGATGTATTGTGATCGGAACAGGGCCCCGACCTACCCATATTATATATATAAATACATACATAAGATGCACACAAAAACCTAGACCCGATAACTCCGAAGGATGTGGAGCTTACCGATCAGGCTAAACTCTGGAAACACCTATTGAGGAGGTCTACTCGTCTGTCTATCTGAACCTGCATACATGAAATGCAGCGTCCCCGAAAAAGGGACGTCAGTACGAAATAATGTACCGAGTATGTAAGGCAATAACATAACTGAAAATCGAAACTGAACTGATAATATAATAACTGGAAGTAACTGGGAGTCAAAGATGATCTGGAGATATACTTACCTACTGATAGTGACTAAACTCCTTAAATATAGTAAGTAAAATAATTGTACGGCCTTATAAGGCTCGGTATACTAGGCTATGTATCTCGACCATGCTGGGCTCGCTCATAGGCGCTCGGCCACAGTAGGCTCGGTATATAACTTTCCATCTGATCAGAGGTTGCCCAATAGGGGCCTGCCCATCGATTATAGCTCGATGGTAATGAAAATACTGTAATACTATATATATAGGCTTGCTGCTCTCTTGACTGGAAGAAGACAATACTAAAATTGAATATAGAGTCTCGATAAGGAATAATATTGTAACTTATGAGACTAGAATAGTGTGAATAAATTCATGAATATGAACTTCTCTTTTTGTCTCATTACTAACACATGTAGCTACGAGATCATGCCAAAATGAAGGAAGGCTTAGCCTTAACATACCTTATCACAATCTTTCCAATCACCAAGTTGAACTCACCTCTTCGCACCTTAATCTACAAGAATGATAATAATACTATCGTTAAGTTACGAAAGGTACAACTATCGCACAACGAACGACAAACCTATTTTGTATTAAAACGGGCAGCATCTCTCCTATAATCCTTACTTCCTCCAAATTCAAGATAACACCAACAATACAAGAACAGAACAATAACAACATATATACATCATTTTCCAGCCCTATATACACCATCAAATACTACAAAACAGCCCAACACACCCCAATCTCTTCGTACACAAAACGACCACTGTAGTAGTGTCAAACGACCCGAAAATATTATGACGAACGACCAGCCAACCACCCTACATTTATATGGTGTTTATAAACCCCTTCCTCCTCCAAAACTCCACAAAACAGTAGTAAAACACGCAGCCCAACAGCAACACAAAACAGTCCACAAAACAGTCCGCTACAAGTGAATAACTCGAACTCACGGCTTCCGATCACCGTCCCGTGAGTTCTTACAAGTATAGAACGACTTGCCATGAATTTATAGAAGAACAAATGGATGAAAGAGAGCAGTAAACTCACCTTATTTGTTGGATAACTCAGCTCCTATCTTGGTTCTTCAAACTCTAGGTTTTACCTCTAATTAGAACTTGAAAGGGAGAGAAAATCAATTAGGGTTTGTGGGAAATTTTTGGGAGGATTCTTTGCAGAGCTTATGTCTGGTTATTATGCTCTATTTTAAGTCTAATATATGAAGAAAATGGGCCTTTAAAAGGCCTCTTTGGACGACCCGAAATGGTCCATTTTTGGGCTTTCATTTAAGCAAGTAGGTGACGCACCTACTTGTCACCTAGTAGCTTGCGCAGTATCACAAAAATGCCCATATCTCTCTACTCCGATGTCGTATTGATAAACGGTTTAATGCGTTGGAAAATAGACTCATAGATCTTTAATGTGATGGGTGTAACACCCCATAACTCTAAGTATATTGGGAGAAAATTGCAGTTACATTTGACCCAAAGTTTCAGTAAAACTTATGAGTGTAACTTGTGATGACTTTCATCGACTTTTGTTCCACAACTCGCTTGACATTAAAACATAACACACGGATGTCATACGACTAATATAAATCATAATATAATCTCCTTATCATGTTAATCACCCTAGTCTCACCCCAAAGGTACATGTTATAACATTCCCAACTTCTTTTAAAATCCAACACACATACTCGTAACATATCCTCGAGCGTTTGAATTGTGCACTCGGCTTGTCCATCAGTCAGTGGATGAAAAGCTGTGCTGAGATTCACCTGAGTCCCTAGACCTCTCTGAAATGACCTCCAAAAATGTGCTGTAAACTGAGCCCCACGGTCAGATATAATAGAAACCGGTACTCCGTGTAGCCGCACTATCTCCTTAATATATAACTTTGCATAATCTTCTGCTGTATATGTAGATCTGACCGGTAGGAAGTGAGCTGATTTCGTGAGCCTATCGACTATCACCCATATGGAATCGAACTTACGATTAGAATGAGGTAAACCCATGATAAAGTCCATGTTTATCGCCTCCCATTTCCATGTCGGGATCTCTATAGTCTGCATTAGCCCTCCGGGCTTCTAGTGCTCTACCTTCACTTGCTGGCAACTAGTACATTGGGCGACAAACTCAGCAATGTTCTTCTTCATATCATTCCACCAGTACACATCCTTAATGTCATGATACATCTTCGTCGATCCAGGATGGATGGAATACCATGAATAATGTGCCTCTGACATAATCCTGTCTCGTAGCCCTGCTACATCTGGAACACACAAACGACCCCTGTATCTGAGAACCCCATCTCCCTTGAGCTCTAACAATGGCTTCTTCTGCTGCGGAACTCGCTCTCTCAACTCGACCAACTCTGGGTCCTCGTACTGCCTTTCCTTGACTTTCGTTATGAGGGATGATTTTGTAGTGTTTTGGAGTACAACTCCACCATCCTCAGAATCTACTAACCGAACCCCCAACGAAGACAATTGATGAATCTCTCTAGCTAATTGTCTTTTCTTGGGCTCTACATTAGTTTCCTTACGACGCATTTTTACGTACAAAAATATAGGGTGTAACAGTAGGAGTCCATCACATCCTTCTTTTGTGAAGGTGATATTGTCCTCCGCGACTTCGCGGATTCTCTTATTATGAGTCACCGATACCTTTGTCTTTTTTGTTGCCGAGAAGGTTACACCGTCGATCTTATTCCCCCTAAAAATCATGTTGATGGTTAGTCGAGCAGGGTTTTCCCCTATCTTTGAAGGCTCTGCATTATCTCAACTGCAACCATAATTATTTTTACCCCGGTCACTTAAGAACTCTCTGAGATGGCCATTTTTTAGCAACGTCGCCAACTCCTCGGGCATATGCCGGCAGTCCCCAGTTCGGTGGCCGTTAGTGACAGGATATTCACACCTTAGATTAGGATCCCTCTAATAGGGATCATATCTCATTGGCCTCAGGAACCATGCTTCCTTAATGTGCATCATCACCGATACCAGCTCTACCACACTGACATTGAAATTATACCTGGCCAATCTGGGGTAGGTGGAATCCAGGGAGCCTGATATCTCTTTATTCTCTAATAGCCTGTTATTCCTGCCACGTTCAGCTCTCCTATCAGTAGCGAACTTGTCCGACGACCAGAAACCTCTGCCACGTCCTTCGGCCCTTTCGTAGGGAAAAAACCGGGCCTTAGAAAATCGCTAATCTGTGTGGAAATCATCCTTCAACTTCTCCTTGTTCTTCTCCCTGTTCTTCTCCCGATCCCCGACCCTTGGTTGATACCAAAAAACCGAGATGGTCGTCCTCTATTCTTATCTTTGATTCGTAGCGGTTGTGTACATCTACCCATGTAGTTTCCTGGAACTCAAGAAAGCTTTCTTTCAGTTTCCGGGAAGCATCGGAGCTCCTCGGGTTCAGCCCTTTAGTAAATGCCCTGGTTGCCCATTCATCTGGCACGATCGGTAGCAACATCCTTTCCTTATGAAACCTGGTCACGAACTCTCGCAGTAATTCGAACTCTCCTCGCGCAATTTAGATTATGCTGTCCTTTCGGGCATGTACCTTCCTAGCCTCGGCATGGGCCTTGATGAAAGAATATGCGAGCATGTCAAATAAATCTATTGAATTCTCGGGTAAAAGTGAATACCATGTCGGGGCCCCTTTCGTGAGGGTTTCCCCGAACTTCTTCAGCAAGACTGACTCATCTCGTGCGGAGCTAATTCGTTTCCATTAATCGCCGTTTGTTTAGATGGTGATGTGCTCTTGAGGGTCCGAGGTCCCATCATATTTTGGTACATCTAGAATTTTGAACCGCATCGCGATTAACTCTAGTGTCGCGCTCAGTTTGAACTACATCTGGATGTATCTCTTTGAGTAGGGTCCTTTCAACACTAGCGGTGCGCTCGGAATTTGGTCCATTCAGGCGTTAATTTCCCTCACAAACCGCATGAGGTCGATTTTAAAGGGATCATTCCCGTTGTTATTACCAGATCCGCTGTTATTCCCCCCGGCCCCGTCAAAGTCGACCTCACCCCTAGGGGTGTTATTCTTAACCCTTTGCGTTGTTTGATTTGCAGGAACACAGGGAGGAACTGGACCTCTTCCATTCACGTTATTGGAAGAGCCCGACAATGCTTGCCTCAACTCTATCGTGGCCTGGTCTTGCCGCGAAAGATGGCCCACAATGGACTTTTGTTGTTCTCTCAAGATCCTTACCATTTTCGTAACGTGTTCGTCTTCGGCATCATCAGGAGTCGCCTCACGTTCGTATCGTGGATATTGCCTGCCATGGACCGGTGTGGCAATGTGCTCCTCGTTGCGGGTATCGCTGATCGATTTTTTGTGATGAGGCGAATTTCCTTGTGCCTCAACGTTGTGAGCGATTGATGACGTCCAAATCCACTACTAAAAAGTAAATAGACACGGTCACATGCAATATAATTTACCCAACTATGAGTCGGGGTCGAATCCTACAGAGAACAATATGTAGGCGATTAGGCGTGTAAGAGAATTATCACTTATTATGATAAGCCAAAGAATTATAAAGGTTTTGAGAAAATATTTATAACTAATTGCAAAAATATAAACTAACCTAGAAAGCAAGTAAAATGATCAACGGCTACAAGCATGAATACACGAGGAATTACACTCAAGTAACGATCCAATGTATTTCACGATTTTACAAATATGAGCGAGTTTATGTTAATTAGCCTTGGGTAATAATTCTATATTAGCTTCTTCCGAAGACTAACAAGACTTCCTAATTGAATTATCCCTAAAATAATTAAGAGATTAAGCACACCCGAATATGGCTACAAGTAGTTCAATCCTATCCCCAGGTAGAATTTATAAAGTGAGGGTTAACGCCTCAAGTTCTTGTTAATTAATCTTTCCCAACCCGAAATTATCTTTTTCAAAATCAGTTTGAAGTTAATGGGCGAGTCCTAGGGTTAGCTAATCCCTTTGGAAACATTAAAGAACAAGAATAATTAAAGAAACAATAACTCACTTTATAGTAAATAAAAATCGTTCAATACATAAGCACAACAAGATATTTAATCCACACTTTAAATATGAATATTTCCATAAACAATATTCAAGTGTTGGAAAAAAATACTACACACTTAGATATACAATTTAAAGCAAGAAAATGAAGAAATGAACATAAATGGGTAAGAAATTCTCAACCAAAAGCTCCAAATCTTCAAGACCCAAGTGTGTGTGCAAGAACCCTAGCTCCAAAACTTGTATTCTCTAGTCAAGAGACCGAAAAATAAGCCAAAGATCTTTTACAAATGAGCTGAATCGTGTATTAAATGGTTTTGAGGTAAAAAACGTGAAATGCCAAAACTGCCCAGATTTCTGCCCAGACTTGTGAATCGTGTTCGTGAAAGTAAGATTGTGATCCCGAAGAGTAATGCTGCAAAGCATCGCCATCACACACCAAACCCCACGCTCGCGTAGGGAACCTAACAGTAGTTGACCAACTTTCTACTTCGCATTCGCGAAGTATATTTTCCTGGACTTACGCGATCGCATAAGAATCTTCGCGATTGCGAAGAGTATTATCTGGCTGCTGTCCATTTTTCTCATTTTAACACATTTTAATTTATTTTCTTCTGTATCTTCTCTAAATCACTTGATACCTGAAATATGCCAATAAACCTCAACAAATGCCTTAGTTTCTCAACAAAATCATACAAAAGCATAAGTATCAAGAAAAGATAAGTTGGTAAAATACCAACTTATCAGCGATGTTGACATCGTAATCTGCCATCTTTTACGATATTTTGCTAAGACACAAAGAATCAAACAGATTAGTAATAGATGCAAGAATCAGCTCAATTACGCAACTATCTAAACCTCACGGTAGACGCCAAACTGTTTACCCGTAAAACGGTACAGTTGAATTTATAACGTGGTTTATAGACAAGAGAATAGATTTGATCCCAAAATTATAAATAAATTAAATCAAATACAATACTTAGCGTAGAAATCAAGATAAGACAACAAACAACTTGGTTCCAGGAGAAGGGCTTCCGAAGACAGCAATAAGAATATTAATAGACTGAAAATAAAGTATTATTGAGCTTAGAACAATGTATAACATAAGTCTGTTAGATTTTCCGTGTCCCACAATGGCCGTTGAAGTCACTATTTATAGCTACATCTAGGGAACAAGGTCCTAGGATCAAGTCCCTCTTAAATGACAATTATGGGGGCCATTGATGAATGTGTAACAGCAGAATATGAATGCAAAAATTTTCTATAACGGATTATGTATTTAATACTAAGGAATATTCTTCATTGAATGTCATCAGGTGACAACTATTCATTTTTCCTCGTTAGCAATATTCCCTTCGGGGTCCGCCCGGTGCCAACTGAAATTATTGTCCCCGGTCTTAGTTTCCACTTGTCTTATTTTCATTCCGTCTTTGATTTCACGTGTCGGCGCTCTATTATTCGAGTATTTAATATGAACTGAATTTACCCTATACATAAGTGTATCAGTAGGAAAATCACGTTTAATTATTTGTCATTTGAAAATGTATGATGATGCATCAGCCATGAGATTTTTATAAAATTGCCATTTAAGTCCGTTTATGTGCATTTGACTAATCGAAATTTTGATGTTGATGAACTCATACTAAACGTATACTGCTCCAACTTGTTTTTTTGGTTCCTTCTTTTTTCTCAAAGTAGAGTGATAGAGAAAGATTGTGATAGAAGTCAAACATTGCATCTCTAAAGTATAATGATCTGTTTCATTTTCCAAGGAAGAGTTTTATTTTGGGAAGAATATTTTGAGAATTAGAGAAGTTATTCGTGATACAATAGTAAAATACTTGGCCAAATCAGAAATACTTATTAGTTGAAATGTTAGAAGTTGAGAATTAATCAATATATGACATTTGACTGATTTTGATTAATAATCACTTATTTGTAGTATGTACTTTGAATACTAAAGTATAATTTATAAGCTTACCCAAACACCATATAAATTTTACTTGTTAGCACTTGACTAATAAGTTAGAAAAAGTCATTCTTGCTTGTTTAGTAAAGTCTCGCTTTTTAATAGGAGTAGGTGCTTGTTAGGACATGGTACTTTTTATTCTTCATTCAAAACTTACTCGTGTGGGATCAGAGATTTCTGCCTTGTTATCAAAAAGGGAGTTGGGTAAAATAAACTTTCTCCTTGGATGAGTACGTGTTAATCAAGTAGAACCGAGTTAAACTGCTTCATGCGCCAATCGAAAATAAATCGTTAAGGCTATACCGACCACTGAATATGCAATAGAAAGGTCAATCCCTGTTCTACGATACCAAAAAAATAGGGCCGAATTTGACAACTTGTTGGTGGGCAATCAGAAGTAGAAATTCGCCATTATTAGGAACCAAGCCAAACGAGAAAAAACCACTAATTCTGCATTACTTTGCACATTCTTTATCGAAATTTTGGCTTTCAAAAAGGGTCAATTGATTTTGTGACCATTACAAACTTGCAAACGTTTGCTTTACATAACATGACACTGTATAAAACACCTCGTTTAAACTGCCACGTAGTAGCCAATAGGGCATTTAGTGTTTATACGTGGCACTTGTTTGTAAAGCAACAAAGAAATGGGGCGAAATCAGTGCGCTTAAGAGTTGGGGAAAATGTAGGTACATTGACAGGAGCCAAGAAGGGCTCAATATTGGAAATAGTGCAAAGGTATCTCCCAGAAATGGAGGTAAACTTCAGTAGGCCCATATATTTATACACGTTCCAAGCCCATTTGTACCACTCATTTCGTCATTTGTTTTGACCGGCAAAATCAACCGTTTATCGAAAATAATCTCCTGTTTAAGGTAGGGTAAATCTGTATATATACTACCCTGTCCAACTTCACTTATTAAATTACATTGAGTATATTGTTATTGTTATTATTTTGACTGGCAAAATAAAGTACTCCATAAAAGAGAAGCAGCAGCATTGTATCTACGGCGAGATTTGAACAAAGCCGGAGTTACGATTTGAAGTTTATAGGTTTTGAAGTTGCCGAACTCATACCTCATTTTAGTTATGGGATTTATAATTAAATATTTATACATATTTAATAGATTTTTTAATACCAATATATAATCTAATTTTGTCCGAACTCGTATAGACCGAAGATTTGTAAAAGCTACTTACCATCTTTAATTCAATATTTGCTTGCTTACGTTTTATGACGAGTTTTCCTCGTTACTACTCTAGCAATTTTCCTTGTATTCAAATTTTTGCACAATTTGTTTATTCTTAAAATGGATAACAATTAAATTTGTATGCGGCTTTAAGAATATGTGAAATGATTCAACACAAGTAATCAAGAATGTTAAATAAATAAATTAAAGATATAAATAAAAAACCAAACCAGTTGTGACGTTGAGTCCAGGCTCGGATTAAAGCTTAACAGTAGTTTTGCCCTCGACCAGACCCTCGATTCGAAGCCAAATGTGTATGGAGAACTATGATTAAAATAAGAACCTTTCAATAGCTAGAAAGTAGAGAAATAAGTTTGTATTGCCTTGATATACGTGTTACAATGTGTCTATCGAATAAGAAACTTCCCCTTTATATAGTAGGATTGTTTTACCCCTAGTACAATTCTTAAAAAAGGTAAGAATCCTCCTTGTACATCAATCACTGATACGCTACCAACATTGTCCGAGATCCGTACCGTGATATCCGATTGGGCGCGGATATCACGACCCTCCATTAGTCGTGTGCAACTGTTTGTAGTGCTTTCATAAGTCTTGGAGCTCGTTCTGGGTTCGGCAAGTGTTGTCTTGTCAGGCCCGGTGGCGAGCACCCCATTCCAGCCTTGATTCAAAGAGTTCTCAAATTCTATCTCATAAATTCATACTTCTTACTTCGTTTGACTCACCGAGAACTCAGGATGCGTGCTGACCTCGAGTTTACCCTGTATAAAGATAGTCCCCTCGTTTCTCAGAGAGTAGGTTCGCCGAAACGATGAAAAATGATAGATGAGCCTCTATTCCTTCCTTCGTACGTTACAACCGAGACGACGAATAAGCCGAAACATCCCACCAGTAGCGTCGTTCTGACTTCGGACACGTGTCAATCATCGGCTGGTCGCCTCCGAATGTGAAACGTCGCGTATTGATTAGATTTTCTCCTATAAAAGCTTTGACCTTTTGTACTTCTTCCATTTTCCGATCCTAACTTTTATCTTCGAACTCTCTAGTGGCTATAAAATCTTTCAAATCTTCATCCCTTTACCTTTGATCCTCAAATCTTCATAACTGTTCTTAGGTTTCTACCCAGATCTTCATCCTACCTTCAAACCTTCATACTTTTTCCTTCAAACCTTCATACCTTTCCTTCAAACCTTTATATCTTTCCTTCAAACGTTCATACCTTCCCTTCAAATCTTCTTATTTTCTAGATCACGATGGCTAAGACTTCCAAATCAGTTCCTCAACATGCTGCCTCTTCATCTTCCCACCCGACCATAGGTACCGAGGCGACCGTTCCCGAGGTGGTTGCTCTCAAGACGGCTGCTACTGAAGCGGCCCTAGAGCCCCTATGAAAAGCTTTATTCCCGGGGGTTGTTCAATTGCTGACGACTTCAAAGTAGAGAAGGCCTCATCCAAACAAGACCGAGGTGAAGGGGCATCGAGATATATATGCTCCATTATCGAAGATACCCTTCCCATAGTCCGGGAGGACTGTAAATGAGGAGGTAAGGACGTGGTAGTCCCCGGGCCTGAGGACAATATTACTACTCTTGTGGAGGGGTATTTAAGTGTTTAAACTTATCCCTTCATGCTGGGCCCGATAGACCTAGTAGTTTTGTCCTTTTACAAGAGATACGAGGTGTGCCTTGGGCAAATCCACCCGTTTCTTTGGAGGATCGTGATCCTTCCATGTTGTTTTGTGAACAACACCGAATCTCCTCGGTTCACCCTCGACCACCTACTCCGTCTGTACAGTCCCCGAATTTTCTGAGGGTGACTAATCAAGCTTACTCACCGGGATAGCAAGGCCCTTTTCGAGCATCGATGAAGATCGAGACCGAGGCTGGCAGGGGCGCTTTGTTCGGGTGCATCTTCGAGCGCTCGTGGCGCAAAATTTAGAAGGGCCGATGGGAGGCCCGTTCTCATGGTAAGGCTCTTCACAGAATAGTTACTATTACACCCCAAACTTACGTAATGCTGACCTTTTCTTTTTTCTTCGCAGGTTTGCCTAAGACCACCGAACTTTGGCCGCTGGAAGGGGATAAGAGTGCACCCTTACCTGTTGATCCTTCCATTATGGGACAGCCTGGGGCTACCGTGGGGGATAAGAAGAAGAGGAAAAGAAAGTCTTCGAGCTCCCCGAGTCCTAAGGTGAAGCCAGAAAAAAGGGCGGTTTCCCGGGCTCATAAGACCAAGAAGAACACCAACTCCCAGGTGTCGGATTCTAACTCGCTTCACCAGCTCAGAGATGAGTCCGAAGAAGATGACATATTTGTCGCTCACGGATCGAACCCTGCCGAGGAGAAGGCGACAATCGATGAAAAGTGCTATGAAGCCGATCTTGTTCCAACTCGAGAGGTCGAGATGGAGACGGGGGTTGAGACCTCCCGAGAAGCCGCTTCTTCTCTGAAAGAGGCGACCGGTGTGATAGAAATCATTGAGATGACCTCCTACACCGAGTCCATGCTTGAAGAGGCCCAAGCAGGAAAGGGAAAGTCAATTGAAGGAGTTCACGGCGCGGACGATCCTCTCCACTCCTTCTTTGATGGCGTGGACATGTCTACTTTGAAAGATTTTTCTGGGCTGGATGACCTGGATATCTCGAAGAAGGACGTGCCTTTGGAGACTGGTGGGCCGAGTTCGAGCCCAAAACTGGTGAAGCAGTTTCCTGCTCCGAGTGTGGATCATGACCGCAAGAGAATAATCATTCTTACGATTCCGGAGGATGCTCAGGTTCTATCTGCTCCAGTGGGCATAGCCAGCTACCTTCGATGCCTGGTGACAGAGGAGGACCAGGCAAAGATGAACAAGGTGCGGGTCGAGTCTCTTCAACGAGGCGCCACAGGCGCTGAACTGGGTACATGATCAACACTCTCTCGTGAATTCCACTTAGGTTTCAATATCTCTTATTGTTTTCGTTGCTTTGCAAGCCTTGGTGCTTTACCACGAGAGCTTCCTCCGGTACCTCTTCAAAATCAACCAACTCGAGTTCGAGATCAAGGAGCAGGTTTGGAAGAAGGACATGTACATGCTACTCAGTGAGCAACAGGACGGGGCCGTTAAGGATCTTCAGGCCGAGTTGGACAAGGCTTAGAAGGAAGTTTTGACCCTGAAGCGAGAATATGCCGATCTGGTCGAAAAGGTAAATGTCTTTGAAGTTAAAAACGAGGAGCTAGTCATGGTGGTTAACAACACAACCTCGCAGGTCCAACAGAAGATCGACCTGATCGATCAACTCCGAGTCGAGATGAACGAGGTCCAAGCCATGACCGACGGGTGGAAAAGCAAAATGGACATACTGGCTTCGGAAAAGGAATACGCTAAGGTGGAGATGGAATCGGTTGAGAACCAATTCTGGGTAGTGAAGGACAAAGCTCATAAGTGGTTTCAGCTGAATGACGATCTCCGAGCACAGTTGAGCTTGGCTATCACAGAGCGGGATGCCCTCGGTAGAGAATATGAGGCAATGAATTCAAAGTTGGATACAACCTCCGCCGATGCCGAAGAAATGGTGGCCCAATATAAGGCCGATGTAGAGGTACCCAAGGTCCGTCTGACGGCAAAGGCTGAATAAATAAAGTGGTTATCCCGAAAAGAGACCCTCAAAGAGATCCACGCCCGAGGTTTTGACCTGTCGGCTGAGATCGAGGAGGCCAAAAAGTACAAGGCCAAGGCGAAGAAGCTTTACGAGCCGGAAGGTGCCGAAGGCTCTGAGGGTTCCGAGGACTCGGAGGGATCCAAAGGCTCCGACGGCTCTAGCGATGAGTCGGGTCCCGATGAAGACTAGGCGTATATGCCATAGTACTTTTTTCTTAATTTTTGTCTCATGTACATATATATTTTTGTTTATTTTGAGGTCGTTTTTATTGTTCCTTTGTAAATATACTCCGGAATATATATATGAAATTTTCCCTTTCTGGCAATATCGTACCTATGCTTTTCCAGCATCTTTTCATAATTTCTATTCATGTAATATTTCTAATGCCTTAGTATAGAACAAATGTATTATAGGGCGTTCATTTTTCAGAGGTCCGAACAGGGCCTGACCTCGATACAACTTTGTTTGCTTGAGGCTTTGAAAACTCGGTATGACCGGAGGTTTTTTCAAGATGCTTAAGCAATTTTGTAGACGATGTTTTTGCCAAGGGTAACCTCTTAGTAGGTTTCGAGTTCTTAAAAGGCCTTACTTTCTGATTATGAACTTTGGACGCCTCCAAGCCATTTTTAGGGTGGCCATAGCCTTTCGTATTTGGGCACCGTCTCATAGATTTGGTGCCTCCGGGATTTGATAGCCCGGGTTGTCTCAACATTCTTCGAACGATAGTACCCAAATAGGGGTAGCCCTTGGGATTGATAGTAACCGAGTAGGGCTAGCCCTTGGGCTCTTAGTATCTTGAATTTAAGAGGCAAGAAAGTGCGTAAATAGCAAGGCGAAACTTTTTTTCATTTTTCAGCGTGTAAAGTACATGATCGAAAGCGCATAAAAACTTGTATCGTGGCTTGAGTGGTCTATGCGAGCACGGCTCATACGATCGTTTGGCCCTTACAGTGAATCCTAACCACCAAGCCTTTGCTTCTAGTATACAAATTTTTTCTTCTTTCCTTGCCCTCGACCGGACCCTTGATTCGAAGCCAAATGTGTATAGAGAACTATGATTAAAATAAGAACCGTTCAATAGCTAGAAATCAGAAATAAGTTTGTATTGACTTGACATGCGTGTTACAAGGTGTCTATTGAATAAGAAACTTCCCTTTTATATAGTAGGGGAGTTTTACCCCTAGTACAATTCTAAAAAAGGTAAGAATTCTCCATGTACATCAATCACTGATACGCTACCGACATTGGACGAGATTCGTGCCGTGATATCCGGTTAGGCGAGGATATCACGACCCTCCGTTAGTCGTGTGCAATCGTTTGTAGTGCTTTCCTGTAATGACCCAACCGGTAATTTTAACTTTTAGAACCCCATTCCCTAAAATAAAACTCCCTGAACATGCTTTTATTAATTTGTGACTTGCGTGGATTGTTGGTTCGGTATTTGAAAGCGTTTGGTTTGAAATCGGAACACTTGGTTCCTTAAGTTAGCTTTAAATGGACAAGTTTGACTTCGATCAATATTTAGAGAAAATGATCCCAGAATCGGGATTTAACAGTTCCAATAGGTTCGTATGATGATTTCAGACTTGGGCGTATGTTCGAATCGGGTTTTGGATAACCCGGGAGCGTTTTGGCGCGTAATAGTGAAAATCAACTATTTGATGCGATAGAAGCTCGCAGGTGCGACATTCGCAGATGCGACAGAAGCTCGCAGGCATGGCACTCGCATATGCGAGATTTCGAGCGCAGAAGCGGAAAAAGGGAAGTGGCAATCCACCGCAGATGCAGACGATTTGCGCACCTGCGAACGCGCAGGTGCGAAGCTTTGTGCGCAAATGCGAGAATTGGCCAGGCAAGTGAAACTCGCACCTGCGAGGAATTTTTCGCAGGTGCAAAGCCGCAGGTGCGTTCCAACTTCCGCAGGTGTGAAAGACCCGTTTGGCAGAAAGCTTAAAAGAACGGCAACTCACCATTTTTGCCCATTTTCTTCCATACTTGGGCGATTTTGGAGCTCTTTGTGAGGAGTTTTCAACTAACAACTTGGAGGTAAGTTAATTCTACACCCTTTGAGTTAAATACATAGATTATAAGTAGATTATAACTAGTAAATCTTAGAAATCAAAGGTTTAGGTGAAAAATCTATATTTTTTATAAAAATGAGATTTTAACCACGAAAATAGTTATGGAATTGGGTAGAAATTATATATTTGAGTTCTTGAGATTATGGGTAACGTTTCCATCCAAACATTTCCAGAATCCGGGCACGTGGGCCCTGGGTGAATTTTAGAAATTTTACCATTTTTGATAGAGTAATTTATTAATAGATGAATTTCGAATTATTGAACATATATTAATTATTTTATATAACTTTTGGATAGTTTCGGATTTTTCGGCATTGAATCGAGAATCTTTACGCGATGCGATAATCAGAAAGTGGACTTTGAGACGAGGTAAGTCTCTTGTCTAATCTTGTGAGGGGAAAATTACCCCATAAGGATTAAATTAAATAATTATTGATAATTGCGGGGGCTACGTACGCACGAGGTGACGAGAGTCCGTGCGTAGCTACTATTAATGCTAAAGTCCGGGTAGTTTAGGACTCAAAGCATGAATTACTTGTGTAAATTGTATTCCTTGCTTAATTAATATTATTTGACATATATATATATATATATATATATATATATATATATATATATATATATATATATATATATATATATATTGTGAATTGTTAGATCAAAATATTAAAGGATGGAAAGATTTATATGTTTGATTATCTGTTTAAATTAATTAATTGTTAAAAAAAATTATTCTTCCTCCCGAATTTATCTCATAATAAATATACTCTCTTTCTAGAGGTACATAAGAAAATGTCATCATTTCTTGTGGAGCGGGCCGAACGCCTCAGCAAGATAGATGCATCTATGGATCGCGCCGCATGTCCCTCGGCAGTGTACACGACACTCTGGATCGGGTCGTACGTCCTCGGCAGAAATCGTGCTTAATAATAATAATAATTACACGATACTTTAATAGCTTATTTCAGCTTGCGAAGCTAATTGATAAATTGGAAAATACTTGGAATATAATGAATTATTATTTCTGCTTGTTAAAGAATTAAATTTTTATTCCTAAAAATGATATTTAATTGATAAATTGGAAATTATTTGAATTGAAGGAGTTTAATTAATATATTGAGAATTGTTGCATTTGAAGGAATTTGATTATTTCCGTTGATTAAATAAATTATTTTAAATTCTGTAAATCATGTTGATTTAAATATCCTAGTTGTATTTCAATTATTATTATTGACCCATAGTGAGTGTCAAAGTCGGCCATCTCGTCTCTACCACTTCGAGATTAGGCTTGATACTTATTGGGTACACGTTGTTTACGTACTCATACTACACTTGCTGCACTTTTTGTGCAGGATCTGAGATAGGTACTAGTGGATGACCTATCATCACATACCCACGTCATCCCGAGGCATAGTGGTGAGCTGCATTTCTGAGCCGTTCTGCAGCTACGAGTGTCTCTCTTTGTATTTTAATACTGTCTATTTTTATTTCGAACAACATTTGAGGTTTTGTATAACCTACTAGATGCTCATACACTTATGACTCCAGGTCTTGGCACACACATTGGTAGAGTTTGGGTTTTATTATATTTTGTTGGTTTTAAATTTTATTAATATATGCTTAATCTATTAGTTGGATTGCCTAGCTGTAGTGTTGGGCGCCATCACGACTTATAGGTAAAATTGGGTCGTGACATTTTCGAGGTCTTGGAGCTCATTCCGGGTTCGGGGGGTGTTGTCTTGTTCGACCCGGTGGCGAGCACTGCGTTCCAGCCTCGATTCAAAGAGTTCTTAGATTCGGTCTCTATCTCATATATTCATACTTCTTACTTCGTTTGACTCACCGAGAACTCGGGGTATGTGCTGAACCCAAGTTTACCTCGTATACTCAATTATTTGTTTGGTGGCATATTTCTGATTACTCGGGGCTCTTATCATTTGGTAATGCAACTTATAAAACTTCAAAATTTTTATCCTAAAATTATCTCATTAACAAACCATTTTCCATAACAACAAATAGCTAATTACTCAAATAAAAGATAGTCTTAAATCAAAATGCACCAATGGTCTAGTAGTAGAATAGTATCCTGCCACAGTACAGACCCCGGTTCGATTCCCAGATGGTGAATCTTTTGATTACATAATTAAAAAACCGACCAATTTTGGTCGGATTTTTTTGCAATTTTTTTTTTGAATTTAATTGACCGACCAATATTGGTCGGTAATTTCCGACCAACTTTGGTCGGTATGCCTTTCCGACCGTCAAAATACCGTCCACACATAAATGGTCGCGTTTTGGTCGGTAATTGGCCATAACCGACCAACTTTGGTTGGTTTTTTTTGTCGATGTTTAACGGATTTCTAGTAGTGTAACGGCCTCGAAGAAAAACTTTACCCACTCACACGATAAAAACATCCGTGATTCTCGCCATCGACCAATCATTATGACGGAAATTACTGGATTAAGTCAAAAAGGGAGCTAACGGTCTACATAATTTCCTGTAAAATAATGTCTTAAAGGTTTCATCTCCCTGTATATATAAAATGGAATGGAGTAAGTCTTTGGACAGGGTAACATATTGAAGAGAACAAGATACCATTTTTTCCAGCTTTGTTCATATTATTCTGGCTTCAATAATATCACATCTAAATTCGAAGAAAATTAACCTTGGGAGGCTTAAGTTGTTCAATCTACATGGTTTGTATTTATTTTTGTACTTATTCTTCCATATTAGTTCTGATTTCTCGCTTTGTATCAAATTAGATCACGTATTCTTAAAACCACGTATAAATTCAATTGTTATCCGATATTTTGGTAAACAGTTTGGCGCCCACCGTGGGGCTAAGAATAATAGTGGTTATTTGGTATAAACCTTCATAACACACTCTACTTTACACTTGCTCTTTGAAGTATCTTTGATCTCAGGCCGAAAATGACAAACTTTCAACTGGCACCTCTACATATCGACAATGAGGCTGGTCATCAAGGTGAGAATAACAACATAGCGCCTGCTGATGCAGGGCCCCGCTGATGTCGTTGGGATTCAGACTGCAGATCCAATCGATATAAATTCACATGCGGCCATCGATGCGAACTTGCGGACCAACCTTGAAAATAACGTCCGTCGTGAAGCTCGATCTACAGCTCGATACACACCGAACAGTGAAGAAGACGTGATTTATCTACGCATGATCTTTGAAATGCTACAAGCTCAACAGATGGCGATAGCTCAGTTGCAAAGCCAAACCTAGGCACCGAGCAGGGTTGAACCCGATCCACCCCAAGAAGTCACCCGCAGAACAGAATCGGCCGTGGTAATATCGAATGAACAAGAATCGGGGACTAACACCAAAATTATAAAAATGCTCGAGGAGTTGACAAAGTGGATAGAGTCAGGGGAAATGAGGATCGAAGCGAACGATAATAGGGTCAAAACCTATAGTTCCAGGGTAGATCAAATCCCAGGAGTGCCCCCGATATTGAAGGGACTGGATTCTAAGAAGTTCGTGCAAAAACCTTTTCCCCCAAGCAAGGCCCCAAAACCGATACCCACGAAATTTCATATGGCCGAAATACCTAAGTACAATGGAACGACCGATCCGAACGAGCATGTAACCTCTTATACATGGGCCATCAAAGGGAACGACTTAGAAGACGACGAAATCCAATCTGTTTTGCTGAAAATATTTGGGGAGACCCTGTTGAAGGGAGCCATGATATGGTATCACATCTTACCTCCTAATTCTATTGACTCATTTGCTATGCTTGCAGACTCTTTCATAAAAGCACATGCCGGTGCCATCAAGGTCGAAACCAGAAAATCAGACCTTTTCAAAGTCAAACAGAAGGTGAACAAGATGCTCAGAGAGTTCGTGTCCCGTTTTCAAATGGAACAAATGGATCAGCCATTGGTCGCTGATGATTGGGCTGTTCAGGCTTTCACTCAGGGACTCAATATTCGAAGCTCGGTGGCTTCGCAACAATTAAAGCAAAGCCTGATAGAATACCATGTCGTTACCTGGACCGATGTACACAATCGGTATCAATCGAAAATCAGAGTCAAAGATGATCAACCCGGGGCACCTTCGAAGTCTATATATCCCGCCAGGACTCTCGATAGACCTAAGAGGGACATCGATCGTGAACCAGGATCAAATGGGGATCGATATCGGCCTTATAATGGAGATCGAAGGAGAAGTGGGTCTGGGCGGAACCCCATGAGAAATGATAGGAGAAGTGATCGAGGTCGAAGCAACCGGGGGCTCATGACCAAAAATGGCTTCGACGGGACCATCGGGCCTAAAGAAGTACCAAGGCTATTGGAGTACAACTTTAATATCGATGTTGCCGCCATCGTATATGCTATCGGGTGCATCAGTGACACCAAATGGCCTCAACCTCTACAATCCAATCCAGTTCAAAGGGACCCTAACCAGATGTGCAAATATCATGGCACTCACAGTTATAGAACGGAAGATTGTCGATAATTGAGGGAAGAAGTAGCCCGTTTATTCAACAATGGGCACCTTCAAGAATTTTTGAGCGATCGAACCAAGGACCACTTTAGAAACAGGGATTCTAACAAACCGACAGGACAAGAAGATACCGAACCTCAACACGTCATAAATATAATCATCGGTGGAGTCGACATCCCACAAGGGCCAATGTTGAAACGCACTAGAATCTCCGTCACCAAGGAGAAACAAACTCGAGACTACATACCTGAAGGAGCCTTATCCTTCATCGACGAGGATGCAAAAGGGATCATACAACCTCACAATGATGCACTGGTAATATCTGTACTCGTAAATAAAACTAGAATCAAACGTGTGTTAATTGATTTAGGTAGCTCGACCAAAATTATTCGGTCGAAGGTCGTAGAATAGTTCTGTCTACAGGAAAGGATCGTGCCAGTAGTCCGAGTCCTAAACGGGTTTAACATGGCATATGAAACCACAAAAGGAGAGATAACATTACCAGTCAACACTACCGGAATCGTATGAGAGGCCAAGTTTTATGTAATCGAAGGGGATATGAGGTACAACGCCCTTCTCGGAAGGCCATGGATCCTCCACATGAGAGAAGTACCCTCAACTCTTCACCAAATGTTAAAATTCCCAGTCCCAGGGGGGATCAAGACAATCTACGGGGAACAACCAGCCGCTAAAGAGATGTTTTCCATCGAAGAAGTAATTCCGATATCAACGCTCACAACACCGAAGGAACCGAATTTTGGCACCGATCCAAAAGCCAAATAGCAATTACCGATTCCGGTGACGATCCGATCAAATATGTAAAAGACTTACGAAGAGGATGATTACGGGATTCCTCGATATTTTATAATACCCGATGACTCTGACGCAACCAAATCAACGGTCGAAAAGCTGGAGCAGGTTGTATTAATCGAGCATTTGCCCGATCGGAAGGTATACCTGGGCACGGGATTAACTCCCGAGCTCAGAAAAAAAATTATTAAATTTCTTATAGTTAACATAGATTGTTTTGCTTGGTCCCATCTTGATATGACAGGGATCCCACCAGACGAATAGTCTGGTAAAGCAGAAGGGGAGGCCCCAGTCTGAGGTCAATCATGCTTTCATCAAGGACGAGGTATCTAAACTCCTAAAAATAGGGTCCATTCGAGAGGTTAAATACCCGGATTGGTTAGCAAACGTAGTGGTAGTCCCTAAAAAGGGGAATAAACTAAGAATGTGTATATATTACAAATATTTGAATATGGCATGCCCCAAAGACTCTTTTCCTTTGCCCCATATCGATCGTATGATCGATTCCATGGCCGACCACGAGATCCTTAGTTTTCTCGATGCCTATTTCGAGTACAACTAGATACAGATGGACCAGGGTGATCAGGAAAAAACCTCATTCATCAATAAAAACATCACAAACTGTTATAATGTAATGCTGTTTGGATTAAAAAATGTCGGTGCTACATACCCACGCCTAGTAAATCAGATGTTTGAAGAACAAATAGGAAAATCGATTGAAGTTTACATTGACGATATATTGGTTAAATCCTTGCGAGCAGAGGACCATTTAAAGCATTTGCAGGAAACCTTCAACATATTGAAGAAGTACAACATGAAGATGAATCTAAAAAAATGCATGTTCGGAGTCGGGTTAGGTAAATTTCTCGGGTTCATGGTATCCAACCGAGGAATCGAGATCAACCATGACAAGATCAAAGATATCAAAGATATCACGGCAGTGGACAACGTGAAGGTCGTGCAAAGACTAACCGGGTGCATCGCTGACCTGGGGCGATTCATCTCGAGGTCCTCCGATAAGAGTCATCGATTTTTTGCATTGCTGAAGAAGAAAATAACTTTTTATGGACCCCGAAATGTCGACGAGCTCAAGAAGAGCTCAAAACATACTTATCGAGACCATCGTTGCTTCACACACCAAAGACGGACGAACAACTACACTTGTATTTGGTAGTATTAGAGATAGCGGTAAGTGGAGTCCTAGTCTGGGAAGAATGAGGTACACAATTTCCGATTTATTATGTTAGCCGGACCTTGGGTGAGGCCGAAACTAGATACCCCCACCTGGAAAAATTGGCGCTCGCTTTGCTAAGTGCCTCGAGGAGCTAAAATCATACTTCCAATGTCACCCCATATGTGTCGTAACTACTTACCCGTTAAGGAATGTTATGCATAAACCCAAACTCTGGGGCCGATTGGCCAAATAGAAGTAAGCGGGTACGATATTGAATATCGACCTCGGACCGCCATTAAGTCCGAAATATTGACAGATTTCATGGCCGATTTTACACCGGCCCTGATACCCGAGGTCAAAAGAGAGGTATTGATTAACTCAAGGACACCATCGGGAATCTAGACTCTCTTTACAGACCGAGCCTCGAACTCCAAAGGGTTCGGACTTGGTATCGTACTAAATCCATCAATAGGTAATATAATTAAACAATCTATTAAGACTGTAAAAATTGACTAACAACGAGGCCGAATATGAGGCCATGATTGCAGGCCTTGAATTAGCAAAACTCTTGGGAGCAGCGGTGATCGAAGCCAAATGCGACTCCCTCCTTGTGGTTAACCAAGTTAACGGAACATTTGAGGTCAGAGAAGAGCGAATACAGAGATACTTAGACAAGTTACATGTGACGTTACATAGGTTCAAAGAATGGACTTTGTAACATGTACCTCGGGATCAAAACAGCGAAGCCAATGCCCTTGCTAACTTAGGATCGTCGGTCAAAGAAGACAAGCTTAAAATAGGAGAGGTCGTACAACTTATGGGATCAGTAGTGGAAGAAGGCCATGCCGAAATCAACTCGGCGAGCCTAACTTAGGACTGGAGGAATAAATATGTGGAATATATCAGGACCAGAAAACTAACCTCGGACCCAAAAGAATCGAGGGCTCTGCGTACCAAGGCATCCCGGTTTAGTTTATCCGAGGATGGAACCTTAGTTAGAAGAACGTTCGATGGACCGATGAAATATGTTTAGGACAAGGGGATACCGAATACGTTTTGAGGGAAATCAATGAATGTACCTGTGGAAATCACTCGGGCGCCGAATCATTGGTTCAAAAAATAATCAGAGCTGGTTACTACTGGATCAATATGGAAAAAGACGCAAAAGAGTTCGTTTGAAAATGCGATGGATGATAGAGGCATGCCCCGATGATTCATCGGACAGGAGATCCATTACATTCGGTATTGTCACCATGGTTGTTCATGAAATAGGGGATGAACATCGTCGGCCCCCTTCCACGGGCCCCCGGTAAAGTCATCGATTTTATCCGGGATCACATTATATGTCGATTCGGAATACCGGCCCAGATTGTGTGCGACAACGGAAAACAGTTTATTGGCAGCAAAGTAAGCAAGTTTTTTGAAGACCATAAGATCAAAAGGATCTTATTCACTCCTTACCACCCTAGTGGGAACGGACAAGTAGAATCCACCAACAAAACCATAATCTAAAACCTCAGAAAGAGATTGGTCGACGGCAAAAGGAAATGGAAAGAAGTGCTACCCAAGGTCCTATGGGAGTACCGTACAACTTCGAAGTCCAGTACCAGATCCACACCATTTTCTTTGGTTTACAGCACCGAAGCTTTAATACTGGTCGAGCTCGGAGAACCAAGCATTAGATTCAGACATGTAACAAGGGAATCAAATGATGAGGCTATGAGAACGAGCCTAGAACTATTAGATGAAAGGCGCGAAGCCGCCCTTGTCCGTTTGGCCGCCCAAAAACAACGGATCAAGAGATATTATAATCGAAGGACCAACTTTTCATATTTCAATACTGGGGACTTAGTATTAAGAAAAGTTACACTGAACACCCAAAACCCGAACGAAGGAAAATTGGGGCCGAATTAGGAAGGATCATACCAAATTATCGGGATCACCGGAAAAGGATCCTACAAGCTCAGAACAATGAATGGCGAGCAATTACCATGCAGCTGGAAAATATCTCACTTAAAATGATATTATTGCTAAGGCAACTTACAAAGGATGATACGAGATCCTACGTTTGAAAGCACGCGTTGCACTCTTTTTCCCTTGAAATAATTTTTTCCCAAATGGTTTTTTTGGCAAGGTTTTTAACGAGGAAACAAGTAAATCGTGCTAACTTAGAATCAAAGGAGGCCTATCTTCGGTCAACCTCAAACACTCGGGGGCAATATCCTTGGGGATGTCGAAATTAACATGGCATTTCAACTTCGAGATTAAAGGGCCTTGATCAGCAGGATTTATTGTAAGGGCAAAAACGGTCAAATGAATTGTGCTCGCTAAAATCACTTGAGCCCTAGCACAAAATGTGTATACATGTACGGCTATTATGCATAGGAATAAAAAAGGAGACTCTTCTTTGCAGATAAACATCTCGTCTTCAAAAACGTCACTTGCATTTTTTAAAGAATTTCCTACACCTGAAAGATATCAAGGGCCACCTTATTCCAAGTTCGAACATTTGTTGCACTATGGGATTGTGGGCATCGCCCGAACTCAACGGCTAAGGCTGTTCCGAGTTAATAAAACTTGAGGGCATGAAGCTTATTTGGCATTGCTCGAATCAAAAGGCTAAGGTCGTTCCGAGTTAATAAAATTAAGGGCATATTTGGCATGGCCGAACTCAACGGCTAAGGCCGTTCCGAGTTAATAAAACTCAAGGGCATAAAGCTTATTTGGCATAACCGAACTCAACGGCTAAGACCGTTATGAGTTAATAAAACTTGAGGGCATAAAGCTTATTTGGCATGCCCGAACTCAACGGCTAAGGCCTTTCCGAGTTAATAAACTCGTGGGCATGAAGCTTATTTGGCATCACCCGAATTAAAAGGCTAAGGTCATTCCGAGTTAATAAACTCGAGGGCATGAAGCTTATTTGGCATCGCCCGAATTAAAAGGCTAAGGGCTTTCCGAGTTAATAAACTAGAGGGCATGAAGCTTATTTAGCATCACCCGAATTAAAAGGCTAAGGCCGTTCCGAGTTAATAAACTCGAGGGAATAAAGCTTATTTCGCATGCCCGAACTCAACGGCTAAGGCCGTTTCGAGTTAATAAACTCGAGGGCATGAAGCTTATTTGGCATCGCCCGAATTAAAAGGCTAAGGCCATTCCGAGTTAATAAACTAGAGGGCATGGAGCTTATTTAGCATCACCCGAATTAAAAGGCTAAGGCCGTTCCGAGTTAATAAACTCGAGGGAATAAAGCTTATTTCGCATGCCCGAACTCAACGGATAAGGCTGTTCCGAGTTAATAAACTCGAGGGCATGAAGCTTATTTGGCATCACCCGAATTAAAAGGCTAAGGCCATTCCGAGTTAATAAACTCGAGGTCATGAAGCTTATTTGGCATCGCCCGAATTAAAAGGCTAAGGCCGTTCCGAGTTAATAAACTCGAGGGCATGAAGCTTATTTGGCATCGCCCGAGTTAAAAGGCTAAGGCCATTTTGAGATAATTATTTCATGCTAAGGTATTTCGACCGTCTTTAAGATAAATAAAAAAGAAAGGGAAAAATTCGATAAATGATGAAAGGAAAAAGCCTTATACATATATATATCAAAATTTATTTACAAAGGCTCGATACCCCCGATGCATGTTTTTACAAAGGCTGAATGGCCTCAACAAACAAATGAGTACAAAAGACGAAAAATGGACTAATTCTCATCGAGGGCTACGTCGTCGCCTACAAGCTCTTCTTCACCACCGGACTCACCCGACTCTTCAGACGCCTCAGAATCCTCTTCGGGAAAAGCTAGCCTCCGAGCATTGGTTTTGCATGTCTTGGCATTTTTGATTTCGGTCAATATGTCAAAATTCTGAGCAGTGACTCCCTCGAGAGTCTCCCTTTGGGATTCCCACCTTGCATGCTTCACCATATTTTTTTCCTGCTCCTGGATAGCCTCGACATCAACTTTGAGCTGGGCTAATTTTTTATCAGCTTCGTTCCAGGCCGTAATAACTTCTGAGTTGGCAGCCTCGAGCTCCTTGGCCAGATTCTCTTGACCAGAAATAGCCGAGCTCAACTGAGATTGGAGTCCCTCGATCATTTTGGCATGCGCCAAGTTCTTCTCCTTTGTAGCCCGAAGCTGAACCTCAGCGGAAGCAAACTGTGTCCAGGCAGCCTCTTTCTCCGAGGCTAAGCGATCCATATTTTTCTTCCATTCCTCGGTCTCGGTTTTGACCGTATCCACCTCACTTCAGAGTTGCTAGATCACGTCAAGTTTATTATGAACCTGCGAGTTCGGATTGTTAGCTACTGAGTCTGACTCATCATCACTAACTCCAAAAACTCTCATTACCTGCTCAACCAGTTCGGTATGTTCCTAATGATCCGCTGCCAGCTTAGCTTGGGATTTTTCATTAAGGATCTTGTAAGTGTCCCTCTTTTCGGCAAGCTCCTAGGCCTCGGTCTCGAAATATTTTGACTCCTCCCGGTATCGAAGAAAAGCCTCGTGATG
Organism: Nicotiana tabacum; assembly: GCF_000715075.1. NCBI lineage: Eukaryota > Viridiplantae > Streptophyta > Magnoliopsida > Solanales > Solanaceae > Nicotiana > Nicotiana tabacum. The sequence continues at coordinate 26,745,222 of NC_134093.1, read as the reverse complement.
AAGCACCGAGGCCAACAAACACATAGCAAAACATTATGATTATTCATGATTAAAGCTAAGACATAATAAAGGGATATTCAAAATTACCCGATTCAGCGACGTTGAGCTTCGTTGAACAGGAAGAGCGCCTCTACCTCATTCATTTTTGTTTGATCCTCTTCGGTCACCAAGCACCGAAGATAACTGGCAATCCCCGCCGGCTCCTTGGGCCCCCTCGCCGAGGTTACCTTTCAGTGTCTGGCCTCATTTATCATTGAATCAGTAAACGAAGGCGACCCAGAGAGGTCAATCACTCCAAGCGCCTCCTTGGGGAGATTATCTTCTCACCTAGATACACCAGTCACGTTTTGTTTTTCGACCTCGCTGGATCGAGGCAAATCGGTCTCGACCCTGCTGGAAACTTCGACCACTGCTTCTTTTACGACCTCCATGGCTCGAGGCATTTTGAAGCCGCTTCTCACGCGGGCCACTAACTCAGAATTCTCTTTTTCCTTGAATTCGTCCCTCAAAGGATTGAGTGAGTCCGATGAAAGTTCTCGGGCACTGGTTTTCTTAGGGTTTTGCGCAAGTCACTTCCTCGGTCTTTTTCTTTCAGGGGCAGAGGGACTCAGATATTTTCTTTTCTTCTTCTCTTTATGCTATTTCGGAGCAGGAGGGTCGGCATGTATATCATCGTCAGTTGAGGGAGGCCTCATCTCGACGTCCTTTCCTAAACCTACAAAATAAAAAAATAACGGATCAGAGACTGATGATGAAAAAATGAGATCAGATATATTATTAGGGGAAACCCCTTACCATGATTACGGGCCTCCCATCGGCCCTTCGAGAGCTCATGCCATAAACTCTCGGAGTAAGGCCTCTGTGTCGCGATACCCTCGACCCACTCTTTAAGTTCAGGAACGGGGTTCAGTATTTGGGCGACAACTGCATTACATAACATCAATGAGAAATCAACTGAATGAAAAGTAATAAAAAGAACACCGAAGGCAAAGCTAAAATTACGTTTCATGTTCCATTTTTCAGGAAATGGCATGTTCGCAGCCAGGATTAAGTCCGAGGTCCTCACTCGAACAAATCGACCTAGCCAGCCCGGTCTCGATCCTCGTCGATACTCGAGAATAAGATCTTGGTGGCTGGGCGTGCAAGCTTAATTAACCCTCATCGGTAAAGTCAAGGGCTGTACAGGCGCATGAGATGGTCAATGGTGAATAGACATCCCTCGACCTTGCTCACAAAGAATTGAAGCAGAATAACGATCCTCCAAAATGAAGGATGTATCTGCCCGAGTGTCACAGCATACCTTTTGCAAAAAGCTATGATAACTGGGTCTAGAGGACCCAATGTGAAAGGGTAAGTGTAAACACGTAAGCAACCCTCCACGTGGGTGGTGATTGATTCTTCAGAGGTAGGAACCACTACGAGTTTGTCTACCTAGTTATAGTCCTCTTTAACTTTATCGAGGATGCTGTGCGAAATAATACACATGTACCCCGAGACCGGTTCACATCGACCCGGTACCATGGGCGTATTCTCAAACTTGAAGTCAGCCACAGTAGGGCACCTAGTTGGAATATATGATCTCAGAGGAGGTTCCTCAGTAACAGCGTTGGAAGTGTTTTCAGAAGGTCTTGAAGAAGAAGATGTTTCTTTTTGGGGAACAGACTTTGAAGTTTTTGCTATTTTTATGAAGGAAAGAGATTGTTGATAAAGGGAAGCTTTGAGAAAACCAGAAGATGAAGTCCTTAGAACGCAAGAAGGATTTGATCGTAAAAGTTCTAACAAACGGATTAAAGGGTATTTATAGGTTCCTCAAGCGACGGTTCGTCTCCCGAGGTAGCCGACCGTCAACTGACATACATTTAATGCCTCGAAGACCGAACTGACTGGACGTTTTCACTATTCTTATCACCTACGTCATGTACCCGTCGTCATGATTTATCGAAGTAAGGACCGGGGGTTCATATCGTTTTTAATCGCTTACTCTCCAAAAAATGAGGGGACTATCTGTATACGGGTAGAACCGAGCTCAATGCTCGATCAAGGCATCTGGAACAATGGGTCAAGGCTCGGCATAAGAGATCGAAGGTACCGATATAACTGAGCTCGATATCGAGGGTCGAAGTTCGAACAAGACCATAAGATTTGCCCTCGAGCTTATCGGGGGCACGGCCGACCCTGCTTTAATGACCTCGAAGAAAAGCTTTACCCACTCACACGACTAGTATTCGTGATTCTCGCCATTGACCAATCATTATGACATAAATTACGGGATTAAGTCATAAAGGGAGCCAATAGTCTACATAATTTCCTGTAAAATAATGTCTTCAAGGTTTCATCTCCCTGTATATATAAAAGGGAATGGAATAAGTCTTTGGACAGAGTAACATACTGAAGAGAACAAGATACCATTTTTTTCAGCTTTGTTCATGTTATTCTGGCTTCAATAATATCGCAACTAAATTCGAAGGAAATTAACTTTGGGAGGCTTAAGTTGTTCAATCTGCATGGTTTGTATTTATTTTTGTACTTATTCTTCCATATTATATTTGATTTCTCGCTTTGTATCAAATTAGATCACGTATCCTTAAAACCACGTATAAATTCAATTGTTATCCGATTTTCTGGGAAAACAAAATCACAAATTGACAATTTTAACTTAAAGACCTTTCCACTTCGGCATTCATTGCTTGATGAATCCCATATAGAATATTGTAATGATGAGAAATTAAATTAAAATTTTGAATTATCTTTAATTTTTTCCCTTAATGTGAAAGACATGATCCAATTTGGATTGTTACCTCGAGTTCAGCGGTAAATTTTGTTTTTACATTAACCTTTAAATTCTTATATTTATTTCATAACTGACGATAGTTCAGTTCAAAAGTTCATACATGATCACATAAGCCTTTTCTCTAAAAAAAATTTCTCCTTTTCTCTAACTCACTCGGTAGAAAATTGAGACTTACAGAAAATACTTTCTTTGACTTAGTGGTTTGTTCAAGATTTATTTTACTTCTTATAGATAAAAAAAATGTTACAATTTTTTATTTATACCGAACAAACTAAAGTTATTGAACCGAATTAAGCAAAATCGAAAGGAGAAAAACCGAACCATATCAAATCTAATTAGATATGGTATTAATATAGTATTTAAGAAATTAAATATAAAAAATATCGAAGTAAAATATCAAATATCATATCGACTGATAAATACCCAAGTTACTAGTATTACTTTTGGCGATATATTCTCCCAAATGCTATTTTCATTTGTTGGAGGTAATGCTAATATGCTATATATTGCATATTTCTTTCTTCCATATCATGATGAATTGATGATTGATGTTTACGAGACTCATTACAAAAATAGGTACAATTATAAGATTGTGAGGCAAATATCTACTACTAATATATAAGAGAGGATAAGTAGGCACGCAATGGTCAACATGTTTGTTTCATCATGAGGGTACTTTTGTCATTTCCTGTGATCTTGACGCGTTCGCTGCTTGAAAATTTCTTACATCTCAATTCTATCTCCTCTGTTTTTCTTTGCTCTCTGCTTCTGTTTAGTACTAAGGTCTCTGTTGTTTTCCTCTGTGCTCTTATCTTTACCCCTTTGTCCTGTAGGTATCTGATAAAATTTCTCTTTTAGCTGTATCGTGTTTTCCTCTGTTCAAAGCATATTGATCAGAAAAATTCCACGGAATTGTAGTAAAAATATCCGGCTAAAGCTGTTTAGAGAAAAGACTACAAAGATGTAAGACTCCCGATTTCGTGACTCTTTCACGGAATTGTAGTAAAAATGTCCGGGTAAGTTGTTTAGAGAAAAGGCTACAAAGATGTAACACTCTGGATTTCGTGACTCTTTCGTATGAAATACATTGTTTTTCACAGTTCTGACGCATATATTCCTAAAAAAGAACAATTCTACATTGACAACAAAGGATAGTACTTCAAAACTTTGGACCATGTTCTCTGGGGCTCCATAGTCTAATTTGGTGTCTCTCAGTTCTTCTTCTATTTGCCTATCCCAACTTTCTCTTATTTCTTTAGGTAACCAAAAAGCCTTTATCTTCGCACCCTTTTGTGTTTTCTTTTTCGCATGTCCAAGCATCTGGTCACTCATATTAATATTCTGTCTAATAAAGTTGGTCTTTTCATTTTGGATGTCAAATTTATTGTTTGAATATCTTCTTTAAATATACCTTATCAATGAAACCAATGAGAAATATAAAGGCTTGCTTAAGGAATTGAAGTTATACGTATATTTGACAATGCTGCTCTGCATAAGGAGAACGGCTTTTAACTTTAAATAACTATCAAATATAGTGGCCATCAAGCTTAGAATATTATTTCTACGTAGAGTTACATTGCATATATACCTTCACTTCTCTTAGCCATCTTTAGCATATGAGTTCTGTTGTGTGTCTCGCCTTGTTTTTATGCACTTGTCAAATAATTATTTACATTAGTTCTGATAGCTAAGAATTCGATTTGTAGAATTGGTAAAGTCTTCCAAGTTTTCCAAGTTTTTAGATAGTAGAGATGCATATGATTAGAAGGATAAATAGCTAATTGAGTGATGAGTCAGCAGTTATGTACAAACAATAGTTCTATGATGAGGATGAGGAGTATCACATTAAGACGTCTCTGCTTGTTCGTAGATGATGAGGAGGAAGATAGCAAAATGAGTTGGAACAATAGAAGTTGACAAACTTTGAAGCAAGATAAAAACGAGTTTAGAATTTTTTTCCCGAGATGTGGTGGAGAAAATTTTCACTTTTAGTTAATAATTGATACATATAATTTATTTACTTCTAGGTCTTAAAATTGCTCTAGGATAAAACCATAACTAACGCTAGAATTTCGTTCAATGTATTGACTTATTTGTTTTGCGGTCAGTTGCAAATTAGTTACTATACAATCATGCTACCATTTAAGAGTTTAATCTCTTTGCTGGTTACTTCTCAACTAGGGAATGCATACAATAAGCAAATATGTGACTGAAGTTGACGGATAAAATGATGAGTTAATATGAAGGTAGGAACAACTGAAGATAAAGAAGCTCGCTCGATTGAAATGGACCCTGCTCGGGTAATAATTTAATATTCTCTTGATTGATATTATCTGCTTTTGATATGATATTAGGGAGTAGTTTATAGTCCTTATTTGGTTTAACTATGAAGTTCAAACATATGGATTGCTCGACTCCTTCTTTCTCGATTTTTTCAAACTAGCTTGTGTTTACCTAAAATCATCACTTCAGAGCTTCTGAAATTGACAAGGAAACTAAGAGGTCTACAGTTGTTAACATGGATTTGGGTAGAGTAAAGGTACCTTCTTTGTTCTTTTTTCTTCTTTTCAATATGGAAATTTGAATTTTCCCTAGAAAGGTGTCAAATGGAACTTTTATTTTTTATATGGTAATTATAATTGCTTAAACTTATCCTATATACATAAATTTTGACGTGCAGCCTGTTGAATTGTTTGGGAGGGAGATTTATTTCATTCAGTTTTCCTTGATCATTTACTGCGTTTGTTTTAATGTGTATGAAGAATGTTTGGAATAACAATTTGTGCATTTTTTGATACTAAAGTATATTGTTAAGAGATTGTGTCGAGCATTCAATTGTGAACATAAAAGTAGTTATGAATTAGTGCATCCGAAAAAAAAAGAAGCTATGAACTGGGGCTTTGCATAGAAGTATTTATTAGTTCAACTTGCAGATAGGGAGTTGCAGGCAGAAATCTTTTCTTTACCAGTTGAACTTGCAAAATAAAATAAATAAAAGATGGTCAGAATATGTGGGAGACGCATGTAAGTTCATGCATTTGTTTAACATGTATGATTGTGATAGTTGTTATTTATCCTGAGACCATAAAATTTATATGTACCGTACTGTAGTCATAATGTGGACTGCATCTCAATCCATCACCGAAAAAATGTGGATTGCACCTCGATTTGATCATAAGGGCCGTTTGATTTGTATCATAGATCTCTAACTAATGTGATCTATAGAACCTTTTTGGTATACATCTTTGCATAACTAATGTATTATGTATTTTTCAGTATTAAACTCTTCATAATTTTTGAGGAAGTCAAATGTAAAATATTAATATATGGGCGATCTCAGGGTGGACATTTGTTTGCAATGTTATTGTTTTCTTTTCTTATTTGTTCCTTTCCTTCTTTCGTTTTTTCTTTTGGGGTTTTTGAAGTTCCAAGCTATGCAAATTATCCTAGGAACATTCTCAGTGTATGATTGTCCTGGTGCAAATCTGGGCAAATAAACTGGTGGAGAAACAATTGGGGTTAAAAAGGGACAGATATACCGATCTTTTTACGTATGCTAACAAAAGGTATTTATTCGTTCATAATGATAGTTAAAATATCTATCTATCTATCTGAAATTTTATACTAACTTTATTACTTTAAATGTTTATCTATGAATTGGATTATGTTTGGTTCGATTCTGAGTTACGATTAGATAAGGCAATATGCCATTATGGACTAGCATTCTTCTACAGCTGTTTGGTCGTTAACCCAATAAATTCTCAGTAATAATAAGAAATTACGTACTTATGAAATTAGTCGGCTTAGGTGACAATATTGTTCTGTTTTTTCCCTGAGTCGTGTATCTTTGACTGATTCTTGCACTTTTCGCTGATCAAAGGTGAAAACTTATTGACAAACCTTTTTTGAAATATATTCTGCTTCTTCTCCTTTTTTCCTTATGCTCCTCTATTATGTGTTTCATAGTTTATATGTCTTTCATTATATCTCCCATGGTTTTCTTTTTAAAGTTTCTTCTAAGGGTTTTCGAAAGAACATCAAACCAATTAGATTTGAGGTTTATTCCAGACTCCGTGGAATTCAAGCATCAACCACGTTACATTGCAACAGAGGTAATTTATGGTATCACTTTGTCATCACGAGCACTTTTAGTTTTTACGGTTATTAGTGGCTGAATGGATAAAATCTAATCACATTTGCGTTTGAAGTGCTTACTGGTTGTTATTGAGTATATTATAGTTTTGACAGGTTGAATTCTGCTTGTTTACTTTTTCCTCAAATGAGGAAAAGGTGATCTTATAGAAGTTTGTAGCCTTCTGTTTTCCCTCATCAAAATCATAGCTTCGCCTGTTTAAGATTTAACTTGTGATTTATTCATCAGCTATTATAAGTAAGTTGTAAAGGATTAAACAACTAATTCTTATTTTTTCCATTGGAATCGCATTGTCAAAAATATCACGGTCTAATAAAACCCAGATCCAAGTATACCACAAAATTATAAACTTTTTTTGTTTAGTGCATTTTATGACATATCAAACTAATCATAATTACTATAAGAAATTGTTCAGCAAATCTCCGATTGATTAGTGAAAAACATAGGAACACATTGAAAATGTATTTCGTTGATGGCAACTCTATTCAAAGTTGTTCGATTTTGGATTTGTTTCCATTCAGTTAAGTTAATTTATGAAATATTGTCATCTATCATACTTTATTCTGTAAAATTGTACGACTTGGATTTGAGATACTTACTGAAATTACATGAAATGCATATGAATTTACACTACTAGAAATTTGGCAAAAACCGACCAAGGTCGACCGACCAACTTTGGTCGGTCTCGGTTTTTCAAAATATTTTTTTAATTTTTTTTTTTTTTTACGAAACCGACCAACTTTGGTCGGTTTCTTTGGCGTAAAAATGCGGGAAACTATTTTTGAGTCCCGCAAAATTTATATTTCAAGAAACCGACCAACTTTGGTCTGTTTTTTAATTAAAATAAATAAAAATTAATACTAAAAAAATCGACCAAAATTGGTCGGTTAATTCGGCGGGTCATTTAAAAAAACCGATCAACTTTGGTCGGTAATTTTATTTTTTAATAAAACCGATCAACTTTGGTCGGTTTTTTTAGTATTAATTTTTATTTATTTTAATTGAAAAACCGACCAAAGTTGGTCGGTTTCTTGAAATATAAATTGGTATATTTAGTTGATGGTTTATTAAGAGAAAACGGAATCTTGTTCATTAATGGATTAACATTTCTATTAGCTTTATTGATAAACAAATATGAAATGTTGTTTGGGCATGACTGAGATGATATTTGGGAATAAAGATACTTCTACTGCTTTTTTTTAGATTGTTTTCATTCTCATTTAACATGCCAAGTTTTCTTAGAACAGGTAAATTCACCCTCTCTTTTTTTTAATAACAAAGACTTGAATAATAGTGTTACTTAAAATTTTGTTAGCCATACCTCAAATTAGAAACTATTCTTTAATGACTTTGAAATGTGCTTGGATCGCATAATCAGTTTTAGTGATTAATTTATATCCTTTCCATAATAATTTCTAAAATCGTGCTTCAAGAATTAATTTTCTCAAATGTAGTAATTTCTCAAAAGTAATACAAATAATTGATTGTCATGATTTCGGATTCGTTCGCGAGGTGCAATTATGATAAGTTAATTAATTTTGTTATTCGATCACGCATTCGCTTGCGTAGCGTGATTATGACAACGTAATATTATCCAAATTATTTTTTTAATAATTCTAATAATCAAGAAATAAAAGTGGATAGGTAAAACATGAAAATCATATAAAGCACAGTTTGTCAAAAACTAATTCAAGCCAAGTTTAAGTCAATAAAGCGACCGTGCTAGAACCACGGGACTCGAAAAATGCCTTACACCTTCTCCCAGGTCAACAGAATTCCTTACCCGGACTTTATTTTCGCAGATCAATAATAATAGAGTAAAATCTTCCTTTGAATGGGGATTCAAATAAAAGTTGACTTGGAACACCGAAAAATCAAACTCCAAGTGGCGACTCTGTAAATAAAATAATCCCTACTCAAAGTTGTCACTTTAATTGAAAAAACTCTTTAACCCATCATCCATAACATATATATCTTTTCGGGGTAGAAAAGGGGTGTGACACAGGATCTACTTATTCCTATATGTCCTCCTATTTTGCTTCATATATGGTTGTGCCTTGTGATTATCTGAGTGCTTCTGTGTGTGTGTCCACACCGGTGGTTGATTCTGTTGTGGTAAATTATGTCTATCGTTCGTGTGTGGTTACTATTGGGAGTCTTGAGACCACCGTGGATCTTTTAGTTCTTGATATGGTAGATTCTGTATTGGACTGTCATGCCAAAATGGTGACCTTAGCTATGCCGGGGTTACCTCGAATAGAGTGGAAAGGGACTCCTGGCCATTCCACTAGCAGGGTTATCTCTTACGTGAAAGCTCGGCGTATGGTCGAGAAGGGGTGTCTAGTTTATTTGTCTTATATTTGCGATCCTAGTGCGGATGTTCCTTCTATGGATTCAGTCCTAGTTGTCTGTGAGTTTCCAGATGTATTTCCTGCAGATTTGTCGGGGGTGCCACCCGACATAGATATTGACTTCTGTATTGATCTGGCTCCGGGCACCCAGCCCATTTCTATTCCACCATACCGCATGGCCCCACCGTAGCTAAATGAATTGAAGGAGCAGTTACAAGATTTGCTTGATCAGGGCTTCATTAGACCTAGTGTCTCGCCCTGGGATGAACCAATGTTATTTGTAAAGAAGAAAGATGGTTCAATGCGGATGTGTATAGATTATCGGCAGTTGAACAAGGCTACTATCAAGAACAAGTATCCATTTCTAAGAATTGATGACTTATTCAATCAGCTTCAGGGTGACAAGGTGTTTTCAAAGAGCGATTTGAGGTCTGGTTATCATCAGTTGAAGATTAGGGCATCTGATTTCCCTAAGACAACTTTTCGGACTTGGTATGGGCATTATGAATTCCTAGTGATGTCATTTGGGTTGACAAATTCCCCAACAACATTTATGGATTTGATGAACTGGGTATTCAAGCCCAATTTGGATTCTTTTATGGTTGTATTCATTGATGATATCTTGATTTACTCCAGCAGTCAAGAGGAGCATGAGCAGCATCTTCAGATTGTGCTTCAGACTTTGAAGAATAATAAGTTATATGCCAAAATTTTAAAATGCGAATTTTGGTTAGACTCAGTTGCTTTTTGGGGCATGTTGTATCGGCAAAAGGCATAAAAGTGGATCATAAGAAGATTGAGGCAGTTCAGAATTGGCCTAGACCTACTTCAGCTACAGAGATCCGGAGTTTTCTGGGTTTGGCAGGTTATTATCGCTGGTTTGTGGAGGGGTTTTCATCCATAGCATCCCCACTGACCAAATTGACCCAGAAGGGTGTTCCATTCATATGGTCAGACGAGTGTGAGTTGAGCTTTCAGAAGCTCAAGAATGCTTTGACTATGGCGCTAGTATTGGTATTACCCACAGGTTCAGGATCTTATACGGTGTATTGTGATGCATCTCGCATTGGGATTGGTGCAGTATTAATGCAAGATGGCAGAGTGATTGCATATGCGTCGCGACAGTTCAAAGTTCATAAGAAAAATTACCCTGTACATGACTCAGAATTGGCAGCCATTGTTTATGCGCTGAAGATTTAGAGGCACTATCTTTACGGTGTCTCATGTGAGGTATTCACTGATCATCGTAGTCTACAGTATCTGTTCAAATAGAAAGATCTCAATTTGAGGCAGAGAAGATGGTTGGAGTTGTTGAAAGATTATGATATCACCATTTTGTATCACCCCGGAAAGGCCAATGTAGTGGCCGATACTTTGAGTAAGAAGGCTATGAGTATGGGCAGCCTTGCATATATTCCGGTTGGTGAGAGGTCGTTAGCTGCAGATATTCAAACTTTGGCCAATCAGTTCATGAGTTTAGATGTTTTAGAGTCCAGACGGGTTCTAGCTTGCACAGTCGCTCGGTCTTCCTTGTATGAGCGCATCAGAGAGCGACGATATGATGATCCTTATTTGCTTGTCCTTAAGGACATGGTGCGGCACGGTGGTGCCAAGTATGTCTCTGTGGGAGATGATGGAGTTTTGCAGATGCAGGGTCATATATGTGTTCCTAATGTGGATGGGCTTCGTGAATTAATTCTTGAAGAGGCCCGCAGTTCCTGATATTCTATTCATCCAGGTACCGCCAAAATTTATCAAGATTTGCGGCAACATTATTGGTGGAGGAGAATGAAAAAGGATATAGTTGCATATGTAGCTCGGTGTCTGAAACGTCAGCAAGTTAAGTACGAGCATCAGAGACCTGGTGGTTTGCTTCAGAAGTTAGAAATTCCTGAGCGGTTAGCTGAGATTTACATCCGCGAGATTGTCTGCCTTCACGGTGTGCCCGTGTCTATTATTTCAGATCGAAGTACGCAGTTCACCTCGTGCTTCTGGAGGTCTATACAAAGTGAGTTAGACACGCGGGTTGAGTTGAGTACAACATTTAATCCACAGACAGACGGACAATCAGAGCGCACTATTCAGATATTGGAAGATATGCTTCGCGCTTGTGTTATAGACTTTGGAGGTTCTTGGGATCAGTTTTTGCCACTTGCGGAGTTTGCCTATAATAATAGCTACCAATCGAGCATTCAAATGGCTCCGTATGAAGCATTATACCGGAGGCGATGTCGTTCGCCAGTTGGCTGGTTTGAACCGAGAGAGGCTCGCTTGTTGGGTACTGATTTGGTACAGTATGCCTTGGATAAGGTCAAGGTTATTCAGGATCGACTTCGTATAGCTCAGTCTAGGAAAAAGATTTATGCCAGCCGTAAAGTTCATGACGTTGCATTCATGGTAGGATAAATAGTATTGCTCCGGGTTTCACGTATGAAAGGTGTAAAGAGATTTGGAAAGAAGGGCAAGTTGAGCCCTAGGTATATCAGACCCTTTGAAATTCTTGAAAGGGTGGGTGAAGTAGCCTACAGGCTTGCACTACCACCTAGTTTATCAGCAGTTCATCCGGTATTCCATGTATCCATGCTCCGGAAATACCATGGTGATCCGTCCCATGTATTAGATTTCAGCTCAGTCCAATTGGACAAAGATTTGACTTATGAAGAGGAGTTGGTAGCTATTCTAACCTGACACGTCCGACAATTGAGGTCTAAGAGTTATCCTTCAGTTCAGGTGCAATGGAGAGTTCATTTAGTTGAGGCAGCTACCTGGGAGTCCGAGTCAAACATGTGGAGTAGATATCCACCCCTTTTCACCAGCTCAGGTATTTTTCTAATTCCGTTCGAGGACGAACATTTGTTTTAGAGGTGGAGAATGTGATGACTCAATATGTCATCTTTAATTTTAAACATTCATTTCTATGTTCCAAGACCTCGAATAGCACCTTTCAACATTCCTCGACTTGCGTGCGCATTCCATAAATTTTTCCGAAAAGTTTTTTAAGTGAAAAATTGATTAAACTGTGAAATAGAGCTTCAAAACTCACTTAAGGTGACTTCGGTCAACATTTTAAGCAAACGAACCCGAATCAGTATTTTGACAATTTCCGTAGGTCCGTATCATAATTTGGGACTTGAGCGTATGCCCAAAATTTAATTTGGAGGTCTCAAGCTCGAGTTATCACCATTTATTGAAAATTAGATATTTGAAAGCTTAAAAATTCCAAAGTTTGACCGTGAATTTGACTTTATTGATATAGGACTCGGATTGAGATTTCGAGAGTTGGAATAGCTCTGTTACGTAATTTATGACTTGTGCGCCAAATTTGAAATCATTCCGGATAGATTTGACATGTTTCGGCGCGAGTTATAAAATTTAAAATTTCATAAACTCATAAGTCTGAATTGAGGTGTGAATTGAAATTTTGACATTATTTGACATGATCTGAGACCCCGAGTAAGTCCATATTATGTTACGGTACTTGTTGGAATATTAGGAAGATGCCCGAGAGGCTCGGGTGAGTTTCGGACGAGTTTTGGACCATTTTTGTTCAAGAACAAAGGTCTGGTTGTGGTGTGTCGCACCTGCACAATTTTGGCTACAGGTGCGTGATCGCTTATGTCGAGGCAGTGTCGCTTCTGCGACTTTGAGGCCAGGGGAGAAGCTTCGCTTTTGTGAATCTTGGGACGCAGGTGCGATGCCCGCTTCTGTGGTGCCATGATCGCATATGCGATCTTTCGCGCTTTCTGCGGTTCCCTTAGCGCATCTGCGCAGTCGCTTCTGCGACGTGAAGGTCTGCAGATGTGGTCCTCTTATTGGCTGCCCTGTTTGGCAAATGCGAGCCTTGTCTCGCAAATGCAAGTTCGAAGATGCGGAACTTGTGTTCGCAGATGCGGAAATGCTGGACAGAATACATAAAATTGGGTGTTAGCCATTTTTGCTCATTTTTGAGTTTTGAGTCTCAGATTTGGGCGATTTCGAAGGGGTTTTTCATGAGTTCGAACTAGGTAAGTGTTCCTTATCCTATATTGATTATATTTCATAAATCCATGTCTATATTCATCGTTTATTTCGGATTTAGATGGAAGAAATTGAAATTTTTGTAAAACTTTTCAAAAATGAAAATTTAGGATTTGAAAGACAATCGGATGTCAGAATTCAATAATTTTAGTATGGTTGAACTCGTATCGGAACGGGTTCTGAAAAGTGGGCCCACATTGACTTTTGGTTGACTTTTTGAAAATGACTAAAAATAAGTCTCTTTCGAATTACGAATAATTTCTAAAGCTCCAATTTAATTGTTGGCCAATAATTTGATATGTTTGATTGGTTTGGAGGATAATTCGAAAGGAAAAGCTGTGGTCGAGTGATCACTTGAAATTACGTAATAAGGTAAGTGTCGTGGTTAACCTTGACATGAGGGAATAGAACCATTGAATTATTTGTTACGTAAATTTCCTGTGTAACGACGTATAGGCAAAGTGACGAGTGCCTATATGTTGTCAAATTGATTGTTTTCATATTTATCTGAACAACATAAATTATTTTAAATCATGAATTAATTATTATAATAATTATTTCTCTTATATTCCTTGTCCAATATTATGTCTTGAATTCATGCTATAATTGCTACATGCTTATTTGACTTACGTGTCTTAATTGCTACTTGACATTTATCATATTAAATACTAAATTGTCTATTTTCTCCCTGATTTTCATAATTAATTGCTACTTGTCATTACTTGTCTCCTAAATAAATCATAATCATTGTATACCTTGTTGCCTAATAATTTCTTACTAATTGTGATATTTATTGAAGTAGTTTTACATAAGTGTTGTTAAATTATATTGTTGGAGCGGGTTGCGCGCCGCAACAGAATTTATTTGAAAGAGTATATTATTGGATCAGGTTGCATACCGCAACGGATTATATTTTAAGTTTATATTATTGGAGTGGGTTGCATGCCGCAACAAAAATTAAATGAAGGATTATATTGGGGGAACGGGTTGCACGCCGCAGCAGAACGATAAAAGAAATAATTGGTTATGACTGTTGAATTGACTTCAATTATTGATACAATTTACCTGTCTTACCTCTATTCCTGTTATTATTATTATTGCGTACAGGTTAATGTAAACGACCTGCCTTAGCCTCGTCACTGCTTCGTCGAGGTTAGGCTCGACACTAATAGAGTACATGGGGTCGGTTGTACTCATACTACACTCTGCACTTCTTGTACAGATACCTGAGGTGGTCTCAATGGCGTACTGTAGATTTGCTCGGATTCAGCTATCAGAGGAGACTTGAGGTATAGCTGCACGACGTTCGCAGCTCTGAAGTCCCCTTCTACTTTATCTTAGTTGTGTGCTTTCTTTCAGACAGCTTTATTTTTATTCAGACCCTTGTTTGTATTATTCTAGAAACTCGTGCACTTGTGATTCCAGTTTTAGGATGGTATTTAGATATCGTTATCATTCTGGTTATTTTACTTTAATTCAGACATTATTCCAGTTGTTTGGTTTCTTTACTATTTAATTAAGATGAATTGTTAAAAATTGTTAAAATTATTCTAATGTTGGCTTGCCTAGCAAGTGAAATGTTAGGCGTCATCACGGTCCCGAAGGTGGGAATTTCGGGTCGTGACATCTCTAAGACTAGGTAAGCCTAATAAACATGCGGAATATAACTGAAATAACAAATAAATTCTCAAATATTCAACATCTATATAGAATAAACTGCGCTGCTCAACATATATAGTTTTCCCAAAACCTGATGATATCGAGTCACAAGCTGTACAACGGTATCATAGTCATCCCTATACAACTGACTCTAATAAAAGAAGGAAAATATAAAAATAGATAGAAGGCGACTCCGAGGCCTGCGGACGCCGGCAGGTGTACCTTGAAGTCTCCAAGTACGAACTCATCTCACTAATGACTGGACTAGTATGAGGTACCTGGATCTGCACAAAGGATTTGCAGAAGCGCAGCATGAGTACACCACAACGCTACCTAGTAAGTGCCAAGACTAACCTCGATAGAGTAGTGACGAGGTCGGGTCAAGGCCCTACTGGAATAAATAAGAAGACTGAACAAGTGAAAGGCAGTGCAGTAATGATAGTAATGAAATTGAAACAATAAATAGCATATCAAGGTTAGCTACACGGAACTAAAGCAATTATTGCTACACTGAGAAAACAAGAAATAATATGCTAAGGCAACAATAACCAAAGACAAGTGCAGCAATGGAGAAATACCAACAAGCGTCACTACCGAGGTACCGCCTCGTAGTCTCAAATCACAAGAATAATTCACAATCTTTCCTTATATCACCGTGGGAGCCTTGCATTTAGTTTTGAAAATCATTTTCCCGAAATATCATCCCGCATTTTAGCCTACCTTATCACACCGCATGACTTCTAGTAGTTCCCCTACTAGCCACGCGTATCAAGCCCACCTTATCTCACCGCATGCGTTTCAACCCCAAAATCTTATACCACCGCATGCGTATCAATATCAAAACATATCATAAATCGTACCTCAAATGCCCACTATCACAACTTGCCAAAGAAACAAAGAATAATATTGTTTTCATAATAAAGAGCCCATGGCTCAACCACAATGTACACAAGAGTCTAAACAATAACACCGGAAGTGAATAACTCAACAGAATAGTATTTCACAACTTAACACTTTGCCTCAATGTGAATCACGACCTTTATAACTTAATACCAATTTCAACAACAAGATATACCAAGAACAACAACTTCAAGTAAGAATTCAACGGCTAAATAATGAATATGGAATAAAGGAAACAAGAACTTCAACTAAACATGTAGAGCAATTAGCAAGTAAGAGATAAGACAAGTAGAGCATGTAGAAATAGATTAATGATGATGAATATAACACGCTAAGATAACTCAATTAAGGCATGAAAGGAATCTACATAGCTAAAATCGATAAATTTTCACATTAGCCCGTGTACACACTCGTCACCTTGCGTACACGGCTTCTACACATCACAATTATCACAAAACACACCAATCCTAATGGGTAATTCCCTCACACAAAGTTAGGCAAGACACTTACCTTGAAACACGCTAACTCAATTCACTAGTAGGCCTTTCCCTTGATTATCCAACTTCGAACGGCTTGAATCTAGCCAAAACAACTCCATACTATAAATATAAAATATAGGAAACTATTTCAAACAATAAAATTATGATCTTTGCAAAGAAATAAAAGTCAACTCAAAAAGTCAATTCGGGCCCGCGTCTCGGAACCCTACCCAAATTACAAAATCCGAACACCCATTTGATAACGAGTCCAACCATACATGAATTACTCAAATCCGACCTCAAATCGCTTTTCAAATCTCCAAAATTTAGCCTAAGAAGTTTCACAAAATAATAATTAAATGATGAAAACAATAACTCCAAAATTATAATTAAATGATGAAAACAATAATAGATTCGTATAATTTAACCAAAACCGAGTTAGGATATCTTATCCAATATTTTTCTTGAAAATCTCCCGAAATATCGCCTCACACCGAGCTTTCTAGGTCCAAAAATGGATTATGAAATCGAACCCTCGAAATAGGCCTTTTCTTCCCAGCGATTCCGCTTTTGCGGCCCTTTAGTCGCTTCTGCGGAAAAACCATTGCAGATGCAGTTCCCACTTAATTCCAGGGGTTCCACTTCTGCGGGAAAATTGCTCGTATGTGCGAGCTCACTTCTGCGGAGAAGCTACTGCATCTGCGGTCCTGCCCATAGGCCCTTCCCAAATTCCGCTTCTGCGGAAGAATGCCCGTGCCTGGGCTCTCATTTTCGCTTTTGCACTTCACCTTCCGCACCCGTGATTCCACACCTGCGATCAAACCCTCTGCAAGTGCGATGACATCAGCAGGCCTGGGACATCAATAATGAGACTAAGTCCAAAATTGATCCGGATTCAATCTGAATCACACCAGGACCCCCCGGGACCCCGTCCGAACATACCATCAAGTCCTAAACCATCATACGAACACGCTTGAAGCGTCAAATCACATCAAACAACACTAGAACCATGAATCGCGCCTCGATTCAAGCCTAATAAACTATGAACTTCCGAAATCCGAAACTAATACAGATTCATACCAAAACAACTTCGATTGACCTCAAATTTTGCACACAAGTCATAAATGACATGACAGGCCTATTCCAACTTCCAGAATTTGAATCCGACCCCGATATCAATAAAGTCAACTTTCAGTCAAACTTCCCAACATTCTAAACCTTGAATTCTCTAACTTTTGCCAATTCATGCCGAAATAACCTACGGACCTCCAAATCAACACCCGGACACGTTTTTAAGTCCGAAATCACCATACTTTGCTATTGGAACCGTCAAAACTCCATTCTAGAGTCGTCTATGCAAAAGTCAAATTACGGTCAACTCTTTCAACTTAAAGCTCCTACTTAGGGACTATATGTCCCATTTCACTCCGAAACTCACCCGAAACCAAAATCAAATACCCCCGTCAAGACACGTAACCACAATACAACATAGAAGAGGCAATAACTAGGGGATCAGGGCTAAAATATTCAAAACAATCGGCGGGTCGTTACATCCTCACCCTCTTTAAACAAACTTTCGTCCTCCAATTACTATAGAGACATAGTTGAAGTGGTGAAAAGATAAGGATAATGGCTACAGATATTATGCTCGGTCTACCAAGTCGCCTCCTCGACTGGTTGACCCCTCCAGTGAACCTTCACTAAAGCAATATTCCTCGACCTCAACTTTCGGACCTGTCTGTCCAAAATGGCCACCGGTTCCTCAACATAAGATAAATCCTTGTCCAACTGGACTGAGTTGAAGTCTTACATATGAGACGGATCACTGTGATACTTTTGGAGCATAGAAACATGAAATACAGGATGAACTACAACTAGACTAGGTGGTAGTGCAAGCCTGTATGCCACCTCTCCAATCCTCTCAAAAATCTGAAAAGGTCGGATATACCTGGGGCTCAACTTCTCCTTCTTTCCGAACCTCATAACACCCTTCATGGGCAAAAACCGGAGCAAGACCCGCTCCCCAACCATGAATGCAATGTCGCGAACCTTCCGATCCGAATAACTCTTATGTATATATTAGGTTGTGCGAAGCCGATCTTGAATCAATTTAATCTTTTCCAAAGCATCCTAAATCAAGTCTGTACCCAATAGCCTAGCCTCACTCGACTCAAACCAACCCACCTGAGACCGACACCGCCTCCCATTTAAGGCCTCATATGGAACCATCTAAATGCTCGATTGGTAGCTGTTATTGTAGGAAAACTCCGTAAGCGGCAAGAGCTGATCCCAAGAACCCCCAAACTCCATCACACACGCACGGAGCATATCCTCCAGTATTCGAATAATGTGCTTAGACTGTAGGGTAAAATGTTGTACTCAACTCAACCCGCGTGCCTAACTCACGCTGTACGGAGCTCCATAATCGCGATGTAAACTGCGTACCCCGGTCAGAGATGATGGATATCGGCACGCCATGAAGTCGAAAAATCTCGTGAATATAAACCTGAGCCAGCTGCTCTGAAAAATATGTAGTCACCACTAGAATTAAATGAGCCGACTTTGTCAACCTAACCACAATCACCTATACTGCATCAAACTTCCTCTGAGTCTGTGGGAGCCCAACAACAAATCTATAGTAACCAGCTCCCATTTCCACTCTAGAATCTCTTGACTCTTAAGCAATCCGCCTGGCTGCCGATGCTCATACTTCACCTGCTGATAATTTAGGCACTGAGCTACATAATCCACTATGTCCTTCTTCATTCTCCTCCACAATAGTGTTGCCTCAAGTCGTGATACATCTTGGCGGCACCCGGATGAATGGAGTACCGTGAACTGTGGGCCTCCTGAAGAATCAACTCATGCAAACCATCTATATTGGGCACACATAGCCTGCCCTGCATCCGTAACACACCGTCATCCCCAATATTGACTTCCTTGGCATCCCATGTTGAACCGTGCCCTTGAGGACTAACAAATAGAGTTTGCCATACTGTTGCTCTATGATACGATCATAAAGAGAAGACAGGGAAACCACATAAGCCAAAACTCGACTCGGCTCTGAAACATCCAATCTTACAAACTTGTTGGCCAAGGCATAAAAATCCAATTCTAATGGCCTCTCTACTGCAGGTAGATATGCTAAACTACCCAAGCTCTCCGCCTTTCGACTCAAGGTGCCAGCCACCACATTGGCCTTCCCGAGATGATATAGAATGGTGATATCATAGTCCTTAAGAAACTCTAACCACCTCCGCTGATACAAGTTAAGATCTTTCTGTTTGAACAGATGTTGTAGACTCCGGTGGTCTGTATAGACCTCACAAGGGACACCGTACAAATAGTGCCGCC
This sequence comes from Nicotiana tabacum, assembly GCF_000715075.1. Classification (NCBI taxonomy): domain Eukaryota; kingdom Viridiplantae; phylum Streptophyta; class Magnoliopsida; order Solanales; family Solanaceae; genus Nicotiana; species Nicotiana tabacum. The sequence continues at coordinate 26,725,518 of NC_134093.1, read as the reverse complement.
AAATCTTCGAGACAAGAACAATAGCTGCTAACTCAAGGTCGTGGACATGATAGTTCTTCTCATGCACCTACAACTGTCTAGACGCGTAGGCAATCACCCTACCGTCCTGCATCAACACCGCGCTGAGGCCAACACGTGACACATCACAGTATATTGTGTAAGATCCCGTACCCGTGAGCAACACCAATACTGGGGTTGTGGTCAAAGCTATCTTGAGCTTTTGAAAGCTCTCCTAGAACTCCTCGGTCCATCTGAATGGAGCACCTTTCTAGGTCAATCAGGTCATAGGTGCATCATTAGATAAGAAACCCTCTACGAATCGACGGTAGTACCCTTCCAAACCAAGAAAACTCCAGATATGAGTAGTTGAAGACAGTCTGTCCAACTCTGCAAAACTTTAATTTTCTTTGGATCTACCTTAATCCCCTCACTTGACACGACATGACCCAAGAATGCCACCGAATCAAGCCAGAATTCAGACTTTGAAAATTTTGCATACAACTTTTTTTCTCTCAAGGTTTATAGCATGGTCCTCAGGTGCTGCTCATGATCCTCCCGGCTCTGGGAGTACTCTAGGATGTCGTCAATAAACACAATGACGAATGAGTCAAGATAGGGCTGGAATACACTGTTCATCAAGTGCATGAATGTTGCTGGGGCATTGGTCAGCCCAAATGATATCACAAGGAACTCGTAATGACCATACCGAGTCCTGAAGGCAGTCTTCGGAATATCTGGCTCCCGAATCTTCAACTGATGATAGCCTGACCAAAAATCAATCTTTGAGAACACTCTGGAACCCTGTAGTTGATCATATAGGTCATCAATGCATGGCAATGGATACATGTTCTTCACTGTAACCTTGTTCAACTGTTGATAATCAATACATATGCACATCGAACCATCCTTCCTCTTTACAAACAAAACCGGAGCACCCCAAAGTGATACACTGGGCCGAATGAAACCCTTATCAAGCAACTCATGTAACTGCTCCTTTAACTCCAACTTTGTTAGGGCCATACGATATGGTGGAATAGAAATGAGCTGAGTGCCCTGTAACAAATCAATACCAAAATCTATATCCCTATCAGGCGGCATGCTCGGAAGATTCGTCGGAAATATATCTGGATAATCCCTCACTACCGGAACTGACTTAACGGTAGGAGTATCAACACTGACATCTCTCACAAAGTCTAGATATGCCTCACAACCCTTCCCAACCATCTGTTGTGCCTTAAGGAAAGACACTACCCTGCTAGGAACATAATCTAAAGTACCTCTCCACTCCAACCACAGCAAACCTGGCATAGCCAACGTCACCGACTTGGTGTCACAATCAAGAATAGCGTGATAGGGTGACAACCAGTCCATACCCAAGATAACATCAAAAACTACCATACTGAGCAACAATAGGTCGGCTCTGTTCTCAAAACCATCAAGAACAACTAAACACGACCGATACACACGGTCAACAACAATGGAATCTCCCACAGGCGTGGACAAATAGACTGGAGAACTCAAAGAATTATGGGATATACCCAAATATGCAACAAAGTAAGATGATACATAGGAATAAGTGGAGCCTGGATCAAATAAGACTGATGCATCTATATGACAAATCGGAAAAATATATGTGCTAACTGAGTCGGATGTAACCGCCTCCGTCCTAGTAGGAAGAGCATAACATCTGGTCTGGCCTCCCCCACTAGGGCGACCTTTACCTGCCCGACCACTACCCCTGGCTGGTTGTGCATGTGGAGTGGCAACTGGTGCGATAACCACGGCCTGAGAAACATGAGGACGTTGTGGAATACATGAAGCCTAAGTAGGCTGTGGAGGTGCACCCCTCCTGAGTCTGGGGTAATCCCTCACTATATGACAAGTGTCATGACACACAAAATAAGCTCTCGGAGGACGTGGCAACTGGAACTGGCTCGGGCCTGATCGGCTGGACTGACCGCTGAAAGCATCCCATGCAGAAGGTGTGCTAGAAAGTGGCGGTGCATAACGAGCAACCTAAGGCCTGGAGTGGTCGGAATACCGCTGGAAGCTGGAAGTGCTGAATGAACAGGGCAGCTCACATAGCCCCTACCACGACGGGCTGCAACGAGGGCACGAGAACCACTATATGTGCCAGAATCTCGAGGCCTCTTGGCCTCCCTATCCTCTCTCTACCGGGACCACATACCTCCAATCTCCAAGTGATCTCCACAACCTACTGGTATAAGATGCCAGTCTCCAACTCTCGAGCCATGCTGAATCTAATACCAGGGTTTAGCCCCTCGATAAATCGATGAACTCGCTCTCTGACCGTAGCAACCAAGGCTGGTGAATGCCGGGACAAATCATTGAACCGGACTGCATACTCTGATACGGTCATAGCACCCTGGCGCAACTGCTCAAACTATGCTCGTCATGCTTCCCTAAGACTCTGGGGAACAAATTCTCTCATGAACATCTCTGAGAACTGAGCCCAGGTGAGTGAAGTTTCCTCGGCCGGGCTACCCAACTCATACGTTCGCCACAACTGATAAGCCGCTCCCTTAAGCTAGAACGTAGTGAAGAAAACCCCGCTCGACTCTACAATACCCATAGTACTGAGGATACAGTGGCACTCCTCAAGAAATCCCTAGGAATCCTCTGAGGCCAAACCACTGAAAGTAGGATGGTGCTACTTCTTGTACCTCTCGAGCCTGAGCTGCTCCCCCTCAGAAGCTGCTGCCCTAACCTCAGGCTGAACTGGGACAACCGGCTGCACTCGTATGGCCTCTGGGACATGGTCAACTTGGACCCGTTGCTCTGGGGTACGGGTTGTGGGAGTCTGTGATCCTCCCCCGGCCTGAGATGTGGCAGGAGCAAGTGGAATCAACCCTGCCTGAGCTAAAGTGCCAAACATGCTCAAAAACTTGGCGAGAGTCTCCCGAAGTGCATGAGTAGTAACATGCGTCTCAGGTGCCTACTTTGCAACTGGAGCTACTAGGTACTCTGTAGCAGCTCGTGCAAATGCTCTGGCTGCACCACGTGGCCATCCTCGGCCTCTGCCCCAGCCCCGGCCTCTCGCGGCTCTAGATGGGAGCATGGGTGTCTGATCATCAGATCCAGTTGTGTGTGTCTTCAACATCTGTGAGAGAATAGAAAGACAGAGATTTAGAATTCCGATGTCAACAAATTCGCATGATAAGGAATCAAAGAAGTGAAACTTTTCCTAATAGTTCCATAGCCTCCCAAAGATAAGTACAGACGTCTCTGTACCGATACGCAAGACTCTACTAAACCTGCTTGTGACTCATAACACCAATGAACCTAGAGTTTTGATACAACCTTGTCATGACCCCAAATGTTTCCCCGTAGGATGTCCTAATGGCACCTAGTCTCTAAGACTAGGTAAGCCTAACAAATATGCAGAATATAACTGAAATAAAAAAAAATCTCAAATACTCAACATCTATATAGAATAAACTGAGCTGCTCAATATATAAAGTTTCCCCAAAACCTAGTGATATCGAGTCACAAGCTCTACAACGGTATCATAGTCATCCCCATACAACCGAGTCTAATAAAAGAAGGAAAATATAGAAATAAGTAGAAGACGACTCTGAGGCCTGCGGATGCCAGCATGTGTACCTTGAAGTCTTCAAGTACTAGCTCAGCTCACTAATGTCTGGACTGGTAGGAGGTACCTCGATCTGCACAAAGGATGTGCAGAAGCACAACATGAGTACACCACAGCACTACCTACTAAGTGCCAAGCCTAATCTCGGTAGAGTGGTGACGAGGTCGGGTCAAGGCCCTACATGAATAAATAAGAAGACTGAACAAATGTAAGGCAGTGTAGTAATGATAGTAATGAAATTGAAATAACGAATAGCATATCAATGTTAGCTACACGGGATTAAAGCAATTAGTTCAACACAGAGAAAACAAGAAATAATATACTAAGGAAACAACAACAAAAGACAAGTGCAGCAATGGAAAAATACCAACAAGCGTCACTACCGAGGTACCGCCTTGTAGTCTCAAATCACAAGAATAATTCACAATCTTTCCTTATATTACCGCGGCAGCCTTGCATTTAGTTTTGAAAATTATTTTTCCAAAATAGCATCCCGCGTTTTAGCCCACCTTATCACACTGCATGGCTTCTAGTAGTTCCCCTACTAGCCACGCGTATCAAGCCCACCTTATCTCACTGCATGCATTTCAACTCCAAAAACTTATACCACCGCATATTTATCAATATCACAATGTATCATAAATCGTACCTCAAGTGCCCAATATCATAATTTTCCATAGAAATAACCAATAATAGTGTTTTCATAATAAAGAGCCCATGGCTCAACCACAATGTACACAAGAGTCTCAACAATAACACCGGAAGTGAATAACTCAACAGAATAGTATTTCACAACTTAGCACTTTGCCTCAATGTGAATAACGACATTTATAACTCGATACCAATTTCAACAACAAGATATACCAAGAACAACAACTTCAAGTAAGAATTCAACGGCTTAATAATGAATATGGAATAAAGGAAACAAGAACTTCAACTAAACATGTTGAGCAATTAGCAAGTAAGAGATAAGACAAGTAGAGCATATGAAAATAGATTAATGATGATGAATATAACATGTTAAGATAACTCAATTAAGGCATGAAAGGAATCTACATAGCTAAAACTGGTAAATTTCCACATTTAGCCCGTGTACACACTCGTCACCTTGCGTACACGGCTTCCACACATCACAATTATCACAAAACAACACCAATCCTAAGGGGTAATTCCCCCACACAAAGTTAGGCAAGACACTTACCTCGAAACACGCTAACTCAATCCACTAGTAAGCCTTTCCCTCGATTATCCAACTCCGAATGGATCAAATCTAGCCAAAATGACTTCATACTATCAATATAAACTATAGGAAGCTAATTTGAATAATAAAGTTACGATCTTTGCAAAGAAATAAAAGTCAACTCAAAAAGTCAACCCGGACCCGTATCTCGGAACCCGACCAAAATTATAAAATTCGAATACACCCATTCGATAACGTGTCCAACCATACAAGAATTACTCAAATCCGACCTCAAATCGCTTTTCAAATCCCTAAATTTTAGCCTAAGAAGTTTCACAAATATTTTCCAAATTTCCATCTCCAAAACACTAATTAAATGATGAAAACAACAATAGATTTGTGTAACTTAATTCTAGAGGTTTCGCTTTTCTGCCCAGCGATTCCGCTTTTACGACCCTTTGGTCGCATCTGCGACACCGCACCTGCGGAAAAACCGTCGCAGGTACGGTTCCCAGTTAATTCCAGAGGTTGTGCTTCTGCGGAAGAATGCCTGTGCCTGGGGAAGCGCACCTGCGAACCCAGCCTTGGTCTCTCCTTTTCGCTTCTGCGCTTCACCTTCCGCACCCACGATTTTGCACCTGCGGTCAAACCCTCCGCAGGTGCAATGACACCAGCAGGCCTGGGACTTCAGCAATGAGGCTAAGTCCAAAATTGATCCGGATTCAATTCAAATCACACCCGGGGCCCCCCGGGACCCCATCCGAACATACCATCAAGTCCTAAAATATCCTACGACCACTCTCGAAGCGTCAAAGTACATCAAACAACACTAGAACCACGAATCACGCCTCGATTCAAGCCTAAGGAACTATGAACTTCCGAATTTCGAAACTAATGCCGATTCATACCAAAACAACTCCGATTGACCTCAAATTTTGCACACAAGTCATAAATGAAATGACAGACCTATTCCAACTTCCAAAATCAAAATCTGACCTCGATATCAATAAAGTCAACTTTCGGTCAAACTTCCCAACCCTCCAAACCTTAAATTTTCTAACTTTTGTCAATTCACACCGAAACGACCTACAGACCTCCAAAGCAATATCCGCACATGCTCCTAAGTCCAAATTAACCGTACGGAGCTATTAAAACCGTCAAAACTCTATTTTGGAGTCGTCTACACAAAAGTCAAACTACGGTCAACTCTTTCAACTTAAAGCTCCAACTTAGGGACTATATGTCTCATTTCAATCCGAAACTCACCCGAAACCAAAATCAAACACCTCTGGCAAGACACATAACCACAATACAACATAGAGGAGAAAATAAATAGGGGATGTCGTTACATTTTTTTTTATAGATATAGACTATCATATTAGGAAGAAACTACTCCCCGATTTGAATTGGTAATTTTTTTATTTTCGTTTTTTATTTTAAAAACTCTAAATTTGTTAACTCAAAGAGAGTAACTAATTATTAACAGCACAAAATGTGCAATTTAAATTTTTTAAAATTTAAATTTAAAAGTAAAATAATTATTACCTAATCTAACTAACTTTGTGCTAAATTGCCAAGTGGCCTATTGTGAGGTTGCCACTTGGCTAAATGTGGAGGCTTTTCCCTCTCCTTTTAATAATCTATAGATGTATAATTGTCTATGACTTAGTTCAATATATAGTTTTCGCTCCATTTCTTTAAAAATTAATTGTTATTAGAAAATGGAAGTAATAATAGCGTTATATATAATGGCCCGTTGTAATAGCGTTATATATAAGCGTAATACTAGTAAAAGATGGCCCGTTGCGCCAGGCCCAAGTGTTGGGTTGCATATTGTGAACTTTTAACATAGGTACCGATGATGTTTTTCTTTTTCTACCAGCCGATGATATATTAATATTTTAAAATTCTTTGCTTGTGTTTGTTTCTATATGTCTTTATTTTAAATTGCCAATCTAGTTTAAACATTATAAATAACTTTTATAATTTTAATTTATTATTTGTTTGATATTAAAATTTTGAAAAACTTGAAATTATAAAAGGTACATTCTTATATATTCTCATTAATATGGTATTTTGGCAACTTATGTTTCCCTATCGCTCTAATTTGTTACAAGCTAAGAAGGTTATATTATTTTTGGTAATAGGAATATCCTGATTTAGAGTGTCTTTTCCCATAATTTTGTCCAAATTGCTTATTCCAAATCTCCTTTGTTCTTGCTCTGCTTTGAATTAGACAAATTTTGCGATAGCAACACAAATCATCTTTCTGATGTACTTTATCTAGTATCACTGATGAGAGGCTCTTCATTCTTCTTTCTCTATTTTTAAAAAAAAATAATAATAATAAGAAAGGACTTATCAGTCATTTCATCTTAATTAGGGTTCCCTCAAGGTCACTTATGATTTAAGGATCCATAATTTTTGCACCACCAACAAAATTAAGATGCATCATCAGGATCTTCAATGAACCCAATGATTTACTAAGTTAGAAGTCAGCAACAGAAAAATTCAAATAATTTCCAAATGAAAAAAAGTTCCAATATTCACATCTAATCCAGTTTAAGCCAAATGTAGGTTATACCACAAGTTTAGAACTCAAGCCACATTCTGTTGGGATTTTAAGCTTGTGTAGCTTAAAGAGGGTAAATGAGAAATAGAGGGAAAATAAAATATTTGAGTTTCCCTCCTTGGCAAAGGGACATTATCCCATATTGGAGGAACAAAAGACTTTTGATGGGTATATATATAATTGCTCTTCTTCTAGCTCTTAAAGAGTTAAGAAGAAGGCAAGCCTCGCGCCGTCGTCATCATCGCTCGCTTGGCTTCGGCTTCGGTTCGGTTCGGATTCGGATTCGGATTCGGAATATGTTCCAAGTATAGAAGATCCAAGAACATCTACTTCCTTTGGACCAGATTTTGTGACATTCTTGCTTGAAAATGAGCCTCAAACTTTTAAAGTAGTTATGTCATCTTCTGATTTAGCGTTTTGGAAAGAGGCAGTCAATAGTGAGATTTAATCAATTTTGGATAACCATACATGAAAATTGGTAGATCTTCCTCCGGGAAATAAGCCTTTCGGTTCGAAATGGATCTTTATACGGAAAATGAAAGCTGATGGCACTATTGACAAATATAAAGCAAGACTTGTTGTCAAATGTTATAGACAAAAGGAAGGCCTTGATTACTTTGACACTTACTCGCCAGTAACGAGGATAACATCTATTAGGGTGTTAGTGGCACTAGCGGCCGTGTATGGTCTTGAAATCCATCAAATGGATGTTAAAATAACTTTCTTAGATGGAGAATTAGAGGAAGAGATTTACATGGAACAACCTAAGGGTTTTGTGGTTCCTGGTAAAGAAAAGAAAGTGTGCAAACTTGTTAAGTTGCTTTATGGACTTAAACAAGCACCCAAACAATGGCATGCAAAATTTGACCAAACAATGTTGACAAGTGGGTTTAAAATCAACGAGTGCAACAAATATTTTTACATTAAAAACACTCCAAGTCATGAAGTCATTGTTTGTTTATATGTTGATGACATGTTGATAATGAGCAAAAACATGGCAGATATAAATGCTACTAAGCGCATGTTGGCTAGCAAATTCGATATGAAAGACTTAGGAGTTGCTTATGTGATCTTAAGAACTGAATTTACAAGACTCCACAAGGTCTAGCATTATCACAGTCTCACTACATTGAAAAGGTACTTGACAAGTTCAAGTATTTAGATTTCAAAATTGCCAAGACTCCAATTGACATGAGTTATGCACTTCAAAAGAATGAAGGTGAAAGTGACTCACAACTGGATTATACAAGAGTATTGGGAAGTTTGATGTATATCATGAATTGTACGCGACCAGATATAGCATGTGCTATTAGTAACCTGAGTCGGTTTACAAGTAATCCCAATCACATACATTGGATGGCAATGAAACGAGTTTTGGGGTATCTCAAGCATACACAAAATTACGCTTTGCATTATAACAAATATCCCTCCGTGATCGAGGGATATAGTGATGCAAATTGGGTCACCGGATCATCTGAAGTTAAATCAATGAGTGGATATGTTTTCACAATTGGGGGGTGGAGCAGTGTCTTGGAAATCATCCAAACAAACGTGCATCGCCCGCTCTACAATGGAATCTGAATTCATAGCTTTAGATAAGGCCGGTGAAGAAGCTGGATGGCTCCAGAATTTCTTGGAAGATATTCTATTTTGGCCCAAACCTTTGGCACCTATTTGTATACATTATGATAGTCAAGCGATAATAGGCAGGGCAGGGAGCGTTATGTATAACAGAAAATCTCGTCATATACGACGGAGACACAATACCATTAGACAACTACTCTCTAGTGGTGTTATCACAATTGACTACGTAACGTCAAGAGATAACGTGTCGGATCCACTTACAAAAGACCTATCTAGAGAAGCAGTTGAAAGATCATCAAAGGGAATGGGGTTAAGGTCTATGACAAGTCATCATTGCGGTAACTCTACCTCGCAAACTGGAGATCCCACGAGCTAGGTTCAAAGAGATCAAACAAAATTATGAATGACGGTTCAACATTGTCAAATAACTCAACCCATTCTCGTGATGAAGACAATGTTCAGAAATCGAGGTCAAGCATTAAGGCTTTTTGTTGAGTCAACAAAGCTTAAAGGTTTTTTAATGATTTGCTAAGTCTGGCAGGATATGACCAGATAGTGAGTCTATAGGGTTACACGTTTTGAAATCACCTATGTGAGTATGAAGTGTAAGCCGCTTCGAGGGGAATGAAAGTAAAGGCCCATTCTCTAAGCACTCATGAAACCAGGCGGTGTTCATGGCTGAAACGAACACAACTGTGAGAACCATAGATGGTTAAGGATTGATTGTGTGACTTACGTTGTCTAGGTATACAACAAAGCTCGACGGTTCAAAGATATCAAATCTACCGATTGACCGAGTATATCCGATATAAGTTCACTACAGAAAGTTCAAAGGGAAACCTACTTATCCAGATGCAATTAATTCTTGCATGTAAAATACACACGCATCCGTGCATTCCTTTATTTTATAGCTATTCCCCATTCATGTGGGGGATTGTTGGGATTTTAAGCTTGTGTAGATTAAAGAGGGTGAATGAGAAATGGAGGAAAAATAAAATATTTGAGTTTTTCTCCTTGGCAAAGGGACATTGTCCCATATTGGAGAAAGAAAAGGCTTTTGATGGGTATATATATAATTGCTCTTCTTCTAGCTCTTAAAGAGTTAAGAAGAAGGCAAGCCTCGTGCCGTCGTCGTCGTCGCTCGCTCGGCTCGGCTTCGGCTTCGGCTTCGGATTTTGATTTGGATTTTGTCAAAGATTGATTGATTAATCTTTTGGACAAAATTCCTTTCAATTTTTTAATTAATTAATTAAATAATTAATAAAAAATTCAATCCGAAATAACCCATGACCTGCGACCCGGTCCGGTCAGGCCCGTTTTCTTTTTCGGATTATTTTAAATCTGTTTTCCCGTAATATTTCAAACAACCTGTTCCAACAGCCATGGTTGTTTCTAAAAGGTTGCAAACCTTTTCAGAAACAATGCCAGCAACTCTATAAATATACTTTGAATCCCAGAATCTTTCCTTACGAAATTTTCTGATCTTCTTCTGCACAAAAATTCCAGTGTGTTTTACAGCCTTCGAGTGGCTCATTGTTCACCGGCGTTTTTGGTATCAACACTCCGGTGAGTTAAATCATTCTATCCTGGGAGGATATATTCCAGCACCTCGGGTACTTGAGGAGAATAATTTTCTTAAGGACACACTGTGTATTCAGTGGGCTCGATTTATTCCTATACTGGTTTTTCAGAATTTATTTCGTTAAACAAGTATTACTAACTTTCTGTTTTATTTATATATTTCAGAAATTTTAAAGGTTTAATTGTTTATTACAGCAATACAGATTTATAACACATTCATCATTGGTAGAAGGCTAGACGCACTTATAAGAGCATGTGCTACCCCTATTTCTTCTTTTTTTGTGCGAACTTTTAGAGTCGCCGCAAAAACTCTTACTTTTGTAGCAACTAAATAAATCATCATACAAAACTTGATTTCCCTTTTCATATAGTGAACTGAAGAGCAAATGGAAATTTTTATGTTGGAGAGGGCAAAGGCATTCGAAGCACAGAAAATGCAGAAGAGGAAAGACAAAGAATGTGAAGGGTTGTCATCTTATCAAGCTGGTGACCCATGACCCGATCCGGTCAGGCCCATTTTCTTTTCCGAATTATTTTAAATCTATTTTTCCGCAATATTTCAAACAACGTGTTCAACATCCATGGCTGTTTCTGAAAAGTTGCAAACCTTTTCAGAAATAATGCCAGCAACTCTATAAATATACTTTGAATCCCAGAATCTTTCCTTAGGAAATTTTCTGATCTTCTTCTGCACAAATATTCCAGTGTGTTTTACAGCCTTCGAGTGGCTCGCTGTTCACCGGCGTTTTTGGTACCAACACTCCGGTGAGTTAAATCGTTCTATCCTGGGAAGATATATTCCAGCACCTCGGGTACTTGAGGGGAATAATTTCCTTAAGGATACACTGTGTATTCAGTGGACTCGATTTATTCCTATACTGTTTTTCTAGAATTTATTTCGTTAAACAAGTATTACTAACTTTCTATTTTGTTTATATCTTTCAGAAAGTTTAATGGTTTAATTATTTATTACAATAATACAGATTTATATAACAATCTTAAGGAAATTAATTATTATATTCTGTATTTTGTTTGTAGAGATTAAAACCTGTGTGGTTTTCTACTCCTTCTGAATTTTACTATTCTGATTTGAAGATATAAAAACTTCATTAGAGTATTGATATTCGTAAAACGATTTGAAGAACACATAAAAACTTCATTGTTTTCTGTGAAACAATATATAAAAACTTCGTTTTTATTTATTATACATACTGTTTGTTGTTAATAACAGTATTGTTTACTGTTCTGGTTTTGCCATTAATTGAACTCTTCTTTTGTTTACAGTGATAAATGGCAATTGATAACGGAAATTCTTCTGCGACTGTTGCAGCAATGACGATAGCCTCGTCAAGCCGGATTGTTATTCCACCGGCAGAGAAATCGGGGAAATTTTTCGGAGCCAACTTCAAAGGATGGCAGCAAAGAGTGTTCTTCTGGCTTACCACACTTGGTATGCAGAAATTCACTAGTGAAGAACCTCCAGTGCCTGCTGCGGACATGTCGGACAACGAAAAATTCATGATTGTTAAAGGCGTGGAAGCAGGTAGATTTTCTTTGCAAAGGCTATATCTTAAGCGCTTTAGAGGATGACTTGTACAATATGTACAGTGCGATGAATACTTCGAAAGAATTATGGGATGCACTTGAGAAAAAGTACAAGACTGAAGATGCATGCTTGAAGAAGTTCGTGGTTGCCAAGTTTCTAGACTATAAAATGATAGACAGCAAAACTGTTGGAACCCAAGTTCAGGAGCTTCAACTTATTTTTCATGACCTTATTGCTGAAGGTATGGTCGTGAATGAAGCATTTCAACTGTCTGCAATGATTGAAAAATTGCCTCCTTCGTGGAGATATTTCAAGAACTATCTTAAGCACAAGCGCAAAGAAATAAAGTTGGAAGATCTTGTGATTCGTCTCAAAATTGAGGAAGACAACAAAATAGCCGAGAAGAAGTCTCGTGGAAATTCAACGATCATGGGAGCTAATATCGTTGAGGAAACTGCTCCAAAAAGTAAGAAGAGAAAGAGGTCTTCTGGACAGACTAAGGAGCAGACCAAAAAGAAATTCAAGGGCAGCTGCTACAATTGTGAAAAAACCGGTCACAAAGCCTCTGATTGTCGTCTCCCGAAAAAGTATAAGAATAAGGGACAGGCCAACAGAGTGGAGAAGAATGATGATATTGATGATCTGTGTGCAATGCTTTCGGAATGCAACCTAGTTGGAAATCCGAAGGAGTGGTGGATTGACTCTGGAGCCACTCGACATGTTTGTGCTGTCAAGGAAGCATTTGCGACTTACTCTACTGCTGGTCCCGAAGAAGAGCTTTCCAAGGGAAATACTGCAACAGCCAAGATTGAAGGTTATGGGAAGATATTCCTGAAGATGACTTCCGGCAAGGTGTTAACGCTCAACAACGTTCTTCATGTTCCTACTATTAGGAAGAATTTAGTTTCTACTTCTTTACTTGTTAAGAATGGATTCAAATGTGTATTTTTTTCTGATAAAGTTGTTGTAAGCAAGAATGAAATGTATGTTGGAAAGGGCTACCTCACAGAGGGCCTCTTCAAACTAAATGTAATGGTTGTTGACAGTATGAATAAAATTTTAGCTTCTTCTTATTTATTGGAGTCAAATGATTTATGGCATATTCGTTTAGGACATGTCAATTATAAAACCTTGCAGAAGTTAATTAATTTAAAAGTATTACCTAAATTTGAGTGTAATAAATCAAAATGTCAAATATGTGTTGAGTCTAAGTTTGTAAAACATCCTTATAAGTCTATTGAAAGGAATTTAAATCCTTTAGACTTAATTCATACTGACATTTGTGATATGAAGTCGACACCATCTCGAGGTGGGAAAAATTATTTTATTACTTTTATTGACGATTGCACTCGATATTGTTATGTTTATTTGCTTAATTGTAAGGATGAAGCAATTGAAGCATTTAAGCAATACAAGAATGAAGTGGAGAATCAATTGAATAAAAAGATCAAAATGATTAAAAATGATAGGGGTGGAGAATATGAATCTCCGTTTGCCGAAATATGTTCGGAATATGGAATTATCTATCAAACTACTGCACCTTACACACCTCAATCCAATGGAATTACGGAAAGGAAAAATCAGACATTAAAGGAAATGATGAATTCTTTATTAATAAGTTCCGGATTACCGCAGAGTTTGTGGGGCGAAGCTATACAGCTAACCGAATACTCAATAGAGTACCCCACAACAAAGCGCAATCTATTCCATATGAAAAATGGAAAGGAAGAAAACCCAACTTGAAATATTTCAAAGTGTGGGGGTGTCTAGCAAAGGTACAAGTTCCTTTACCTAAAAGGGTTAAAATCGGACCAAAAACTGTTGATTGCGTTTTCATTGGATATGCTACAAACATTAAAGCATGTTGTGTTTTGGTTCATAAATCCAATAATCCTGAAATTCACGTTAATACGGAAATGGAATCAGATAATGCTGAATTCTTTGAAAGTATCTATCCGTATAAAACTGAATGTGAGTAGTTAAGTGAAAGACCTAAACGACCTCAGGAAGAACCAAAGAAAAATACTCCAAGTATAGAAGAACCAAGGCGTAGCAAACGTCAAAGAACATCTACTTCCTTTGGACCAGATTTTGTGACATTCTTGCTTAAAAAAAAGCCTCAAACTTTTAAAGTAGCTATATCATCTTCTGATTCAGCGTTTTGGAAAGAGGCAGTCAATAGTGAGATTCAATCAATTTTGGATAGCCATACATGTGAATTGGTAGATCTTCCTCCGGGAAATATGCCTTTAGGTTCGAAATGGATCTTTAAACGGAAAGTGAAAGTTGATGGCACTATTGACAAATATAAAGCAAGACTTGTTGTCAAAGGTTATAGACAAAAGGAAGGCCTTGATTACTTTAACACTTACTCGCCAGTAACGAGGATAACATCTATTAGGGTGTTAGTGGCACTAGCGGTCGTGTATGGTCTTGAAATCCATCAAATGGATGTTAAAACAGCTTTCTAAAATGGAGAATTAGAGGAAGAGATTTACATGGAACAACCTGAGGGTTTTGTGGTTCCTGGTAAAGAAAAGAAAGTGTGCAAACTTGTTAAGTCGCTTTATGGACTTAAACAAGCACCCAAATAATGGCATGCCAAATTTGACCAAACAATGTTGGCAAGTGGGTTTAAAATCAACGAGTGCGATAAATGTGTTTACATTAAAAAATACTCCAGGTCATGAAGACATTGTTTGTTTATATGCTGATGACATGTTGATAATGAGCAAAAACATGGCAGATATAAATGTTACTAAGCGCATGTTGGCTAGCAAATTCGATATGAAAGACTTAGGAGTTGCTTATGTGATCTTAGGAATCAGAATTTACAAGACTCCACAAGGTCTAGCATTATCACAGTCTCACTACATTGAAAAGGTACTTGACAAGTTCAAGTATTTGGATTTCAAAATTGCCAATACTCCAATTGACGTGAGTTATGCACTTCAAAAGAATGAAGGTGAAAGTGACTCACAACTGGATTATGCAAGAGTATTGGGAAGTTTGATGTATATCATGAATTGCACACGACCAGATATAGCATGTGCTATTAGTAACCTGAGTCGGTTTACAAGTAATCCCAATCACATACATTGGATGGCAATGAAACGAACTTTGGGGTATCTCAAACATACACAAAATTACGCTTTGCATTATAACAAATATCCCTCCGTGATCGAGGGATACAGTGATGCAAATTGGATCACCGGATCATCTGAAGTTAAATCCACGAGTGGATATGTTTTCACAATTGGGGGTGGAGCAGTGTCTTGGAAATCATCCATTCAAACGTGCATTGCTCGTTCTACAATGGAATCTTAATTCATAGCTTTAGATAAGGCCGGTGAAGAAGTTGAATGGCTCCGGAATTTCTTGGAAGATATTTCATTTTGGCCCAAACCTTTGGCACCTATTTGTATACATTATGAGTCAAGCGGCAATAGGCAGGGCAAGGAGCGTTATGTATAACGAAAAATCTCGTCATATACGACGGAGACACAATACCATTAGACAACTACTCTCTAGTGGTGTTATCACAATTGACTACGTAACGTCAAGAGATAACGTGTCGGATCCACTTACAAAAGACCTATCTAGAGAGGCAGTCGAAAGATCATCAAAGGGAATGGGGTTAAGGTTTATGACAAGTCATCATGGAGGTAACTCTACTAGCAGACTGGAGATCCCGCGAGCTAGGTTCAAAGAGATCAAACAAAATTATGAATGACGGTTCAACATTGTCAAATAACTCAATCCATTCTCGTGATGAAGACAATATTCAGAAATCAAGGTAAAGCATTAAGGATTTTTGATGAGTCAACAAAGCTTAAAGGTTTTTTAATGATTTGCTAAGTCTGGCAGGATATGACCAGATAGTGAGTCTATAGGATTACACGTTTAGAAACCACCTATGTGAGTGTGAAGTGTAAGCCGCTTTAAGGGGAATGAAAGTAAATGCCCATTCTCTAAGCACTCATGAAACCAGGCGGTGTTCATGGTTGAAACGAACACAACTGTGAGAACCATAGATGGTTAAGGATTGATTGTGTGACTTATGTTGTCTAGGTATACAACAAAGCTCGACGGTTCAAAGATATCAAATCTACCGATTGACCGAGTATATCCGATATAAGTTCACTACGGAAAGTTCAAAGGGAAACCTACTTATCCAGATGCAATTAATTCTTGCATGTAAAATACACATGCGTCCGTGCATTCCTTTAAGCCATTCCCCATTCATGTGGGGGATTGTTGGAATTTTAAGCTTGTGTAGCTTAAAGAGGGTGAATGAGAAATGGAGAGAAAATGAAATATTTGAGTTTTTCTCCTTGGCAAAGGGACATTGTCCCGTATTGGAGGAAGAAAAAGTTTTTGATGGGTATATATATATATAATTGCTCTTCTTCTAGCTCTTAAAGAGTTAAGAAGAAGGCAAGCCTCGCGCCGTCGTCACCGTCGTCGCTCGCTCGGCTCGGCTTCGTTTTCGTTTTCGACTTCGGCTTCGGATTCGGATTTCGGACAAAGATTGATTGATTAATCTTTTTGGACAAAATTCTTTTTAATTATTTAATTAATTAATTAAATAATTAACGAAAAATTCAATCTGAAATAACCCACGACTCGCGACCCGGTCCGGTCAGGCCCGTTTTCTTTTCCGGATTATTTTAAATCTGTTTTCCCGCAATATTTCAAACAACCTGTTTCAACAGCCATGGCTGTTTCTAAAAGTTTGCAAACCTTTTCAGAAATAATGCCAACAACTCTATAAATATACGTTGAATTCCAAATCTTTCCTTACGAAATTTTCTGATCTTCTTCTTCTGCACAAAATTTCTAGTGTGTTTTACAGCCTTCGAGTGGCTCGCTGTTCACCGGCGTTTTTGGTACCAACACTCCGGTGAGTTAAATCGTTCTATCCTAGGAGGATATATTCCAGCACCTCGGGTACTTGAGGGGAATAATTTCCTTAAGGACACACTGTGTATTCAGTGGGCTCGATTTATTCCTATACTGATTTTCCAGAATTTATTTCGTTAAACAAGTATTACTAACTTTCTGTTTTGTTTATATATTTAAAAAAGTTTAATGGTTTAATTATTTATTACAACAATGCAGATTTATAACACATTCATCATTGGTAGAAGGCTAGACGCACTTATAAGAGCATGTGCTACCCCTATTTCTTCTTTTTTTGTGCGAACTTTTAGAGTCGCCGCAAAAACTCTTACTTTTGTAGCAGCTAAATAAATCGTCATAGAAAACTTGATTTCCCTTTTCATATAGTGAACTGAATAGCAAATGGAAATTTTTATGTTGGAGAGGGCAAAGGCATTCGAAGCACAGAAAATGCAGAAGAGGAAAGACGAAGAATGTGAAGGGTTGTCATCTTATCAAGCTGGCCCTTATGACCATAGTTTTTGGCAGTTTTCCCCTGTTGTCATACAACACCTGAATATTTTCCCCAATTTCCCCCTTATCTCTGATCAATTTTCAATCGAACTTTTCCCACTTGGTGCTATACTTTTGTAGTATTTGTACACATGGAAAATTCAAAAAATTATATTAATATACTTGTATCAAGCTTCATTCAGCTTATGGGGGTACTTAACCAAATTAGTATTAAACTGTTTGATTGGTTGCAAATTTCTTGATGGGAATATGATGAAAAATGAAGAACAATTACCATAAACACCAAGAAAAGTCTAACACTTTGATGGTAAATTGGCACAGAATGTTTAGTTAAGAACTTAAACCAATTGGACATGCAAAGAATGCATGGGTTTATCAATGTGGTTGTCAATTATTGAAACTCATTTGTCTTTTTATAAATTATTATATGTAAAGCTGGTTAGTTGTAATATATCTTTTTTTTAAAAATATTTTTGGTTTATTATACTCTCTTCAATCAGGGGCGGACCTAGAGTATTGAGTATGGGTTCCCGGGAACCCAGTAACTCTTGCATAGACCCTGTATTTATATTAAAAAATTCACTAAATATTTATAAATATCTAACTGTGAACCCAATTGTTATTGTATATTAATTTAATATTACGATAGGAACCCATAAACCTCAAATCCTGGATCCGCCTCTGTCTTCAATTATATGTCTTAACTACGGTATACTACTTATTTTATTAAAACTTGTGTTTTATAGATTTTGTACAACTAAACTTACACGTATTGTGTGTCAAATGCACGAGAAAATTTAAGAAGAAAACAAACTTATAATTCATATAATAATAGGTTACAAATGCAGTTGAAGGGATATGTGTGAAAAGTTTTAGGTGGGCCAAATGTTCCTATGATAAATGGAATTGAAGAGATACGTGGGAAAAGTTTTAGAGCCCGTTTGGACATTTAAAAAAAATCAAATTTTTCGAAATTTTTTTTCTTTTTTTTTTTTAAAATCGTGTTTGGCCATAAAATTTTCAATTTTCGCTTGAAGATGAATTTTGAAATTTTTCGAAAATTTGAAAAACTCCAAAAAGCTATTTTTCAAAATTTTCACTCAAATCACTCACAAAACTTCAAAAACAACCCAAAATAATATTCATGTCCAAACACAACTCTAATTTTCAAATATCATTTTTACTTGAAATTTTTTTTCGCTTTATTTTTGAAATTTTATAATTCTTATGTCCAAATGCCCACTTAGATGGGCCCCATATTTTACAAATACAATTGAAGAGATATGTGTGAAAAGTTTGCATGTTGACCTGGTGTGTTAATTCTTGGAATTACTTGATTAAAAGGCATCTCCAGTTTAAATGAAATGAATACATAAATTCAAATGTAAAAAGAATTTGTGGTCTACCAACACAAAAAGGAAATTAGCTTATAATGCAACAATTGTTGAAAAGTAGAGGAGAAGAATGTGCCATTACAATGACATCATCGGTGACAAGTTATACACTAGAAGAGCAAGTAAGGGGTTGGCGTGTCAAACAAAAAACATAATAGGCCCACTATAATCAATACAATGAGCACAGGTGCAAAAAATCTACAATTTAGCATAAAATGACGACGATGTTTTAGTAGCTATTGATAATGTCCAAATAATGCAGCATCCAGTACAACTCTTTCAAGCAGCCTAACTATGTGAAATGTCGAAAATACCCTCACAATAAGCGAGCATGTCACTCAGCTGCCTGTTAACTCCCTCTTATTAGATAGTAGAGTAGAATACCTTTTAACTCAACTAATCGAATGGGACTTATGCCATTTGGAGGCAGATATAGATTTAAGATTTATATATGATGGTTCGACCTTCAATATTTTAGCGTTTAATTCATTGTACTTTTGAGACAATATGTTTAAGTTTTGTCAAAAATAATAGGTAAAATGACCTTGCGGCCACTTAGACTTGCACCAGTTTATCATTTCGATGTATAAACTTATAATTTTTCCATTTTAATACTTCTACTTAACAGAATAGTATTAATAAATACATTTGATCGTTTACTATGCTTATTGGCTGAAGCATAGCTGATGTGGACAAAATACGTGTAAGTCAAGCTTATATGGCGCGTCCATATGTTGATTCTCATTTAAAAAATAGTTAAATCAGGGGGAAAAAATACAAAATAGAAGAATTCTTTTTTGAATAAATCCTATCACGTCTTCCAACCCCCGCCCCTTCCAACGTTTTCCCCAATTTTCTCAGTCTCATCCCCCCCCCCCCCTCCTTATTCATCTTATTTAATTTCAATTCTCACTTTCTTGTTCTTCTTCCCTTCCCTTCTCCCTCTTTTCTCCTCCATTAATGAAGATAAAAAGATGGATCCTCATTTATGTGAAGTAAGGAAGAGCACGAGCTATGGCAAAAAGGAAGAGAAAGAAAAAAATTAAAAAATTAGACCTTTTTCAGCTCATTCTTTCTGTATTGATAACATTCAATCCATTGATAGAGTCAAAACTTTAATGGGTTGTTATTTTGCTTAAAACTTAATTTTTTTTACTTTCAAACCAATGTTCGTAGACAATGGAATTCCGACGAGTTCTAAACATTTTACTAATTCCGGCAGTGGTGTTTGGGGTGTTTGGAGACAGGAGAATATGGGGGTGGAGGGTACTCTTTCGCATCTTTGGTGCCATGGTGATCTTGTGAGATGGCGTTGAATAGTTACTACTAGGGGTGTACAAACAAAATCGATAAATCGCAACAAACTGATAATTCGAGTCAAATCGGAAAAAAATCCGATGTGGTTTGGTTTGATTTGGTTTGGTATTGAAAAATAAAACTCGACCATAATTGATTTGGTTTGGTTTTAACTAAAAAAGTCAAACTGAAACTAAACCAACCCGATAATACATTTATATAATTTTTAAAAATATTTTATACATATAAATATTTATTGTAATGTAATTTATAAATATTTCTTAAACTTTTTCACAGTTTTATCTTTTAACGTATTATTTCAAGTTTAGACTTAACATTCTTGAATGGTAAATAAATTTTATAGCCCATAAATGTAGTAACTCAAACAAAGTTCAAATCACTACTAATGCTAGCAAAAAAATTCAATTCAACACTAGGAATGACGAAAGTGTTGGATAATTATTTTAGTTTTACATTGGTTTATAATGAAAATGCATAACTTAGTTTATCTTTTTCTTTAGTGCTTAATTATATAATTAATATTAATACTTATTAGCTAAACTTTCTTTAGCATGACCTATATAGTATTTTTAGATTATGTTAATTTTCATTATGGCTTATTAATTAGCAATATTTGTTTTACGTAATTTTATTATTTTATCTTTGTTATTGAATATTTTAGTATAATGCTATGACTTATCTCATATTATTGTATTAGTTTCATGAAAAACATATTATATAATTGTATTTTACTAGGACTTAAGAAATATTTGGAGCACAAATTACATATTTTATGCTATAAAGATTTTACAGGAAAAAAATCCAAAAACCCGAAAAAATACGAAAAACTCGAGAAAAATCGAGATTGAAAAATCCGACTTTGTTGGTTTGGTTTGGTATAATAATTGAAAAATCCGAACCAACCCGACCTATGTACACCCCCTAGTTACTACTGGTGTGTTTGTCCCAAATATAGTTGGCAAACTAGTTAAAAGAAAACAGTTATCCACCCATTAAAAGATGGGTTGGATAATAAACTTTTTAACAACGGATCGAATATGGATAAGAACCATATTATCCACTTAGAAAATGCATAACCAGATGGATAACCAATGGATAACTAATGGGTTAACTTTTACATTTGAAAAAACTCAAATTGTGGGTTCTTCAAGTTTGGGAGATTAGAAATTCTCCCAAAATGATCATATTCAAGAAGACATGGATAATATGGATATCCATATTATCCGCTGGATAATCATTTTTTATCCGTTTTAAATATGGATTGGATTGGATAATTTACCCGATTTTTAAATAACCCATTTTTTATCCGCTCATATCCTACCCAACCCACCCGTTTCCCACACTTAGTCCCAAAAATCATACCCAAGAAAATGGTGAAGAGTAGGTCCTAGAGGAATGTGAGCTTTTTCTGTGAATTGAAAAATAATCGTCATTCCTAGCGCCTAATGCTATCAAGAGGAATGGGTCTAGCTAAAGAGGGTTGGAAGAACGGTGGTGTTTATGGTGGATTAAACTTGTGGTGGTGGTTGTCGCCCTTATGAAGAAGAAAAGAAAGGATTTTTTTTAGATATTTTAATAAGTTGGTGAAATTAGATTGGGACCCATAAATAACACGTGTTAAATAATAATATATAAAAGATGAGTTACACTTCTCTTTTGGCCAAGGATCATATTTTTCTATTTTCTCCTTTTTTTTTGGCTTTTCTTCCTTTTTCCTTATTTATGTACTATTTTAAAAAAATAAGTTTCTTCTTTACGTATTCCAACCGTTAATTAAGAAACCAAAAATCACCTCTTTTCACCTTTATTTATCCCATCCCTTCAGTTGCAACCGTTATTAACATAATGAGCCTATTTATTTCTTCTCCTAAGATGCCCCTCTCTTCCTTCTTAATTTTCTATTTGTTTTTTTTTCTTCTTTCCTACTTCCTCGATTGTAGATAAATTTTGTGTCTTTGTTGTATCCTTGAGACCTTTTTTGTTGAAAGAAAGTTTGAAAATTGTACCATTAATTGTTACTATTCATCTATGTTATTTTCTTTCTTCCACTTTTAGTTGATCTTAGTTTGGAAACATTGTAATTTTGAATTTTAAAGCCTTTCCCTGCTTTAATTACAGAAAACTAGAATATCATTGTGCTTAGTTGTCACGACCCAATTTCCCCTCCGTATGAAGTCGTGACGGCACCTAGTCTCTATAATTAGGTAAGCAAAATATTTTGCGGAATAAATAAAATGAAAACATAAATTTAACAACTAACTGTAGCAATTACACTATAACTGAGTATCATGCCACTTGGCATGTACAATAACCAACTCCTCATTATACTACACAGCATTCCCAAAACCCGGAACATCGTGAATCACAAACTACAGGAGGAAAATCTAGTGTTTCTATACATCAGAGTTAATCAAAAGAAAATACAGAAGATAATAGACATGGGGAAGAGTAGAAGGGGACTCCGAGGTCTGCGGACGCGGCAAATATACCTTGAAGTCTCAAAAGCTGTCCCGGCTCACTGATAGTGCGGCTGATAAGGAGTACCTGGATCTACATACGAAAAATATGTGCATAAGAGTAGCATGAGTACACCACAATCGGTACCCAGTAAGTGCCAAGCCTAACCTCGATCGATTAGTGACGAGGTCAGGTCAGGGGCCTACTGGTATGTATATATATAATAAGATGTAACAAAATATCACAGCAGTAAAATAAAGACTTAAATTTAACAAGAATGAAATCATAGAAGACAACAGCTCAGTACACAGAGATAACAACAGGGAATTTCTCGAGATACGGTCTCGTAGTCCCAACATAAATGTGCAGAACAGGGAGATCTCCCAAAATACCGTTCCGTAGTCTCAAATTAAATATGCAGTACATGGGGATCTCCCGAAATACCGTTCCGTAGTCCCAAAGTAAATATGCAGTACAGAGAGATCTCCCAGGCTACCGTTCTGTAGTCCCAAAGTAAATATGCAATACATGGGATCTCCCGGAATACCGTTCCGTAGTCCCAAAGTAAATATGCACCCAAACAATAGAATTCAATAGTTATGGCACGAAATTCTACAGTTCAACCTAAGTACTAATTAAGTAAATACAGGTAAATTCACTAAACATGTTGCACATAGTTCAAGTAAACAGTAAAGGCAAGTAGGCATGTTATTCTAGTCTAGCCGGATACCACACATTCTAATGGAACTCAAATAAGAAGGAAATCAGGTTATTACATAGTAGAAAAATTGGATTTTTATACAATTAGCCCGTGTACGTACTCGTCACCTCACGTACAGGACGCTCATATATAAAAAATAGTACAAATCCTACGGGGAGTTCCCCCACACAAAGTTAGGCAAGCCACTTACCTCGAACCAAGCTCAATCAATCGGTAAGAATGCCTTTTCCATGAATATCCGACTCTGGATGGCTTGAATCTAGCCAAAATAATTTGATACATTCAACAAAAATTATACGAATTAATTTCATAAGAAAATACTACATGTTTTAATAAAAAAATCTGAAATTAACTCAAAAATTACCCGTGGGGCCCACATCTTGGAATCTGGCAAAACTCACAAAATCCGACAACCTATTCAATTATGAGTCCAACCATACCAGTTTCACCCAAATCCGACTCCAAATCGACATCGGAATCTAAAAAATTTATTTCTATGAATTTTCTAAAATTTTTCCAAATTTCAATCTTAAAACACTAATTAAATGGTGAAAACAAATGATGAATTTGGGTAATCTAACCATAATTGAGTTAAGAACACTTACCCCGATGTTTTCTCTGAAAATCTTCCAAAAATCGCCTCTCCCCAAACTCCAATTCGTCAAAAATGGCATAGGGGACGAAGTCCCCTATTTTATAATTCTGTCCAGGCAGCCCTCGGTCCTGCATCGATCCTGGCCCTCGATCATGGCCCTCGTTATGGATTCGATTATGGACCTCGATCCTAGGCCTCGACCATGGCCTCGATTTCTGGGCTTCGATCTTAGGCTCGACTTTCTGCATTTCCAGCAGAAGAAAATTTGCAGCAGCTGTTTTAGTCCAACTTTTGATCCGTTAACCATCCGAAACTCACCTGAGGCCCTCGTTACTTCAACAAAATACATCAACAAGTCTTAAACCTTAATTTGAAACCTCAAATCATATAAAACGACGCTAAAACCACGAATCACACCCCAATTCAAGCTTAATGAAACTTAAGAATTTACAACTTCTACATTCGATGCCGAAACCTATCAAATAAAGTTCAATTGACCTCAAATTTTACACACAATTCATAAATGACATAGCAGAGCTATGGAAATTTTCAGAACAGGATTCTGACCCCGATATCAAAAAGTCAACTCCTTGGTCAAACTTCTAAACTTAAATTCATATTTTAGCCATTTCAAGCCTAAATGAGCTACGGACCTCCAAAACATAATCCGGACACGCTGCTAAACCAAAAATCACCTAAGAAACTAACGGAATTGACAGAATTCCATTACGGAGTCGTCTTCACAAGTTCACATAGTTCCGACTACGGTCCAAATCTTAAGGCTTAAACCTCCATTTAGGGACTAAGTATTCCAAAACACTCCAAAAACCAAAATGAAACCTCCTCGCAAGTCACAATAGCAGGAATAGATATGGGAGAAGAAGTAAATAGGGGATCGGGGCTATTACTCTCAAAACAACCGGCCAGATCGCTACATCCCCCCTCTTAAAACAATCGTTCGTCCTCGAACGAGCATGGAGACATACCTGAAGTGGTGAAAAGATGACGATAACGGCTAAGCATATCTTGCTCGGTCTCCCAAGTCGCCTCCTCAACCGAATGACCTCTCTATTGAACCTTCACGGAAGCAATATCTTTTGACCTCAGCTTTCGAACCTGCCTGTCCAAAATAGTCACTGGTTCCTCAACATAAGATAGATCCTTGTCCAACTGAACTGAACTGAAGTCTAACACATGAGACAGATCGCCGTGATACTTCCGGAGCATGGAAACATGGAACACTGGGTGAACTGCAGAGAGACTATGTAATGACCCAACCGGTCATTTTAACTTTTAGAACCCCATTCCCTAAAATAAAACTTTCTGTAGGTGCTTGTAATGATTTATGACTTGCGGAGATGGTTGGTTCGGGATTTGGAAGTGTTTGGGGTAAAACCAGAACACTTGGTTCCTTAAGTTGACCTTAAAGTACTAAGTTTGACTTCGGTCAACATTTTGTGAAAATGACCCGGGAATAGAATTTTGATGATTCCAACAGCTCCATATGGTGATTTTAGACTTAGGAGCGTATTCAGAATTATATTTGAAAGTCCGTAGTTAAATTAGGCATAAAATGGCTAAAAATAAGAATTTAAGTTTGGAAGTTTGACCGATGAGTTGACTTTTTGATACCGGTGTCGGAATCCAGTTTCGAAAATTTTTATAGCTTCGTTATATAATTTATGACTTGTGTGTAAAATTTGAGGTCAATCGGAATTGATTTGATAGGTTCCGACATTGAAGGTAGAAGTTGAAAACTCTTAGTTTCATTAAGCTTGAATTAGGGTATGATTCATGATTTTAGCATTGTTTGATGTGATTTAGAGGTTCGACTAAGTTCGTATGATGTTTTAGGACTTGTTGGTATATTTGGTTGAGGTCCCGAGGGCCTCGGGTGAGTTTCGGATGGTTAACGGATCAAAAATTTGAGTTAAAAAGTTGTTGCAATTTTTCCTCTTATGTTGGACATTCTGGGCTGTGATCGAGCCCTGAGTCGAAGCCAGGGACGAGGCTCAGTATCGAAGCCTCGATCGAAGGCAAGGCTCGAGGGCATGATCGAAGGCAAGGCTCGAGGGCATGATCGAAGGTAAGGCTCGAGGGCTAAGATCGAGACCCAAGCTCGATGCCCTGAGCGAAGGCCCAACCTCGATGCCCTGATCGAAGGCACATGTTTGATGCCCTAATCGAGGCCATGACCGAGGTCCAGGCTCGAGCCTGTGATCGAAGCCGCGATCGAGGCCCAGTTCAAGGACCAGTTCCGAAGGCTGCTGGGCAGTTTTATAAAAAGAGGGCATTCGTCCCATTTGCTATTTTTGACGAACTTGAGCTTGAGCAGAGACGACTTTTGGAAGATTTTCAAGGGAAAAACATTGGGGTAAGTGATTCTAACTTGAATTTGGTCTACATATACAAGTATATTATTGTTTTCACAATTTAATTAGTGTTTTGAGATTGAAATTTGGAAAAGTTTAGAAATCTCATAGAAACGAAATTTTAAGATTTCGGTATCGATTCGGAGTCGGATTTGAGTGAAACTAGTATGGTTGGACTCGTAATTGAATGGGTTGTCGGATTTCATAACTTTCGCCGGATTTAGAGATGTGGGCCCCGCGGGCGAATTTTTAACTAATTTCGGGATCTTTTCTTAAAAATATAGTATTTTCTTATAGAATTGATTCCTATAATATTTAGTGATTGTATCGAATTATTTTGGCTAGATTCGAGCCAGACGGAGTTGGATAATCGTGGAAAGGCCTTATAGTGGATTAAATTGGAGCAAGACGAGGTAAGTCTCTTGTCTAATCTTGTGAGGGGGAAATTACCTCATAGGTGATTAAAATTAAATAATTGTTGCTAATTGTGGGGGGCTACGTACTCACGCGGTGATGAGAGTCCGTGCGTAGCTACTATTAATACTAAAGTCCGGGTAGTTTAGGACTCAAAGCAAGCCTTACTTATGGAAATTGTATTCTTTGATTTATTTATATTAATTGATATCTATATGAATATATTGTGAATTGTTAGATAAATATATTAAAGGATGGAAATCTCATAGGCTTGATTGTTTGTTTAAATTAATTAATTTTTAAAAGAAATTGTTCTCTTCCCGAATTTACCTTATAATAAATATACTCTCCTTCCGGAGGTACATAAGAAAATGTCCTCCTTTCTTGTGGAGCGGGCCGAACGCCTCGGCAGGATAGATGCATCTATGGATCGCGTTGCACGTCCCTCGGCAATGTACACGACACTCTGGATCGGGCCGTACGTCCTCGGCAGAAATCGTGCTTAATAATAATAATTATACGATATTTTAATAATTTATTTCAGCTTGTGAAGCTAATTAATAAATTGGAAAATCCTTGGAATTTAATGAATTATTATTCTTGCTTTTTTAGGAATTAATTGTTACTCTTGTAAATGAGATTTAATGGATAAATTAGAATTTATTTGAATTGAGATAATTTAATTGATATATTGAGAATTGTTACATTTGAAGGAATTTGATTATTTTCGCTGATTAAATAAATTATTGTAAATTCTGTAAATCATGCTGATTTAAATATCCTAGTTTTATTTCAATTATTATTGACCTATAGTGAGTGTCAAAGTCGGCCATCTCGTCTCTACCACTTCGAGATTAGGCTTGATCTTACTAGGTACACGTTGTTTACGTACTCATACTACACTTGCTGCACTTTTTGTGCAGGATCTGAAACAGGTAAGTGGAGGACTTATCATCACATACCCACGTCATCCCGAGGCATAGTGGTGAGCTGCCTTTCTGAGCCGTTCTGCAGCTACCAGTGTTTCTTCTGATATTTATATTCTGTCTATTTCATTTCAGATAGTATTTGCAGTTTTGTATAATCTACTAGATGCTCATGCACTTGTGACACCAGGTCTTGGCACACACACATTGGTAGAAATTGTTATTTTATTATTTTCTTGGAATAAAAGTTTAACCAATGTACGTTTGACTTATTACTTGGCTTGCCTAGCTGTAGTGTTGGGCGTCATCACCACCTATAGGTAAAATTGGGTCCTGACAGACTAGGCGGTAGGGCAAGTCTGTAAGCCACCTTCCCAACTCTCTCAAGAATCTCAAAAGGTCCAATATACCTAGAGCTCAACTTGCCCTTCTTCCCGAACCTCATAACACCCTTCATAGGGGAAATCCGGAGCAAAACCCGCTCACCAACCATGAATGCAACATCACAAACCTTCCGGTCTGCATAACTCTTCTGTCTGGACTAGGCTGTGCGAAGTCTATCCTGAATCACCTTAACCTTCTCCAAGGCATCCTGAACCAAGTCTGTACCCAATAATCTAGCCTCGCCCGGCTCAAACCATCCCACTGGAGACCGACACCGCCTACCAAACAAAGCCTCATACGGTGCCATCTGAATACTGGACTGATAACTACTGTTGTAATCAAATTCCGCAAGTGGCAAGAACTGGTCCCAAACACCCCCAAAATCTAACACACAAGCGCGAAGCATATCCTACAGTATTTGAATAGTGCGCTCGGACTGTCCATCCGTCTGAAGGTGAAACCGCATACCCCGATCAGAGATGATAGATACTAGTACGCCATGAAGCCTGACGATATCATGGATGTAAATCCGAGCCAACTGCTCGGAAGAGTAGGTAGTCATCACAGGAATGAAATGAGCTGACTTGGTTAGCCTATCCACAATCACCCAATCTGCATCAAACCTCCGCTGAGTCTGTGGGAGCCCAACAACGAAATCCATAGTGATTTGCACCTATTTCCACTCCGGAATCTCCAACTTCTGAAGCAACCCACCTGGCCGCTGATGCTCATACTTTACCTGCTAGCAATTTAGGCATCG
The DNA here is from genome assembly GCF_000715075.1 of Nicotiana tabacum. Taxonomy (NCBI): domain Eukaryota; kingdom Viridiplantae; phylum Streptophyta; class Magnoliopsida; order Solanales; family Solanaceae; genus Nicotiana; species Nicotiana tabacum. The sequence goes on along the minus strand of NC_134093.1, from coordinate 26,696,687 downwards.
GGACACATACTCTACTATGTTTTTCTTCATCCTCCTTCACCATTAATGTTGTCTCAAGTCCTGATACATCTTTGCGGCACCCACATGAATAGAGTACCGCGAACTGTGAGCCTCTTGGAGAATCAACTCACGCAAACCATCTACATTGGGCACACATAGCCTGCCCTGCATCCTCAATGCACCATCATCTCCAATAGTGACATCTCTAGCATCACCTCACCGAACCCTATCCTGAAGGACGAGCAGATGGGGGTCATCATACTGATGCTCCCTGATACGATCCTAAAGATAAAACTGAGAGACCACACAAGCCAATACTCGACTCGGCTCAGAAATATTCAATCTCACAAATTGGTTGTCTAAGGCCTGAACATCCAACGCCAATGGCCTCTCTCCTGCTGGTAGATATGTTAAACTCCCCAAACTCTCCGCCTTACGATTCAAGGCATCGGCCATCACATTGGCCTTCCCGGGATGATAGAGAATGGTGATATCATAATCCTTAAGTAACTCCAACCACCTCCTCTGACACAAATTAAGATCCTTCTGCTGAACAGATGTTGCAAACTCCGGTGATCGGCGTAAATATCACAAGGAACACGGTACAAATAATGCCGCCAAATATTCAAGGCATGAACAATAGCTGCTAATTCCAGGTCGTGTACATGATAGTTCTTTTCATGCAAATTCAGCTGTCTGGACACATAGGCAATCATCCTACCGTCCTGTATCAATACCGCATCGAGACCAATCCGCGATGCATCACAATATACAGTATAAGACCCTGAACCTATAGGCAACACTAATACTGGGGCTGTAGTCAAAGTTGTCTTGAGCTTTTGGAAGCTCTCCTCACATTCCTCGGTCCACCTGAACGAAGCACCCTTCTGGGTCAATTTGTTCATAAGTGCAGCAATAGAAGAGAAACCCTCTACAAATCGACGGTAATACCCCGCCAAACCAAGAAAACTCCGGATCTCTATAGCTGAGGACAATCTGGGCCAACTCTGCACTGTTTCAATCTTCTTCGGGTCTACCTTGATCCCCTCACTCGATACTATATGACCACTGAGTCTAGCCAAAACTCACACTTTGAAAATTTTACATATAACTTCTTTTCCCTTAAAGTCTGAAGCGCAGTCCTCGGGTGATGCTCATGATCCTTCTGATTTTGGGAGTACACCAGAATGACGTCAATAAACACAATGACGAATGAGTCAAGATAAGGCCAGAACACACTGTGCATCAAGTGCATAAAAGCTGTTGGGGCAATGGTCAGCCCAAAAGACATAACAAGAAACTCATAGTGACCATACCGAGTCCTGAAAGCAGTCTTCGGGATATCTGGCTACTGAATCTTCAACTGATGATAACCTGAACGCAAGTCAATCTTGGAAAACACTCTGGCAACCTGTAACTGATCAAATAAGTCATCAATACGAGGCAAAGGATACCAGTTCTTCACTGTGACTTTGTTCAACTGGCGGTAATCAATACACATCCGCATAGAACCATCCTTCTTCTTCACAAATAAGACAAGAGCACCCCAAGGTGACACACTAGGCTGAATGAACACTTATCAAGCAACTCCCTCAACTGCTCCTCCAACTCCTTCAATTCAAGAGGAGCCATACGATATGGAGGAATAGAGATGGGCTGAGTGCCCGGCAACAAATCAATGAAAAAATCAATATCTCTGTCGGGCGGCATGCCCGGAGGATCAGATGAAAACACATGTGAAAAATCCCTCACCACTGGAACTGACTCAACTGTAGGGGTATCAATACTGACATCTCTCACATAATCTAGATACGCGTCACACCCCTTCTCAACCATTTGTTGATCTTTAAGAAAAGAATTAACTATGCTGGGAGTATACTCTAAGGTACCTCTCCACTATAATCGCGAAAATCCTGGCATAGCCAGTGTCACGGTCTTAGCGTGACAATTAAGAATAGTATAATGGAGCGACAACCAGTCCATGCCCAAAATAATATCAAAGTCTACCATGTTAAGCAATAATAAATAGGCTCTGGTCTCAAAATCACTAAGAGCAATCAAACACGACCGATACACGCGGTCCACAACAAGAGAATCTCCCACAATAGTAGAAATATAAATAGGGGAACTCAAAGAATCCCGAGATACAGACAAATACAGGGAAAAATAAGATGACACATAGGAATATGTAGAGCCTGGGTCAAATAATACCGACGCAGCTCTATAACAGACTAGAACAATACTTGTAATGACAGAATCAGAAGCAACTGCCTCTGTACGAGCAGGAAGGGCATAAAATCTGGCCTGGCCTCCCCCTCTAGGGCGACCTCTACCTTCCCGACCTCCACCTCGGGCTGGCTGAGCAGGTGGGGTAGCAGCTGGTGCTGTAATTATAGCCTGAGGACCCGGTGGAGCACGTTGTGGCTGAGAAGTCTATGGAGGTGCACCCCTCCTAAATCTGGGGCAATCCCTAACCATATGGCAAGTGTTGTCACACTTAAAACAATCTATAGGAGGGCGTGGCTGCTGTGACTGGCTCTGGCCAAATCTGCTGGACTGGATGCTAGGAACACCCCGTGCAGGAGACACACTAGATACTGGCAGTGCATAATAAGGCTCATGGGGCCTAGAAGGGGCTGGGACACCACTGACGACTGGAAGAGCTGAATGAACGGGGCGACTCACATAACCCCTACCATGGCGAGCTGTTGGGGCACGAGCACCAGAATAAGAACTAGTTTCTTGAGACCTCTTGGCCTCCCTCTCCTCTCTATCCCGGGCAAGCATGCCCTCCAATCTCCTGGCAATACTCACAATCTAGTGATAAGAAATATCCATCTCCAACTCCCTGGCCATACTAATCCGGATACTGGGGTGGAGTCCCTCAATAAATCGTCGAACCCTCTCTCGAACTGTGCAACCAAGGCCGGTGCATGTCGGGCCAAATCACTGAAACAGACTGCATACTTTAACAAAGTCATGGATCCCTGGCACAACTGCTCAAACTTCGCGTGCCATGAGTCCCTGAGGCTCTGAGGGACATACTCTCTCAAAAACATGTCCGAGAACTGAGTCCATGTAAATGAAACTGCATCATCCGGACTACTCAGCTCATAAGCACGCCACCACTGATAGGCTGCTCCTCTAAGCTGGAATGTAGTAAAAGAAACCCCGCTCGTTTCTGCTATGCCAGAGTATGGAGAATATGAAGACGCTCCTCTAGAAAACCCTGAGCATCATCTGTAGCAAATCCGCTGAAGGTAGGTGGGTGGTACTTCTTGTACCTCTCAAGTCTGAGCTGCTCCACCTCAGAAGCTGATGTCCTAACCTCGGGTTGAGCTAGAGCTACCGGCTGCATTGGCACAATCTCTGGAACCTGGTCGACCTGAACCCGCTGCTCTGGAGTACCGGTGACGGGAGTCTGTGCTCCTCCCCCGGCCTGAGATGTGGCAGGAGCAAGTGGGATCAATCCAGCCTGAGCTAAGCTGTTGAACATGCTCAGAAACTGGGCTAGAGTCTCCTAGAGGACTGGCGCAGAAACAGGTACCTCAGGTGTCTGCCCTCCAGCTGGAGCTACTAGAGGCTCCCCTGTAGCAGCTCGTGCTGGTTCCCTGACTGCACCACATGGACGTCCTCGACCTCTCGCGGCTTTAGTAGGGGGCGCGGGTGCCTGGTGATCAGATCCGCTTGTACATGTCCTCACCATATATGAGAGAATAGAATACACAATTTTAGAATTTTTGAAGTCAACAATTTTCGCACAACAAGGAATCAAAGTAGTGAAATTTTCCTAACAGTTCCATAGCCTACCGAAGATAAGTACAGACGTCTTTGAACTGATCTGCGAGACTCTAATAAACCGGCTTGTGACTCACGACACCTATGAAACTAGAGCTCTGATACCAACTTATCACGACCCAATTTTCCCTCTATAGTCATGACGACACCTAGTCTCTGTGACTTGGTAAGCCTAACATTTTGCGGAATAAAAGAAATAAAAACATAAATTTAACAACTAACTGTAGCAATAACACTATAACTGAGTACCATGCCACTTGGCATGTACAATAACTAACTCCTCTATATACTACACAGCATTCCCAAAACCCGGAACATCATGAATCACAAACTACAGGAGGAAAATCTAGTATTTCTATACATCAGAGTTTATCAAAAGAAAATACAAAAGATAATGGACATGGGGAAGAGTAAAAGGGGACTCCGAGGTCTGTGGATATGACAGATATACCTTGAAGTCTCCAAAACTGTCCCGGCTCACTGATAGTGTGGCTGATAAGGAGTACCTGGATCTGCACACGAAAAATATGTGCATAACTGTAGCATGAGTACACCACAATCGGTACCCAGTAAGTGCCAAGCCTAACCTCGGTCGAGCAGTGACGAAGTCAGGTTAGGGCCCTACTGGTATATATTTAATAACACAAGATAGAATGAAATACCACAGTAAAATAAAGACTGAAATTTAACAAGAATGAAATCATAGAAGACAACAGATCAGTACAGAGAGATAACAATAGGGGATATTCCAAGATACCGTCTCGTAGTCCCAACGTAAATGCAGAACATGGGGATCTCCCGTAATACCATTCCGTACTGCCAAAGTAACTATGCAGTACAGGGGGATCTCCCGGAATACTGTTCCGTAGTCCCAAATTAAATATGCAGTTCAGGGAGATCTCCCAGAATACCGTTCCGTAGCCCCAAAGTAAATATGCAGTACAGGGGGATCTCCCGGAATACCGTTCCACAGTCCCAAAGTAAATATGCAGTACATGGGGATCTCCCGGAATACCATTCCGTAGTCCCAAAGTAAATATGCAGTCAAACAATAGAATTCAATAGTTACGGCATGAAATTCTACAGTTCAACCTAAGTACCAGTTAAGGAAATATAGATAAATTCACTAAACATACTGCACGTAGTTCAAGTAAACAGTTAAGGCAAGTAGGCATGCTATTCTAGTCTAGTCGGATACCACATATGCTGTTGGAACTCAAATAAGAAGAAAATCAGGTTATTACTTAGTAGAAAAATCAGGTTTTTACATAATTAGCCCGTGTACGTACTCGTCACCTCACGTACACGACGCATATATATCAAAAACAGTACAAATCCTATGGGGAGTTCCCCCATACAAAGTTAGGCAAGCCACTTATCTTGAACCAAGCTCAATCAATCGGTAAGAATGCCTTTCTCATGAATATCCAACTCTGAATAGCTCGAATCTAGCCAAAATAATTCAATACAGTCAACAAAAATTATACGAATCAATTTCATAAGAAAATACTACATTTTTCAATAAACAAATCCGAAATTAACTAAAAACTTGCTCGTGGGGCCCACGACTCGGAATCCGGTAAAACTCATAAAATTCGATAACACATTCAATTACGAGTCCAACCATACCATTTTCACCCAAATCCGACTCCCAATCGATATCGAAATCTAAAAATTTTGTTTCTATGAATTTTCTAAAATTTTCCCAAATTTCAATCTCAAAATACTAATTAAATAGTGAAAAAAATGATGGATTCGGGTAATCTAACCATAATTGAGTTAAGAACACTTACCCCGATATTTTCTATGAAAATCTCCCAAAAATCGCCTCTCCCCAAGCTCCAATTCGTCAAAAATGGCACAGGGAAGTCCCTTATTTTATAATTCTGTCTAGGCAGACCTCGGCCCTACCTCGATCCTGGCCCTCGATCATGGCTTCGATCATGACCCTTGATCTTGGGCCTCGACCCTGGGCTCGATTTCTGAGCTTCGATCATGGGCTCGATGTTTTGCATTTCCAGCAGAAGAAAATTTGCAGCAGCTGTTTTAGTCCAACTTTTGATCCGTTAACCATCTGAAACTCACCCGAGGCCCTCGGGATTTCAACCAAATACACCAACAAGTTCTAAAATATCATACGAACTTATTTGAAACCTCAAATCACTTAAAACGACGCTAAAACTACGAATCACATCCCAATTCAAGCTTAATGAAACTTAAGAATTTACAACTTCTACATTCGATGCCGAAACCTATCAAATCAAGTCCGATTGGCCTCAAATTTTGCACACAAGTCATAAATGACATAACGGAGCTATGAAAATTTTCTGAACTGGATTCCGGCCCTGATATCAAAAAGTCAACTCTCTGGTCAAATTTTCAAACTTAAATTCTTATTTTAGCCATTTCAAGCCTAAATGAGCTACAGACCTCCAAAACACAATCCGGACACGCCCCTAAACCCAAAATTACCTAACGGAGCTAACGGAACCGATGAAATTCCATTCCGGAGTCATCTTCATATAGTTCCGTCTATGATCCAAATTCTAAGACTTAAACCTCGATTTAGGGACTAAGTGTCCCAAAACACTCCAAAAACCAAAACGAAACCTCCCGACAAGTCACAATAGCAGGAATAGATATGGGAGAAGCAGTAAATAGGGGATCGGGGCTATTACTCTCAAAACGACTGGCTGGGTCATTACATTAGTGTATCATAAGCTTCTGATGTTCTCTTTCTCCCCTTTTTATTTTTATTTTATTTCACTGATTTTCGTTTAGTGTTTTTTGCAGGTTGATTAATGCTATGTGTAATTGCTGCGTTTGGATTATTTTGTTTATAAAGATGTTGTTTAGTCATTTTTAATTTGCATTTTTTGCAGCAATTGCAATTTCAAGGACATCCAAGTATATCATGAGGAATGATAATTGATGCATCATTATATTTTGGCTGAAGTTTTGATTGATCAAAATAAAGTTTTCGTCTACAATTTTAATTTTATATGAGAAAGAAACGATGGTCAATTAGCTTTATATTTTTATAATTTATTTTTATTAATTCTCTTTACACCTAAACTATATAAAAGGATCTAACAACAAAATAAGTTTCTTCAACTATTTCCTTTTTTTTTCTGTTTTCTTTTCCCTTCTCTTATTTCCTTTGGTTTTCAAGTAGTAGTTAAAATTTCTGTCTCTATAAAATAAATTTTTGAGTAAGCTGTAGTTTAGGAGAATTTTTTTGAAGAATTTCTTGCTATGGATTCTGGTCAATTTTGTAGTGCCCTGTGGAGAAAAGTTCCTCTTTCTTTTTGGTTAGTGTTGGTACATGGAGAATATAAAGTACGTTATTATCATGCATTTTTGACCTCTTATACCTTATTCATGGTCATAATTGATAGTGCAATGTTGGTAAATCTACTGCTTGTATACTTATCCAACAAAATTTTTGTTGTGACTGTATTCTGAGATGGCGTCAGTATTTTTAATTTATGAATTCTAAATCACAAAATTTTTTGCTTACTTGGTTTTAAAATGAAAATAAAGGAGGCAGTTATTGGCAAAAATTGATAGGAGCAAAATGTCTATATATGAAGAGTGTTAAAATGGAAAGCAACTTCTTCAGATTTTACGAAAAATTAGCCGAAGGAAAATAAAGAATAAACACTAAATGCACACCAAATATCATGTACTTAAATGCTTATAGAAATATAGAAAACGAAAGTGCTATTTGAAAGATGTAACCAAATATATGTACTATAATAGGAAGAAATATTATATAAGGATTCTAATGTTTCTAAAAGCATTTAACGGAGTTCTAAAATTAGTAGAAAATATTTTTCTTTATAATTTATCTTCTCCTAGAACGAGAAGAAACTAAGATTATTAATAGAAAATTAAAACTGAAATCTAACTTTTTTGTACCAATAGAAAAATAGCTAATTAGAACATGACTATTAAATGGAGAACAAAAATCAGGTGTGTACGATGAATAGGTGGAGACTTGTGAGGAGTTAGGACGAGAGGTTTTAACTTTATCAATTCAATCGTCATTATTATTATTTTCACTTCTATCCAGGAAAATATGTATTAAGACTTCTAGAGAGTGTGTCGCCAAATCTCTTCCAAATACTTTTTGAAATATTTTAGAAGTATGAATTATAATAAGGTAGGACGAGCAATTGATTTTTATCGATATTTTTATTTAAAAAAATAAGAATGTAGGCAACAGACTTTATGTCGGTGTTTACTTGCCTACAATATTGTTAGTATGATATCAATAGTCATTGGCATTTTTTTTTATAGATGAGACTAATAATTCTCATAGTTTTTCTTTATCTACCTCGATCCAATTTAACAAAAAATATCTCATAAATCCATGAAACGTTTTACAAAATAATCGCGCAAAGTGCGGCAAATTCACTAGTGTTAAATAATAATAGACAACGAATATGATGTGTCAGACATGTCACAACGATTGAGTAACACGCTTAGTTATTACTTGTATTTTTATAAAGTAGAAGTGTTAAAATGGAAAAATTGTAAGTTTATATACCAGGATGACAAAGTGGTGCAAGTTTAAGTGGCCACGAGGTCGTTGTGCCAAAATAATAGGGTTTAATTGAATATGCGATACTAAGATTGCTGCATCTACCACAGCTTGGATGCCAAGGTTTATCGTGATCTTATGATAAAGTAATGGACCCTAAGCCTAACTCACTCTCAAAAGCTAGCTTATGAGATCTAGGACTGAATATTGGAGCGTCGACAATATAATATGGGGGTCAACATCGGGTGAATCAAGAATTGAGTTGACCTGGATCAGGACTAGTATAATTGAGTTAATTATTTAAGGAAATTTTACCTCCTATAGCAAAGATATACACCCTATTTATTATAAATCAAAATTATTTTAAAATATTATTTTCTATAGCTACCTTTTATATTTTATAGCAAAATAAGTATTTTATGGTATATACTACCATTGAGGCATGAAATAAGACATGAAATATGTTATTTATGTTTTCCCTCTCTCTTAGACAGCTGGACATACCTATTTTTAAGGGATTGCCGTTACTGTATTCATGAATACATGGTGCAAATACATATGAATACATGCGGGTACAACTGTATTCATGAATACAGCAGCGCGAATACATCTGAATACATGCGCGTACAGCTGGACTACCCTAATTTTAGGCGCTTTTTGCTGCTGTATTCCTGCATACAAGGCGCGAATACATGTGAATACGTGCGCGCATAGCTGGACTGCCCTGATTTTAAGAGCTTTTTACTGCTGTATTCATGAATACAGCAGCGCGAACACATGTGAATACATGCGCGTACAGCTGGACTGCCCTAATTTTAGGCATTTTTACTGTTGTATTCATGAATACATGGTGCGAATACATATGAATACATGCGCATACAGCTGAACTGCACTGATTTTAGGCGATTTTTGCTGCTGTATTCATGAATACAACAACGCGAATACATGTGAATACACTATCGTAACAACTGAATAGTAGCTATAGAAAGTAATTATGTATATGTTAGCTATAAGAAGTTAATAGCTACTAAACAATAGTAGTTTTTGAAAATTCCTCTTTTTTGACCCCGCTGGGCCCATGGGCAGAACTTCAAGTTTAACCAGTATTTCACCTAGCTTGCCCCATTGACAACACTTTTCATTTTGGACCTTAAAGTTTTGCCCATGGGGTAAGTAGGGTCAAAAAATCAATACCATCCATTTTCAAAGTTATTGGATGTAATTTTCTGAAGAAAGAAATGGACCCAATCCAAAAAATAGCTTATGAGGCTTGCCTATGCAATATTATATAAGGAGACAATAGCTCCCATCCAATTAGGGGTGGGCGTTCGGTATTTCGGTACGGTATTTAATAATTACGATTCGGTATTTCGGTATTTGATATATCAATTGTGCATACCAAATACCGTACCAAAGTAGTTCGGTACGGTTCGATATTTTCTTATTTGGTTCGGTACGGCTTCGGTATGGTTTCGGTATTATACCAAAATCTTTCAAATCTCCCAAGATTATGCTATGCCTAATTGCCTATTGTCTAACATATCTTATGACTTCTGCTGAGAATTCAACCACTCGAAGGAAAACTCAAAGCCATGGCTTCAAGAATAATTAGTTCGGTGACACTATTTTGATTGCCGAATCAGAGAAAAGAAATGGAATTGATGGTGTATATTCCCCAAAAACAGTGATTCTTTAAATTCTCAAACTACTGTCCGTAAGTCTCTAAGCCTAAGGAGGTTGCTAGGCCCGCTAAGGGATTAGGGAATTAGGATTTAGGGGACTTGGGGTGTTGGGCTTAGGCTTATTGGGCTGGAAAATAGAAATATAGGTGGGCTTGGACTTAAATATTTCGGTATTTCGGTATACCGAAATATCAAAAACTCAATACCGAATACCATACCGAAATACCGAAATTTCTGTACCGAAGTATACCGAAATACCGAAAAAACCGAAACCGAAATACCAAATTAATTCGGTTTGGTTCGGTTCGAAATTCGGTTTTTCGGATTTTATGCCCACCCCTACACCCAACCGATATGCGACACCAACATCTTATGCGACGAATAGTTTATGAAAATATTTTAAACTTGTAATTTATGAAACTTACACTAGTACGATTTGATGATCATGACATCGTAAATATGAACCTAAAGTACCTATGAATACGTCGAAGATAAACTTGATTATAAAATAATTATCTCTTGTATTTCTTTATTTATAAACTTAACTGTCATCAGAGAAATAGAAGTGAATTAGTGTTTTCCAGCATTAAAGTTTGGCATCATCATTATTTCTACGAAAAAGGGCCTAAAATACCCCTTTATTATATGAAATAGGACAGGCTAGCCCTTCGTTAAAAGTTGGTATCGATTGCCCTTGTCCGTCAACAAATGAGCTCGTATATACCCTCCATCACTAACGGGAGACTCATAAAGCCACATGGAATATATGTGAGGGCAAGTTAGACCTAGTTCAAATTGTACATGGGCATATATGAGTCGGTTATAATAGTCATTTCTCAAATACTTCACAACTCCATATCAGTTTACTTAGACAACTATTTGACAACACCAAACTAATTATTATAGCAAATAAACGCAGTCATAGACACAACAAATTAACGACAATGACTTCTTAAATCCTTGTACAAAAATATAATGCTTCATTACATAATAAAAGACAACAATTAAGCCACAATAACACTAACATTACATATCATTTCCCACTGATCCAAAGAACATAACAAAACATCCCAATATCATACACATGAAAATTCACATCTTCTTCCGAAATTTAGCATCAAGCATAACTGAGTACTCTAAATCGGTCACTTTCTCCATTAGAATATTTCTTTCCAATTCCAAGGCTTCTATTCCTCCATGATCGACGAGCATCATAACATTCTCAAGATCAAATTTTCCTTTGGAGAGTATTTCTTTCACGGATTAGAGCTTCTTTTTCCTTCTTTAAACTGCATATGAGATTTGAAACTCTAGGAGGAAGCTCTTCATCTTGCCATTCCCAATAGGAATATTTTTTATCCTAAAAACCAAAAATAAATAAAACAAATTTACAAGCAAATCGGAATAATTAAAAGAACCCATCAAAAAATCTACTTACCTCATGCTTCGGGCACTTGAAAAAACTTCTCCCAGCATTTAAAGGAGTCCATGCCATGAAATAATTGGCAGCAAGTCCGCAATGACTCTTATTCGTCCCCTTTGAGCTACTAGAATATTCCGACATTGTCTTTTGTTGTCTTTTGTTATGATTTGACTCCTTTGAGCTACTAGGATTTAATGAAGTCATTGCAGTTCATTTGAATGTTTATGTCTATGACTTAGTTTATTTGTTGTGATAATTAGTTTGGTGTTGTCAAATAGGTGTCTAAGTAAACTGATATGGAGTTGTGAAGTGTTTGAGAAATGACTATTATAACTGACTCATATATGCCCCTGGACAATTCGAACTAGGTCTAACTTGCACTCACATATATTCCATGTGGCTTTATGAGTCTCCCGTTAGTGATGGAGGGCATATACGAGCCCATTTGTTGACGGCAAGGGCAGAATAGAGACCAACTTTTAACGGAGGGCTATCCTGTCCTATTTCATATAGTAAAGGAGCATTTTAGACCCTTTTCCGTTATTTCTATATAGGAGTGCAGTAAAAGTTCCACCTTGTGAGCCTTGAGTTTTCAATATTAGTCATTGAGCTTACACCTTACAAGATAACAAGAGTATTGTCACGACCCGAAATTCTCACCTTCGGGGCCGTGATGGCCCTAATATTTTACTTGCTAGGCAAGCCAACGTTAGAATAATTTAACCATTTTTAACAATTAATCTTAATTAAATAATAATAAAATCAATAACTGAAATAATATCTGAATTTAGGTGAACAAATCAAAATAAATACGATGTCTAAATACCATCCCAGAACTGGAGCCACAAGTGTATGAGCTTCTAGAGTAATACAAACAAGGGTTTGAATAAAATAAAGCTATCTGAAAGAAAGCACACAGCTAAGATAAAGTAGAAGGGGACTTCAGAGCTGCGAACGTTGTGCAGCTATACATCAAGTCTCCTTTGATAGTTGAATCCGAGCAAATCTATAGTACGCCGCTGGGACCAATTCTGGTATCTGCACAAGAAGTGCAGAGTGTAGTATGAGTACAATCGACCTCATGTACTCTGTAAGTGCCGAGCCTAACCTAGACGAAGTAGTGACGAGGTTAAGGCAGGCCGCGTACATTAACCTGTAAGCAATAATAATAATAATAATAATAATAATAATAATAATAATAATAATAATAATAATAATAATAATAATAATAATAATAATAATAATAATAATAATAATAATAATAATAATAATAATAATAATAATATTAATAATACATGAAAAGAAGTAAGACCGGTAAATCATATCAATAATTTAAGTCAATTCAGCAATCATAAACCTTCAATTAATTTTCGTTGCGGCATGCAACCCGCTCCAACAATATAAACTTAGAATAAAATCCGTTACGGCGTGCTACCCGATCCAACAATATAATCTTTCAATTTAATTCCGTTGCGGCGTGCAACCCGATCCAACAATATAATGTTTCAATAAATTCGTTGCGGCGTGCAACACGTTCCAACAATATAAACTTAACATAAATCCGTTGCGGCGTGTAACCTGCTCCAACAATATAATTTAACAATTATTAAATGTAAAAATACTCCAATAAATACCACATTTAATAAAAAATTATTAGGCAACAAGGCATACAAAAATTATAATTTATTTAGGAAATAATTAATGACAAGTAGCAATTAATTATAGAAATCAGGGAGAAAATAAGCAATTTAATATTTAATATGCTAAATGCCAAATAGCAATTAAGACACATAATTTAAATAAGCATGTAGCAATTATAGCATGAATTCAAGACATAATATTGGACAAGGAATATGAGAGAAATAATTAATATAATAATTAATTCATGATTTAAAATAATTTATGATTTTCAGATAAATATACAAACAATCAATTTGACGACGTATAGTCACTCGTCACCTCGCCTATATGTCATTACACATGAAATTCACTTAACAAATAATTTGAGGGTTTTATTCCCTCAAGTCAAGGTTAACCACGACACTTACCACGATTTACAACCAACTCAAGATTCCAATACACCTTTGCCTCGCGAATTAGTATCCGAAAGCTTCAAATCCAGTCACAAACAATTCAATATACTCAATACGATTCGTAGGAATTAATTTCACATGGAATTTCTAATTTTCTGAATTAAATTTCGAAATTCATCTCAAAAATTAATAGTGGGACCCACGTCTCGAATCTCGAAAAAACTTACAAAACTCGAACACCCGTTCCGAGACGAGTCCAACCATACAAAAATTATCAAATTCTGATGTCAAATGGACCTTCAAATCTTAAATTTTTATTTTTGGAAAATTTTACAAAAATTCTAATTTCTTTCATCTAAATCCGAAATAAACGATGAATATAAACATGGATTTATGAAATATAATCACTTTCGGGTATAGAACACTTACCCAAGTCGAAGTCGTGAAAAACCCCTTTGGAATCGCCCAAATCCAAGACTCAAAACTCAAAAATGAGTAAAAATGCTAACTCCCGATTTTTAAGCATTCTTTCTAGCATTTTCGCATCTGCGGACATATTTTCGTATTTGCGAGAAAAATCTCGCATTTACGAAATGGGCTTGCCAAGCGGGTGTCCGCATCTCCAAAAATTGAGCCGCATTTGCGGCTGCGCATGAAGAGCCGCAAAAGCGATGGCCGCACCTGCGATTATCTGCTCGCAGAAGCGAGAAATCTGCCCAGCCTCCAAAATTGGAGAAGCGGGGCCGTGCAGGTGCGAAACACCAGAACTAGACCTACAAGTTTTTATCACAATGGTCTGAAACACGTTTGAAACTTACCCGAGCCTCTCAGGACCTCGTCCGAATATTCCAACAAGTCCCGTAATATAATATGGACTTACTCGAGGTCTCAAATCACGTCAAATAACTTCGAAATTACAATTCACATCTCGATTCGGACTTATGAGTTTATGAAATTTTAAATTCTATAACTCGCGCCGAAATGCGTCAAATCAATCCGGAATGATTTCAAATTTGGCGCACAAGTCATAAACGACGTAACAAAGTTATTCCAACTCTCGGAATCTCGATCCGAGTCTGATATCGATAAAGTCAAATTCGCGGTCAAACTTGGAAATTCTTTAAGCTTTCAAACTTCTAATTTTCAATAATTGGCGATAACTCGAGTTAAGGACCTCCAAATTAAATTTCAAGCATACGCCCAAGTCCCAAATCACGATACGGACCTACCGTAACTGTCAAAATAATGATCCGGGTCCGTTTTCTTAAAATGTTGACCGAAGTCAACTTAAATGAGTTTTGAAGCTTCATTTCACATTTTAATCAAATTTTCACATAAAAACTTTCCTGAATATTTTACGGACTGTGCACGCAAATCGAGGAATGCTGAAAGGTGCTATTCGAAGACTCAAAATACAGAAATAAATGTTTATAATTAAAGATGACATATTGGGTCATCACAAGTATGGTTAAATATATTTCTAAAACTAGTGAACTTGTTGCGCTTCGCGCGATATAAAAAATCTCATTATATTTAAAGAATAAATTTCTTCTAATATTTAAAAGGTTGAAAAAGCAAAAAATAGGCGGTGAATATCTTACTTCTGACTTTCTAGTTTTTATATCATATCTGGTTTATTTATTCTTTTCGGAAAAAGTATTCGTAATTTATTTTGTTAGTAGTATTTTGGTACAAGTGTGAAGACAATAAAAGAGACCTGCTTTCTCATCTTTGTCTAATATTTAGGAGTAATATAAAAAACTTAGGTTGAAAATTATTTTCTCCTTCAACTTTCCTTTATAACTTAAACTTCCTATAATTTTGAACAATAGACATTTACCTCTTCACACAAGCGGCCGAGATCTGCAATACTTAACATACAAAATTGTTTAACAAAAATAATAATTATACATGATAATCTCCCAAAATGCATCAAAAATACTAACAAATCCTCCACAAATTCCATGATCAATATTAATTTTTTTTCAGCAGCTTTCTCCTCCAGCAAGCAAGGTCGAATCCTTTTTGTAATGTTAATTGATTTCACTGTTCTTTGTTTATTTGGGTATTTCGATACTGCTTTATTTCGATTTCTTTGATGGCAGAACACGTAGAGATACCTCAAATTTTAATATTTCTATAGTTTTTGTTTCATTTTGGGGCTCGACTAATCCGTATTCACGCTAAAAGTGTTCCATTTTATGATTAAAGATACTCCCTTTCGAAGGCAACTCATGCCCAAGGTTCGAGGTCGAAACCTCATGACTCAACTATCCAATCCTTCAAAGGCAACTATATACCCGGCCCGAGCTTCGCCACAATCTTTGGTGGTATTTCATAATTTTGTTGGAAGTGAGATATTCAAAGGCAACTCATTCTCTATGCAGAAGCTGTGTTATATATTTAACTGCACTATTCTTATGCGTTAAAAATAAATAAATAAATAAATAGTGCTATTTTAAAATTTAAATCTCTAAATAAAGTAAGATCATAATGGTTCAATCTATTTCTTTAATACTACATGCACTACTTAATTCACAAAAAATTACAATACCTTCTTTTCTTTAAATATTTAGTTGCTGTCCTCGGAGGAATTGCTGCCCGGCCTTATAGCCAAGGTCAAGTATTTCAGATGAGCTTCGGAGTGATCCCGCCTCCTTTTTCCAAACCTCTACCTGCGTTGCTTAACACTTTCATATTAGCTTATATATATGATATAGGTACATATAGATGAACACTATCATAAATTGCCATAAACTTACACATTAAACAATTGGGAGTTACGGATATAAAAGGCATAAAAATATTAAAATTATTAAAATATAAGTTATGAAGATAAAGAAGTGTGAGTTATGAATTTAGAGTTTTTATAAATACAATAAAGGAGAAAAAAGATAAATATGTTTTTGGCTTAAGAAGGTGCCACCTTAATTTTCTATCTAGCCCTCGTATATATATATATATATATATATATATATATATATATATATATATATATATATACTAAATTTATCTGTGATTCGCGCAGTCATAAATGAAAAACAAAATATGCAATATAGATAATGTCTTAAATTTATAAGAGAAAAATCAATCTTTACGGAGTAACCAAATATTCCTTGACGATTTGATTAATTCTACCATGTATTATTATAATTGATAAATTTGGAACAAAAAACGTGTGTATTGTTAGTTAAATTTTCGTCTTTAAACACTTCAAACTGAAAGTCAAAACTATGAATATAATACTTTACTAATTAATACCTCTAGCATCATCTAAATAAAAAGACCCATTCGTCTTGCCATTAAAAAATTATACATAAAACATATATGGTTCTGCACGAATCAGCTTCGAGCAATCAACAGAAACCACTGGTTTTAGAAATTAAACAAACTTACAAATTTACAAAGTACAGGAGAATAACAGATATGTTTTGTCTTTTTACAGTGAAAAGCAAATAAGGTAAGTTTAGAAAAACATCTTACAAAGAAAGTGGAATTCATCTCCTCGTATATGTCTTCTTATCAGAATATTGCTCTGTCTATTGACTATGAAGACTTCAAACTATGTCGTCCTCCCGAAGCTTTTTTTAATCTTTATAGATACAATGACCGAGTAATTCTGCATAGCTCTTTATAATTGAATAAGTTTAGACGAGATGTATGTTACATTTGAGGGAGTAATTAGTGAGAGTAATGGGCAAATAATGGACAATAAATTAAGTAGTAATCTTGGAAAACAATGTAGTAATCTTATTCATTTTACGGTGTTTGGTACGCAAATTAAGAAAAATAACTTCTCAAGAGTATTCATAAATAATTTAAATACAATAAACATGAAGTCATAAACTTTCGAACCAACAACCTTTCGAACCCACAAATTTCATAAACATTCGAACCGCTAAACTTTCGAAACCGCGAAATTTCGAACCCGTAAACTTTATAATTTCTAAACCCGTAAACTTCCAAGCACATAAACCTCTGAATTCATAACTTTCGAACTTGTAAAATTTCGAACCTGTAAACCAAAAGATGAAAAAACTAAAACTGAAAATATATAAAAAAATATTTTTTCACTGGGGGAGGGGGGCAGGGGCGGCGGGTGCAGAAA
This sequence comes from Nicotiana tabacum, assembly GCF_000715075.1. Taxonomy (NCBI): domain Eukaryota; kingdom Viridiplantae; phylum Streptophyta; class Magnoliopsida; order Solanales; family Solanaceae; genus Nicotiana; species Nicotiana tabacum. Next base: position 26,679,097 of record NC_134093.1, on the reverse strand, counting down.
AATAAAAAAACAGGAATTTAAAATTCCAAAAAAAAAAGTTTAAATTTTTTTTTTGTACGAGGTGGGGGCAGTGGTGCAGAAAAAAAACAGAAATTTAAAAATTACAAAAAAGAAAAAAAGCAAAAAAAAAAAATTCTTTTTGTGCGGGGTGGCGGGTGGGTGGTGCAAAAAGGGAAAAAACTAAAATTTGAAATTACAAAAAAAAAAGTAATTTTTTTTGTGGGAGGTGACGAAAAAAAACTGAAATTTGAAAAAACAAAGCCTTTTTGGAGAGAGGAGTAGGGTTAGGTGGGTGGGGTGTGAGGGTGTGGGGTGGGTGGGTGAGTGTCACGACACGAAATTTCCCATCGGCGGGACCGTGATGGCGCCTAACATTTCACTTGCTAGGCAAGCCAACGTTAGAAAATTATTAAACCAATTTCTTATTTCCATTCAGTAATTAACAATAATTAACTAAGATGAAATATAATGAGTGCGAAATATCATAAAACTGTATTAATTACTACCACTCGGATCTCGAGTCACAATTCACGAGCATTCTAGAATTTACTACAAGTAATAGTCTGAAAAGAAATACAATTGTCTGAATGAAAGAAACAGTAGAACAGAAAAGATAAACGGGGACTTAAAGGTCTGTGAACTCCGACAGATGTACCTTGAGTTTCTGGACAGCGGACCAATAGCAGAATCTCGATCAACCCGAGCCGGTATCAAAATCTGCATAGAAAGTGCAGAGTGCAGTATCAGTACAACCGACCCCATGTACTGGTAAGTGTCGAGCCTAACATCGACGAAGTAGTGACGATGCTAAGGCAAGGCACCTACAAATCAACGTGAATAATTTAACAGTGTATATACAAATACATAAATGAAGAACTAAACAGGAAATGTCGGGAGGGGAACATGCTGAGGGAAATACGAGATAAAGAAATACAACAGAATGATAACCGGAGCATTCAACATACCATGAATCAACAGGAATAGTGAGTACAGTAAAGGAAAAATGCATGGTATCACCCTTCGTACTTTTACTCTCAATCTCACCATAAAATCAATAGAAACGGCACGACATCACCCTTCGTGCATTAACTCTCATACCATGGCACGGCATCACCTTTCGTGCATTAACACTCACAATATGGCACGGCATCATCCTTCGTGCATTAACACTCACAATATGGCACGGCATCACACTTCGTGCATTAACACTCTCCCTTACCATAATGCAATGCATAAATAATAACAGGGAGATAGAATAACAAGTACAAACCTTACTTCAACATTTGGTTCCATAATATTAATCTCAACTTTGAAATAAAAATTCAATTATCACCAGAAAATCGGTAAACATGATAAGAACAATAAATTGAACAACACTAGTATAACACGTAGCAATTAGGCATAGGAAAGAGATAATATAAGAAAAATAGAGAAATATGGAAAACAGGTAAATTGGCGGCGCATAAGTACTCGTCACCTCACATATACGCCGCTCGCATGAATTTCACTTAGCAAGTAATCTAAGGTTCCTAATCCCCTTAAGTCAGGGTTAGACACAATACTTACCTCGCTCCGAAGGCCACTTAATTCTCAATCACAATTTTTCCTTTGGAATTCAACTTCAAACCACTCGTATCTATTAAAATATGACTCAATAATATCAAATATTGCTAAAGAAATCAATTATATTGCATAAATTAAATTTTTCAAATTTTCTTCCAAAAAGTCAAAAAATAACCCCGGGCCCGCTTGGTCAAAACCCGAGGTTCGGACCAAAATCCATTTACCCATTCACCCCCGAGTTCGAATATGTAATTAGTTTTGAAATCCGACCTCAAATTGAGGTCTAAATCCCCAAATTTCTGAAGTTCCTAGTTTCTACCCTAACCCCTAATTCTACAATGAAAATTCTAGATTTTAGATGATAATTCAAGAAATGTAATGGGTAATTGGAAGAAAATAGTTTAGAATCACTTACCAACACGTTGGGGAAGAAAATAACTCTTGAAAATCGCCTCTACTCGTTTGGTTCTTGAAAAATGTTGAAGAAATGGCTTAAACCCGTTCTGTTTTATGCACTGGGCGACAGTGTGCATCGCGTTCGCGAGGACACTGTTGCGTTCGCGAAGGGTACTGGCTGCCAAGCCTTCGCGTTCGCGAGACGCTGCTCGCATTCGCGATGGTTACTTCCCCCTAGCCTTTGCATTCGCGAGACATTGCTCGCGTTCGCGATGAAGGAACGAAACCCCCCCCCCCCCAGGTCTCCAAGTGCTTCGCATTCGCGATGAGCCAGGCGCGTTCGCGAAGGGTAAATCCCCCATCACTTCGTGTTCGCGACCAGGCCTTCGCGTTCGCGAAGAAGAAGTCTGAGACTCACCAGTTTACTCTTCGCGTTCGCGAAGAAGAATATGCCAGACACCAGAATTTACAGAAAACCAGATTTTTCCCAAGTCCAAAACATCTTGTGGCCTATCCGAAACTCACCCGAGCCCTCGGGACTCCAAACCAAACATGCACACAAGTCTAAAAATATCATACGGACCTGCTCGCGCGATCAAATCGTCAAAATAACACCTAGAACTCCGAATTTAGCACCAAATCAAATGAAATTCTCAAAAACACTTTAATATTTCTATTTTCTCAACTGGACGTCTGAATCATGTCAAATCAACTTCGTTTCTCACCAAATTTTACAGACAAGTCTTAAAATGAACATGTACCGGGTTCCAGAACCAAAATACGGACCTGGTACTAACAATGCCAAACATCAATCAATTCTTAAAAATAAATAATTTTCAAACTTTTTAGTTTTTTTCAAAAATTCATAACTTGAGCTAGGGACCTCCGAATTCGATTCCGGACATACACCCAGGTCCCATAATTTGATATGGACCCACCGGGACCGTCAAAATACGGATTCGGGCCCGTTTACCAAAAATATTGACCGAAGTCAACTTAAATCAACTTTTAAGGCATACATTCTTATTTTCATTAATTTTCAACATAAAAGCTTTACGAAAACATGCCCGGACTGGGCACGCAAATCGAGGAGGGTAAAAATGAAATTTTTAAGGCTTAAGAGCACAGATTCGAATTCTAAAACATAAAATGATCTTTTGGGTCATCACATTCTCCACCTCTAAAACAACCGTCCATCCTCGAACGGACATAAAAAAGTACCAGGGCTGGTGAAAAGGTGGGGATATCTACTCCGCATATCGGACTCAGACTCCCAAGTAGCTGCCTCAATAGGATGACCTCTCCACTACACTCGAATTGAAGGGTAACTCTTTGATCTCAACTGGCGAACTTGCCGGGCTAAAATAGCCATTGGCTCCTCCTCGTAAGTCAAATCCTTGTCCAACTGGACAGAGCTGAAATCTAACACATGGGACGGATCGCCTTGATACTTTCGAAGCATGGACACGTGGAATACCGGATGAACAGCTGCTAAACTAGGTGGTAACGTAAGCCTGTAAGCCACTTCTCCCACTCTCTCCAGAATCTCAAAAGGTCCGATATACCTAGGGCTCAACTTGCCCTTCTTTCCGAACCTCATTACACCCTTCATGGGTGATACCCCAAGTAACACTCTCTCTCCGACCATAAATGCAACATCATGAACTCTACAGTCGGCATAACTCTTCTGCCTGGACTGAGCTGTGCGAATTCGATCCTGAATAATCTTGACCTTATCCAAGGCATCCTATACTAAGTATGTGCCCAACAACCGAGCCTCTCCCGGCTCGAACCACCCAACTGTCCACCAGCACCGCCTACCATATAATGCCTCATAGGGAGCCATCTGAATGCTCGACTGGTAGTTATTGTTGTAGGCGAACTCTGCAAGGGGTAAGAACTGATCCCACGATCCTCTGAAGTCTATAACACATGCGCAGAGCATATCCTAAAAGATCTGGATAGTGCTCTCGGACTGCCCGTCCGTCTGAGGATGGAATGTTGTGCTCAACTCAATCCGCGTACCCAACTCACGTTGTACTGCCCTCCAGAAGTGTGAGGTGAACTGTGTACCTCGGTCAGATATATTAGACACGGGCACACCGTGAAGACGGACGATCTCCCGGATGTAAATCTCTGCCAACTGCTCCGAGGAATAGGTAATTGCCACAGGAATGAAATGCGCTGACTTAGTTAGCCTGTCCACAATAACCCAAACTGCATCAAACTTCCTCTGAGTCCGTGGAAGTCCAACAACAAATCCATAGTGATACGCTCCCACTTGCACTCAGGAATCTCTATCTTTTGAAGCAAACCACCAGGTCTCTGATGCTCGTACTTTACTTGCTGACAATTTAGACACCAAGCTACATACGCAACTATGTATTTCTTCATCCTCCTCCTCCAATAATGTTGCTGTAAGTCCTGATACATCTTGGCGGTGCCCGGATAAATAGAATACCAGAACTGTGGGCCTCCTCAAGAATCAACTCACGAAGTCCACCCACATTAGGCATACAAATACGACCATGCATCCTCAAAACTCCATCATCTCCAACAGTAACCTGCTTGGCACCACCGTGCCTCACTGTGTCTCTAAGGACAAGTAGATAGGGATTGTCATCATGTTGATCTCTGATGCGCTCAAATAAAGAAGACTGAGCAACTGTACAAGCTAGAACATGGCTGCACTCAGAAACATCTAACCTCACGAACTGGTTGGCCAGGGCCTGAACATCCAATGCTAGAGGTCTCTCACTAACTGGAATATAAGCAAGGCTACCCATATTGGCTGACTTTCTACTCAAGGCATCGGCCACCACATTGGCCTTCCCGGGATGATACAATATAGTGATAACATAGCCTTTCAATAGCTCCAGCCACCTCCTCTGCCTCAAATTGAGTTCCTTCTGCTTGAACAAATACTACAAGCTTCGATGATCAGTGAATACCTCACATGGCACGCCGTAAAGATAGTGCCTCCAATCTTCAGCGTGTGAACAATGGCTGCCAGCTCTAGATCATGAACAGGGTAATTCTTCTCGTGAACCTTCAGTTGTCGCAAAGAATATGCAATAACCTTGCCACCCTGCATCAATACTGCACGCAAACCAATACGGGATGCGTCACAATATACTATATAAGGTCCTGAACCTGTGGGTAATACCAATATCAGTGCCGTAGTCAAAGCTGTCTTGAGCTTCTGAAAGCTCGCTTCACACTCGTCTGACCACCTGAACGGGGCACCCTTCTGGGTCAATCTGGTCAACGGAGCTGCTATGGATGAAAACCCCTCCACAAATTGATGGTAATAGCCCGTCAAACCCAGGAAACTACGGATCTCTGTAACTGATGTGGGTCTAGGCCAATTCTGAATTGCCTCAATCTTTTTAGGATCCACCTGAATACCCTCTGCTGATACAACGTGACCCAAGAAAGCAACTGAACTCAACCAAAACTCACATTTTGAGAACTTAGCATATAACTGGCTATCTTTCAGAGTCTGAAGAACGATCCGAAGGTGTTGCTCGTGCTCCTCTCGACTGTGGAAGTAGATCAAGATATCATCAATAAATACAACCACAAAGGAATCCAAGTAGGGTTTGAACACCCGGTTCATCAAATTTATGAATGCTGCTGGGGCATTTGTCAGCCCAAATGACATCACTAGAAACTCGAAATGTCCGTACCGAGTCTGAAAAGCTGTATTAGGGACATCTGATGCCCTAATCCTCAACTGATGGTAGCCAGATCTCAAATCAATCTTCAAAAACACATGGGCACCCTGAAGCTGATCAAATAAATCACCAATCCTCGGCAATGGATACTTGTTTTTTGATAGTGACTTTGTTCAACTGCCGATAATCTATACATATCCCCATCGACCCATCTTTCTTCTTCACAAACAATACAGGTGCACCCTAGGGCGAGACACTAGGTCAAATGAAGCCCTTATCAAGCAAATCTTGCAACTGCTCCTTCAATTCTTTCAACTCTGGTGGGGCTATGCGGTATGGCGGAATGGAAATGGGCTGAGTGCCCGGAGCCAAATCAATGCAGAAATCAATATCCCTATCGAGTGGCATCCCTGGCAGGTCTACAGGAAACACCTCTGGAAACTCACGAATAACCGGCACTGAATCTATGGAAGGAACCTCCGCACTAGAATCGCAGACATAGGCCAAATAAGCTAGACACTCCTTCTCGACCATATGCCGAGCCTTCACATAAGAGATAACCATGCTGGTAGAATGGCCAAGAGTCCCTCTCCACTCTAATCGAGGCAACCCCTGCAAGACTAAGGTCAGCATGTTGGCGTGATAATCTAATATAGCATGATAAGGTGATAGCCAATCCATACCCAGTATGACATCAAAATCAACCATGTCAAGAAGTGGAAGATCTACACGAGTCTCAAAACTCCCAATGGTGACCACACATGAATGATAAACACGATCTACAATAATAGCATCTCCCACTGGTGTGGACACATACACAGGAGCACTCAAAGAATCACGGGGCACAACCAGATAGGAAGCAAAATAGGATGACACATATGAGTAAGTAGATCCCGGATCAAATAGAACTGAAGTATATCTACTGCAAACTAAAACAATACCTGTGATAACAGCGTCTGATGACTCAGCCTCAGGCTTGGCTGGGAAAGCATAACACCACCCTGAACTACATCCCTGGGACGACCTCTAACTGGCTACTCTCCACTTCTAACGGCCTGACCTCCACCTCTAACAGTCTGGCCTCTACCTCTGGCTGCCTGACCCTTACCTCTGGCTGGCTGAGCAGGTGGTGCAACAACTGCTGCCAAAACCATGGCACGAGAACTCTGATGTTGTGAGCTGCCCGTTGCCCGAGGGAAAATCTAGCAATATGCCTCAGATCACCACAAGTATAACATAACCTCGGCTGATGTGACTGTTGACCCTGAAACTGAACTTGTCGACCTGAATAACCACCCTGATAACTCTGAAGTGGAGGTGTACTAATAGGAGCTAGTGGTGCACTGTAGGCTAGCTGGTCGGAATAATACATCAGAGGGCCACGACCACCTGAGGCACCATGGAATTCCTGAAGCGCTGAATGAAACGGCCTGGGAGGATGGCCTCTACCAAAATTACTCCTGCCTCGATATGAGGCACCGCTGAACTCACCGGAATGACTAGGTCTCTTGTCAGACCCCTGACCTCCCTGAGTAAGAACCATTTTAACTCGTCTGGCGACATTAACAGCCGTCTAAAAAGAAATCTCACTCCCAGTCTCCTTAGCCATCTTCAATCTGATAGGCTGAGCAAGTCCATCAATAAACCTCCTCACCCTCTCTCTCTCTTGGTGGGAAGAAGAAGAATAACATAACGGGCCAAATCCATAAAACGGGTCTCATACTGAGTAACAGTCATACTGCCCTGCTGGAGATGCTCAAACTAACGACAACGCTCCTCTCTCAATGTGATAGGCAGAAAATTCTCTATGAAGAGCTGAGAGAACTTGTCCCAAGTAAGAGCAGGCGGCCCAGCTGGTCTGGTCAACAAGTAATCTCTCCACCATTTCTTGGTGGAAACAGTCGTCTGAAATGCAGCAAAATTGACCCCATTGGTCTCCACTATACCCATGTTCCGTAGAACCTCATGACAACTGTCAAGATACTCATGGGGATCCTCTGAAGGAGCACCGCTGAAGTGAACAGGGAAGAGCTTGATAAACCTGTCCAATCTCTATAAAGCCTCTAAAGACATAGCTGGCCCATCTCCGACCTGTGCTGCAATAACCGGCTGAACAAATCTGACTGGCTGAGCTACTGGAGCCTAATACTGGGGAGCTATCTGCTCCGGAGCGGGATTGGTGGGAGTCTGGGATTCTCCTCCAGTCTGAGAGACTGTTGGTGCCATGGGAAATGCGCCAGTCTGGGCCACACTCTCCATAAGGCCCACCAAACGGACAAAAGCATCCTGAAGTACTGGGGTAGCAATGAACCCCTCCGGAACCTAAGTTGGTCCGGCAGGAACAGTCTGGGCTGGAACCTCCTCGTCAAGCTCTATCTGAGGCTCTACTGTTGGGGCTGCTGCTCGAGCTCTAGACTGAGCCCCGCCCCTACCTCGGCCTCTGGCACGGCCTCGGCCTCGACCTCTGCCCCACGTAGGAGCTGCCACTGGAGGCTCTGGCTGCTGCTCAGCTGAGGAAGCGGTACATGTTCTCGCTATCTACGAGAGAATAAGAGTAGAAGAGTTCAATCAGTATTGAGAAAGAAAAATCGCACGACAGAGAAGAAAATAAGTGAAACTTGTTCCTAAACTTTATAGCCTCTGGAAGATAAGCACATATGTCTTTGTACCGATCCTCCCGTCTCTACTAAGCTTGCTCGTGAATCGTGAGACCTAGGCAACCTAGTGCTCTGATACCAACTTCTCACAACCCGGAATTTTCCACCGACGGGACCGTGATGACGCCTAACATTTCACTTGCTAGGCAAGCCAACATTAGAAAATCATTAAACCAATTTCTTATTTTCATTCAGTAATTAATAATAATTAACTAAGATGAAATATAAAGAGTACAGAATATAATAAAACTGTATTAATTACTACCACCCGGATCTGGAGTCACAATTCACGAGCATTCTAGAATTTACTACAAGTAATAGTCTGAAAGAAATACAACTGTCTGAATGAAAGAAACAGTAGAACAGAAAATATAGATGGGGACTTCAAGGTCTGTAAACGCCGACAGATCTATCTTGAGTCTTCGGACAGCGGACCAATAGCAGAATCTTGATCAACCTGAGCCGGTATCAAAATCTGCATAGAAAGTGCAGAGTGCAGTATCAGTACAACCGACTCCATGTACCGGTAAGTGTCGAGCCTAACCTCGACGAAGTAGTGACGAGGCTAAGGCAAGGCACCTACAAATCAACCTGAATAATTTAACAGTGTATATACAAATACATAAATGAAGAACTAAACAGGAAATGTCGGGAGGGGAACATGCTGAGAGGAATACGAGATAAAGAAATACAACAGAATGATAACCGGAACATTCAACATACCATGAATCAACAGGAATAGTGAATACAGTAAAGGAAAAATGCACGACATCACCCTTTGTGCTTTTACTCTCAATCTCACCATAAAATCAATAGAAATGGCACGGCATCACCCTTCGTGAATTAACTCTCATATCATGGCACGACATCACCCTTCGTGCATTAACACTCACAATATGGCACGGTGTCATCCTTCGTGCATTAACATTCACAATATGGCACGGCATCACACTTCGTGCATTAACACTTTCTCTTACCATAATGCAATGCATAAACAACAACAGGGAGATACAATAACAAGTATAAACCTTACTTCAATATTTGGTTTCATAATATTAATCTCAACTTTGAAATAAAAACTCAATTATCACTAGAAAATCCGTAAACATGATAAGAACGATAAATTGAACAACACTAGTATAACACATAGCAATTAAGCATAGGAAAGAGACAATATAAGAAAAATAGAGAAACATGAAAAATAGGTAAATTGGAGGCGCATAAGTACTCGTCACCTCACATATACGCCACTCGCATGAATTTCACTTAGAAAGTAATCTAAGATTCCTAATTTCCTCAAGTCAGGGTTAGACACAACACTTACCTCGCTCCGAAGGCCACTTAATTCTCAATCACAACTTTTTCTTTGGAATTCACATCTAAACCACTTGTATTTATTCAAAAATGACTCAATAAGATCAAATATTGCTAAAGAAATTAATGATATTGCATAAATTAAATTTCCCAAATTTTCCTCCAAAAAGTCAAAAAATCGACCCCGGGTGCGCTTGATCAAAACCCGAGGTTCGGACCAAAATCCATTTACCCATTCACCCCAGAGCCCGAATATGTAATTAGTTTTGGAATCTGACCTCAAATTGAGGTCTAAATCCCCAAATTTCCGAAATTTCTAGTTTCTACCCTAACCCCTAATTCTACCATGAAAACTCTAGATTTTAGGTTGATAATTCAAGAAATGTAATGGGTAATTGGAAGAAAATAGTTTAGAATCACTTACCAACACTTTAGGGAAGAGAATGACTCTTGAAAATTGCCTCTACCGGTTTGGTTTTTGAAAAATGTTGAAGAAATGGCTTAAACCTGTGTTTGATTCTGTTTTATACACTTGGCGACAGTGTGCATCGCGTTCGCGAAGGGTACTGGCTGCCAAGCCTTCGCGTTCGCGAGACGCTGCTCGCGTTTGCGATGGTTACTCCCCCTGGCCTTCGCGTTCGCGATGAAGGAACGATCAACCCTCTCCCCCCCACCCCACCCCCCAAGTGCTTCGCGTTCGCGAAGGGTAAATCCCCCATCACTTCGCGTTCGCGACCAGGCATTCGCGTTCGCGAAGAAGAAGTCTCAGCCTCACCAGTTTACTCTTCGCGTTCGCGAGAGGACCTTCGCAAACGTGAAGAAGGATATGCTAGACACCAGAATCTGCAGAAAACAAGATTTTTCCCAAGTCCAATACATCCCGTGGCCTATCCGAAACTCACCCGAGCCCTCGGGGCTCCAAACCAAACATGCACACAAGTCTAAAAATATCATACGGAATGCGCACGTAAATCGAGGCATAAATTCTTATTTTCAACATAAAAGCTTTCCGAAAACATGGCCGGACTGCGCACGCAAATAGAGGAGGGTAAAAATAAGATTTTTAAGGTTTAAGAGTGCAGCTTCGAGTGCTAAAACATAAGATGACCTTTTGGGTCGTCACAGTGAGGGTGGGGAAGGTTGAGAAGGAGTTTTGTAAAATATTTTCCCTTCTCTTGATAAGGAAAATTTTTTCCTCCAATTGGAGGAAAATGAGTTCATAAGGAAAATGTTTTCCAAAACATTTAACCCAACCAAACATGAAAAAATTGAAAAATATTTTTCGAAAATATTTTCCACGAACCAAACACACCCTTACTTAATGGGCAAATAATGGACAATAAATACTTAAATTGTAACGAATAGACGTCTTCCTTCAAAATGAAGTCTGAACAAAAACGAAAAAGAAGTTAAAAAGAAAAGAACGATCCAATCCAAAAGACGTCTTCTTTACCTCTTCTGAAACAATAAAGGGTAGAAAAAGTCAAAAAAAAAGGAGATAAAAGAAAAGTGCATTTGGTGACATTAGAGTTATGCCACGTCACGTTTGTCATTCCCAACTTTATGGGCGATTGTTAACACAGAGGAAATTCATAAAATAATCATTTTAATAACTTAATATTCCCAAATATATTTGAAGGCTAAACAGATTGTTTATATCATAATACTCCAACCAGTAAAATACTTCACAATGCTCACCATAAAGATAAAAAATAACAAAAACCGCCTAAAAGAGAGAAATACCATTTGTACAGCTAAAATCTTGAGATAGCCTATGCAGTTAAAATTTTGAAACTTCGAATAGCCATCTGATTGATTATATTATAGTTATGTAATTAATACTTTAGAATTTATGTAATAAGAAAATAAGTCATACTATCACCTATTGTAAGTTTTCTTGCTAAAAAAGGTGAAAGTTCTTTAAAAAAATCATTATTAGCTACAAATAACATACAAAAATATCCTTTTAAAATTTTTATTTGAGTTAGAAATATAAAATAGAGTATACAAAAATAAGCATTGTTACACATTCACACTCAAGAACCTCTCATGGAAAATAGTATTATTTGATCAATTTGTCTTGTCTAGCTATAATCTCCAATCATAAGACTCAATTGTTCTTTGATATAATTACTTTCTAATTGTTGATTGCTATTTTCTGAGGTATTAAAGCCTCACTTTCTCTGTTTCTACGTAAATGGAAAACACAAATCTTCGAGTATATGATGTATGTTGCTATTTCTCAAAAACCTTATTGATTGATATGGATATTTGAGTTGTACACATGTAGTATAAAATCTTTTTTGATATATGAAAATAAAATTTGATATTTAAAGAAGATAAAATAAATTTCTGTTGACACCCATCCTTTTAACTACCATCAATTTCTAATAAAATTTTAGATATTTTTAAAAGCGAAACAGGTTATTCTGTTGCATTTTTTAATTTTTTTTGTTAATTGTTGAAAGAAACTAATTATTTCGAACAATATTTTCTTCTAGTGTACATAATTCATTTTTTGGAATTTCAATAAAATAGTTTAGAAACTTTATGATGGTTATATTATCTTTGTTTAGTAGTGATATATTGGGTTATTTGTATATTTATTTAAAAATAATTTCTTTATTTTCTATATATATGTACATATAAATATGTCTAGAATACATGATTTTCTCCGCTGGTTAAAATTTTAAAAATATACAAAAATTCAATCAAAGTAGAAAAGAGTAAAGGAAGAAAACTTTGATAATTGCCGTCTCCAATAAGAATCAATTGGCAAGCTTAAAATTTGCTATTTTAGTTTTAAATTTTACCTTTTCTCCTCCCTACACATTTCTTCTTTTTCTTTTTCCTTTATTCATATCTTTCCTTTCTTTTTATTCGTTCCTTCTATTCCCACCCATAATCTTTACTTAACTCAAGATATTTAGAAACCGTTATCCTTTTAAATTACTCTTTTTATTCATCTAAATTTTAGACAAAAATAAATCGTTTTTTCTTTATATAATTCATCCTACTATTTCATTATTCACATCAGACATCACCAACCCAATAAATTAAATAAGCATTTAAATCCAAAAAAATGCTGCAAAAGAAATAAGAAATTAAAGAATGAGGCAGTGCAATTAAGTGCATAATTACCAGTTGAAAAGAATTTGGAGAGAGAGAATTGTTTGTGGAGGCACTCGATACTGTTATTGCGTAGGCTGTGTCTTTCGGGTTGAAAATTTAAGAGGTGCCTTTAAGAGGTATCTTTTTGGTTGAAAATTTAAGAGGTGTCGTTTAATTAGTTTTTTCCCCATAACCTAATAAATATTAAAAGAAATGAAGAAATTGGGGGAAAATCCAAAAAAATGAGATAAAAGATAAATGAGTTTCTTATTTAGAAGCTTACCATGTCATTATCATGTGAAGTAGAGTAAAATATAATGATTGGATAATATTCAAGAATTCCATTGTATATGAAATCCTTTTTACTATCTATTGATAAAAAGCTAATATTCAAAACTTTCATTGATTTTGAGCGGGTTGATATTGGATTCAGGAGAACAGGATCATAATCCAACATCCCCTTATTTACATAGGTCAAAATGGGTTCTATTCGGATCAAACCCATATTTTTTAACACAAGAATTGAGGGAGTAAAAGAAATCATGTAACGATCTGACTTGTCGTTTTAAGAATTTACGTCATATTTAGTGACTTAAGGTCTCGAGCAGCTTCGTGATGTGTATTATGACCCGCGGGTGTGGTCGAATTTGATTTTCGGAAGATTCGGAATTAAATTAAAAGAACAATTCTTATTTAGAAGTTTAAATGAAAAGAGTTGACCGGAGAGTTGACTTTTGAGCAAACGACTCCGGAATAGGATTTTGATGATTCCAATAGCTATGTATGGTGATTTTGGACTTAGGAGCATGTCTGAAAAATATTTTGGAAGTCCGTAATTAAATTAGGCTTGAAATGGCTAAAATAGAAATTTTAAGTTGGAAGTTTGACCGGGGAGTTGACCTTTTGATATCGGGGTCGGATTTCGATTCCGAAAGTTGGAGTAGGTCCGTAATATCAAATATGACTTGTGTGCAAAATTCGAGGTCAATCGGACGTGATTTGATAGGTTTCGGCATCGGTTGTTGAAGTTTGAAGTTTCAAAGTTTATTAAGTTTAGAATGGAGTGCGATTCGTATTTTTAGCGTTATTTGATGAGATTTGAAGGCTCGACTAAGTTCGTATGATGTATTAGGACTTGTTGGTAGGTTTGATTGAGGTTCCGGGGGTCTCAGGTAGATTCCGGATGGTTAACGGATTAGAATTTGACTTGGTGTTATTACTGAAGCATCACATTTTGTTGGTTCTAGTTTCCTCTTACGCATTCGCGAGAATGGTCACGCGTTCGCGAAGTGTACATGGAGGCCGTGGAAGGTTTGTTCTTCGTGTTCGCGAAGGTTTGGGAGGAGAGTGCACTGCGAACGCGAGATGGGTGACGCGTCCGCGAAGAAGAGAAGAGGCAACTGGGGACCCCCTACATTTGTTCAACGCGTTCGGGGAGGTGAGGTCGCGTTCGCGATGAAAGGGGTCAGTAAAGGTCCGCGCTCACGAGTGGTTGATCACGTTCGCGTAGAAGGATTTTGGGACAGAAGCACTTGTGCTTCGTGAACACGAGGTAGATGCCGCGCTCGCGAAGGAGGAATTTGGGCAGAACGAAAATTGTGCGTCGCGAACACGAGGCAGTGGCCGCGTTCGCGAAGAAGGAATCGCTGGGTAGAAAGTTTCAGTTCTGAAAATGGGTCCCATTTTTCATTTTTGACGAATTGTAGCTCAAGAAGAGGCAATTTTCGGGAGAATTTTAAGAAAAACAACGGAGTAAGTGTTCTTAACTCAATTTTGGTCAAATTACCCGAATCCATGGTTGTTTTTAACATTTAATTGGTGATTTAAATTGGAAGATTTAGAAGAAGAAAAAACCTCTTAGTTTAAATTAAAGATTTGAGGGTCGAGTTGATGTTGGAATTTGGTAAAATTTATATGGTTGAACTCGAAGTTGAATGGGTGTTCGGATTTCATGAAATTTATGTCGGGTTCCGAGAAGCGGTCCCGCGTTGAATTTTGTTGATATTTTGGAATAAATTTTTAAGTCGACGTATTATTATCCAGAATTACTTTTGATGAATTTTAATGAAGTTATACAATTAATTTGGATAGATTTGAGCGGTCCGGAGGTCAATTCAAGCAAGAAGGCGATTTTGGAATATCGGCATAACTTCAAGAAGGTAAGTATCTTGCCTAACCTTGAGTGGGAGAATTTTTCCTTAGGCATCGAGTCTTATGTGCCATTTGTGAAATATGAAAAGCCGTGTACGCGAGGTGACGAGTACGTACTCGGGCTTATATGTGCAAAATATATTGGGTTAAGATTTTAGGCATATTGTGTAGTAAATTGGATAATTGTTGGCATTTATTAAATTATCTATTTTTTCATGCCTCAATTCGTGTTTGTTGAATTTATTTTTATATGACAATTTGATGTGATTATTACTTGTATATTTATGTGGATTCTATGAATTGATGATTTGATATTTCTTGAAAATTAATTCCATTATGGATTTTCTATCTATAAATAATTAATTAAATAAATTTAAGAAGAGGTGTTTATATAATTATTAAGAATTTATATTAATGAAGGTGTTGCCCTATGGCCTATACTAAGTATTTTTCATATTTGTTGATTGTTTGAGGTTTTATATACGTTGCGTGGAGTCTTGGGCTATTTGTTGAGAAATTTATTGATTTTGCTACATATTTGGAATTTGGTTGTGGTCAGTGACAAATTGTGATATGAATTGTTGTATTGTGTTGTGGTTTAAATACTCTCTTTGATGTTATTTATGCTTCCTACCTTGCTTGTTAATGATATACATGTGCTTGGTAAGGAAGAGTGTAAAGCACGAAGGGTGATGCCGTGCCATTTGAGAGTGTAAAGTACGAAGGGCGATGTCGTGCCATTTGAATTATATTATCATGTGAGTGAGAGTGTAAAGCACGAAGGCTGATGCCGTGCCATTTGAGAGAGTAAAGCACGAAGGCTGATGCCGTGCCATTGAGAGTGTAAAGCACGAAGGGTGATGCCGTACCATTTCATTTATATTATCAGGTGAGGATGAGAGTAAAAGCACGAAGGGTGATGCCGTGCAATTATTTTTATATTATCATATATTCATGGCACGAAGGGTGTTTCCGTGCAGGCAAGGACGAGAGACATGCATTATATTGTGATATCATTTTATTGTGTATGCATTCATGTCTTTATCTTGAGACGTTATTGTACACTTATGTTTTCTATGAGACTTGTAGTCATTGTTATTTCCTGTGTGCCTCCACTTTATTTATTTTATTGTTATTGGTATTTCTCCCACCTTGCTGGTATCGCTATACGTATGCACGGTGAGAAAGATATAAATGCACGAAGGGTGTTACCGTGCCAATTGATTTGATCTATATATAAATATATTGGGTGAGAATGAGACAAGTGCACGAAGGGTGTTACCGTACCATTTGATATATATATATATATATATATATATATATATATATATATATATATGTGGTGAGAATGAGACAAGTGTACGAAGGTATTGCCGTGCCATTTGATATGATATGTTGAAAATATTTCTCACGCCAGGAAGGTTAAATGAGGTGTCACTTGGTGACTTTTATTTGAAAGAATTATATTCGGAAGATATTTATTTGAAAGAATTATAATGGAAAGATATTTATTTGAAGGAAGTATATTCGAAATATATTTTATATTCTAGAGACTTTTATTGAAAAACTTATAGATAAAAGATATATATTTTGAAAGACTTGATTAATTGGTTGTACCTGTGTTTATTATTCATTTGAATAATATTTATGGTGTTCCTGTTGCCTTGCTGTTTAAATCACTAGTTGATTAGTGTTGCTATCACTGCTATTTATTTTTTATTATTTTTGTATGCTATATTGCATATGTTATTTGACTAGTGAGTGTCTTGACTGTACCTCGTCACTACTCCACTTAGGTTAGTCTTGATACTTACTAGGTACCGACCGTGGTGTACTCATACTACACTTCTGCACCTTTTTGTGCATAGCTAGGTATTGAGGATATCGGATTTGGACTGAGATTAGAGTATGATCGCAAGGATTCAAGTAGGACTGCTTGGTCATCACAGTCCCTTGGAGTCTTTCCATTTTATTGTACTGTTAATTTCTTATTCGATCAGTACTGTATATTCGATTCTCGAGATAATTACATGTATTCAGTTAGAGTTCGTGACTCAGTATTACCAGTCTTGGGAGGTTGTATTAAATCAAATGTTTAAAAAAAATGGCTTGAATTATGATTATCATCGGCTTACTTAGTCTTAGAGACTAAGTGTCATCACGACGCCTGTGGTGAGATTTTTGGGTCGTGACAAATCATTAAACTGAAAAGCCATTTTACCAAAGTTATTTGTCTTTATAATTTATCTTACATAAATTACAATAGAAAAAACTATGGAATAACCATAAATAAACGATACTCACCAACTGTTTACCCGCAAATACAAACCCTGCCACTCATGAGGACTAAATAGGAATTAATAGCTATAATAAGATCATGGCAAGAGAAATTGACAAAACACCTCTCAAATTATACACCGCGCTTCTTCAAGATTTTGAACTTAATTAAGATTCTTCTTCCTAAACAATTACTGAAATATTCTTCCATCTCTCTCCATTTCATTCTTCTTCCTAAATCAAACATGGTGAACCTCACCTCACTAATATTCCAACTTTTTACCCAGAGAAATAATTGGAGACATTGGTCCCATTTGCCTGAAAGCCATTTGTAGAAACAAGCTAGTTAGTAAGGATTGGTGTGACTTAATAAATGAAGACTACATTGTTCAAAGTCAATACAAGTATTCAGCAAAGAAACCATTATCAATTTTAATACATTCCCAAAAATCAGATACCGCCAATCACATACTGAGTTCTTTCAATTCAAGTATCAGTAATGATATGAAATTCAGATTTTCAAGACTTTTCAACCAAATGAGTGTAGTTGCTACACTTAATGGAATTATATGTATGGGCAGGAGACCAGAGTGATATAATCACCCTTTGAAATCATACTACTCATGAGGTATTACAACTTCCAAAAGCTGATGAAGTATCTGCCGCCTCGATCGGATTGGCGTATGAATTGAGGGACTTTTGGTTGTGAAAATATATGCACCGCCTCCACAAATTGCTGCTAAGCCAAAGAGAGTCAAGATTTTTCAAATAAAGGATTTTATGTGGAGAAACATACCGAATGAAAATTATTTAAATTTGGATATATCATAGCAAGGAGTGGACACGAGAAAGAAATGTGTCATTCGTAGTAGGCTCGGGGATAAGACTACTAAAACTTATGCTTTAGGCCCCGTAAACTGTATGCACAAACTTTAATAAAGAAGAGAAGAATTTTGAGGTATACGGTCTTAAATAAGACATAGCATTTGTGTGACTGTAATATTTTTGAAACTTGCGATTTTAAATCTACCATAGCATTTCTGTGGTAATAAATGCTTCCTATTAAAGAAATATTTAAAGGTGTCAATCTTTTTAAAAAGGAATATTAAGGAAATAGTGCCAATCTTTTTTAAATAAAGGGGATAAAGTATATGACAAGTTAGTATTTTACATATCCAAGTTAGCCATTTGTGTCAATATACCATATTCGTTCTTGTTGTCAAAAATCTTATTAACATATATGAGATTTCAGTAGTTTGATTTAAAATTCTAAAATATTAAGTATATAATTATTTTTTTATTAATTACTTCAATTTTTGAAAAGGGAATGGCTTGGTCTTCAGTTAATGTTAATAAAGGACTCAAAAAGAAGTCGAATGAAAACACAACTTCTTGCTTTTGTTTTTCCTCTCTGGCTTGACTATTTAGCTTGCTTAACACAAGTTTTATTTGACCTTCACGGGCCACTTCACTACCCAGCAAGCTCCGGCTAGAAAGTAAGAAGCAATGACGCCGAGTGATTCTCTCCCAAATACTCTACATGTGATGTTCCGAAAATAAAAACATGTGATTTAGTAAATTAGAAACCATTACTACATTCCTAAAATAATTTTAAAAAATTATTAATTGAAAAAGTCAAATAATGAACACAAGGAAATATGAACATTTTGAAAATTAATTGAAACATTTTAACAAAGATGGTAGTTATCTTAGTAAGTAATTTTATATTAGATAAAAATGTCAAATTATGAACACCAAAAAATAATAATATTTTTATGATACATTGTAATTATAAATTTATCCAACATACACTTATGAAGGATAGAAAAGTCAATTAATATTTTGTGTTGGAATTTCATGCTTTATATAACAACTAGTTCTTAAACACGTGCGTTGCACGTTTGTGTCCTGTGCAAATAGTACTGAATGAAATGACATATGCATCACATTAAAACTGAAGTGTAATGAATAATAGAAAATTTAAGGGAAAGAAGAATAAACTTAAATTGATGAGCAGTCTCCTTATTCGAATGACGTCTTTGTTGAACGGCACATGATTACATATTGTGTGAACCTGCAAAAATTAAACAACTAAATTTAGTTAGGTATGTAAAATGTATAAAGAGTTACATTTTCATGCTATTAGAGGCAAACATGAAAAATATTTGAATCGTATCTAAGGCTTCCTTATAGACAATGTTCTTGAAGTAACTACTCAAGTAAAAGCAATTGTCTAATTTACATAATAAATATAAAATATTCATATTCACGCTAGGAAGAGCAACTATGTAACGAGAAAGAGAGTAAACACAATAACAAAGTGATATGATGTAAAATCTAGTGTTATATAAGCTTGCATAAAGTGTAATGTAACAGTTTTGATTTTTATGCATATCTACTGAGTGCTATGTTTTTCAAATTTCCATAAATTAGCTCATTCCTTATTAACCATTAACAAAGCAAAATCTTTGTTTCTTTTTTCTTTTTTTTCATTTTTTTTTAATGCCAAGAGATGAGTAGTGGGAACAGATAAACATCTATATAGAATCAATCCATCAATAAAATGGGTCAATGAGTGACAAAAAGATCAATAAAAAAGATAATTATTAAAAAAAATAGTGATGGTAAATTGCGCACCCCATCCTTGGAACATGCTCTTCCCAAGAATTTAAAATTTATTTAACAAAAGGAAAAAAAAAAAAGAAAAAAAAAAGAAGAAGAAAAGAAATGTCATGAAACTTCTAATAAAGCTCGTTATTTTACAAAGACCAAATTTCTCAAAAATTTATTAGCTAATCGATAAGTTTGATTATAAGAAATCATTTCTCAAAAACTCACAAACTAGTCAATTTGCTTGATTACGAAAGCTGATACTTCTGCAATTTATTATCCGGCGAAATAATTAATAACATTACAAAGTGATACTAAATAAAAATTAGTATAATCAAAAATATATTGTGTCATGAATACTCATATAGGAAATAACAAAAGAAAATGAACATACCTAGTAAATCTGCAGCTTTCCGGATCTATTTTTTCTTTAATGGTGAGGGTTATACATTTTCATTTATAAAAGTGATCATTGATCAGAAATAAAACCAAAAGTTCTTCAGCTAACGTTACTGTTAAAGCTCGGTGAAGAGGCGTAGATTGTGATAAATATTCTTTCCAATTAACAGGTCATTGTAGTAATTACTTACCGTTTAATAGGATTCCAATGTAGCAGCCAACCCAAAATCGTAACCTATCATGATGGCGCCTATCGTGGTACTAGGCAAGACGACATTACGAAATAATCCCAACACTTTTAATAGAAAATAAATTAAAGCAGTTTAAATAATAATAATTCTCATGAACATGGATAGAAACCCAAAACTCAACGCGAAATTCCCAACTATCTGGGTGTCACAGAGTATATAAGCATCTATCCATCACAAGTCTGGAAAATACTGCCTATAATAGTCCGAGACTAAATACAATAAGTAAGAAGATAGGGAAGGAGAGAAAAGGTCTGCGAAACACCGGAAGCTACCTCGGAATCTCCGAAAGATCAACTGCGCGAAGAAATCAACACTCACTATGTCCGGGAGCACCTGAATCTGCACACGAAATGCAGGGTATAGTATAATTACAACCAACTCAATAAGTAACAATACTAAATAAAGAACTGAAAGTAGTGACGAGCTTCACAGCTAAGTCCAATTACAGTAATTTCCAACATAAGAAGGTAGGCATGCTTTAAAGTTCAACATTTAAGACCCAAACAGTAATTTCATATGAAGTTCAACGGAAATAGAAGATAATATTTCTCACAGATTTCCAAAACAGTGATATAAGAGAGCTAAAGTGCAAAAATAATGAAATCAATGCATCCTCTCAGAGCAACAGTCACCCAGTCCTCCCATTCACTCCAACCTCACAATTACTCTTTCTTTACAGTCACCCATTCCTCTCAATCACTCGGTACTCGCACTCAATAGGTACCTGCGCTCACTAAGGGTGTGTACAAACTGCGGAGGGGCTCTTTCAGCCCAAGCGTTATAACAAGCCAATCATGGCATAAATTAATGAAATATTTTGCGGCGTGTAGCCCGATCTCATAAATATCCTCACAATCAGGCCCTCGACCTCACTCAGTCATCGACCTCTACAGTCTCTCGGGCTCTCAGAAATGATGATAAGCAACCCAAACAGCAATGATATGATGCATCAATAATAAACAATAGAGACTGAGATGTAATGTGCAAGTAAAACTGTGACTGAGTGCAAAATAAAAATTTAGCAGATATTTCAATATGTACACAACCTATGTGGGTCCCTACAATGTCAACATATGTTTTAAACATGATTTATAGTTCGGTTTCTCTAATACGTGGAAAATGTACGGATATCAATAGATTATTCAACCACACAGTTCCATGAAATTTATAAAGTCACAATTCCTACAGTGCACGCCCACACGCCCGTCACCTAGAATGTGCGTCACCTCAAAACCAATCACATATCACAGAATCTGGGGTTTCATACCCTCAGGACCCAATTTAGAACTGTTACTTATCTCAAACCGTGAAATTCCTTATTCTGCTATGTCTTTGCCTTGCGAATCGGCCTCTGAACGCCTCGAATCTAGTCACAATTAGTTCGATTCGGTCAATACAAATTATAGAAATTAATTCCATATGAAAATACTAATTTTCCAATAAAATCCGAAATTGCACTAAAAATTTACATGTGGGGCCCACGTCTCGGAACCCTATAAAAGTTATAAAATATGAACGCCCATTCAACCACGAGTCCAACCATATCAAATTCGCCAAATTCCGACATGAACTCGACCTTCAAACCCTCAAATCAATTTTAGAAAAATTTCTATTCTAATCCCTCAAATCACGAAATAGGTGCTGGAAATAGTGTTAGATTCATAAATAACGGACTAAATCAAGTTAAGATTACTTACCCCAGTCCAATTTGTGAAGTTTGCCTCTGAAAATCACTCAAACCGAGCTTTCTTCATTCAGTTCTTTAGTGATATTAAAAACTCCAACTACCCTTAAAACTTCAATCTACATCAACATAATTCAATTGGACCAATATTAGTAAAAATTTCCAGATTTTTAGGCCATTTAGACATTTTATCTAACACCTAGAGTGCATAAATCTCTACATCTCTTAACTATAGAATTAGTTCATCCAACTACCACCATTTACCAATAATTTATCCCACCATCATTCTTAAACAAATTTATAACTTCCAATCTTCACACACGCGACCATTCATCCATACTTAACCAACAAAATTTACATCAATTAATCACCTTTCAATCTCTATAATGGTTATGTATTTAAATTGGGAATTTATGACTTTCAATCACCGTACCATGAGTTCCAATACTTAATTCATATTCATATTCTCATAATAAATCCGTACATGTAAGTCTAAGGGTGTGGGATTACCTTCTTGGAAGAGATCTTGCAAAATCCTCCTTTGAGTTCTTGAAAATATTTCTTGAAGATCAAAGTATTTTATGTGTAGATTTCATCAATACTAGTGTAGAAATGATGAAATTTCACACCAAGATAATGGGGATTGCTTACCTTGAAGAAGAGAGGAGTTGGTGGTCTTGAGAGAGTGGAGAAGAGCTCCAAAATCCGTCCAAGTGAAATGGGGAAAATGAACCCTGAATTGGCTTTAAAAGAGTTGGGCCTGGGGCACGTCTACTCTAGCGAAGTGTGCCTCATTTCGCT
Organism: Nicotiana tabacum; assembly: GCF_000715075.1. Classification (NCBI taxonomy): domain Eukaryota; kingdom Viridiplantae; phylum Streptophyta; class Magnoliopsida; order Solanales; family Solanaceae; genus Nicotiana; species Nicotiana tabacum. Next base: position 26,656,206 of record NC_134093.1, on the reverse strand, counting down.
GTCCACTACATGCAAGGGAAGACAGGTTCCGCGTCTGGTCTGGTGAAGCGAGCTTCACTTCGCTGTCCGTCAAATTAACTGGGTGGTCTAACTTTAGTAATTTAATCATAACGAAGTTATTCAAATTTTCGAAATCGAAATCCGAGCCAGTTATCAACAAGGTCAACCCTCGGCAAACTTCCAATCTTTAAATTTCCTATTTTCGTCATTTCAAGCCAAATTTAATAACTGATTTCAAAATAAATATCCGGATGCACTCCTAAGTTCGAGATCATCATACAGAGCTATTGGAATCATCAAAATTCCATTAAGGGGTCGTTTACAAATAATTCATTATCCGGTCAATTATTTTAACTTAAGCTTTAAATCTTGGATCTAAGTGTTCCAATTTATTCCAAAACTCCCCGATAAGTCACATAATTATAATTGAACACAGAATAAACAGTAGATGGGAGAACGGGGCTGTAATACTCAAAACGACCGGCTGGGTCGTTACATTCTCCTCCTCTTAAATAAACGTTCATCCTCAAATGAGTTTAGAATTATACCTGGAGTCTCAAATAGGTGTGGATATTTGCTCTGCATCTCCCGCTCAATCCCCCAGGTAGCTTCTCTGACTGGCTAGCCTCTCCACTGCACTTTCACTGAAGCTATGTCCTTTGACCTCAACTTTCGAACCTGCCGGTCCAAAGTGGCCAGCAGCTCCACATCATAAGTCAAATCACCATCCAACTGAACCGTGCTGAAATCCAAAACATGGGACAGATCTCCGTCATACTTCCGGGGCATGGATACATGAAACACTGGATAAACATCCGATGGACTAGGAGGCAAAGCAAGTTCATAAGCCACCTCTCCAATCTTCTTAAGTATTTCAAAAGTCCCAATATACCTAGGACTCAACTTTCCCTTCTTCCCAAATCTCATAATACCCTTCATAGGCGAAACTCGGAGCAGTACCTTCTCTCCTACCATGTAAGCAACATTGCGAACCTTTCGGTCGGCATAACTCTTCTATCTAGACTGTGCCGTGCGAAGTCGATCCTGAATCAATTTAACATTTTCCAAAGCATCCTGAACTAAATCAATACCTAATAGCCTAGCCTCACCGAGCTCAAACCAACCCACCGGAGATCTACACCGTCTCCCACACAAAGCCTCATACGGAGCCATCTGAATGCTCGATTGGTAGCTGTTATTGTAAGCAAACTATGCAAGTGGAAAAAATTGATCCAAATAACCCCCAAAATCTATAACACAAGCACGTAGCATATCTTCCAATATCTGAATAGTGCGCTCGGACTGTCCGTCCGTCTGAGGGTGAAATGTTGTACTCAATTGAACCTGCGTGCCTAATTCTCGCTGCACTGCTCTCCAAAATTGTAATGTAAATGGTGTGCCCCGATGATGGACACTGGCATGCCGTGAAGGCGAACAATCTCGCGGATATAAATCTCAGCCAACCGCTCCGAAGAATAAGTAGTACTAACTGGAATAAAATGCGCGGATTTGGTCAACCGATCCACAATCACCCAAATAGCATCAAACTTCCTCAAAGTCCGTGGGAGTCCAACTACGAAGTTCGTGGTGATACGCTCCCACTTCCACTCTAGAATTTCAAGTCTCTAAAGCAATCCACCAGGTCTCTGATGCTCGTACTTAACCTGTTGACAATATAAATGCCGAGCTACAAACCCAACTATATCTTTCTTCATTTTTCTCTACCAATAGTGCTGCCTCAAATCCTGGTACATCTTAGCGGCACCCGGATGAATAGAATACTGGGAACTGTGGCCTTCTTCAAGAATCAATTCACGCAGCCCATCTATATTTGGCACACAAATTCGACCCTGCGTTCTCAACATCCCATCATCTCTAATAGTAACATCTTTGGCATCGTCGTGCTGAATTGTCTCCTTCAAGACAAGAAAATAGGGATTATCGTACTAGCGCTCTCTGATGCGGTCATATTAGGAAGACCGAGAAAACACACAAGCTAGAACCCGTCTGGGCTCCGAAATATCTAATCTCATGAACGGATTGGCCAGGGTTTGAACATCAACTACGAGAGGCCTTTAGCCAATAGGAATGAATGCAAGGATACCCATACTCACCGCCTTTCTACTTAGGCATCGACCACCATATTGGCCTTCCTGGGATGATACAGAATGGTAATATCATAGTCCTTTAGCAGCTCCAACCTTCTCCGCTGCCTCAAATTTAGATCCTTCTGTTTGAATAAGTGTTGAAGACTCCGATGATCTGTCAATATCTCACAAGACACACCATAGAGATAGTGCTTCCAAATCTTTAATGCATGAACGATGACTGCCAATTCTAAATCATGAACATGGCAGTTTTTTTCATGTGGCTTCAACTGGCGCAAAGCATAAGCAATCACTCTATCCTCCTGCATTAAGACACACCCAATACCAATCCGAGAAGCATCACAATACACTGTATAAGAGCCTGAAGTTGACGGCAAAACTAGAACTAGAGTTGTGGTCAAGGCAGTCTTGAGCTTCTGAAAGGTCTCTTCACACTCATCCGACCACCTGAATGGAGCACCCTTCTAGGTCAATTTAGTCAAAGGCGATCCAATAGACGAGCAACCCTCCACAAAGCGATGATAATACCCGAACAAGCCGAAAACCCTAAATCTCGGTAGCTAAAGATGGCCTGGGCCAACTCTGAACTGCCTCTATCTTCTTCGGATCCATCTTAGTTCCCTCACTGGACATTATGTGTCCCAAGAATGCCACTGAACTAAGCCAGAACTCACACTTGGAGAATTTGGCATAAAGTTTCTCCTCTCTCAGCCACTGTAATATAATACTCAAGTGTTGTGCATGCTCCTCCTGGCTACTTGAGTATACCAGGATATCATCAATAAATACTACGACAAATGAATTAAGATATGGCTGGAATACATTATTCATCCAGGTGCATCAATGCTACTGGGGCAATGGTCAGCCTAAAAGACATCACGAGAAATTCATAGGGACCATAACGGGTCCTGAATGTCATCTTTAGAATATCCGAATCCCAAATTTTTAACTGGTGATACCCTGACCTCAAATCAATTTTAGAGAACACCCTCGCCCCCTGAAGCTGGTCAAATAAATCATCAATACTTGGTAAAGGGTACTTGTTCTTGATTGTAACTTTGTTCAACTACGTGTAGTCAATGCACATCTGCATAGTACCATCTTTCATTTTTACAAACAGAACCGGTGCACCCTAAGGCGACATACTAGGCCTAATAAACCCCTTATCAAGAAGTTCCTGAAGTTGCTCTTTCAATTCTTTAAATTCTTTCAATTCAGATGGTGCCATACGATACAGAGGAATAGAAATGGGCTAAGTGTCCTGCACCAAGTCAATACCGAAATCAATATCCATGTCGGGTGGCATACCCAGTTGGTCTGCAGGAAATATATCTGAAAAGTCTCACACTATCGGTACAGAATCAATAGTTATCCGTTGGGCCTTCAACCTGCTGGGAACATAATCTATAGAACCTCTCCACTCGACCTTCGGCAATCCCGGTATCGCCAACTTCACAATTTTTGTGTGACAGTCCAGAATAGCATGACATGGTGGCAACCAATCCATACCCAAAATTACATCAAAATCAACCATACCAAGAAATAAGAGATCAACTCTAGTCTCTAATCCCCCAATAGTCACTACACACGACCGATATACACGGTCCACAATAATAGTATCACCCATTGGCGTAGATACATGAACAGATGAAACTAAGGACTCACGGGGCATATCCAGATAATGAGCAAAATACGATGATACATACGAATAAGTGGAACCAGGGTCAAAAAATACATAGGCATCCTTGTGGCATACTGAGACAATACCTTTGATCACTGCATCGGAGGCAACAACATCTGGTCTGTCAGGAATGCATAGAATCGGGCCTGACTACCACCTGATCGGCCTCCCCCTCTTGGGAGACCCCTAGCAGACTGAGCCCCACCCCGAGCTGGCTGGGCGGGTGGCGAAGTAACTGGTGCTGAAGTCGTAGTCTGACTCCTCTACTGCACTGGACCTCCCGGGCGACGAGTACACTACCTCCACATATGCCCAAACTCCCCGCACTCAAAGCAACTCCCCGGTATTGGTGGTGGTGGGGACTGAATCGGGCCCCGAGAACCAGAATAACTACTAGAAGCACCCTGTACAAATAAACCCTAAACTGAAGGAGCACGGGACGAACTCTAGGCTGGAAGGGCATTGAGAGATAACTGACCCTGATGAGAACATTATGAATCGTGGCTGGATGATGCACCACGGTGAACTGGACGACTCGTCTATACGTGCCTGTAAGGACGACCCATGTCGTGGTAGAACTGACCCTCTAAAGGAACACCGTTGAAACCACTCGATCCACGAGGCCTTTTGGCCTCCCTCTCTCCTCTCTCCTGGCTATGGACCATCTCTGTCTGTCGAGCAATGTCAATCACCTCATCAAAAGTAGCACCAAATACCCTCTCCCGAGTCATAAGCAACCATAGCTGATACGTGAGGCCATCAATGAACCTCCTAATCCTCTCTCTATCTGTGGGAAGCAACCAAACTGTGTGATGAGCCAACTCAGAAAACCTCATCTCGTACTGCATCACAGACATGCCATCCTGAAAAAAGCTACTCAAACTGTCTGCGCAGCTCCTCTCTGTGAGACTGCGGCACGAACTTCTCCAAGAAGAGAATGGAGAACTCCTACCATGTAAGTGGTGCTGCACCGACTGGCATGCGCCTCTCATAAGCCTCCCACCATCTGAAGGCAGCCTCAATGAACTAAAAAGTACTGAACGAGACCCTACTGGACTCCAGAATACCCGTCGTGCGAAGCATACGCTGGCACTTATCAAGGAAACCCTGAGCATCCTCTGACTCAACACCGCTAAATGGTGGAGGCTAAAGCCTCCCAAATCTATCAAGTCTCCTCTGCTCATCATCAACCATAACGAGGTCCACTTGGGCCTGAGCAGTTGTAACCGGTTGGACAGGTGGTGCCCCCCGATATCTGAAGTCTCTGCACTACCTGCTCTGGAGTACGGGCGACAGGGCTATGAGTACCTCCCCCAGCTTGAGAAGTGGCTGGTGCGGCCTGAGCTGAAACCACCTAAGCAAGGCTAGTGCAAACAGTCAATATCTGTGCTAGAGCCTCCTAAAGGCCTGGAATCACAATAGGCACAGCTGGTGCCTGAGTTGGTCCCGCCGTCTCAACTATGTCTTGAATCTGCTCCTGAGTTAGAGTAACTGGTGGTGCTACAGGTGCTGCTCAAACTGCCATACGAGTTATACCTGTACCTCGACCTCGGCCCCGGCCTCTACCACGGCCCCGACCTCTGGTGGCCCTAACTGGTGGCACTGGTGACACTGGTGGCTAAACGTCTGATCCGATAGTACATGTCCTCACCATCTGTGAGAGAATAGAATAACATAAATTTAGTTTTCGGAATCAACAAATTCACACGACAGAATACAAGAAAGTGAAATTTTTCTAAGAGTTCGGCAGCCTCTCGAAGATAAGTACAGGCGTCTCCGTACCAATCCGCAAGACTCTACTAAACCTGCTCATGACTTGTGAGACCTATGTAACCTAGGCTCTGATACCAACTTGTCACGATCCAAAATCCTAACCTGTCATGATGGCGCCTATCATGGTACTAGGCAAGCCGACATTACAAAATAATCCCAATACTTTTAACAGAAAATGAATTAAAGCAGTTTAAATAACAATAATTCTCATGAACATGGATAGAAACTCAAAACTCAACGCGGAATTCCCAACTATCAGGGTGTCACAGAGTACATGAGCATTTATACATCACAAGTACGGAAAACACGGCCTATAATAGTCCCAGACTAATTACAATAAGTAAGAAGATAGGGAATGAGAGAAAAGGTCTGTGAAACACCGGCAGCTACCTCAGAATATCCGAAGATCAACTGCGCGAAGAAATCAACACCCACTATGTCCGGAAGTACCTGGATCTGCACACAAAGTGCAGGGTGTAGTATGATTACAACCAACTCAATAAGTAACAATACTAAATAAAAAATTGAAAGTAGTGACGAGCTTCACAGCTAAGTCCAGTTACAGTAATTTCCAACATAAGAAGGTAGGCATGCTTTCAAGTTCAACATTTAAAACCCAAACAGTAATTTCATATGAAGTTCAACTGAAATAGAAGATAATATCTCTTAGAGATTTCCAAAACAGTGATATATGACAGATGAAGTACAAAAATAATGAAATCAATGCATCCTCTCAGAGCAACAGTCACTCAGTCCTCCCATTTACTCCAACCTCACAATTACTCTTTCCTCACAGTCACTTATTCCTCTCAATCACTCAGTACTCGGCACTCGCACTCAGTAGGTACCTGCGCTCACTGGAGGTGTGTACAGACTCCGCATGGGCTCCTTCAGCCCAAGCGTTATAACAAGCCAATCATGGCATAAATCAATGAAACATGCTGCGGCGTGCAGCCCGGTCCCATAAATATCCTCACAATCAGGCCTTCGGACTCACTCAGTCATTGACCTCTCCAGTCTCTCGGGCTCTCAAAAATGATGATAAGCAGCCCAAACTGCAATGATATGATGCATTAATAATAAACAATAGAGACTGAGATGTAATGTGCAAGTAAAATTGTGACTCAGTGCAAAACAAAAATTTAGCAGATATTTCAACATGTACACGACCTATGTGGGTCCCTATAGTGTCAACATATGTTTTAAACATGATTTATAGTTCAGTTTCTCTAATACGTGAAAAATATACGGATATCAACAGATTCTTCAACCACACAGTTCCATGGAATTTATCAAATCACAATTCTTATGGTGCATGCCCACACGCTCGTCATCTAGCATGTGCGTCACCTCAAAACCAATCACATATCACAGAATTCGGGGTTTCATACCCTCAGGACCCAATTTAGAACTGTTACTTACATCAAACCTTGAAATTCCTTATTCTGCTATGTCTTTGCCTCACGAATCGACCTCTGAATGCATCGAATCTAGTCATAATTAATTCGATTCAGTCAATATGAATTATAGGAATTAATTTCATATGAAAATATTAATTTTTCAACAAAATTCGAAATTGCACTCAAATAGTACCCGTGGGTCCCACATCTCATAACCCGACAAAAGTTACAAAATATGAACGTCCATTCAACCACGAGTCTAACCATACCAAATTTTCCAAATTCCGACATGAACTCGACCTTCAAACCCTCAAATCAATTTTGGAAAAATTTCTATTCTATTCCCCCAAATCACGAAATAGGTGCTGGAAATAATGTTAGATTCATGAATAACGGGCCAAATAAAATTAAGATTACTTACCCAGTCTACTTTGTGAAGTTTGCCTCTGAAAATCGCCCAAACCAAGCTTTTTTGAGCTCTTTAGTATTATTAAAAACTCCAACTACTCTTACAACTTCATACTACATCAACATAATTCAATTGGACCAATATTAGTAAGAATTTCCAAATTTTTAGGCCATTTAGGTATTTTGTCAAACACCTAGAGTGCATAAATCTCTACATCTCTTAACCATAGAATTAGTTCATCCAACTACCACCATGTACCAACAATTTATCCCACCATCATTCTTAAACAAATTTATAAATTCCAATCATCACACACGTGACCATTCATCCATACCCAACCAACAAAATTTACATCAATTAATCACCTTTCAATCTCTACAATGATTATATATTTAAATTGAAAATTTATGGCTTCCAATCACCGTACCATGAGTTTCAATACTTAATTCATACTCATATTCCCATAATAAATTCGTACATGTAAGTCTAAGGGTGTGGGATTACCTTTTTGGAATAAATCTTGCAAATCCCTCCTTTGAGTCCTTGAAAATATCTCTTGAAGATCGAAGTATTTTATGTGTAGATTTCATCAATACTAGTGTAAAAATGATGGAATTTCACTCCAAGATAATGGGGATTTCTTACCTTGAAGAAGAGAGGAGTTGGTGGTCTTGAGAGAGAGGAGAAGAGCTCCAAAATCCGTCCAAGTAAAATGAGAAAAATGAACCCTGAATTGGCTTAAAAAGAGCTGGGGCTCGAGCGCGTCTACTCTAGCGAAGTGTGCCTCACTTCGTTGTCCACTACATGCAAGGGAAGACAGGTTTCGCATCTGGTCTGGCGAAGCGAGCTTCGATTCGATGTCCCCCAAATTAACTGGGTGGTCTAACTTTAGTAATTTGATCATAACGAAGCTATTCAAATTTTCGAAATCGAAATCCGAGCCCGTTATCAACAAGGTCAACCCTCGGTCAAACTTCCAATCTTTAAATTTTCTATTTTCTCCATTTCAAGCCAAATTTAACAACGGATTTCAAAATAAATTTTCGGACACACTCCTAAGTTCGAGATCACCATACATAGCTATTGGAACCTTCAAAATTTCATTAAGGGGTCGTTTACATATAATTCATCATCCGGACAATTATTTCAACTTAAGCTTTAAATCTTGGAACTAAGTGTTTCAATTCATTCTGAAATCTCCCTGATAAGTCACATAATTATAATTGAACACAGAATAAGCAGTAGATGGGGAAACAGGATTGTAATACTCAAAACGACCGGCCAAATCGTTACACCATATTGTTGAAACAGAGGTAACATACCACAGGGCCGAGAATAATTAGCAGAAGATGAACAACTCTTCACATATGTTAGAGTATTCTAGAAATGATTGATTGTGGTAAATAATCATTTAATGGAGGCTAATTTGGTCATTCAGTTTTTGAAGGATACTTTAGTAAAATAACTTCACCTAAAAGTGTTCACACTTAAAATAAAGTATGATGATATAAATAATATTATATTTCTTATAATTGACAATATAAAAAAGGTTTCAATTTGTTTATATTTGGTTGAGATTATTCAAATGAGTGAGTAATTAAGTTATATCTCATTAGTTAGTACTTACTACGTATACCTATCCCATTTGTTTTGGTTTTCCTTCTTTGCCTATATTTGTTCTATTTTCTTTTCCTTATTTATGATGATTTCATCTTCCAGTTTTAACTTGAGTTTCTTGTTTTTTATGGTTTCATTTTTCAATTTTAACCTAAGTTTTTTGAATAAACTATTTATTTTCCCATTAAGAGAAATATTTGAAGGAACATGCATTAGTTTTGTTAAAAAAAATTGTAATATCTTAATATTACATTTTGTCTTTAAACCACAGATATTGTTGAACCACCTCTGTTGTCACTCATTCATGATAAGCTCTGCGTAAGAAATATTGGGGAGCACGATTGATTTCGGAGACAAGCACCCGTTGAACTTGTCACGACCCAAATTTTTTGCCGTAGGATGTCATGGCGGAACCTAATCTATAAGATTAGGTAAGCCTAACACTTACTGGATTAATAGAAGAATTCAACTATCCACTGATAAATATGAAATAGAAATCTTATTACACAACTGACAATCCCAATACCGGTAGTATTAGTCATAAACTCTATTTAGTTTGCTAGAAAATTCCTAAATATAACTGTTCGGAATAGAATTTAACAGTAAAAGTAAAATATTAGAAGGTGACTCCGAGTCCAGCGAACGCGACGACAGGTTTACCGTGAGTCTCCACAACAATACTTGACCAATCAGCTAATAATCCACAATAACCGAGGCACCTGGATCTGCACAAAAATATACAAAAGTGTAGTATGAGTACACCACAGCGGTATCCAGTAAGTATCAAGACTAACCTCGGTGGAGTAGTGACAAGGGACAGTCAAGACTCCTACCGGACTAAACAACCTGAACAAGTGTGAAGGTGAACTAACAGAGAAACAATATTAATATAAAGCTAAGCAGGATAAGGAATACAAAACAATGCTTGCAATGATACACTAGTAACAACAATATTTAATATAAAGCAGTCAGGTAATAATGTTGTAGAGTAATCTGAACACAGTCTAAGTCCGGTGAAACCAAATAAAGGAAAACCAACAACAACTCAATAAGAACAATCGATTTCACACCAAATTTGTTCAAGCATTTCCATGAGGTACTGAGCCTCATAAACACAGCTCATGGGTCCCAATTCATAAACCCTAATCACTTGGCATCTTGTGCCCACATTACAACTCATAACCGCACGGACGACTATCGTGCCAATAGAACAATTCTCACACAGAAGCAAGTAGACAAGAGTACGTATAATGGTCAATAACGTCAGGATTCATCTTCTAAAACAGATATGAGTGATTTAATTACGTGTATGCTTGTGCATGTGTTTTACTACAATTCAAGTAAACAAATAAGAGTAGCGACAATGAATGGTACGTAAGAAACGATCACCACAAAATGCACAGCATAATGAAGTTGAAGCAACGACAAGCACAACAAAATTAGCTACATAGAACTAAGCAAATAGGGCAACACGGAGGAAGACAATTAATAGTATGCTAAGGAGGCAACATTCAAAGACAAGTACAAAAGAATGGGGAAATGAAAGCAAGAGCTCTACCGAGGTACCGCCTCATAGTCTCAAATCATAAAATGAATCATAAATTTTTCTTATATCACCGCGGAAGCCTTTACATTTAATTTTTGAAAATTATTTTTTCCAAAATAGCATCTCGCGTTTTAGCCCACCTTATCACACCACATGGCTTCTAGCAGTTCTCTACTAGCTACGCGTTTCAAGCCCACCTTATCTCACCGCATTCATTTCAATACACAGACCTTGTACCACTGCATGTGTATCAATAACAATAACAACACGGCAAAAATCTCGCAACAACATAGCAACAGCACAACAGAAACCTCGTTCAAACAACATAACAATTCTCTCAACAATAACACGTGTGCCGAAACATAACTCAAATAAATGATTTTCATAATAAGTGCCCACATGCCACAACATTTCCTCAAACAGTTTTAATATCCCAACCACGCATAGCTCTCGGCTCAACAACACTGAATACAACAGCAACAACAATAATAATACGAGAATACGACAAGTAAATCAACACAAGAACTTTAGAACACAAAAAACGGAAGAACGAACTACAAAGAAAGACACAACAAGGGAAATAATAGTCTCAACAAGAATAGTTCAACGAGGGAGAGGTAATGTGTAACAATGATTCCACGAAAGTATAATTTGACAACAAGAGAGATAGCATGAATCAATGAACCAAAATAAGAATACGTCAACAATGAAAAAGATAACAAACTTCAATTAAGGCTAAGCAATTATGGAACAGATAATAATGATTTCAATTAAGGTTAAGCAATTACGGAAGGGTTAGCATGACAGTAAAAGAGGTAATAACTTCAGTTAGGACACATAAGAGTTTAATCGGCGACAAGGGTAGAACATGAAGCAATAAATTCCAATTAAGACATGTAATGGTGAATTTAGTAAATGAGGGATTTAACATGACAAACAACTTCATATCTAATGAACATAAGAACCTAAGAGCCCTAACCGGTCAAATTTCCACCATTAAGCCCGAGCACGTACTCGTCACCTTGCGTACACGGCCTTCACATGACACAATTAGCACAAATGACTCAAATCCTAATGGGTAATCCCCCCACACAAAGTTAGGCGAGATACTTACCTCAAAGAAGCTAGACTGTTACACTAAAATAACCTTCTTGAGTGAAACAACCTCCGGACGGCTCAAATCTAGCCAAAATAACTTCAAATCATAAATAAAACTCATAAGAAATAATTTCGGATAATAAAGCTTCAATCTTTAACAAGAACTAAAAAGTCAACCCAAAAGTCAACCCCAGGGCCCCCACCTCGGAATCCGATAAAATTCATAAAACCCGAACACCCATTCCAATACGAGTTCAACTATACCAAAATTATCAATTTCCAACTTCAATTTATCCTTCAAATCATCATTTTATATTTTGAAAGATTTTTACAAATATTTTCCAAATTCCAACTTAATTCACTAATTAAATGATGAAGATAACAATGAATTCATGAAATATAATAAGATTCGGGTAAAGGACACTTACCCTGGTGAATTGCTTGAAAAACTCACGAAACATCTCCCAAAACCGAGGTCTACAACTTAAAATATGGGGAAAATGGCAAACCCTTGAATATAACCTCTCTGCCCAACACTTTTTGCATTTGCGAACAATAGGTCGCTTATGCGGCTAAAATGTCGCTTCTGCGGATGATCACTCTCTTGCAATGCCTTCACTTCTGCGAGCCCAGGCACCGCACCTATGATGGCGCAGGTGCGCAAGGATTCTCGTTTCTGCGAGCACACACACACGGCTGCCAGCTTTCGCTTATGCGTCTTCATCTCTGCGTCCACGATCACGCAGGTGCTGAAAATACTTCGCACCGACGACCACTGGCCAGTCCTTCCTCTTTCGCTTCTGCGATCACTGCCTCGCCTATGTGGTTGCGCACCTGCGACCAAATCGATCGCAGGTGCGAGGACATCAGTCCAGAACCCCTCAGCATTTCTTAAGTCAAAATCCGATTCTTTATCCATATGAAATCCACCCGAGGCCCCGGGACCTCAACTAAATATACAAACACGTCCTAAAATATGATACGAACTTAGTCAAGACTTCAAATCACATCAACAATGTCGAAATTACGAATCGCACCTCGAATTGAACTTATGAAATTCTAAATCTTCCAACTTCCAAAACTCGTGCCGAAACATACCAAATCAACCCGGAATGACGTCAAATTTTGCACTCAAATTCAAAATGACATAACGAAGCTAATACAATTCTTGAAATCAGAATCTGAGCCTGATATCAATAAATTCAAGTCCTGGTCAAACCTTCCAACCTTCCAAAACTTCAACTTTCCAATTTTCGCCGAAATGCTTCAAATTACTCTACGGACCTCCAAATTCAAATCCAGATGCATACCTAAGTCCAAATCACCATACGGACCTATTGGAATCATCAAAATGCCATTTCAGAGTCGTCTACACAAAAGTTAAAACTCCGGTTTACTCTTAGCGTTTAAGCTTCTAAAGCAAGAATCCTTCTTCCAATCAACCCCGAATCATCCGAAAATAAAACTCGACCATACACGCAAGTCATAACACATAATACGCAGCTGCTCGAGATCTTAAGCCTCCGAACGGGACGCTAATTCTCAAAACGATCGATCGGATCGTTACATGAAGGTAGGTGATTAATTAATTTAGTCATTTTTTGTAGGGTTAGCTTATTTTATAATTCAAATATGCCATGAGTTGTCCTAGATATTTTCTTTAGTTGCTTTCTATAACCTCTTATCCAAAGATGTCTGTTAATTTTGTCTCGATATCTAACAAAAAGTATTACATAAATAGAACGGAAAAGGACAAATATATCTTTTTACTATAAAAAATTATTTAAACTTATCCTTCGTTTTACTATTGATGTATTTATGTCCCTATCGTTATACTTTAATTTTAAAATACCCTTAATTTTAACGGAGGGACATATGGCAGCTCTGAATTAAAAATACCCCTACGTGTTTCTCCGTCAAAATTAAGGGCATTTTAAACTAAAGTATAACGGTAAGGGTACAAATACACTGATAGTGAAACAGAGGATAAATTTAAATAATTTTTAATGGTAGAGAGATATATTTGACTCTTTTTCGTAAAAAGAATAAGAGAACTATAAAAATAAGTCAAAATTTTATGTCATAGAAACAGTAATACCCTCTTCGTTTCATTTTCTATGAGGTTTAAAAAATTAATTCTACTCATATCTTATGCTCTTATTAGTTATAGAGGAAGAAAAATTATTAAATTAGAACAGTTAGCAAAATTAATTTGATAGGAAAAACATCAAATCAAAGTATAAAAACTATAAAACTTACACGCTATCCGTTCCCATTTATTTATGTAAAACATGGAGTAGTTTGTACTTTGTATCAGTACGTGCGGAATTTAAGAAAGAAAGAAAACTTTTAAAAAGAGTATTCTTAACCATGTCATAGCATTTGAAACTTATAGCCTAAAATATGACATACATTTTTGTGATTATAACAATCTCTCTTTAAGAGTCAAATGAGAAAAGTTAAATAATTTTAAATTTAAGAAAATGTCATTTTTTTTAAACAGACTCGAAAGCAAGTGTGTCATATAAGTTGAATCAGAATGCTGGAAGTAGGTATGGTATATGCTGGAAGTAGGTATGGTATATGGAAGTAGGTGATTTTGTCTCGATTCAAACTTTAGTTTGAGCATAGAATTTGTTTAACCCTTGTAGCCTTTTAATTCGTTTGAGCATTTGTTGTCTTGAGGTCAATATTCCATAATTTCCTTTTTATTTGGGTTCTCATTCTTTAAATTTCAATGTGTATAAGGAAGAAAAAGATGAAATAAAGGAGAAAAAAGAAATAGCAGCACAGAATCTGGAATCATTACTTCATAAACAAATTATGAAGAATCACAATCGGCGGAGTTTATAAACAAACCCCTTTAGATGTCCTTGTATAACTAATGTGGGATACTATTCAGAATTATAAAGGCAAAAGTACTATAAAGCTAAGAAAAAGAATCAACAAAGGTTACGGTAGTATAGGTAAAAATCTCTCCATCCTTAATCAGAAGGACGTCTTTCATGGTAGCGTTTTTCCCCCGTAGTAGAACAAAGTGAAAGATGAGCAAAGAAATAAAACATCACAGCTTGTGCCCGAAAATGAGCAGGCCAAATGCATGATATCTTCACCATTGCTCTTCGCGGAAATCCAATCTGACTTCTAAAACGGAAGCGAGCACAGGTGAGAGAACCCCACTTGCAACAAGGACCATCTTATTCAAACATTACTGTTCACAAAACATTAGTACAAGAGGTCACAAACATTTCAAGAAAATATTGGAGACAAAGATTGACTATGATGATGATTCTCCAGGTAAGATCCCTGGCTGTCCCTGCTTCCTTCTCAAGTCGACCACTTTGTTTGCCACAAAAGCTATGTCTAGAATTTTCCTTCCTTCCGCGAACGCTCCTGAGAGGTAGGCAATGTCTCGTCCAACACCTTCTTTAGTCTACTAGAAACCACTTTAGAGATTATCTTCTAGATGCTTCCCACTAGACATCGATAACATGTAATCCTTGATGTTCATCCCTCGCTCCTTTTTCAGTATGATGACAATGAAGGATGCTTTGAGGCTTCTTTCAAATTCTCCGGTCTCCTGTAATGCAGCAATGGTTCCATCACCTCTCCTTCAACCGTACTCCAATCTATTGTTGAAAGAAAGTCAAGGTGAAGTCATCCTGTCCCAAGGCCTTATAACCCGCACAACTCTCCAACACCTCCCTCACCTCACTTCCTTCCCTAATCGCTCTCTTCAACCACTCCCTCTTAGCTTATCCTATTTGATTGAACACTATTCCTCTCAACTTCGCTCTCCTACTCACCCCCTCTTTATAAAAGCATGCATAGAATCCCACAATTTCCCTTCTTACCTAATCCTCATCGTCGAAGCCCAGAGAAAGGACTTCTTACCTCATGCATATAAAAGCATGATTTCATAAAAATGTCCCAAACCGATAAATGTTGATAGAAACAAAGCCATAAATTGGTCACAGTGTATAATATCCAGTGACTTGAAAAGAACTAAAGAAGGTGAATATTTTTTAGAGTTTGCACATAAACAGTAATAAAGAGGGGAAAGTGAAGTAAATTGGAGAACTAATCTCGTATATCATTTATGTATCCAGTGTTCAACATGATGTATTCATCATCATTTACACACAGGGAAGCTGATTGTTTTAACAGAATGGACAATTACTATTCTTTTTTTCATTTAAATTATTCTTTACACTGGCATGGAATGTACAATCTCATGTCTTTACACAAGGAAACTTATTATTTTAACAGAACGGACAATTGCTATCTTTTCATATAAACTATTCTTTACACTTGCATGGATGTATAATCTCATGTTCTTACTCGAGTCTTTGGCTGGAGCGCTTGTGTCATTGCGCGCAGTCTGTTTGTTATCTGTGTAAATGATGGTCTTGCTTCTGGATCAGGTGACCAGCACTCTTCCATCAATTTTCTCCACTCAGAATCACAATGTTGTGGGACGGGAGGTCTGAGTGTGTTATTTACAATCCCACCTTCATCCACAAATTATGAAATTATTTGAATCTCAAGCTTGTCCAGAGAGTCTCAAATTGTCATGCAGCAGAAAGAAAAATATACTATACGTATATCTCCATGTGCGATGAATTTTGTCTTACAATACAAAAACATATGAAAGGACAAAATATTTCCTCTGTCGCAAAAAGAATGGAGGCGCAAGGTCAATGCATCTAAATTCTTGTGAAAATTGAGGCATTGATTCCATTTACATTTTCAGAAACTACATAAATGTACCATAAAGCACAAATTTCTATAGTGAAAAATAGAAACTGTTTTTTAATTCCCCAAGTTGTAATTAATAGAGCCAAGGGGACATTTCAGAAATTCAAAAGCATTGTCCTCTTTTTGGTCTTATCCACTACATCCCACATCAACAGTTTTGTACACAGTGGGAAACTACGGATAGATCTAATGAAGTTCCAGATTACTTAAATGTTATACGGCAAGCATGACAGCAACAGAATTTCTTCTATAATCATCAGCTTATGGAAGGCTAAACCAAATTGTCAAAGACACAACATCCTATAAGAATGTAACTCTGCAGTTAATGACAGTGTAAATACGTGCTTTATCATCGAAAGGCAACTGCAAGTCTATTCTTAAAATTCCATAATTAGGTACTAAATTAGAAGCTTACCGATAATAGCACCACAATGCAGGTTTGCGTACGGCTCCTCTCCTGTCAAGATCTCCCACATTGTGATGCCAAAGGAAAACACATCCACCTGCCAAACAGATTAACGGCATTTCTTCATATCTGGGATATAAAAGTACTTAATGGTCCAGTTTGAAGTTTAAAAAAAGGGCAACCCAGTGCACTAAGCTCCCGCTATCCGCGGGGTCCGGGGAAGGGCCGAACCACAAGGGTCTATTGTACGCAGCCTTACCCTGCATTTCTGCAAGAAGGTTGTTTCCTCGGCTCAAACCCATGACCTCCTGGTCACATGGCAGCAACTTTAACAGTTACGTGAAGGCTCCCTTCTCCGGTTTGAAGTTAAGCATACAGAAAAAAAGATCTTACTTTTTCTGAAACCCGACTGCTGTTTCCATTTAATAGCTCCGGCGCCATCCACGGAAGTGTTCCTCTAACACCACCCGAAACAAGGGTATTTCTCTTAATTCGAGATAATCCAAAATCACCAACCTGAAAAATTTAAGTGTCAGGTTACATGTTTAAAAGGAACACTGTTAGTCAAATCATCTTAATACATCGAAATAGACACGAACCATTTTACATCTTTCAGAATTTAAAATTCAATTTGCTGGCTACTGGCTATACGCCAGATAAAGCAACACTTGAGAGGTGCCTGGAATTTCATAATCAAAACAGACACAATATTTGACCATTACCTTGCACACAGGGCGCTGTGGATCTCCCAAGTTGACAAGCAAGTTTTCACATTTCAAATCGAAATGAACAATATTTTTCAAATGCAGGTACTCCATGCCAAAAGCTGCATCTAGCGCCAGCATAAGTTTTTTCCGCCGATCAAGCGCTCTGCAAGAACTGAGTAATTCCATGGGTCAAAATCACTGAATGGATTAGTGTCATTGGCAAGAATAGTTGAAACTACGAATAAGTGGAAATGAGAAGCAGCAAACTCACCGATCCTTCCTAGCCAGGACATGCCTTAACGATCCATTGATCATGTATTCAGTAACTGTAGCCACCGTTCCACCAGGTCCATCCGGAACCACCCCATAGAGAGCCACTATATTTGGATGGTGAAGCTTGGAGAGGATCTTAGCCTCTCTCCAGAATTCTTTGATCTGCAAAACACAGTAACTAGACATTTACCAATTGATGATTATGAGAAACATTTTTCTTTTCTTCTTAGAGTTATTCACGTGACGAAGAATTAGTCAATATGGTTGATTTATTTCTCAGTAACTTGTCTTTGCATGACAAAGGAATATTACATTTCCATCCATATCTAAATGCAAAATTGACTCTCTGAAGTTGAGTCGGGGCGTACCAGTCGTTCTTGCTCAGATGAACTCCCAGCAAAACAACTTTGTTTTATTCTCTTGATTGCAACATCTGTTCCCCTCCACTTCCCATGATATACTGTTCCATATGTTCCTGATCCTAATTCTTGTAGCTCTTCAAGATCACTGTTTCTTATGATCTGCGAGTAGTAACTCACTGATTTTAGTTCAAATTGAGAAACATCCTCTCTATAAGTGATGTAAAATCTTAATAAGGAAAGCAAGGTAAATTCAAAGTTCAAGTTTTCATTAATTCCATTATACACATAACAGTTTATGACCACAAACAGCTCAAACATTAGATTTTTGTTGAGAAATTAAGCGCATATGTTAACTGTGTCAGGAAAGACACTTTCAGAATTCTCGAAAGGATCAGCCCCATCTGCATTAATTGCTTCACTCATTCTTTCTTGTTTATGTGATTGGAAATAAAAGTGAAACTTAAGAATGTTGTCCTGTCTGCCCCTGCTTCTTTCACTGTGATATAGTCGTAGGTAAACTACTGAAGTTGAAAGATCAAATGCATAAAGAATACTCCCTCCGTCCCAATTTGTTTGATGCATTTCGGATTTCAGAGAGTCAAACTAGTTTTTTTTTAATCACGATTTTTTCATATGTCTTTTAAATTATTAATTAGTGTGACTTATAGTACTTTTTATGTACTTTCCAAATATATAAATTTTACTTGGAAAAAATTAATTATTCAATATCCGAATTCATGGTCAAAATTAGTAAGAAGAGATAGGGAAAAAGGTAGCATTCACTATATATCATAATCAAATATTAGATTTTATTCTTTAACAGAATTAGTTCTGGACCTGCAAGCCATAGATCCCGGCTTCCTTTTCAATGATGGCAGCATCAGAGACAGATTCTTCCTTTCCATTAGAACCAATTTTGACAGCCTACAGATTCATGAAATAGTCAAGTTTTTTCCACAAAACCAAATGAGACCTGATACCAATGAATCGAGAAAGAAATTATTACATAATCAGATTCTTCAACAACACTCTCGGCGTCAGTTTCTTCTTCAGAAGATGGAATCCCATCACTAGGTTCATCTTGCACATGTGGGATTACTGTTGAAGATAAGGGGATATCGGGAGGCACACTATCAGTTACATCTTCCACAATAACAGCAATTTCTGGTAATGTGGATGCTGCTGAAATTCCATCAGCATTTCCCTTTTCCATAGTTTTATGAGGACCATCCGCAAGTTTCCGGTGGAAAGAGACCTCATGAGTGTAAGCCACATCTGTAGCTGAATTTGGAAGTGATATATCACTGGTAAGGGGATTTCTCCAATCCAAATAAAAACTAGATTCCTCGGATGAAAATGGCACAGAATGCATGTTTTGGAGGCCACGACTATCCTTTAATATTGAAGGCTGTGGCTTATAAAATCTGTAGGAGTCTGTTACATTGCTCATAGTATTTTGGGAAGTGTGTTTTTCCCCTAGTATTTGGGGATCTGATGCTGACTCCGGGTAGCATAGAATTTTTGGCAATTTCAACTTGTGTTCCATGGTGTTAACAGTTGGTATGTTGCTTGTATTAACCTCAGAGCTTCTACGGCACTTATCGGAAGGAGGGTCTAGATACTCTCTGTTGCGTTCTCTTGCTTCTATATTTGGTTGATTCTCCTTCTTGGCAATTCGGTGATTTTCATCTCTCACCTCATGCTCTTTCATTGACCACTCTTGTGATGAACTAGACATTGCAAGTGATGGAGATTTTTCAGGTAGAAAATCTGAAGGAGACGGGCTGATTGATTCTTCTGCAGATACATTGGGCCTCTCAGCCAATCGTGATTCAGTGACATCACGATGCATGCTGAAACCCGATGTAGCTTGAATATCAGATACTTGAGAAAAGTTAAACTTTTCTAAATGCATTGCCGTTTTGTCTGACATTAGCCTCTTAGAATCCAACTCTGTTTGACCAAACTGCGTAGAAGGCACGGACTCTTTACTAGGGTAATTTGTCCTATCAAGAGGACAATTATAATAGTAGCCTGTGGTATCAACATGATAGGAATTTTCATATAGTGGTTCCTCTATGGTATATGGACTACCGGCATCAGGAACATCAAGACTTGCAACATTATCATATAAAAAGACATGGGAACGGTTAGGATCTTTGATCTGAAATGCTGCTGGAGATAAAGGAGACGATTGAACATATGAAGTAGAGGGGACCTGAGATAAGTTAACATAAGAAGAACTGGGATTTCGGAGCAGAAACTTCACATTCATAGAATTACCTCTATTATGGTTATCAAACTGGAGATAAGTTGGGGAATCTCTTTGGCAAATTGGACTGTAGTCCAGTGCATTTCCAAATGTACCCCTGCTAGAGCTTCTACGATGACCTGGCTCAAGCATTCCATTTACTGCAACGACGTACTGATAATCAGCTTCACTTTGCTGTAATGTCATTGCTTCAAAGGAACAAGGTCCCTCAGAATCAGCACAAGTCACAATAAATAACCGTAGCCTTTGAGAACTTTTTCCCAAGTCGTGATATTCCTCGATCATGTGCTGAAGATCCTCATCAGACGACACGGATACAAGTGCATCAAGATCTTCTTCAGGAAGCTGATACTTAATTGTATGAGGTTGATTACATATCGCTGTTGTCTTATTCACAAGCTCATTAAAAGTTAAGTTCTTCCTAATTGATATAATTCTCGTCTCCCCACCCACATATCTAAGCTTTCCATCGTTCGGCCTTGGTAAAATCCTACCCCCATAGCTGCACAGCAATCTCATCTTTCCATTGGCACAACTCTCCAAGTAAGTGTTCTTTTCACCTTCCGGTGCATGAGGGGACTCTAATATATCTCTATTCCTCTCATCTGAGAACTGAGAAGGTTGTCGTCCACTAACACTATATTCCTCGTTACATCTGCTTGTCGTATCAAAATAAGTGTTCTTTTCACCTTCCGCTGCATGTGCTAGCCTAGGAGAATAATCCGAAAATTCTGTACTGCAGTCAGAATCTCTTCTCTTTATCCCAAGGAGGTCATGAAGTTCCTTAGAGACAAGACGGCAATCTTGAGATAGATTAGAAACACCTCTAGCTGGCTGATTTTGTTCTGTATCTCTTACTATATTTGTTTTTCTTGGTGTCACACTTTTTCTAAGAAATTCCTCTGAAAACTCTTCGCCTGTTTGCACGGACACATTATGCCTACGCCTGTCATCACAATTTTCATCACGCGGAACAACATTGCCAACTTCTTGGCCTGAAATTCCACAAGACTCACAGGTCATGGTCTTCTCTAATAGTTTGGCCGTTACTGCTAAAACGTTTAACAAAATTCATAACACCAATGGTCCAAAGCTTCTTGAAACTTCTACTATGTGCTCGTGACGCCAAATAATTTAGTCTATGTACAAACTCAATCCAAAAGGGTATTGTATATAACTAGCCTTTTTGCTTCCAACGCTTCTACCACCACACGAAATACCAACTGAACAACCAGAAACAAAAGGTTATTAACTTGAAATTTGGTCAATCATTATAAATAAATATTATTCAATATTCACAACCAAAATGGAAGTCCTTCTTTCTTAACAGCAACTATGTATACATAAAATACAATTATCCACAAAAATTGATCAATAATCACAAAAAATAAGACAAGTTCACCAATCTTAGAGAATTTCTAATAAACCATCAAAAAAATATAACAGTTTCAAGAAATATTGAGGCAAAAAGTCAGCTAACAATCGATAAAGACAATCTTTTTCCTTAACTCCACAAACATAACATTTTCAAAAAATTAACAAACTTTCTGAAATGGAACAAGGGTAAAAGAAAATTCTTTAGCCAAGACGTACCTGTTTGTATGTTTGGTTCTTGAAATTGAACCTGGTTTTGAGGCTTGAAGAATTGCTATTTTTGGAAAAGGGTTTCCAAAAAGAGGAAAAAATGGAACATGGAAAATTAGCATTTTTGAAGAAGGGTAATGGGGAGAGAAGAAGGGGGCGTTGTAAAATGCAAAGGTTTCGGAATATCAAAAGAAGAGAAGTGGGAGAGCACCATTGCTTAGAATTACGCGGCATCAACTTAGGACCCACCATTGCTTAGGGTTTTTTTTTTTTTCTCGCATTGATAATATATGTATTAGACCCTTTTGGAATGGAGTTTTGTAAGGTAAAGTTGGAATTTCTTTGAGAGCTTGTATTCTATGTCTAAGAATTTATTAAAGGAAATCAAGCGGGTGTTGCTTAATATTGATGAAATTATTTGGGTAAAGCTTGTTCTAAATTTTGGGATCCATTTGGTGATGCTTTTTACCCATTTTGAATAGAGTTTCATGAGTTGAAGTTAATTTAGTAGGAGAAAAAGCTCAGTTTTTGGTATAATCTTGTATCACTTATAATTTTGTATCACTTATAATTTTGTATATACAAACTATTATACACTTTTATACAAGGTTGATACATTATTTTATAAGAAGCGTATAATATTGTATAATAATATATACAACAACAACATAAAAAAAAAAAATCAGTGTAATCTACCGAATGTAATCTGGGGAGAGTAATGTATAAGCAGACATTATCCCTACCTTGAGAAGTTTTGAGAAGGTAGAGCGACTGTTTTCGGTAGACCCTCGACTCAAGGATGTATAATAATATATAAAGATGTATAAAAATTGTTGCAAGATATATATTTGGCTACACGGGTGAAAACTGAAATAGTGGTTGCGCGGGTGAAATTTGTTCAATTGGGGCTATAATCTTTTTTTATTGTAAAAATAGTATGGACTAACTAGTTTTCGGATCGGTAATCAAAAAATAACCAGCATTTGCAAAGTTATTGAAAAATAGCTGGATTATGGAGCTCCTTCGTATAAACTTTCAGCATATTATGTTGGAACTCCAGCACATTATGAAATTTCATCACATTATGCTGGAATTTTTCCTGATTTATAAGGATGTTTTTGTTCAGATTTTATCTTTACATGAAAAAAGTGACTAAATTTTGATTATTTTTCAAACTGTGGCTATTTTTCAATTACTGGTTGTAAATCGAACTATTTCTGATTTGTTTTCCTTTTTCATTCCCTTAAACTATTACCCATTTAGTCAATCATATTTTTTATGATATTTTTTCGGTTTTAATGTACACAATCGATTTTAAAATTATAAGACATTAGTAGAAATAAATTGTGCATGGTTAAATTTCAAATTGAAACGTTTTGATTAATAAATGTTGTATTCAATTTTATTTATTTTTTACTTTAGCTAGGCATAATTGACTTAAATGTTGCAATAAACTTGGTTCAACGGCCATTGCCATCTAAATACGAATTCTATATGGTGTCTGATTCCACTACTATTTCCTACTTTAAAATCTGAAGCACTAGGCTAATGACTCACATGGTTTCTTGTTATATATTGCTAATTTTGTTCCCATGATATATATATATATATATATATATATATATATATATATATATATATATATAAGGGGTATGGGGAAAAGTGATTGGGGAATGATAAAGGGTGATAACTTTATGATTGTAAAATCCTACTCGGTACTCCCTCTTTCTTAATCTATAAACTTGTATTGTTAATAATTTATCAAAATTATGAACTGACATTACCCCGTAATGTATACTCTCTTTTTTTTACTATGTTCATCTCTTCTCTCCAACCTTTTTTCTTAAATCCTCTTTCTTTAAGCCGCAGTTAAACATATTTGCCCATTTTAATACCATTGTGGTAATATCTAGGCTTTAACTGGTCTCCCCTAGGAATTTACAGATTAATCCATCATAGTTATTAAGAAGTTGGAAAGATAACCATATACTTATATAGAGTAGTTTTTAGTTATTTACAAACTGGCAAAATTAAATACATAATAGCAATTAAGAAATTAAATACATAATATAAAACTATAAATAAATTCGGGGTAATAAACAGAAACATAATTTTTAGATAAAAATAGTAACTTACATGTTTACCGGAGAGAGATCGCCCTTTCGGTGAACCCGAAAGAGTTTACTGGACTTTGAAATAAAAAACTTGCATACTAAAGCATAAAGTTTTATTTATTTTACAGGCTTGAGATAGAAAATACTAAAACATACATAGGAAAATATATTACAAAGGGTGTTGGAGAATGGTGGGTGATGAAGGAAATATTGGATATTTTCTTCATATGGGACTTGTAGTTGTGTCCCTCTTCTTCATTCTCTCTTTCTATATAGTCGATTCTTTGGAACGAATTTTAAAACGGACTTCAAACATATTCAGAAACCTTTCTTTTCTAGCCTTGCTGGGTACTTCATTAGCCCCATCGTCACATGACTTGAGGAGAGATGATTCATTTTTATTTGTCACTTTGAAATTATTTTTTTCATTCAAAGACTCTACAGTCTTTTCAGCACTACTTTATGTTATTTCTTCTTTCTTCACATGTCTTTTGCATTATTGTACCTCTTGTGCCAGAGCGATTCTTCACTATTTGTTGTCTTGTCTTTTGTTTTGTTCTTAAAATTTTATTCTACGTGTCAAGATTATGTATAGCTATCGAGTCGAAACTCATTTTCGAGTTATCATTTGGATCTTGAGCATCTTGATAGTTTAGGTAGTTCTCATTTTCGTAATTACCATATTCACCTGATCTTGGAATATTTTTGGACTGAAATTTATTTATGGACTGGAATTTTTGATAATATGTTTGTCTTGTTTGTCTTTGTCTTGAAAGAATTTTTCTAGTGTTAACTATATCTTCTATTTTATCATTTTTTTTCTTTTTTGAAATTATTCCTTTCTTTTTGGTATCAGAGTTAGAAGGTTTTAGGACTACAAATTTATGAAATAACATATTTTCACTAGATATATAAGCTATCACCATCACTTAATATATCTCACTCTAGACAGAATTCAAAGCATAATAGAATATAAAACAAAACTAGAACAATATCTGAATAGTCCAGAAGAAGTTGATCTTTGGGGTGAGCATAATACCGGCCGAATCGAAAAAACTGACCGAATCGTAAATTTCGATTTATTCGGTTTCGATTTTTCGGCTTATTCGGTCGGTTTGCAGTTTATGTTTTCTATAATTTCGGTGTTCGGTTCGGTGCTCGATTTTGCAACTTCGGTTTTTAGTTAAACCGAAAAACCGAAGTTTTCTAATATGGGTCCTAACCTCTGGGCTCTTTTTAAGTTGTCTAGCCCAACTTTTCTACATATTTACATTATAAAATTTGAAGCCCAAACATAAATAAAGTCCCACATTCAAAAATTATCCCTTTTTATTTGGAGGAAGTTTTAAAACTAGGCACGGTTTCAACCAAAATCACATAATCCTAGCATCATAAGGAGATTTACATAGATGACAACAGAATATTTCTTTCCATATCAGAAACTTATAGCAAACAAAATCTCTCACTTGTAATCACGCTTTTTCCATATCCCATCCAAACCATTTTTTTTTTCTAAATAAGTATTAATTATATAAAATGGTATAATAACATAATAATACCAATATATTTATGATAATTCTGGTATTTTCATATTTTAATTAGAAATATTTTATTATATGAATGATATAATCGCGTTTTCGAGTTTTAGTTGCACTAAAACATGAAATTAGTCATATTTTTAGTAGAAAAAATCCGATTTAAAAGCTCAATACGACAAGACCAAACCGACCGAATTGAACCGAAAATCAACCGAACCGAATTAGCAAAAACCGAAGAAACCGAACTAATTTTGGTTCGGTTATTGGTGCACCAAACAGAAAATCGAAAATCGAACAAACCGAACTTCATGAAAACCGAACTGAACCGGTCGACGCCCACCCCTAGTTGATCTAGATATAATCAATATAGATAATAGGTTTAATTATAAAGGTTTCCTTACTCGAAAAATTCAAAGAGTTAATAACGATATTATACAAGAAAAGGAATATATTAGAACACTTAGAAGTAAAATAGAACATTTTTCTTTAGGATAGACTATACTTATGAGACAACGTCATTTGACTAAACAAATAGCCTTTAATTATTGGATTTTAAACAGAGATATAGCAGAAAAAATAAAATTAATAAAAATACTCAAAAAAGTTAAAAAAAACTTTTAACAACAACCTCAAAACTAGCTCAACAAATAAAAGAATCAGAATTAAGAATTCATATGACATCAAATCTATTAGTATAGATTATTATTAGTGACCAGAACATATACGCTTAAGATTGGGAAATACAAGAATTAGAAAGTGATATAATTTATGAAGAGCAAAGGATACAATTTTTAAAAAGCAGAAAAATTTGGATATCACTAGGCTAATTAAAATAGATAAATTAAAGAATTTAGAATATTTAGACTTAAGAATATATCCAGAAAAAAAATATAGAATATTAAAAGAGAATTCAGTAATTTTAGGGTAGAGAACATATATTACATACAGACGATAAACAATATAATACTTTGGTAGATCTAATAATTAATTTGGGTGAAAAATATTATAATCAAGTTATTTTCCATAATTTTATATATATATATATATATATATATATATATATATATATATATATATATATATATATATATATCGGTTAATTTGGAAGTAGAACTTACTAAAGAAAAATAAAAGGAAAACTGAAAAGGCAAAATCGGCGTTAATAGTTTGTTTTAATTCCCACAAAAAACGCAACGTTAATAATTTGGTTTCTTTTCACTTAATATTAAAACCCTAATCCTAGCAAAACAATTCCACATCAAAGTAGCACAGCTCAAACCCAAAACCTTATAGCCATTAGAATGCCTGATAACTTTCCCCGTGATATCACCATTGATATATTGATAAAACTTCCTGTGAGTTCTATTCTAAGGTTCAATTGCGTTTGCAAATCATGGCGTTCTCTAATTGAAGATCGTCAATTCATCAAACAACATTATGATCGTTACAAAAATGATACAAATTTCCATAAAATATTTTTGGCTTGTATAAAGTACCAATACCATTGCCAACAGTACTACTCCAATGACGCCCCGTTTCAACATGATTCCGGTATTTCTCTTCTTGAACATCCTCCAAAAATCAACCATACATTGACTAGAGAATTTGTGGTCAGTTCTTGCAAATATGGTTTATTTCTTCTAGCTTTCTCTTATGATAAAATTATTCTTTGGAACCCGACGATCAGAGAATCAAGAACAATCCCTCGCGCAATCCAAATTGAGAAGGAGCGATCATATGATTTACGGTATAGTTCTTCTTTAGAGAATGACAAAATAGTTTATGGTTTAGGTTATGTTTCTACTTTGGAAGATTACAAAATAGTTAGAGTAGGGCCTAAAGTTTCTCAAGGTGGTCATAATATTCAAATATTTTCGACGAAAAATGATTCGTGGAAATTGATGGGCAAGTTGCCTCGTGACACGTACTATGATAGAGCCATGGTTATAGCTGATGGAATTGTTTACATGATTAGCCATAAAAAGGGGAAGAAATTTATTCTAAGTCTATGTTTGAAAAATGAAAAATTTGAGGAAATATTATGTCCGGACGAGGATTTAGGGATTGTCAGTGAAACTCTATTTACTATAGGAGAAAGTCTTTTTTTAGCTAAGTTTTTGAGCCCTGTTAATAAGATGGTTGATTTTGAAGTTTGGTGTATGAAAAAGAATGGAATGAGTTGTAGTTGGAATATAATGTTGACAATTATAATTCCGTGTATTTGGAATGACAGATTTTGGATGCAGCCTGTGGGATTTATTAGGGATGGAGATATGTTATTTCTGAGGGATAAAACTGAATTTGTGATATATGATTCGAAACGACACTTCCAAAAGGTTAAAGTAGTTGAGCTTGAAGAATCACTTTGTCTCAATTGGGCTGTAACATATGTGGAGACATTAATCTCTCCTAATGCTATATAGTATTACGCTGAGTTTGCAAGTTTATTTTATTTTTTTCTGTTAAAAAATATTATATTATAATTCTTTTAATTCTATACATTGTGTATTCATAAATGTAGGTTAATTGACCGGGATAATTCTTACACCTCTATCTTCTGTAGGAATCAATTATTTAAAAAGTACTATCAGCATTTTGTGTGTTCTTTCTATGCAGGGTACACTAATGCAGTCAACAGACAAGTAAGAATTTGTGAATTTTTTCATTGATACATGTGTTGTATCATACTATTGTAAGTGTTGTATTTTTGTAACATAGCTGTTAAACTGTAGATTAATATCCTTTTAAGATATAATAACTCTTGGATGAGAAATGAGTTGAGTACTATTCATAAATGTAGGCTAATTGACCGAACCACATTAAATATTTGTATCTCTTTTTGGTATATTTCTCGTTTGTTATCTGATTTACCGTCGTTTAATGTTTGCTTTGTTAGCTTCCGCATGAGTATTCCGATCCTAGCAATGAGCACAACACTAAAAAGCAAGTCAAACTGTTGTCAAATTGACACAAATAAAATGGTTGAACTAGTGACTGGTGTGTCCGTTGCACTGGCATGAAACTGCTCCAAAGTCTCTTACTCAACATTGCTACAAATTTATCTCTTATCCATCAACTATTTCAAGTTGATGGATTTTGATGAAAAACAGTAACGGTATGAGAAGACTTTCAAGGGGAACACGTTAAAATTAAAATCACACGAGAAGAGAAAATTTCAAGGCGAATCACATTAAAATTACAGTCAAGTAGAGCATATCTAAGATACTAATAGTACAGTACAGCCAGCTGCTGTACATCTTTTTACACAAATTCCGTTAAAACCCCAAAGGAAAAGGGAAAACAAAAGAGGGATGGCAACTAGACTTAAACCAAAAGACCCATACGATGCAGAAGGGGGCTAAACGCGACCATCCCACAGGGACTCATGGCGAACCTTGCTAGACCTTAAAAGACGTTCCACATCTGTTGGAGGATTCAAACCAAGTCGCTTAGCACGCTCCCACCTGTCCAGCCTGCTCATTCCAAGGCATGGCCCATAAGTCATATTCATGTCAAATTGCCTCAACACTTCCTCATTCTGATCATAATCATCTGCAGATTTGGTAATTGCAAGGGACACAAAAGCAACCTCTTCAGATCACAAAATATATTAGAGAAACAAGAGAAAAAAAAGAGCAAAACTTCAGAATTTAACAATTCAGCACTACGTTTTGCAAGTTCAATACCAAAAGAAAAGAAAGATTCGAGTAGTGTCCACAAACTGTACATTCCTTATTTTGCTTCCAAAGCTATTAAACCAAAATGTCACCAATGAAACAGAAACATATCTCAGTGGTCATTTCCCTGCTAAACTTTTCTGAGGGAAGTTGCTAATGGTGATAGACTGTTTGTTCCAGTTTACTTTAGTATAATAGTATATCATGCCTGGTAAGCAGATGTTTCCATTCCTACCTGGTTGATTATAATTATGCAACTGTTCTGGCGCATCGTTTTTAATTAAAATTTTAAAGTAGTGGCAAGTTCCTTTCTCTAAACCATATAAACACACTGACAAGCCAATTTTAGAAGCCATGTTTTTAATACATCTATAGTAATACTTAAGGTTATAAACGAGAAAATAACAACTTTGACCTCTCCAATCCAACCCCAGAATATAGCCCATTGTTCCATAGGATAACATTTTGCCCAAAGATATCTTGACAAATTAGTTCTTTTGAATCATAGAATTCATATATGACTTGCTAATTGATTGAAGATATGAAAAACCTCATGTTAGTATGGCAAGTCCATAGGCATAAGGACTGCGGCAAGCGTTCAACAAGAGAGATGCCAGTTCCTGGACGAGTTCAATTTCATTGAATCCATAAAAATTATAGACATGTGATTTTCTACTAAAACTTTTGTGTATGCACACTCTTCAAACATTTTTCAATTAAGAGGAAAAAAGTATCTTAAAGAAGAAATTCAAACAAAACGAAAAAAGAAATTAAGAAATTAGATAATTGGCTAAAACTGGAAGAAAGACAAAAGTAATTATTCTATCTCAAAAAAATCAGATCTTGGGAAAAGTTATCTTAGGACCTTAGAATAAATCTCCTCTATAGCCCCTTTTTACCGAGTGACTACTTTACCGAGTGAATACTTAGTTGTAGGAACCCCTAACTTGTAGCAAACCAAAAGCAAGAGTTTAAAAAATTAAGGGGTTCAATTGAATCCCTTCATTGGAAATTTGTACTGCGTAAAAAGGGCAAAAACAATTTCTTTTAGATCGCAGGTTCAAATTTTTGAATCTCCTTGTTAAAATTCCTGGCTCCGCCGCTAGACGTCCCAAAAGGGTGACCAAAACTCAAAGCACAAGCATGTGTACAAAAAAACTCCTAATTTACCTAAGATAACCAAAAATCAACAAACATATGTAAACAAACCCTAAGGCCAAAACTAAAAAATAAATACGCAACAGAAGTTAAAATTTAAAAGGGGTGCAAGAAATTGGAAATAT
The DNA here is from genome assembly GCF_000715075.1 of Nicotiana tabacum. Taxonomy (NCBI): domain Eukaryota; kingdom Viridiplantae; phylum Streptophyta; class Magnoliopsida; order Solanales; family Solanaceae; genus Nicotiana; species Nicotiana tabacum. The sequence continues at coordinate 26,625,600 of NC_134093.1, read as the reverse complement.
TAGAGGGAAAATATTTGACCTTGTAAATCGAGAGAGCCATGGGAGATGAGTGCAGGGGGCTGAGTAACATCAGAGCCAATAGCTGCAGCGTTCTTTGGGGTGGTGGATTTCTTCGTAAATGATGATTTAGAATTGGATGGTTTAGCGATGCCACCGCCTTTCTTCTTTTGCTTGTAGAAACCTTTCATGTCAGATTTTGTTGCCATTATTTTTGCTCTGTTTCAGATTTTACAAATTTTGAATTTTGAATTTTGAATTTGGTTCTTGTCGTATGGAATTGGAGAATAAGACTGTTGTGTTAATTTATACGTCGGGTTTTTGGGCCAAGCAGTGACCTTCATCACATTTGGACTCTTGGGTCTCTCTTATGGCTGTACTTCCTGCCTCTTCTTTTGGGGCATTTGCACATCTAGAAGAATTAACTTAAACAGTCGTTCGCCTGTTAAATTAAAAATAGTTGATATATATAATCAATATATAATTTATGTATATATCGGCTATAAAAAAATAAAAATTGAATTTGATCGGCTATTTGTGTAATAATCACTTGCATCTATACTCAGTTTTGGGGTCACCATAGAAGTTATACCTAATTTGCACAAAAGTTTATAAGACTATCCACTTTAGGATCAACTTCAAACTTATCGAGTCCGTAGTTAAAGAAAAAAAAGTTTAGAATGCAATGCACTTAAGGTCAATTAAGTCTAAAGTGCAAAAATTACACTCAAGGCCAAATAAGTATGAAGTGCAACAAACATTTGCATGCCCTTGAGGTCAAATAGGTGTGAAGTGCAACCAATATTTTCATTCACTTAAGACCAAATAGGTTTGAAGTGCAAATTGCCCAAAAACAAAACTTGTATTTCAAATTTTAACAATCCAACATACGATTTAACTCTTAAATCTACTCCAAATGAGTACAAATTTGAAACATAACCTCCAAATATCATAAAGAACAAATCCCAAACATCAATCTACCAAAACAACAATAAATCTAACAAGCTCATTTAAGAAGAAGAAGAAGAAGTTGTCTGTACTTTAGATACTTAAGCTTTTTTAAAAAGTGGGTACAACTTAATTGGGGCCGATAAAATAAGGCGCCCCGTGAAACTTTTACTCTTCTTTTGAGTCCACATATCTTTCCTTTTTCCTAATTATTATTCCATATATTCATGTTTTGATTTATAAGTGCTTTCATATTACTATCTTTTGATTTAATTATAAAATTAACCTTCAATTATGTTGCAATTTTTAAAGTGTTAAGGTTTTTATTTCTATTTAATCTTTGAAGAAACTGTGTAATCTTAACATACTTATCTTATAATTAATGTGGAAATCCGACATTTACAGTTATGGGTTCGGTTCTTTATATACTAGCGTGGAGCTTAAGAAAGAAATAAAAACTTCTAAAACTTGTGGTTAGAACAAGCCTTAGACATTTATGCGGTTGTAAATATCTCATTAAGGATAAAATAAGTAGCTTAAAATTTAATTATTTCTAAATATAAAAAATAATATTCTTTTAAGTATAAACTAAAAAGAAAAGTATACCACATAAATTGGACAAAGGGAGAATTAATAAGGACATTCATAAACAAAGTTACACATCGCCCCTTATTTTTAGAGCTCCATTCTATTTAGATATGAGTACCTAATACTCCGCAAATCAAATTGAGTTAAAAGGACGCGATGATATTTCATAACATTGCTAAAGATTAAAAATAAGTCCCAAATTATTTTTTTAATGGAAGAATTAATAATGCAAAAGACTATAACTATAGATAAGTATTTAAGAAGCAATTTAAATTTGGGACGGAGTAATATTGAATATTTTTTATGGACATCTTTTACCAGAATACGTCTTAATATTTCCCAAAAGGTAGAGTGATTTGGGTAGATAGCTTGCTTGCAAATAAAGGGCCAAATTTCTAACCTTGTTATCTTTTTAACTAGAGTTAAACTTCAAATTTTTTATTAAATCTCGTTTATAATTTACTTTTTTGTAGGTAAACAAAAACATTTTGCTTAATTTATATTAATTCATTTCTTTGTTTTTTTTTCTTTTTTTTCTTTCTTGTGAAGTTAGGTAGGCTCAGCAGTAAGAGAAGAATAAGGGAAATTGATCTCTACAGACTACACATATGGAACGTATAGTAATTAACATATTTATTATTTACTTCTCTAACTATTCCTATTTGTGCGATTGTTTTTTTTCTTTTCACTCACCGTATTGGGGTAGGATGGATGAAGTGGAGATTAGCATCTGGAGTCCTGTGTAATAAGAGAGTGCCACGGATACTCAAAGGTAAGTTCTATAAAGTGGTAGTTAGACCGGCCATAATGTATGGGGCTGGATGTTGGCCTGTTAAGAACTCACATATCCAGAAGATTAAAGTAGCAGAAATAAGGATGTTGAGGTGGATGTGCCGGCACACTAGGATGGATAAGATTAGGAATGATGATATTCGGGAGAAGGTGCACGTGGCTCCCATTGATGAATCACCCTCCAATTCAAATGTTAAGAACTTGAAACTTTAACATTCTACAACCGATGCCTAAGCCGACCAAACAACGTTCGATTGACTCCAAATTTTGCACACAAGTCATATTTAATATTACAGACCTACTCCAACTTCCGGAATCAGATTCCGACCCCGATATCAAAATTTCCACTAGTGGTCCAAAACTCCAAAATTTTGACTTTCGCCATTTCAAGCCTAAATGAGCTACGGGCCCCCAAAATATATTCTGGACACGCCCCTAAGTCCAAAATTACCCAACGGAGCTAACGTAATCGACAAAATTTCTTTCCGGAACCGTCTTCACACAGTTTCGACTACGGTCCAAATTTTAAGACTTAAGCTCTCATTTAGGGACTAAGTGTCTCAAAATACTTCGAAACTCAAAATCAATCATCCCGGCAAGTCACAATAGCAGAAATAGATATGGAAAAAGTAGTTAATAGGGGTTCTGGGCTCTAACTCTCAAAATAACCGGCCGGGTCGTTACATTCTCACCCTCTTAAAACAATCATTCGTTCTCGAACGAGCATAGAGACATACCTGAAGTGGTAAAAAGATGAGGATAATGGCTGCGCATATCCTGCTCGGTCTCCCAAATTGCCTCCTCGACCGACTGTCCCCTCCACTGAACCTTCACAGAAGCAATGTTCTTTGACCTTAGCTTTTTGACCTGCCTGTCTAAAATAGCCACTGGCTCTTCAACATAAGATAGATCCTTGTCCAATTTCGACTTTCGCAATTTCAAGCCTAAATGAGCTACGGGCCCCCAAAACACATTCCGAATACGCCTCAAAGCTCAAAATCACCCAACGGAGCTAAGGAATCGACAGAATTCCATTTCGAAACCGTCTTCACACAGTTCCAACTACGATCCAAATTCTAAGACTTAAGCTCTCATTTAGGGACTAAGCATCCCAAAACACTCCGAAACTCAAAACCAATCATCCCGGCAAGTCACAATAGCAGAAATAGATATGGGAAAAGCAGTTAATAAGGGTTCGGAGCTCTAACTCTCAAAACGACCGACCGGATCGTTACACAAAGTGTGAGGACATGATAAACGATATAGAATGCCAATTTATTGAAAGAAAGAATTAAAAGCATTATTATCATATTCTTTGCCACCATCAGATTGGAAATTGGAAATTGATGCATAAAAGACATTTTGAACCATTACCTAAAATTGTTTAAATTTTTCAAAGGTCTCTAACTTATTATGCATCAAATATGTCCATGAAAACTGGTATAATCATCAAGAAATAGTATATAATAGCAAAAACCAGAATTAGATACTATTGGAGCTTGGCAAACATCAGAATGAATTAGAGAAAAAGGTGCATTGGATTTATTGAGAGATAAAGGAAATTACAATCGAGTTTGTTTACCTACATGGAAAACATTACATTTATTTGTGACAAAAGACGAAGAACTATTAATTAATTTTATATACGGTCAAAATCGGGTTCGTCTTTCATGTAATCAGTCGAGATTGGAACATGATGGATCGAGGGTCATCACCATGATGTCGAGACGAGATCTGATGCCAGCTTATTGAGCTCAAGATTCAGGGACCGATCAATACCGAGCTCGAAGTCAATATTGAGCTCGAGTCCAGATCGAACTATGATATGAAGTGGTATGATCGAGCTCAAGTCAATATCGAGCTCGAGTCAATATCGAGCTCAAGATCCAGAGATCGACCAATACCGAGACCGACCAAGATCGAGCTAAGAGACAAAGAGACGTTGTAGCCGCACCAGGGAGAGAATCTCAGCGAAAATTAAGGAAAAGCTGATCAACTAATCTATCATGGGATCCCCATTATGTATTTTTTGTTATATCCAAAGTATGATTCTTCCACTATATGAAGAGTGGATATTATTTCTGTAGAGGGCAGATTCAACATCCAGAGAAGAAAACATTGATACACTCATATTCTAAAGATTATTACATTGATATATAGTTGAGATTATCCTTTTTTGAGCTTGGACATTGGTTCATCTTGCTTGTTTATAAATCATTCTCTACTCGATTTAGTTTGTATTTCATTCCTTTATACAGTCAATATTCAATATATTTCTACTTACTATTTTTCCGATTTATACCAAGTTATACCACGTATCCTTAGAACTACGTATAAATTCAACTCTATCCGTTTTTCGCGTAAAACAATTTCCTAAATACTAATGAATGAAGGGAGTGTCAGCCAGGATGTCCTAACGCTGATGCCATAGAGAAGCGGCATGACTTGAGTGGAAAGAACAACGCTTGGCGGAACAGTAGAAGTAACTTTGAGAGGATAAAGTGATCCAACATTTCTACAGTGGAGTAGAATCTTGTTGATCCTCTGGTCCTTACCAAAAAAAACAGAGTTAGTAAACTCAATGACACAATTATTATACAAAGACGCTAGATAGAGATAAAGTTTTTAGCAAGAGAAGAAACATATAACGTATTTCTCAGTATAAAATGTTTAGATGGGGTTGAAAGGGGAACCAGTAGAAGCAATTGTAACAACCTGGCCGGTCGTTTTGAGTATTTTAGCCCCCGATCCCCCTATTTATTTCCTCTTTTATGTTGTATTATGGTTACGTGACTTTCTGGGGGTGTTTGGTTTTGGTTTTTGGTGAGTTTTGGAGTGAAATGAGACATATAGTCCATAAGTTGGAGCTTTAAGTTAAAAGAGTTGACCGTAGATTGACGTTTGTGTAGACGACTCCGAAATGGAGTTTTGACGGTTACAATCGCTCCGGGTGTGATTCAGATTGAATCGAGAACAAAATTGGACTTAGTCTTGTTGCTGAATCTCCAGCCTTCTGGTGTCATCGCACCTGAGGAGAGATTGGTCACAGGTGCTGACTCGCGAGTGCGAATGGTAAAGCGCAAAAACAAAATGAGGCAGCCTAGGTCTGGGCTCGTAGGTGCGATCCCCTCCGCAGGCACGGACTAGCTTTCACAAAAGTGGGATTTGGAGGGAGGCCTTGGACGGGACTGCAGGTGCGGTCATTTTCTCTACAGAAGTGGGATCGCAGGTGTAAGCATTTGTCCGCAGAAGCGGAACCTCTGAGCCTTAGTTAGAACCGCACCTGCGATGGATTTTTCGCAAGTGCGACCCCAAGCCCGCAGAAGCGAGGATCGCTGGGCAGAAAAGGGGTCTCCGAGGTTTTGAGTTTCATCTCCATATTTTTGACCTAGAGAGCTCGATTTGTGGCGATTTTTCGAGAGTTTTTCAAGAAAATTATTGGGATTCGAGCCATCATAGTTAGATAATCAAGAAAAAGGCCTACTAGTGGATTGAGTTAGCATGTTTGGAGGTAAGTGTCTTGTCTAACTCTGTGTGGGAGAATAATTACCCCTTAGGATTGGTGTTGTTTGTGATAACTGTGATGCGTGAAAGCCGTGTACGCAAGGTGACGTGTGTGTGCACGGGCTAAATGTAGAAATTTAATGGTTTTAGCTATGTAGATTCCTATCATGCTTTAATTGAGTTACCTTAACTATAATCATCATTTCTAGTTTATCTTTACATGTTCTACTTGTCTTATCTCTTACTTGTTAATTGCCCTACATGTTTAGTTGAAGTTGTTATTTCCTTTATTCCTTATTCATTATTTAACCGTGAATTCTTTACATGAAGTTATTATTTTTGGAATATCTTGTTGTTGAAACTGGTATGGAGTTATAAAAGTTGTGATTAACATTGAGGAAAAGTGTTAAGTTGTGAAATACTATTCTGTTGAGTTATTCACTTTCGGTTGTTATTGTTGAGACTCTTATGTACATTGTGGTTGAGCCATGGGCTATATATTGTGAAACACCGTTATTATTGCTTTCTTTGGCAAGTTGTGATATTGAGCACTTGAGGTGGGATTTGCAATAAGTTTTAACATTGATACAAATGCGGTGGTATAAGGTTTTAGGGTTGAAACGTATACAGTGAGATAAGGTGGACTTGATACGCGTGTTCCTAGTAGGGAAACTACTTGAAACAACGCGGTGTGATAAGGAGGGCTAAAATGCGGGATGCTATTTCGGGAAAATAATTTTCAAAACTAAATGCAAAGCTCCCGTGATGAAATAAGGAAAGATTGTGAATTGATTTGTAATTTGAGACTACGAGGCGGTACCTCAGTAGTGACTATTGTTGATACTTTCTATTTCATCACTTGTGTTTTGTTATTTTGTTCCATGTCATAGCATCCCTTGTTTTCTTCTGTGTTGCATTATTTTCCTTAGTTTAGTGTAGTTATTCTCGGTGTATTTCTTTAATTGTCTCATTTCTATTGTTATCATTATTTCATTGTTATACACTTGTTCAGTTTCTTATTTATTCCAGTAAGGCCTTGATCCGATCTCGTCACTACTCTACCGAGGTTAGACTTCTCACTTACTAGGTATCGTTGTGGTGTACTCATGCTACGCTTTTCCACATCTTTTTGTACAGATCCAGGTATCTCCATCCAGTTCAGGCACTGGCGAGAGCTCAGCTTCGGAGACTTCAAGGTATACCTACCAGCATCCGCAGGCCTCAGAATCCCCCTCTACCTAGATTATTTTATTTCCTTATCCTTTTATAGACACTGATGTATATAGATATTCAGAAATACTTCATAGAGCTTGTGACCTGTATTCGCCGGGTTTTGGGAAGTTGTATATGATGAGTTGCAGAGTTCATTTTATACTAGTTGTTGAGTTATTGAGACTTTAGTTATTATTATTTATGTTATATTCTGCATGAATGTTAGGCTTACCTAGTCTTAGAGACTAGTTGCCATCACGACATCCTACGGAGGGAAATTGGGGTCGTGACAACAATGGAAAGGAGATTGCCATTACCAACCATAACCTGAGAAGAACCTATATATGGTGTGGGGAGGAAAGAAGAGACGGATCATTAGTCATACGTGCAGATGCTCCGGAATCTGGATACCAAATGGTTGGTTGCATATCTTATACATTTATCGCGGCAAAAGTCTTTGGCAAATTATTATATGCGAAGGAATGATTAAAAATCTTTTTGCACTCCAATGCAGTGTGATTAAATGGAAGCAAATCTGACATTGAATAGGAGGTCAGCCTAAAATTCCATTTATGGAGAATGAAGGTCGAGATTTAGAATGAGAACCAGACCATGGAGATGGAAAAGACGGATTATATTGTTGATTGTAATATTCAGGACCTCTACCATTATTACCTTTCTGATTTCTGGCTCTTCCTACCATAAGAAGAACACTTTCTATGTGACAAACCATTTGCAGGAGAATTGGTAGCAGATTTCTTGTGACTTGAGGCAAGCAAAGTAGTTTGAGAGTTACAATTTTCTGATGGATTTGCCCTTATATGAGCCTCTTCAGTAAGTAAAAGAGGCCTGAGTGCAATGAAGGAAAGAAGAGAGCCAGCGACGTTCAAGCCATAAATAAAGGTGCGATAGGAAGAAGGCAGTCCTTGCAGTGCTTGTGCGACCAGATCTTCATCAGTCACTAGTTTTCCAATATAGCGCAAAGAAGAAGCAATAGAATGAAATTGTTGAAGATATTCCTCCATAGATAAGGATCCTTTCTTGAAATTTTGATTTAAGATGAATTGTGGATGTCACGACCCGGAATTCCCACCGTCGGGACCGTGATGACGCCTAACATTTCACTTACTAGGTAAGCCAACGTTAGAGAATCATTAAACAAATTCTTATTCCATTCAGTAAAGAACAACAATTAGCTAAGATGACTTATAGTAAGTGCAGAATAATATAAAAACTGTATTAAATTACTATCACCCGGATCTGGAGTCACAATTCACGAGCATTCTAGAATTTACTACAAGTAATAGTCTGAGAAAAATACAACTATTTGAATGAAAGGAACAGTACAACAGAAAAGATAGACGGAGACTTCAAAGTCTGTGAACGCCGACAGATCTACCTTGAGTCTCCGGATAGTGGGTCCAACAGCTAAAATTTCGATCAACCCGAGCCGGTACCAAAATCTGCACAGAAAGTGCAGAGTGCAGTATCAGTATAACCGACCTCATGTACTGGTAAGTGTCGAGCCTAACCTCGATGAAGTAGTGACGAGGCTAAGGCAAGGCACCTACAAATCAACCTGTACAATTTTAACAGTGTATATACAAATAACAGTAATGAAGAGCTAGACAGGAAATACCGGGAGGGGAAAACATCCTGGAGAAATACGAGATGAAGAACTATAGCAGAATGGTAACTGGAACAGTCAACATACTATGAATTAACAGGAATAATGAGTACAGTAAAGAAAAAATGCACGGCATCACCCTTCGTGCTTTTACTCTCAATCTCACCATAAAATCAATAGAAACGGTACGACATCACCCTTCGTGCATTAACTCTCATATCATGGTATGTCATCACCCTTCGTGCATTAACACTCACAATATGGCACGGCACCACCCTTCGTGCTTTTACACTTACAATATGGCACGGCATCACCCTTCGTGCTTTTACACTCACAATATGGCACGACATCACCCTTCGTGTATTAACACTCTCCCTTATCATAATGGAATGAATAAATAATAACAGGGAGATAGAATAACAAGTATAAGCCTCACTTCAACATTTGATTCCACAATATCAATCTCAACTTCGAAATAAATACTCAATTATCACCAGGAGATCCGTAAATATGATAAGAACGATTAATTTAACAACATCAGACTAAGCCCGTAGCAATTAGGCATGGAAAAGAGACAATATAAGAAAAATGGGAGAAATAGGGAAACAAGTAAATTAGCGGTGCATATGTACTCATCACCTCACATATACGCCGCTCACATGAATTTCACATATCAAATAATCTGAGGTTCCTAATTCCCTCAAGTCAGGGTTAACCACGACACTTACCTTGCTCCGAAAGCCACTTAATTCTCAATCACAGCTTTTCCTCTAGAATTCACCTCCAAACCACTCGTATCTATTTAGAAATGACTCAATAATATCAAATATTGCTAAAGGAATCAATTATATAGCATAAATTAAATTTCCCAAATTTTCCTCCATAAAGTCGAAAATCGACCCCGGACCCGCTTGGTCAAAACCCGAGGTTCGGACCAAAATTCATTTATCCATTCACCCCCGAGCCCGGATATATAATTAGTTTTGGAATCCGACCTCAATTTGAGGTCTAAATTCCCAAATTTCCGAAATTCCTAGTTTCTACCCAAACCCCTAATTCTACCATGAAAACCTTAGATTTTAGGTTGAAATCTTGTAAAATGTAGTGAAATATTGAAAGAAACCAGTTTAGAACCTATGATTTGGGGAAGAAATGGTGTTTGGAAAATCGCCTCTTGTGTTTTAGGTTTTGAAAATTTGGGAAATGAATCAAAAATCCCGTCCAAAAGTCATTTTGATCAGCTGCAGATGTCGCATTTGCGACCTGGGCTTCGCAAATGCGAGAAAAATATCGCAAATGCGAACTCCTCGCATCTCTGCTGCCTTCGCAAATGTCAACCATTTGTTCGCAATTGCGAACATTGAACCATCGCAAATGCGAGAATCCCAGTCCTAACCCATCTTCGCAAATGCGAACAATCGTTCGCAAATGTGGCTTGTGATGATCGCAATTGCGATCCTTAACTTCGCAAATGCGAAGGTCCCTTTCCAACCCCACTGCTCGCAAATGCGAAGCTTCTTCGCAAATGCAGTGCTCGCATTTGCGAGCCAGATCTCGCAATTGCGAAGTCTGCAGACCTGAAGCACACCAGCTATGATTTCTATGTATAATCCACTCCGTAGCCTATCCGAAACTCACCCGAGCCCTCGGGGCTCTAAACCAAAAGTGCACACAAGTATAAAAATATCATACGAACTTGCTCGCGCGATCAAATTGCCAAAATAATCACCTAGAACTGCGAATTTAGCACCAAATCAAATAAAATTCGCAAGAACACCTTAAAATTTCTATTTTCTCAACTGGACGTTCGAATCACGTCAAATCAATTTCGTTTCTCACCAAATTTCACAGACGAGTCTTAAATATTATAATGAATCTGTACCGGGCTCCGGAACCAAAATATAGACCCGATATTAACAATGCCAAACATCAATCAATTCTTAAAAATATTAGATTTTCAGACTTTTAATTTTCATAAGAAATTCATAACTCGAGCTAGGGACCTCTGAATTCGATTTCGGGCATATTCCCAGGTCCCATAATTCGATATGGACCCGCCGGGACCGTCAAAACACAGATATGGGCCCATTTACCAAAATGTTGACCGGAGTAAACTAAAATTAACTTTTGAGGCAAAAATTCTTATTTTTATCAATTTTCAACATAAAATCTTTCCGGAAACACGCCCAGACTGCGCACACAAATCGATGAGGGTAAAAATGAGATTTTTAAGGTTTAAGAGCGCAGAATGGAGTTCTAAAACATAAGATAACCTTTTGGGTCATTACATTCGACACCTCTAAAATAACTGTTCGTCCTCGAACGGACATAGAAAAGTACCTGAGCTGGTGAAAAGGTGGGGATATCTACTCCGCATATCGGACTCGGACTCCCAAGTAGCTGCCTCAACAGGCTGACCTCTCCACTGCACTCAAACTGAAGGGTAACTCTTTGATCTCAACTGGCGAACTTGCCAGGCTAGAATAGCCACCGGCTCCTCCTCGTAAGTCAAATCCTTGTCCAACTGGACAGAGCTGAAATCTAACACATGGGATGGATCGCCGTGATACTTTCGAAGCATGGACACATGGAACACCGGATGAACTGATGATAACCCCGGTGGCAACGCAAGCCTGTAAGTCACCTCTCCTAATCTCTTCGGAATCTCAAAAGGTTCGATATACTTAGGGCTCAACTTGCCCTTCTTTCCGAACCTCATTACACCCTTTATGGGTGATACCCGAAGCAACACTCTCTCCCCGGCCATGAATGCAACATCACAAACTCTGCGGTCGGCATAACTCTTCTGCCTAGACTGAGCTGTGCGAAGTAGATCCTGAATAACCTTGACCTTATCCAACGCATCTTGAACTAAGTCTGTGCCCAACAACCGAGCCTCCCCCGGTTCGAACCACCTAACTGGCGATCGACACCGCCTACCATATATAGACTCATAGGGAGCCATCTGAATGCTCGACTGGTAGCTGTTGTTGTAGGCGAACTCTACAAGGGGCAAGAACTGATCCCACGATCCTCCGAAGTCTATAACACATGCGCGGAGCATATCCTCCAAGATCTGAATAATGCGCTCGGACTGTCTGTCCGTCCTAGGATAAAACATTGTGCTCAACTCAACCCGCGTGCCCAACTCACGCTGTACTGCTATCTAGAAGTGCAAGGTGAACTGCGTGCCTCGGCTAGATATGATAGACACGGGCACACCGTGAAGACAGACGATCTCACGAATGTAAATCTCTACCAACCGCTCCAAGAATAGGTAACTGCCATAGGAATGAAGTGCGCTGACTTAGTCAGCCTGTCCACAATGACCCAAATGGCATCGAACTTCCTCTGAGTGTGTGGGTGTCCAACAACGAAATCCATAGTTATATGCTTCCACTTCCACTTAGGAATATCTATCTTCTGAAGCTAACCAACAGGTCTTTGATGCTCGTACTTTACTTGCTGACAATTTAGACACCGAGCTACATAAGCAACTATATCCTTCTTCATTCGCCTCCACCAATAATGCTGCCGCAAGTCCTGGTACATCTTGGCGGCGCCCGGATGAACAGAATACCGGGAACTGTGGGCCTCTTTAAGAATCAACTCACGAAGTCCATCCACATTAGGCACATAAATACGACCCTACATCCTCAAAACTCCATCATCTCCAACAGCAACCTGCTTGGCACCACCGTGCCGCACTGTGTCTCTAAGGACAAGCAAATAAAGATCGTCATACTGCCGATCTCTGATGCACTCAAACAAAAAAGACCGAACAACTGTACAAGCTAGAACACGGCTGGGCTCAGAAACATCCAACCTCACGAACTGATTGGCCAAGGTTTGAACATCCAATGCAAGTGGTCTCTCACCAACTAGAATATATGCAAGGCTACCCATACTAGCTGACTTTCTACTCAAAGCATCGGCCACCACATTGGCCTTCCCGGGATGATATAATATGGTGATATCATAGTCTTTCAATAGCTCCAACCACCTCCTCTGCCTCAAATTGAATTCCTTTTGCTTGAACAAATACTGCAAGCTCCGATGATCTGTGAATACCTCACATGGCACGCCGTAAAGATAGTGCCTCCAAATCTTCAGCGCGTGAACAATGGCTGATATCTCTAGATCATGAACATAGTAATTCTTCTCGTGAACCTTCAGCTGCCGCGAAACATATGCAATAACTTTGCCACCTTGCATCAATACCGCACCCAGACCAATACGAGATGCATCATAATATACTATATAATATCCTGAACCTATAGGTAACACCAATACCAGTGCCGTAGTCAAAGCTGTCTTGAGCTTCTGGAAGCTAGCCTCACACTCGTCTAACTACCTGAACGGGGCACCTTTCTGGGTTAACCTGGTCAACGGGGGCTGTTATGGATGAAAACCCCTCCATAAACCGACGGTAATAACCTGCCAATCCCAAGAAACTATGGATCTCTATAGCTGATGTGGGTCTAGGCCAGTTCTGGACTGCCTCAATCTTTTCGGGATCCACCTGAATATCCCCTGCTGATACAACGTTACACAAGAAAGTAACTGAACTCAACCAAAACTCGCATTTTGAGAACTTAGCATATAATTGGCTGTCTCTCAGAGTCTGAAGAATGATCCGAAGGTGCAGCTCATGCTCCTCTCGATTGTGGGAGTAGATCAAGATATCATCAATAAACACAATCACAAAGAAATCTAAGTAGGGCCTGAACACCCGGTTCATTAAATCTATGAATGCTGCTGGGGCATTTGTTAGTCCAAATGACATCACTAGAAACTTAAAATGCCCATACCGAGTCCGAAAAGCTGTCTTAGGGACATCAGATGCCCTAATCCTCAACTGATGGTAGACAGATCTCAAATCAATCTTCAAAAATACCTTGGCACCCTGAAGCTGATCAAATAAATCATCAATCCTCGATAAATGGATACTTGTTCTTGATGGTGACTTTGTTCAATTGCCGATAATCTATACACATCCTCATCGATCCATCTTTCTTCTTCACAAACAACACAGGTGCGCCCGCTAACAGGATAACTATACATGCTAGTATACTTGATTAAGGTGAAAACAGTTAATCACTCAGTAAAATCAGGTTTTGCAACAAATAGCTCGTGTTTGCACTCGTCATCTAGCGTACACGATGCTCATATATCATATCAGTACCAAATCCTAAGGGGATTTCCCCCACACAAGGTTAGACAAGCCACTTAACTCGAACCAAGCTCAAATCAATCTGTAAGAATGCCCTTTCCTTGATTATCCGACTCCGAATGACCCAAATCTATCCAAATACAATTACATACCATAAATATATCTATAAGAAACTAATCTAATCAATGAAATCTAAGCTAAAGCAAAAAATTAGGAAATCGTCCCAAAAAGCCTCCCCGGGCCCACGTCTCGGAATCTGGTAAAAGTCACAAAATATGAACACCCATTCACTTACGAGTCTAGCCATACAAGAATTACTCTAATCCGACCTCAAATCGCCTCCCAAAACTCGAAGTTTTAGTCTATGAAGTTTCTACCATTTTCCCCCAAATTTCCAACTCAAATCCCTAATTAGAAGATGAAAATAGCAATAGATTGATGAAATATAGCCCAATCCGAGTTAGAATCATTTACCCCAACAATCTTCTTGAAGAAACCTCGAAAAATCACCTCACACCGAGCTCTCAAAGTCCCAAAATCGAAATGGGAATCAAACCCTCGAATTTCTCTTTTCTGCCCAGTAATCTCACTTCTGCGAGCCTCCAACCACACCTGCGGAAATTCCATCGCAGGTGCGGAAATGACTTAAAAGGATAGGACCGCATCTGTGAGCAATGGGCCGCACCTGCGCGCCCGCTCTTGCGGTTAAGCTTCCGCATCTATGACCCCTGACCAGGCCGCCCATACCCGTTCCTGTGACCCTTCCGCCGCATCTGCGAATGTGTAGATGCGGCTCCCTTCTCGCACCTACGCTACCGCACCTATGGCCCTTCCTCCGCACATGCGAGTTCGCACCTGCGGTCTCCCCTCCATAGGTGCGAAACACTAGAAACCAGCAAATTCTCAGCAAGTGCCGAAGTCCAAATCTTATTCTGTTAAGCATCCGAAACACACCCGAGCCCATACGAACATACCAACCAGTCCTAAAACACCATACGAACTTAGTCGAGCACATGAATCACATCAAACAACGCTAAAAAAATGAATCACTCTCTGATTCAAACTTAATGAAATTGAAATTTTTAATTTTTACAACCGATGCCGAAACCTATCAAACCACGTCCGATTGACCCCAAATTTTGCAGACAAGTCATATTCAACCTTACAGACATACTCCAACTTTCAGAATCGGAATCCGACCTCGATATCAAAAGTCCATTACCGATCCAAATCTTCAAAATTTTGACTTTCGCCATTTCAAGCCTAAATGAGCTATAGAACACTCCAAACGAAAATCCGGATACGCCCCTAAGTCCAAAATCACTCAACGGAGCTAACAGAACCGACGAAACTCCATTCCAGAGTCCTCTTCACATAGTTTCGACTAAGGATAAAATCCTTAGACTTAAGTTTCCGTTTAGGGACTAAGTGTCCCAAAACACTCCGAAACCACAACCAACACCTCCAGGAAAGATACATAAGCAGAAAGAGATATGGGGAAAATAGTAAATAGGGGATCGGGGCTATAATTCTCAAAACGACCGGCCGGGTCGTTACATCCCCTATCTCTTAAAACAATCGTTTGTCCTTAAACGAGTATAGAGACATGCCTGAAGTGGTGAAAAGATGAGGATAACGGTTGCGCATATCATTCTCAGTCTCCCAAGTCGCCTCCTCGACCGGCTGACCCCTCCACTACACCTTCACGGACGCAATGTTCTTTGACCTTTGCTTTTTGACATGCCTGTCCAAAATAGCCTCTGGCTCCTCAACATAAGATAGATCCTTGTCCAACTGGACTGAGCTGAAATTCAATACATGAGTCGGATCACCGTGATACTTCTGGAGCATAGAAACGTGGAATACCGGATGAACTCCTGCTAGACTGGGAGGTAAGGAAATCTCATAAGCAACCTCCCCAACTCTCCGCAACACCTTAAACGGACCAATGAACCTTGGGCTTAGCTTTTCCTTCTTCCTGAACCTCATAACTCCCTTCATAGGAGATATTCGGAGCAAGACCCTCTCTCCAACCATGAATGCAACATCGTGAACCTTCCCGTCCGCATAACTCTTCTGTCTGGTCTGGGTTGTGCGAAGTCGATCCTGAATCACCTTCACCTTATCCAGGGCACCCTGAGCCAAGTCTGTACCCAATAATCTAGCCTTGCCCGGCTCGAACTAACCCATTGGGGACCGACACCGCCTACTATACAGAGCCTCATACAGTGCCATCTGGATGCTCGACTAATAATTGTTGTTGTAGGCAAACTCTGCAAGTGGCAAAAACTGATCCCACGACCCTCCAAACTCCATCACACACGCACGGAGCATATCCTCTAATATCTGAATAGTGCGCTCGGACTGTCCGTCCGTCTAAGTGTGAAATGTTGTGCTCAGCTCCACTCGAGTACCCAACTCATGCTGTACGGCCCTCCAGAACCGTGATGTAAACTATGTACCCCGGTCAGAGATGATATATACCGGTACGCTATGAAGCTTGATGATCTCGCGGATGTAAATTCAAGCCAGCTGATGGGAAGAATAGATAGTCATCACAGGAATGAAATGAGCTGACTTGGTCAGCTTATCCACAATCACCCAAACTGCATCAAACCTCTATTGAGTCCGTGGGAGTCCAACAACGAAATTTATAGTGATCCACTCCCATTTCCACTCTAGAATCTCTAACTTTTGAAGCAACCCACCCGGCCGCTGATGCTCATACTTCACCTTGCTGGCAATTTAGACACCGAGTCACATACGCCACTATGTCCTTCTTCATCCTCCTCTACCAGTAATGTTGCTTCAAGTCCTGATACATCTTCGCGGTACTCGGATGAATAGAGTACCGCGAACTGTGAGCCTCCTGGAGAATCAACTCATGCAAACCATCTACATTGGGCACACATAACCTGCCCTGCATCCTCAATACACCATCATCCCCAATAGTGACCTCCTTAGCATCACCGTGCTGAATCGTGTCCTTAAGGACAAGCAGATGGGGGTCATCATACTGACGCTCCTTGATACGATCATAAAGAGAATACCGGGAGACCACACAAGCCAGTACTCGGCTCGACTCAGAAATATCCAATCTCATAAACTGGCTAGCTAAGGCCTGAACATCCAACGCCAACGGCCTCTCTGCTACTGGTAGATATGCTAAACTCCCCAAACTCTCCCGGGTGGTACAAAATGGTGATATCATAGTCCTTAAGTAGCTCTAACCACCTCCGCTGATGCAAGTTAAGATCCTTTTTGCTTGAACAGATGCTGCGAACTCCGATTATCGGTGTAAATCTCACAGGGTAGTGCCGCCAAATCTTCAAGGCATGAACAATAGCTACTAACTCAAGGTCGTGGATAGGATAGTTCTTCTCATGTACCTTCATCTGTCTGGACGCTTAGGCAATCACCCTACCGTCCTGCATCAACACTGCACTGAGACCAATCTGTGATTCATCACAATATACAGTGTAAAATCCCAAACCTGTAGGCAATACCAATACCGGGGCTGTAGTCAAAGCTGTCTAGAGCTTCTGAAAGCTCTCCTTTCACTCCAGTGTCCACCAGAACGAAGCACCCTTCTGGGTCAGCCTGGTCATAGATGCTGCAATAGATGAGAATCCCTCTACAAAACGACGGTAATACCCTGCCAAACCAAGAAAACTTCGGATCTCCTTAGTAGATGACGGTCTAGGCCAACTCTGCACTGCTTCCACCTTCTTTGGATCCATCTTAATCCCATCACTCGATACTACATGACCCAATAATACCACTAAGTCTAGCCAAAACTCACACTTTTAAAATTTTGCATACAACTTCTTTTCTCTCAAGGTCTGAAGCACAGTCCTCAGGTGCTGCTGATGATCCTCCCGAGTCCGGGAGTACACCAGAATGTCATTAATAAACACAATCAAGAATGAGTCAAGATAAGGCCGGAATACACTGTGCATCAAGTGCATAAAAGCTACTGAGGCATTGGTCATCCCAAAAGACATCACAAGAAACTCATAGTGACCATACCGAGTCCTGAAAGTAGTCTTCGGGATATCTGGCTCCAGAATCTTCAACTGATGATAGCCTGGTCGTAAGTCAATCTTGGAAAATACCTTGGCACCCTGTAACTGATCAAATAAGTCATCAATACGAGGCAATAGATACCTGTTCTTCACTGTAACTTTGTTCTGCTGGCGATAATCAATGCACACACACATAGAACCATCCTTTTTCTTTATAAATAAGACCGGAGCACCCCAAGGTGACACACTGGGCTGATGAAGCCCTTATCAAGCAACTCCTGCAACTGCTCCTTCAACTCCTGCAACTGAGGAGTAGCCATACGATATGGAGGAATAGAGATAGGTTGAGTGCCTGGCAACAAATCAATGCCAAAATCAATATCTCTGTCGGGCGGCATGCCCGAAAGATCAGCTGGAAACACATCTAGGAAGTCCCTTACTATTGGAACTGACTCAACTGTAGGGGTATCAATACTGACATCTCTCACATAAGCTAGATACGCGTCACACCCCTTCTCAATCATTCGTTATCCCTTAAGAAATGAAATAACTCTGCTGGGAGTGTACTCGAAGATACCCCTCCACTCTAATCGCGGTAAACCTGGCATAGCTAGCATCACGGTCTTAGCGTAACAATCAAGAATAGTATAATGGGGCGACAACCAGTCTATGCCTAAGATAACATCAAAGTCTACCAAACTGAGTAATAATAAATTGGCTCTTGTCTCAAAACCACTAAGAGCAATCAAACACGACCAATACACGCGGTCCACAACAAGAGAATCTCCCACAGGAGTGGACACATAAATAGGGGAACTCAAAGAATACCTAGATACACCCAAATACGGGGTAAAATAAGAGGACACATAGGAATATGTAGAGCCTAGTTCAAATAATACCGACACATCTCTATGACAGACCGGAACATTACCTGTAATGACAGAGTCGAAGTAACTACCTCAGTACGAGCTGAAAGAGCATAATACCTGGCCTGGCCTCCACCTCTAGGGCGACCTCGACCTCCCCGACCTCCACCTCGAGCTGGCTGAGAAGGTGGGGCGGTAGCTGGTGCTTGAATCATAGCTTGATGACCCGGTGGAGCACGTGGTGGCTGAGAAGTCTGCGGAGGTGCACCCCACCTAAGTATGGGGCAATCACTCACCATATGGCGAGTGTCGCCACACTCAAAACAACCCCTTGGAGGGCGTCCCTACTGTGACTGACTCAGGCCAAGTCTGCTGGTCTAGCCACCAAAAGCACCCCGAGTAAGAGCACACTAGATACTGGCGGTGCATAATAGGGCTCATGGGGCCTAGAAGGGAGCTAGAACACCATTGGCAGCTAGAAGAGATGAATGAACGGGGCGACTCACATATCCCCTATCATGTCGATTTGCAGCTGGGGCACGAGTACCGCTGTATGTGCCAGACTCTCGAGACCTCTTGGCCTCCCTCTCTTCTCTATCCCGGGAAAGCATGCCCTCCAATCTCCTGGCAATACTTACAATCTGCTGATAAGAAATGTCCATCTCCAACTCCCTGGACATACTAATCCGGATACTGGGGTGGAGTCCCACAATAAAATGACAAACCCTCTCTCGAATTGTGGCAACCAAGGCCGGTGCATTTCTGGCCAAATTATTGAAGCGGACTGCATACTCTGACACAGTCATAGCACCCTGACGCAGCTGCTCAAACTCCACGCGCCATGAGTCCCTGAGGCTCTGAGGGACATACTCTCTCAAAACTATAACCGAGAACTGAGTTCATGTAAGTGAAGCTGCTTCATCCAGACTATTTAACTCATAAGCACACCACCACTGATAGGTTGTTTCTCTAAGCTGGAAGGTGGTAAAAGAAACTCCACTCGTCTCCATTACACCCATAGTACGGAGAATATAATGACACTCCTCCAAAAAACCCTGAGCATCATCTGTAGCCAATCCGCTGAAGGTAGGTGGGTGGTACTTCTTATACCTCTCAAGTCTGAGTTGCTCCGCCTCATAAGCGGCTGTCCTAGTCTCGTGCTAGATCGGAGCTACCGGCTGCATAGGGATGAACTCTGGGGCCTGGTCAACCTCGACCTACTGCTCAGGAGTACAGGCTACGGGAGTCTGTACCCCTCTCCCGACCTGAGATGTGGCAAGAGCCAGCGGGATCAATCCAACTTGAGCTAAGGTACTGAACATGCTCATGAACTGGGCCAGAGTCTCAGAGAGGGATGGTGCAGCAATAGGCACCTCCGGTGCCTGACCTCCAGCTGGAGCTGCTGGGGGCTCCTCTGTCACAGCTCGCGGGGGTGCTATGGCTGCACCGCGTGGTCGTCCTCTACCCCGGACCCGACCTCTAGTGACTCTAGCAGGGGGCGCGGGTGCCTGATCGTTAGATCCTTCGGTACGGGTCCTCACTATAGGTGAGAAAGAATAGAATAAAGAAGTTTAGAATTTGATGCCAACAACTTCACACGACAAGGAATCAAAGAAGTATAATTATTCCTAATAGTTCCATAGCCTCCCGAAGATAAGTACGGACGTCTCCGTACTGATCCGCGAGACTCTAATAAACCGTCTTGTGACTCACGATACTTTTGAGACTAGAGTTCTGATACCAACTTGTCACGACCCAAACATCCCTCTGAAACACGTCGTGATAGCACCTAGTCTCTACGACTAGGTAAGCATAACAAATTACGGAAATACCAATAATGGAAGCAAGACTTATCAACTAACTACAATAGATACTGAATAACCAAAAACAATGTTGCTCGGCATGTACAATAACCAAAACGCTAGACGTACACAGCTTTTCCAAAACCCAGAACATTATGAGTCACAAACTACAGAAAGGAAATAGTTCTCTATACATCAGAGTCTAACAAAAAGAAATATGGGAAGTGTTTGACACGTGGGAGAATAGAGGGGGACTCCAAGGTCTGCGGACGTGACAGATATATCTTGAAGTCTCCAAAGTTGTCCCGACTCACTGATAATGCGGTTGACAATGAGCACCTGGATTTGCACACAAAACATGTGCAGAAGAGTAGCATGAGTACACCACAATAGTACCCAGTAAGTACCAAGCCTAACCTTGGTCGACTAGGGACGAGTTAAGTCAGGCCCACTGGTATAAAATAAATAAAGCAGGTGAATATAACAATATAATAAGAGACTGGAGTTCAACAAAGGAAAACACAATGAAATAACAGTACAACACACAAGGATAAACAACAGGAGAACTCCCGAGGTACCGCCTCATAGTCTCAAAAGTAAATATGAAGGGAGAACTCACGAGGTACCGCCTCGTAGTCTCAAAAGTAAATGTGCAGGGAGAACTCCCGAGGTACCACCTCGTAATCTCAAAAGTAAATATGCAGGGAGAAATCCCGAAGTACCGCCTCGTAGTCTCAAAAGTAAATATGCAGAGGGATCTCCCGGGATACTATCCCGTAGTCCCAAAGTAAATACACAGCTCAAACAAATAAAAATAACAATTACAACAAGGGAATCTACAGTTTAGGCTAGGTATAAGTCAAGAAAAGAAGCAGGAATTCACTAAGCATGCTGCAAAGTGTTCAGTTAAGCAATTAAGATACGTAGACATGCTATTCTAGGATAACAGGATAACTATACATGCTAGTATACTCGGTTAAGGTGAAAACAAGTAATTACTCAGTAAAATCAGGTTTTGCAACAAATCGCCCATGTTCGTACTCGTCACCTCGCGTACACGACGCTCACATATTATATCAGTACCAAATCCTAAGGGAATTTCCCCCACACAAGGTAAGGAAAGCCCCTTACCTCGAACCAAGCACAAATCAATCTGTAAGAATGCCCTTTCCTCAATTATCTGACTCCGAATGGCCCAAATCTAGCCAAACACAATTACATACCATAAATATATCTATAAGAAACTAATCTAATAAATGAAATCTAAGCTAAAGCAAGAAATTAGGAAATCGTCCCAAAAAGCCTCATCGGGCCCACGTCTCGGAATTGGGTAAAAGTCATAAAATATGAATACCCGTTCACTCACGAGTCTAGCCATACAAGAATTACTCGAATCCGACCTCAAATCGCCTTCTAAAACTCGAAGTTTTAGTCTATGAAGTTTCTACCATTTTCCCCCAAATTTTCAACTTAAATCCCTAATTAGAAGATAAAAATAGCAATAGATTTATGAAATATAGCCCAGTCCGAGTTAGAATCATTTACCCCAACAATCTTCTTGAAAAAACCTCAAAAAATCGCCTCACACATCCCAAAGTCCAAAAATTGAAATGGGAATCAAACCCTCGAATTTCTCTTTTCTGCCCAGTAATCTCGCTTCTGCGACCCTCCAACTACACCTGCGGTGCCCCACCTGCGGAAATTCCATCGCAGGTGCGGAAATGACTTAAAAGGCTGGGGCCGCATTTGCAAGTAATGGGCCGCACCTGCGCGCCCCTCCTGTGGTTAAGCTTCCGCATCTGCAACCCCTACCCAAGCTGCCCATACCCGCTCCTGCGACCCTTCCACCACATCTGCGGATACACAGACGCGGCTCCCTTCTCGCACCTGCGATCACTGACCTTCTTGACCAAAACCGCACCTGCGGCCCTTCTTCCGCACATGCGAGTCCGCACCTGCGGTCTCCCCCCCGCAGGTGCGAATCACCAGAAACCAACAAATTCTCAGCAAGTGCCTAAGTCCAAATCTCACTCCATTAAGCATCCGAACACACTCGAGACCCCCGGGACCTCAACCAAACATATCAACCAGTACTAAAATACCATACGAACTTAGTTAAGCCCACGAATCACCCTCCGATTCAATCTAAATGAACTTGAAACTTTCAATTTCTACAATCGATGCTGAAACCTTTCAAACCACGTCCGATTGACCCCAAATTTGACAGACAAGTCATATTTAACCTTACGGACCTACTCCAACTTCCGGAATCGGAATCCGACCCCGATATCAAAAAGTACACTACCGGTCCAAATCTCCAAAAATTCAACTTTTGCCATTTCAAGCCTAAATGAGCTACAGACCTCCAAAACACAATCCGAACACGCCACTAAGTCTAAAATTACTCAACGGAGCTAACATAACTGACAAAACTCCATTTCGAAGTCGTATTCATGTAGTTCTGACTACGGACAAAATCCTAAGACTTAAGCTCTCGTTTAGGGACTAAGTGTCCCAAAATACTCCGAAACCACAACCAACACCTCTCGGCAAGACAAATAAGCAGAAAGAGATACGGGGGAAACAATTAACAAGGGATCAGGGCTATACCTCTCAAAATGACCGGTCGGGTCGTTACAATATTTAGTCTGAAGTTTTAGCAAATGAACTAAATAACTTCAGCATGTTTAGTCTGAAGTTTTAGCAAATGAACTAAATAACTTCAGCATGTTTTGTATGGCGTTTTTAGCAAATGAACTAAATAACTTCAGCATACATTAGCAAAAACTCATTAAAAAATTACATACTACAAGATAAAAACTTAAGCATGTTTAGTCTGAAGTTTTAGCAAATAAACTAAAAAATTTAAGCATGTTTAGTCTGAAATTTTAGCAAATAAACTAAATAACTTAAGCATGATTAGTCTTAAGTTTAAGCAAATGAACTAAATAACTTAAGCATGTTTAGTCAGAAGTTTTAGCAAATGAACTAAATAACTTCAGCAAGTTTAGTCTGAAGTTTTAGCAAATGAACTAAATAACTTCAGCATGTTTAGACTGAAGTTTCGAATAAAATTCATGACAAAACTGTAGACTGCAGGATAAATAACTTTAGCATGCATTAGCATGAAGCTTTAGCTTTAATGTGAAACAATTTCATGCTATATTAGCATGAAGTTTTAGCATCAGCATGAAACAACTTCATGCTACATTAGCATGAACTTTTAGCTTCATGGTGAAACAACTTCATGCAAGTGTGATTCTGAAGATGAATCTGGACAAATTTCTGATTTTTTTATAAAGTTGCTGAGAGAAGAGGAGGAGATCCTTTTATATCTTTTGTCAAGGGTGTAATTGTCATGTTATTACGAATTTTTTTATCAAATGGATACCAAATCAATAATTTTAAAAAGTAGGGTACATGTTAAAAGGTGGCACAAATATAGGGTACGACTGCAAATCCCCGGTCATGACCTACACGATATAGAATGAAGCTATAAAGCCCTTGCAAAAACGGGAAAGGAAGCTTAGCTTCGACGCAATTTTGAGATAATGAGAATAAAAAGAAATTCCAAGGAGACAAAAAGGGTTAAAAAACTGACAACCAACAAAGTGGTTGTTGGCAGCGAGTTTACAACTATAAAGAGGAAATCAAGAAGGTTTTTGTAGTGGCTAGCGATCTGGTGCCGCAAGAGAGCCACTTTCAGCCAATGTTAATTCGAGTTTCAAGGTATTTTTAATCCTCTAACACTGATATATCCAAATTCATGGCTAAATAGTGTTATTGGTAACTTTGTTAGGGTGAGTTTCGATTGAATTGTATATGAGAATATCTATGAATGAGACCAGATTTTTATTATTCTAAATTGATAAGTAATGAATATATTAGTTATATTACTCTAGTGGGGGATCTAAGTGCTTGCAAAGCAGTACGCGAAATATAGCAAAGGTATTGAGTTCCCAAGCATTCAAAGTATCTGTATTAGCAATCTAAATATATTGACATACACAAAAGCAAGAATCAGTTTCCATTCCAGTTAAGTACTATTAATTAATTAACAGAGAATAGATGGTCATATGCCGAGGAGTGAAAACAGAAAAACGGATTAAATTTGACAAGATCCGGAATCAATTATATTGGTAGTTCACTGTAACGACCCAAAATCTACTAAAGGTCGTGATGGCGCCTAACACCGCCGTCAGGCAAACCAACCATAAATGGTTAACTTCATTACTCATTTTAGTATTTGAAATCATAATTCTTTTTTTTTTTGTTAATTAAAGAGTTTGAAATAGAATTTACATGATAAGTGATAATATTTACACGAACTACAATAATGAACAATCCCGTAAGAACCCCAAAAACCCGATTTCACAAGTACATGAGCATCACCTAGGAAATTGAATAAAATACAGCATCTGTATGTGATACAAATTAGACAGGAGAACATAAATAACTCTGATGGAGACTCTGCAGGCTGCGGATCGTATCATGGAATGCAGCTCACGGTAAGTCTCCGCAACATCCGCGCTTCTGCGCTCAGAAGACCACTAGACATATATGTACTTGCACAAAAATGTACAGCAAGTGTAGCATGAGTACGTAAATCAACACGTACCCAATATGTATCTAGCCTAACCCCAGAAAAGTAGTGACGAGGGGTCGATATCGACACTTACTAGTGGTCCAATAAGACAGTTATAATAAGAAGTAAATAGATATGGGGCAATGTAAATGAATGAAATAAACAAGTATAAATACGTGGTGCAATCCTTCTCTCAACAATGGACTCAAACTCTCGATTAGCAGTTGCCTCCTCCACCTATGTATGTATGTATGTATATATATATATATATATATATATATATATATATATATATATATATATATATATATATATATATATGAAGGACCTCACCAGATAGGTAGTCATAAGTCAAATCAGGAAAACTCCCAGATACACTGGCTTTTAGACAAATGATACGCATGTTTCCTAAGAAGTATTTTATAGAAATGCCGATGAGTACGGCCCGATCCCATCATAATCTGGTATATAACCATAGATACATCTATTATATATTTCCGAGGTGAACGGCCCGCTCCCATGAGAGTGTGGTACATAATCCTGCCGAGGCGAACGGCCCGCTCCCATGAGTGTGTGGTACATAATCCTGCCGAGGAGAACCACCCGATCCCATAAGATGTGCGCACTGCCGATGGTCGAACGGCACGAACCATAGATGTATCTATAGTGCCGAGGCGAACGGCCCGATCCCATTAGAATAAGAAGCTTTGACGGGTTCTTGACCGCACTCACAAAGGGACATGTGAGTTATAAGAAGCTTTGGGGAAGCCTTTCGATGAGAATGCATAATGCGGGAGAAATTCGTACGAGGAGTACAATTATTCCGTGAAAAATCATAAAGTTCGTCTGAATCTCTACAATAGTGAGTCTACTACTCTACACAAATCTAGTCTCAAATTGTAACGTGTAGTAAAGGAATCTAGTAGGTAAGAGACAACTCAAATAGTACAGTTATAGCATGGCGAGAACCTAAGTCTACCCGGACAATAACATGAATATAGTTACATACGGACTCTCATCACCTCATGCGTATGTAGCACCCACAACCAGTAACAAATATCAATTACAACACCTAGGGGTAATTTCCCCCTTACATAGTTAGACATGAGACTTACCTCGCTCCGAAGTTCCATAACCGGCTCCAACGCCGCTCTAACACCTCAAACCGATGCCCGTTAATCCAAAACTAGTCAAATAAGTTGCAAACAGTCAAAATACACTCTAATACCCATAATCAATCAATTTAAACAAATTCCCAACTCCGCTCGAAAAGATGATAAAGTCAAACCTTAGGCCCGCGTGCCCGGATTCCGAAAACCTTTTTGAAGATAAACATTACCCATAACATTTCTAACTCAAATATATAATTTATTTCAAATTCCATACCCAAATTCGTGGTCAAAATCCAAAAATACTAATTTCTAGGTTTTCTTCAAAATCTCACAATTTCTATCAATTTTCATGTTCAAATCCATAAATGGTTTATGTATTTAACTTAAAATGTGAAGGAATCACTTACCTAGTGGAGGATGATGAAAACGATCCTTTGAATATCTCCGCAAGTTCAGCTCCAATGGAAGGTTTGAGATAAATGAGCCAAAACCCGTTTCTTGCAACTTATACACTGCCCAGGCGACCCTTCATCGCGAACGCAACACTACCCTTGTGTTCGCGAAGCTCAGCAAGCCCAGGCCTAGAAATCCTTCTTCGCGAACGCGGCAAGCCCCTCGCGTTCACGAAGCACAATCTGCCTCAGCCCCCTAGTTCCTCTACGAGAACGCGAGATCGGGCCCGCGAATGAGAAGCGTTACCAGCTAGCCCTTCGCGAATGCGTCTGCCCACTCATTAACGCATAGAACAAAAAGGGCCCAGTCCAACTTCCTTCTTCGCGAACGCATGAGGCACTTCGCGTTCGCGAAGAACAATACCAGCACCAGCAAACCAACAACAGCTGCTCAAACAAAATTGGCCCAGAACCAATCCGAAACACACCCGAGGCCTCCGGGACCCCGTCTAATCACACCAACTAGTCCCATGACATAACACAAACTTGCTCGAGGCCTCAAATCACATAAAAAAATATCAAATCTACAAGTTGCGCATCAATTGAAGCTTAATGAACTATTGAACTCCTAACTTTCACATTCGATGCCGAAACATATCAAATCGTGTCCGATTGACCTCAAATTTTGCACACAAGTCATATTTGACATTATGGACCTACTCCAACTTCCGGAATCAAAATCCGACCCTGATTTTAAAAAGTCCAATCCCGGTCAAACTTCGAAAAAAACTCCAACTTCCAACTTTCGCCAAATGACCCCAAAATGACCTACGGACCTCCAAATCCATATCCGGACACGCTCCTAAGACCATAATCACCATACAAAGTTATTCCCAGGTTCGGAATTCCATACATATATCGATAACATTAAAATACACTTCAACCCAAATTTATAACATTCTTCCAAAATGGCAACTTTCCACAATAAGCGTCGTAACACTCCCGGGTCATCCAAAACCCATTCCGAACATACGCCAAAGTCCACAATCATCATACGAACCTATTGGAACCTTCAAATACCAATTCTGAGGTCGTTTACTCAAAAGTCCAACCTTAGTTTATTCTTCCAACTTAAAGCTTCTGAAATTTGAGATTTCTTTTCCAAATCAACTCCGAACTTCCCGAAATTAAATTCCGACCACACGCACAAGTGATAATACCTGAAGTGAAGCTTCCCAAGGCCTCAAACCGTTGAACGACGCGCTATAGCTCAAAATGACCGGTCGGGTCGTTACATTCTCTCCCACTTAATCATACGTTCATCCTCGAATATGCTAAGAACTGCGCCAAAGTTGTCCAAAATCACTATTTAACACCTCGTGCACCTACCCGTGCCACCACAACTCAGTTGAGCACATCAGCTTGAGCCAAGCTGAAGATCCTTCCTGCTACCCTAGCTAACAAGCTTTAGAACCAAATTCCAACATCCGGAATTTTCCATGATACAAGATTCTAACACACGAATACTGTATCAATCACCAGACACCGAACCTAACGTGACCATGCTCCTCCGCCAAAATCACCCCATGTACCACATAACACATTCGCCCAAGGCAATCTCCCCCAAGCACAACAGCTGAAATTTCCACTGACCCGAAGCCCGCAGTACACCTCATACCATATATAAGCCATGTTCCAACTCTCGCAATATTGTCATGAAGGAAGAGATGTGTAGAAACTCATAACCTCCTGCCAAATAACAAATCATGGAGTCTCTCTTCCTAACAATAACCATTACTTCATTCTGAACTGAATAACGATTTTTCTCTTTAATATACCCTTCTTAACTCCAATCGCACTAATCCCAGTTCCAATAACCTCGTCTTGCCCAGTACTAGCCGCTCAAGCAATAAGCCATCTCAGACACTGCCTAAAGTCTCATATGATACCCCAATGTGCCAACAAGCTATAACTCGAATGTGATACATAAGGAAAATAAACCCTGGAAGTAACTACTCAACCCATGTAACTAATTAAACAACTAAAAAGATGTTATGAACCCTCCTCAGAAAACGAGGAACAAAACACACAAGAATAGATATAAGGAATTGTACTCCACATCACATTGTTGCGGCGTGCAACCCGATCCACACATGATACTGTTGCGACGTGCAACCCGATCCAATCATGACACCCATGGCAGCGTGCCACCCGATCCAACCATGATACCCGTGGTGGCGTGCCACCCCATCCAAACAACATACCCGTTGCAGAGTGCCACCCGATCCGAACAACGTACTCGTGGCGGCGTGCCACCTGATCCACACATAATAATCTAAAGGAAACACACATCAAGCCTTAACGCTTTTACTCACAAAATGTCCGAATATCAACCACACGCACGCCAAGTGCATAATACAAATCCTGGGGAGATGGGTAGCGCCATACGCTACGAAATTCAAGCATAACTAAGGTGCGATATATGATCTGCATCTCGAGAGCTATTCTGCTCATAAAACTGCTGCTATGCGGGACCTAGACACATGTGCGAATAATCAAGCCGTTTCACAACCCACATGGCACAATAGAGTATTACATGAAATAGTTGACGACGAAAATAACATCCAATGCCCGAATACTCCTCCATAAGAAATTCTATGCTGAATGAACACACCCGGCCTGGTGTAGAGCACACATCCATATTTAGACCCATCAGCAGACCTCGAGCCGACTCTGAATGTACCGTACTGGGCTAATAATCTTTCAAGGATCCATAATAACCCTATTCCATGACACATAGGAACATCCATCAAATCCGGAACAAACTCACACGGTCCACCACCCAAGGAATAGAATGCCTCTCAGGCATAAACTCTCTCACATTAGCGATAGTACCATAATCCCTATACTTGGTTTCAACATTAATCAATCAAGTGACTACATGTCACACTTATAAAATCTTCCTATGGGATACGCCCCCACGACCTCCCGCACCAGGTAGCAAAGTCTGCACATCCATGCCACCGACCACATAATGTTGCAAAGCGAATCGAGAATCCGCAAACCAGTACACAAAGCCTCTTACACAAAATATTATTCGTAGGTGACGCTAAAGGCAATACCAGCTTACTCTAAACATCTGAATTCTTTCCTGCTCATTCGAGCTCGTGACATTCTTGTCAACACCGAACCGCAACCTTGATGCTGAACTTTCAATTCCCATGTCGCTCACTACACCTAACATGCCAATACCCGAGAGTATAAGAATTTCATAATAACTCCTGAACCACTAATAGAATAAAGACTCCATCATATAGAGACCTTTCACTTAACTCATTTCAGGAGAATCATTGCAACATGCGACTGAATTCCCATAACCGCAGAATATACAATCCTCAAGTAGTGGTCGAAACCACCATAACCCTTCAGGGATCCATCTACACATAACATGCCATTATAATCGATTACCTCCAAATAAATCAAATTACGGCAGTCGTCAAGCCTCGCACATACCGCCAGAAATCACCTGCATAAATTAACATGCTGAAGGAACTTATCATTACCACTACCATGCATATTCAACCATTGCTAATTGAACCAACTACTTCTAATTTACTCTGGACTTGCCTTAGAAATAATAATAGCTCCATTCAAAATATAACGAACTCAATCCGCACTCATCCTGAGTGACCCCATTTCACGAGACCATGTTGTCTCAAAACCCACGAACCATCTCATACCCTCCTTGTGCGCACATTCGCGTCTTTAGCTGGTACATTCATTCTGATAATTCCTCTATGAATCCGAAGTTATATTGTCCCATTCCTCCAATGCTACACTGCAGATCGATGATAACATAGAACACCCCAAGTCCCTTTCATAATCCACTGCAAAAGCTCGATACTTTACCATACCACGGACTCGAAATCCTTAGGCACCGCACTTTAATTTTTGAACCCATTAAGACTATTGTTGAGAGTCACCCACTCTGACTTGTTCCCGAATATAACCAAACTCCAAGACCCTTCTAGCGCATGAACGCCCTCTCAAAGAAGCAACCGACTGAATTCCTTTCCTTGTACATCACATCCACAGGAAGCATAGACTCTAAGTCTTCCCAAAACCTGAACATGAACTGATATGGCCGAATATAGTACACATTCCTCAAATCCTTTGCTCGAATTACCATTGATGCTTTCTTTCCTTGGTCGTAATAACCCACCAACGCTGATAACTAGAAATCTCACAAGTAGACAACCACGCAATCAAACCATAGACGGCGGGGCTCCCCCACTCATCTCAAAGCTACAATCACATAACCCTGGAACCCACCAAGATTCCTTCTTCCCCAGTGACAACAACTGTAAGTCCAACAATACATCCAACTCGAAGTCATGTTGTATCCAAATAAATTCCGTGGACCTAGTCACTGTCCACCATGAATTCCCAAATGGATCCAAACTCTCCTCATAGCGTGTGGCCATCCTACCACAGAACTCATATGCTACTCTGCCACTCTTCCTCTTTGGATAAACCCTCTCCTTTGAGCAACTCCTCGACTTCTGCTATTCATACTTGACCTTCTAGTAATTCAACCACTGCAAAATACCTCCCACATGTCCCTCCTTGTCCTTTGCTACCCAGTTGTTGCCTAAATTCGAATCCATCTCTGTATCACTTGAGCTAATAAATTACCACCAACTCTAAGCTTCCTAGAAGATCATCTTTCTCGAGCCATCAACATTAGAAATACCCATTTGATTCCAAAATTGCCACACTCTTTTATCTGTGACGATTGCTTCTCAGGATCCATTTCAAAATACCCTGCCCCGAAGGCAAATTGATGAAGACCATAACACCGACGAACCTTAACACGTTCAACAAGGACGATGACACCACATCACAATTAAGAATTCCACCACGCTCGAAAATACCGAGTCTCGTCACTCCATTAACCCAAACCTAAACATGCATAGTCCGATTGCCTTCCCTCAGTTGGAAATAAAATGTTGAACCTCTGAATCATGCACTGAGAAAAACCTTCATTCAAGTCATTCACTACTCGACACATAGACAAGCACCCTACCACTATTCAAACACTGTGCGATAACAACGTCTGAACATCATAGGAACTTGTACGTAGCCTTGAAACCATCGAAAATATAGTTACTCAGATGAAATGACATAACCTCCTTCCATAAGAAGACGATAATAACCTGCTCGAATGTGCAGGGAGAAACACCCTGCTCCCCGTCTGTAGTACCACTGTAACTCCTCGATGCCCAATTGACACGAGCGATGAACATCGTATATGAGTGAGTAGGAAGGAAATAAAAGCACAAGCCTCAACGGATCAAATCACACGATGAGGAATCAAGAAGGGAAGTTCTCCTAACAGCCCAATAGCCTCTCGAAGATAAGTACAGACGTCTCTGCACCGATCTAAAAGACTCTACTAGACTTGCTCATGACTCGTGACACCTAAGTGAACCTAACGCTCTGATAACAAGCTATCACGACCCAACATTCACTCAAGGTCGTGATGGCGCCTAACACCGCCGTCAGGCAAGCCAACCATAAATAATTAACTTAATTACTCATTTTTGTATTTGAAATCATAATTATTTTTCGTTAATTAAAGAGTATGAAATAGAATTTACAAGATAAGTGATAACATTTATACAAACTATAATAATGAATAATCCCGTAAGAACCCCCAAAACCCGGTGTCACAAGTGCATGAGCATCAACCAGAAAATTGAATAAAATACAACATATGTCTGGGATATAAATTAGACAGGAGAACATAAATAACTCTGATGGAGACTCTGAAGGCTGCAGATCGTATCATGGAATGCAGCTCACGGTAAGTCCCCGCAACATCCGCGCCTCTGTACCCAAAGACCACCAGACATATATGTACCTACACAAAAATATGCAGCAAGTGTAGCATGAGCACGTAAATCAACGCGTACCCAGTAAGTATCTAGGCTAACCCCAGAGAAGTAGTGACGCAGAGTCAACATTGACACTTACTAGTGGTCCAATAAGACAGTTATAATGATAAGTAAATAGATATGGGGCAGTGTAAATAAACGAAATAAACAAGTATAAATATGTGATGCAATCTTTCTCTCAACAATAGACTCAAACTCTCGATTAGCAGTTACCTCCTCCATCAAATTATGTGTGTATATATATATATATATATATATAAAGGACCTCACCAGATAGGTCGTCATAATTCAAATCAGGAAAACTCCCAGATACACTGGCTTTTTGACAAATGATACACACGTTTCCATAAAAGTATTTTATAGAAATGTCGAGGTATACGACCCGATCCCATAATAATCTGGTATATAACCAAAGATACACCTATTATATATTGCCGAGGCAAACAACCCGATCCCATAAGAATAAGAAGCTTTGACGGGTTCTTGACCCCACTCATTAAGGGACATGTGAGCTATGAGAAGCTTTGGTGAAACCTTTCGATAAGAATGCATAATGCAGGTGAAATTCGTAAGAGGAGTATAATTATTCTGTGGCAAATCATGGAGTTCATCCGAATCTCTACAATAGCGAGTCTACCACTCTACAAAAATCTAGTCTCAAATTGTAACGTGTAGTAAAGGAATCTAGTAGGTAAGAGACATCTCAAATAGTACAGTTATAGTATGGCGTGAACCTAAGTCTACCTGGACAATAACATGAATATAGTTACGTACGGACTCTCGTCACCTCGTGCGTACGTAGCCTCTACAACAAGTAACAAATATCAATTACAACACCAAGGGGTAATTTCCCACTTACAGAATTAAACATGCGACTTACCTCGCTCCGAAGTTCCATAGCCCGTTCCAACGACGCTCTAACACTTCAAACTTGTGCCCGTCGATCCAACACTAGTCAATTAAGGTGCAAACCAGTCAAAATATACTCTAATACCCATAATCAATCAATTTAAACAAATTTCCAAATCTGCTCGAAAAGTCGACAAAGCCAACCCTCGGGCCCGCGTGCCTGTATTCCGAAATTATTTTTGAAGATAAACATTACCCATTACATTGCTAACTCAAATATATAATTTATTCTAATGCCCAAATTCGTGGTCAAAATTCAAAAATAGCAATTTCTAGGTTTACTTCAAAATCTCACAATTTCCACCAATTTTCATGTTCAAATCCATATATGGTTCATTTATTTAACTTAAAATGTGAAGGAACCACTTACCTAGTGGAGAATGATGAAAAAGTCCCTTCACAAATCGCCCTAAGCTCGGCTCCAATGGAAGGTCTGAGATAATATGAGCCAAAATCCTTTTCTTGCAACTTATACACTGCCTAGGCGACCCTTCTCCGCGAACGCAACACCACCCTCGCGTTTGCAAAGCTCAGCAAGCCTAGACTCAGAAATCCTTCTTTGTGAACACGGCAAGGCCCTCGCGTTCGCAAAGCACAATCTGCCTCATCCCCCCAGTTCCTCTACGCGAACGGGAGACAGGGTCCGCGTATGCGAAGCTTTACTAACTAGCCCTTCACGAACGTGCCTGCCCACTCGTGAATGCATAGAAAACAAAGGGCCCAGTCTAACTTCCTACTTCGTGAACGCGTGAGGCCCTTCGCGTTCGCAAAGAACAATACCAGCACCAGCAAACCAGCAAAAACAGCTCAACCAAAATTGTCCCGGAACCACCCCGAAACACACCTGAGGCTCCCGGGACCCCATCCAATCACACCAACCAATCCCATGACATAACACAAACTTGCTCGAGGCCTCAAATCACATCAAACAATGTCAAATCTACAAGTTGCACATCGATTCAAGCTTAATGAACCATTGAACTCCTAACTTCCACATTCGATGTCGAAACATATCAAATCATGTCCGGTTGACCTCAAATTTTGCACACAAGTCACATTTGACATTATGGACCTACTCTAACTTCCGAAATCAAAATCTGACCTCGATAAAAAAAAAGTGAACTCCCGGTTAAACTTCCAATAAAACCTCCAACTTCCAACTTTCGCCAAATGACCCCAAAATGACCTACGGACCTCCAAATCCACATCAGGGCGCCCTCCTAAGACCAGAATCACCATACGGAGATATTCCTAGGCTTGAAATTCCAAACGGACATCGATAACATTAAAATACACTTCAACTCAAATTTATAACATTCTTCCAAAATTCCAACTTTCCACAATAATCGTCGTAATGCTCCAGGGTCATCCAAAAGCCGATCTGCATACGCCCAAGTCCACAATCATCATACGAACCTAATAGAGCCTTCAAATCCTGATTCGGAGGTCGTTTACTCAAAAGTCCAACCTTAGTCAATTCTTCCAATATAAAGCTTCCGAAATTTGAGATTTCTTTTCAAATCAAATCCGAACTTTCCGAAATTAAATACGGACCACACGCACAGGTCATAATACCTGAAGTGAAGCTTCCCAAGGCCTCAAATCGCTGAATGACGTGCTAGAGCTCAAAACAACCGGTCGGGTCATTATATTCACTAGGCTAATACATAGATTGATTTTGCAATAGTATAGTCGCGAAGAAAGTCACACGAAGTGCTCGCAAGTAACATGTTTGATATTTCTGCACGAATACTGTGAGTAGTAATCTTAACGCAATTTGTGTTTTCATAACCTGGATAGTTTATAACTTATTTTGAAAATAAAATGTGTCACGAAATGTTTAAAATTGCATGTGGGACAAGTCCTTTACTTGATATGGTACTGAACAGTTTACTTGAGATGTTTACAGTTATTTAAAATGTTCTTACTGTTACTAGACATGTTTTACTGTTATTTGAGATATGATTACTGTTATCGAAATTGGATTACATGATTAATAAGAAATGAAATGCCCTGCACTATTTTGAAAATACTTTCAAGTGAATATTTATTGTTTACAAAGAAAAGTATAAATGGGAGGAGAGTTTGAAGGATCCTGTAGCTAACGGCGGGTTCGTTAGACTTGGTGTACCTTGTATTTAAAGATTACCAATTACAATTATAGCCCTCGCTAGTGGGAAGGTAGAACTAGCATACAATTACAGTTTTTCCTCGAGTAGGGACCTATGTTTATATTTGAATCCTTTTATGAAGGGGTCCACACAGTGATACAGATTACATGATCCTTTCTTGGAAACCTCCCAAACATAAAGATTTTCTATGACACAGTATTTACCGAATTTTATTACTAATTTATTAAATTGAATTCTATTACAGAAAACACATGAATAGAGTGATTATATTTACCGTTTTTGAAAGGGATTTCTTATGATATTTTTGTTGATAGACTAGCATGTTTTTTGACTTGTCTCCAATTAAAAATAGTTGTGATTAAGTGTTATTACTCACTGAGCTAGCGACTCACTCCTCCCTATTTTTTTTACAGAGACAACAGATGACGCTAGCGTGGATTTCGTTAATTAGAGTGAACGAGTTGATAGTTCCTGATGACCCACACACTTGCTCGCGTGGGTTAAGAGTTTATTCGTTTGTTATGATCTTTTCTTTAAAACTCTTAGAGTCTATCCATAGTCATTTTTCTTATTAGTGTCATGAGTATTCCTTTATTATTTTAGAACTATGACTAGTATTAGACTTCCTTTTCGTATTTTGGAGATAAATTTAGTATTATTGTGTTACAATTGATGGCTTAATAGTGGGGGATAGTTGTTTGATTAGTTGATGAGGATTATGAGATACTTTGGTTGATATAGGTTGGTCCTGTTGTCGATTTATGAGACAGGGTAAATTTTTGGGTAGTCCTACAATAGGAAAAATTCAGTCCGATTTTCTGTAAAGTACAGACAAGGCTTACTTGGAGGCACTTGCTCCTAAGATCCGGTCATGATCCTAAATTGGGTCGTGACATCTTGATACACAGTTGCCTTCTGAAATCACATGGTAACTGTCAATCGTCCATATATTTTAACTAATCATTATATTTTTCAAGGACTTATTTTAGTTACGATTCTTTCTTGGGTTCCCCAAGTATCTTTGAAGACATCTTCACAAAATAATGCAATAGCAATCATACATGATACAATATGTTGTTTGTTCCTGTACCTTTTCGTTAAGATAATAGAGTACAAAAAAGGTGACTGAATAACTTTAAATAATACTTGTATGGGCTAAAACTTATCATAATTATATGTGGGCCGAGTCAATATTAAGAAAGTCTTCGAGGGCTACCATGCGTCATCGATGTAGTTTCAACAGAAGATGAAGGCGAGGTCGAGGTGGCCTAACTAAGGACGAAAGCGAGGTCGAGTTGACTCAACATAGGACAAAGATGAGGACGAGTATTACCTTAAGTAAAGTAGTAACGACTAAGTTTTAGAAACAGGGCTCCCTAGAGAATATTCCTCCT
Organism: Nicotiana tabacum; assembly: GCF_000715075.1. Taxonomy (NCBI): domain Eukaryota; kingdom Viridiplantae; phylum Streptophyta; class Magnoliopsida; order Solanales; family Solanaceae; genus Nicotiana; species Nicotiana tabacum. The sequence continues at coordinate 26,588,585 of NC_134093.1, read as the reverse complement.
AGTTGTACTATTTAGTATTTTTTGGCCAATGTGCCCTTATAAATAGAAAGAGAGGTAATTGTAGAGGGGATTGGAAAGTCATTGTAAAGAACAATATATTGACATTCTCTGAAGATTCTTACTTTATCATACACATACAGAATACACCTTTGTTTATCTATCTTTTCTCTCACGATTCAAGGAGGATCTGAATATTCAAAGACATACATCATTTATCTTTGTCAGAAAGAATATCAAAGAATCTCACCCTTTTCGGGTGACTCACATGTATTTATTTACATAAATATCATTCATCATTATTTACTGCTATTTAATGCTACCTTCTTTATTCTTGGATCATTAAATATAGCTTTATTGTTGCCATTTATTGCTACTCAAATAGTATCTGCGACATCCCACTACAAAAGTGGTTAATCTATCCTTTGGATATTAATATTGTCTAAGATTAACTCTATTTTATTAGAAAATCTGATTGTTTAAACCTATATCTAAATTTTAGGTCAAACAGTTTGGTGTCGTCTGTGGGGATTTTCTTATCCAATCTTTTAGTTTCCATTAGATCTATAACTCACGTGACTAGTTAATATAACAAACCACAAAGTTTATCTCTCCTCTCCGTGCGTACAAAAATTTTCATGGAAGATAACCAAGGAAACGAGACGAGGACAACAGATAATGTTCCCCTTAACCTCATGAACACCATCAACAAAGGCTATGACACCCAAGGCGAGGAAGTGATGCCCACAGCCTCTCCCATAAGAGAGAGGTTGCATGCCTCTTTCTATAGCACAACAAAACCAAATGGAAAAGGAGCCTCTACGTCCACGAGAAAAGGGGCACCACTCGCTATGAAAAAGCTCATTGAAGCGTGGCTAAGAGACACTCTAGTCAGCGTGATCAACAAACAAGCCCCATGCATGACGGTAAAAACCACAAGGGCCCATATAGCACAGTGCAGAAATGGCCAGGAAGACCAACTAAACCCTCCAACCCCAGGTAATACTCACATGATTACTGACTATGCAGGTGATAGTGTCCTCGCTGCCGTAACGAAAAAAATGGAAGAAATGGAAAACGAGAACAAGGCACTCAAAGAATAGATGAGGGAGCACCATGAACGGGTAGAAAAAAATACCAGGCACCCCCAAATTGTTGCCAAAAATGAATGCCAGTAGGTTTGTAAAACAGGCGTATAATGAGGAAGCCGTTCCACACGACATACCAAAGACCTTCAAGATGCCCCCATATCTCAGAATCTACGATGGTACGACCGACCCCGAAGATCATGTAACTCACTATGTTACCATTGTGAAAGGCAAAGACCTCACCAAAGAGCAGGTGTCTTCCGTCTTGCAGAAAAAATTTGGCGATACCCTCATTGGAGGGACGTTGACATGGTATTCACAGTTACCAGCTTATTCCATATAAACATTTGAAGAGATGGACAACTAGTTCGTGATGGCACATGTCGGGGCCAAGAAAGCTGAAACAAGAGTAAATGACATCTTCACCATTAAGCAATCCCCAGGAGAGGGACTTCCTCGCCTGATTCAACAAGGTGAGGATGACCTTACAAAATGTTTCCGAAGGAATGGTCGTGGCAGCCTTTCAGAATGGGTTAAGTAGAGAGGGTTCGAGGGCGATCAGAAAGCTACTGAGTCGGTTGATGAAGTGCCAACCGGCCACTTGGGCTGAAATTCATAATGCCTACTGTGTCGAGGTCAGAGTAGACGATGACGACCTCAATCGACCAACTCGACGACTCACCTCGGTACAGTCCCAGCCTAGGAAAGAATGCAGGGATATAATACGAGGAGAGATCACCCAATATGGCGGCCAAGAAGGGAACGACACCGACACTATGTCAGGACACCTGTTCCTTCCTTTCGTTATGAAGATGGCTCATCAAGGCCGAGATCAGGCACTCACCGGAATGATCGATGTATGCCCCCTTGTTATTTGCTCACAACTTTTGTATGTCGCCTACAAAAGTGGTCTACGCTCTCGAGAAGCTCGAAACAAAAGTTAAACGGCCACCAAAGATGAGGTCAGGCCCAAATAAAAGAAAATCTGATGCCCTCTGCGAGTTCCACCAAGAACGTAAACACAAAACAGAAGATTGCATCACCCTAAGACTAGAGGTGGAAAACTTGTTGCAGCAACGACACCTTAAAGAATTACTTAGCGACAAAGGCAAGATCACCTTAGCAATGGGTCGAGAACGTACAGGCCCACCAAAGCCCCCATTCACCAGCCCGTACCATCGATATGATTATTGGTGGAAGCGACGATGCCTCTATCAACGGCAACAAATTCACAGCAATGCACAAGCTCAAAAGATCGATCACCCACAAACTGTATGACAGACTCGAAGAAAGTATCATCTTCGACGAGTCAGATGCCGACAGTTTGACTTTCCCTCAAACGATGAACTTGTCATTACTTTACGAATTTAGATACTGATGTTAAGAGAATTATTGTAGAAGAAGGAAGTGGAGCATGCATCATCCATACTCGAGTCCTCGCATAAATGAGACTCGAGGATAAGATAATGCCATGTTGCATTACACTAACCAGTTTTCACAATGCATTTGAACGGAGTTCGGAAGAAATTACACTCCCCGTTATCATCGGTGGAGTGACTCTAGAGATAACATTTCATATCACGGACCAAGACACCACATATAACGCCAACGTTGGATGACCATGGATACACCCTATGAGAGTTGTTCCCTCCAGCTTATACCAAGTGATCAAATTCCCAATACCTTGGGGAATATTCAGCATACGAGGGGAACAACGTACATCTCGGGAATGCTACCGAATCGCCTTGGAAAGCACGACAACTCAACAAAAGAAAGATAAGGAAAAAGAAGCATATCAATCAGTAGGGTCCAAGTCACCACAAGTCGAACCCAAGGAAGTCCTTATGGAACCGAGACGGTCGAAGCTGCAGAATAAACCACAGAAGACCTCGACCCCGTCCAACTAGACCATAACGACCTCAGTAAAAAGGCCTATATTGGTTGCAAGCTTTGAGAACAACGTAAATTTAGTCAATTCTTAATAACTAATGCAGATTTGTTTGCCTTCAGTCATGCAGATATGCAAGGAATCCCCAAATAAATTGCCACACACAAACTGAATGTCGACCCCTTTTACTGTCCGGTAAGGCAGGACCGACGAAAGTTCAACCCCATCATAAATGAGGCCGTCCACGAAGAAGTAGAGAAGTTATTGGAAAACGAATAATTCAGGGAGGCGAAGTACCCCAAATGGATTGCCAATGTAGTGATGGTCAACGGGGAATAGAGGATGTGTGTGGATTTCACAAACCTAAACAAAGCATGCCCAAAAGATTCATTCCCACTGCCACACATCGACCAACTCATCGACGCAATGGCAGGACAAGAGCATTTAAGTTTTTTGGACGCCTACTCAGGTTACAACCAAATATTCATGGAGGAAGAAGACTAAGAGAAAATCACGTTCATCACCCACGGGATAACATACTGTTATAGAGACATGCCACTTGGGTTGAAGAACACATGGTCTACCTATCAAGTCCGTGAAGGCAGAGGATCATATCGACCACCTAAAGGAAACTTTCGATATACTAAGAAAGTACATAATGAAACTAAACCCCGAGAAATGCATGTTTGGCGTAGCCTCGGGAAATATTTTGGGTTTCTTGCTATCACGACAAGGGATTGAGGTCAACCCAGATCAAATTAAGTCTATCGACGGGATACCAAAGCAATTGACTACTAAGAAGCAAGTCCAGAGATTGACCGGTGGAATTGCCGACCTATCTAGATACATCTCACAGTCGTGCGATATATGTCACAGGTTTTTCAGCGTACTCAAAAAAGACAACAGCCTCGAGTGGACACCCGAGTGCGTACAAGCACTACGAAAACTGAAGGCGTACTTGTCATCACCTCCTTTGTCCCAAAGCCCAAGCCCGAGGAGCGCCTTCTCGTCTACCTCGCAGTCTCAGAAGTAGCGGTAAGTGCGGTCTTGGTTCAAGAAGACAAAGGTATACAATCTCTAATCTATTATATCCGTAAAACACTTGTTGGCGCCAAGACGATGTACCCTCACCTCAAGAAATTGGCCTTGGCCCTGGTGGTAGCTTCATGAAAGCTTAGACTCTATTTTCAATGCCACCCGATCTCGGTCTTCACCACTTTTCCTTTAAGAAGCATATTACACAAACTCGAGATGTCAGGGAGGCTGGACAATGGGCTATCGAGTTAAGTGAGCATGCCGACTTCGTCGCCGACTTTAGCGCAAAAGTAATGCATGAGTATGAAAAGGAATCCACTCAAGCTTCTCTTCAAATTCAGGACCTTTGGATCCTACATACTGATGGCGCATCCAATGCCTGCAGGTCCAGACTAAGACTCGTGCTCGAGGTTCCCACCGCCAAGATAATTTTCCAATTCAAATGACTAACAACGAGGCTGAGTATGAGGCCGTAATTGCAGGATTGAAACTAGCACTCAAGTACGGGGTGAAGCGATTGAAGCTTCATTGTGATTCTCAACTCGTAGTCAACTAAGTTACTAGGACTTTCCAAATCAAAGAGCTGAGGTTGAAGAAGTATCAAACTGAGATCTTCAGAGTACTACCCAAGTTCGACGAATGCCAGCTCGACCAAGTTTCATGAAATTAGAACATCAAAGAAGACGGCCAAGCCAAGTTAGCCTCCGCCACCACCATAAGTATAACTCCTGGGAATAAAAGTATAGTTCACCTCATCAGCTCGGCATTGGACCACATCGAGGTAAAATCTATAAATTTAACTTGGGACTGGCGCAATTGTATTATAAACTGTTTGCAGGATGGCACCCTCCCAAACGACAAAAGGAAAGCCAAAAAGCTAAAAGTGCAGGCTGCCAGGTACAGTCTCCTTCACAACAACTTGTACAAAAGAACGTACGGCAGCCCCTTGGAAAAATGCTTAGGCACGAACCAAACCCAACGTGTGCTCGAGGAAGTCAACGAAGGTCATTGTGGCAGTCACTCCGGTGACTAAGCACTTGTCAGGTGCCTCATATGGGCCGGGATATTACTGGCCCACCATGAAGAAAGATGCCTCAGAATTCGTGAAAAAGTGCAAGCATTGTCAAAACTACGCTCCAATAATCCACCAAGTAGGCGAACATATCTACTCTGTCACCTTTCCATGGCCATTAATTAACTGGAGAATGGACATCCTGGGACCGCTTCTGCCAGGACGAGGTAATGTAAGATTCCTTTTAGTTTTAACTAACTATTTCTCTAAGTGAGTGAAAACAAAAGCATTCACCCAAGTTCGTGAGCAAGAGGTAATCGCCTTTATATGGAAAAAATTATCTGCTGATTCGGCTTTCCTAAAGAGATAAGTTGTGATAACGGGCCCCAGATCACGGGAAGAAAAATCGCCGAGTTCTTCGAGAAGTGGCACTTTAAAAGGATGCTTTCAACTCCTTACCACACGGCCGGCAACGGGTAGGTAGAATCCTCCAACAAATCTATCTTGAACATCATGAAGAAAAAACTCGAGGACGCCAAGGGACTGTGGCCAGAAATACTCCCATAAGTATTATGGGCGCACAGAACAATCCCGAAGACGAGCACAAGAGAGACACCTTATTCTCTATTCTATGGAACGGAGGCAGTAATACCAGTCGAATTCGTAGAACCCAGCCTGAGGTACTCCTATGTAAGCGACAACGACAATGACGATAACTGAAGATAATATATCGACGAAGTCGGGGAGCGGTGATATATGGCGTTTATAAGGATGGTCGCACAAAAACATCAAGCATAACGCTACTACAACAAAAAAATAAAGGTTCAATTGCTCAAAGTCGGGGATTACGTACCCGTCGAATTCAGAGAACCCAGCCTGAGGTACTCCAATGTAAGCGGCAACGACAATGACGAGAACTGAAGACAAGATATTGATGAGGTCGAGGAGCGGTGAGATATGACGTATATAAGGATGGTCGCACAAAAACATCAAGCATAACACTACTACAACAAAAAGGCAAAGGTTCAATTGCTCAAAGTCGGGGATTATGTACTCAAGGCCAAGACCCAATCAAATAGGGACCCACGAGAAGGCAAGTCGGTAATTAACTGTGACGGGCCATACAAAATCATAGGCAAAGCAAACAAGGGTTCGTTCCTGTTGGAAACTATGCAAGAGAAGCTCCTACCAAACAATGGGAACATCAGCCATCTCAAATACTTCAACTTATGAAAAATAATAAATAGCCTGTAGTCGTACTCTTTTTTTCTCTCTTGAGTTTTATCCCAATTAAGGGTGGCAAGCATGCCGGTCCGAGCCCGGGACCGCGAGCTAAGTGGGCCGGGACCGGTAGGACCGCTAGAGGTGGGCTTAGGCCGGTCTCGTGGGCCGGTTCTTGCCTTTGAACCGTTAGTACTGGGACTATTTGGCCCGCCAAGGGTTCGGAACCGTGCCGATCCCTTAGCGAGCCAAACGGGCCCAACAGTAATATTTTTTTTAAAAAAAGTAGTCGTTCGACTATTTAAAAAAATAGTCGTTGGGCTTTAAAAAATTGCCATTTAACCCCCCAACTTGTTTTAACCCCAAACATTTTATAATTATACTTTTCCCTATTTTCAACTATAATACCCCCTCATTCCTTTATTTTTCTTACAAAATCAATATCAATCTATCACAATCTCTCTCTAATTTTCTTCTATACTTGCTACTATTACTTACTGTATTCCAAAAAATAGTAAAACAATATTAAGGTTGTTACAATTTGTGAAAGAATTATGAAGTTGGTGAATTGAAGTCTTCAAGTCTTCAACGATAATCAATTTTCAACAAGTTGTTCGTCAATTTGGTAAGCTCGTTCCAACTCTTAAGTCTTAATATTATAGTTTTGTTTATTTTATTTATTTGCTATTAGTTGATTAATTAAGATGTCTTCCTTAAAAAATATTTTTGGTAAAAATAAGAATAAGGGAAAATCCAAGACCGGCGAATCTAGTGGTACTGTTATTCCTCCCCCTGCCCCCGGCTCCTTGAACCAAACCCCAGATCCGACCTACACCTGCTATTCTTGATATCGATAATAGTTTATTATAATTTACCGAGAGTCAATTTTACCATAATATTGCACCCGGTAAACAATTAGACCATGAATCAATGAATGCTCTCTATTCTAATAATTAGAATACTATTGATGAAAATGATGAGGAGGAAATTGATCTTGATGAAACTCAACCGGATGATGATACACCCACTAGTCCTGCTCCTGATGTTAATCCAACTAGTGATAACGCTGCTAATCCAAATGATGACCCATATGATACTCATGTTACTGCCCCTACTTTTTCTAGACAACCTACCAAACGGCAGAAAACATCTCATGTTTGGCCCTTTTTTACTCAACTAGTTCCACAAAATAAGGCTAAGTGTAAAACTTGTGGTATGGAGTTAGCTTTTAAATATATGGGGGGGGGGGGAGAGAACTTTGACTAGACACATAAAAAAACACCCTAAAGATAGAGTCAGATATGAACGTCTGAAAGCTTTGGCTTAGGGAAAAAGTATACCTAGTACTAGTCAGGCTGACCCTAGTACCGGTTCAAATCAATTTCAACTGGGAATTAACACTGTTACCTGTGGTATTTTATATTATGATCCAAAAAAAGATCGGGAAGAATTGACAAAAATGGTAATTGTTAAGTGTTTACTCTATAGTTTTCCTTCTGACCCTTCGTTTGTGCATTATATTAGAAAGTTTTTTAATTCTACTTATAAAGGTTTTCCTTGCACAACCGTAAAGAGCGATATTTATAAATATAAGCATGAATATGAACAATATTTGTACTATTTATTTACTCATATAAATTATCGTGTTGCTATTACAACTGATGTTGGTAGAAGTGGCAACGACCGTGATTATCTTACAGTTACCAGTCATTGGATTGATGAGGATTGGATAATGCAAAAGTGCATAATTACTTATAGAATAATTGCTTCACGTCACACATGGCAATTTATTGCTAGCACAGTTACGGATATTTGCAAATATTTTTTCATTAGTGATAAAATAATATTGGTTTCAATGGATAATGCTACTAATAACACAGATGCTATAGACTTGCTTACCACTACGCTAAATTCTACATTTAGTAATATTTTTCATGTTAGATGTATTTGTCATATTTACCATTTAATTGTGGGTGATGGTATGAGAATTTTAAATATTCAAATTGAAAAGATTAAAATGGCTCTTAACTGATTTTTTCATTCAAACCGTAGAAGTAGACTTAGAGAATATTTTAAAAGATGTGATGAATGTGGCCTAAGAGAAAGAAGGATTCCTAAACCTTGTCCAACTAGATGGAATTACATGTATGAAAGTTTGGTTGTTGCATATGAATATAGAAACTCCATAAACTCAACATTTAATGTACATATAAGTGATGATGATGAGTACCTTACGCATGGGAATTGGGCTAATATTAAAATGCTTGTTGATTTTTTTAGAAAACATATATATTCCTACAAATAAATTTTCTGGCAATATTATCCTACTATTTTGTTTAGTTTATATTGCAGAACTTGCAAATTTGTTAGGGTGGGGAAATTTATAAACTAGCTATTGATTCTATGAGAAAAAAGTTTAAAAATTATTTTTTCCCTATTCCCTCTATTTATGGTATTGTTGCTTTATTAAATCCTTGTATGAAATTAGGAGGTCCTCAATTTTGGTATGAAACTGTTTATAATCGTTTAGCACTTGAAGATGATGAGTTGCCTAAACTTCCGGAAGCAATAGCCTCAATTAGAATAAATGCTCAAACTATTTATAATGCTTATCAAGTTGTATTAAATAATGCTAGACCAAATATTACAACTCCTTCTTCTTCTGATTCTTAATCTTTTAAAAGAACTGCTGGAGCAAGAGCACTTAGTGCTTGGGCGGGATTTAGGGATTCTTTTGGTTCTAGTAGTAATGATTTTTCATGACTAAATGAGCTTGAAGTTATTTGTCGCAGCAAATTGAGGAAGTGAATCCCGATAGTTCCTTTAATCTTTTGCAATGGTAGAAGGATAAAGAAAAACACTTTCCGATTCTTTCAAGGATGGCCCGAGACATTTTAACTATTCAAGCTTCAACAGTGGCATCAGAGAGCACATTCAGTCAAGCAAGACTTCCGATCGGTGATTATAGAGCGTCTATGAGGGAGAGCTTGGAAAAATCAGTACTTTTCAGAGATTGGATCCGTTCGGAAAGAAGAAATTTTGGACTTGCTGAATCACAACCAGAGGAAGACGAAGCTTACGAAGAAATGCTAGTTGAACTTGCAGAGGATGCTGCTTCGCCCGAAAATGGAAGCAGCGATGGCCAAGATACTTTTCCTCCACCACTAACGGAAATTCCTCCGGACCTTGAAAGATTTATGAAGTTTGTAAGAGATACCATGTAACTTGTATGATCAAAAATTAGCATGTATTCTGTAACTTGTATTTTGGCACATCTTAATTAGTTTCCTTTTCTTCTCAATGGTGGTATTAGCACCTTGTTGTGCTCATTCCATAGGGAAGAGGAAGACTAAGAAAGATATTGCCATATTTTTTTAATGCTATAATAAAATTACAAGGCATTTCTTTGAATATCTCTTTACAATATTTTTGTCTTTAAATTTGAATTAAAAATTTTAGGTCACAATTTTATAATAAATTTATAAGGCATTGCCTTAGATATTTCTTTAACATCTTTTTGTCTCTAATTTCTATTTAATTGTTTTTTTAAAAATCAATATTTAGCCGCTGGGCCCACTTAGCTCACTTAGACCGCGGGCCCGACCTGTTTAGCCCGGGACCATGAGTTCGTGGGCCCAGTCCCAGGCCGATTTCTACAAAAAGACCGTTTAGCCTGGGACCGCTAAGCCCGTTTATTTAAGGATCGGACCGGTACCAGGACCGCAGCCCATGAGACCGTCCCACTTGGCCCATTTAAGGCCCGAACCGACCCACATGCCACCCCTAGTCCCAATAGGGTTTTCTCAAGGAGGTTTTTAAAGAGGCGACGAGCGGGGCACTTCAAGTTGGAGTGTACAAGAGGAATTATTTTTTCATTGCCCGACTCCTCAAGAATCTCCAAGTCGAATAATGAAGGGACTAAATATACTAGGACTAGGACTGGAACGCCAGCCAACACCCGAAACTTATAAAGTTTCTCCAAAAGTTGTCGAAGGGAAAAATGATATAATTGAAACAACAATGTTGAAATAATAAAGATGCCCATTTGATCAAAATTGCTCTCCAAAAGGTACGTTCGACCAGCTCGAACAACACCTATCAGCCCTCGTCCACGACTTAATCAAAGGTATGTTCAACCAAGCTCGAACAACACTTATTGGCCGTCGGTCCTAAACTAACAAAAGGTACATTCGACCAAACTCAAACAGCACCTGTTGGCCCTCGGCCCTACCATAATGAAAGGTATGTTCAACCAAGCTCGAACAACACTTATCAGCCCTTGTCCAAAAAGTTCAACTAACTTGAAAAACTCATATTGGCCCACGGCCACTACCTACTCAAAGGTATGCTCAAACGGCCCGAACAACTATTATTTAGCCCACGGCTACAATTCAAACTTAAAGGTACGTTCGACCAGCTCGAACAACTTCTATTGGCCCTTGGCCACGACTCACTTAAAGGTTCGTTTGACCAGCTCGAACAACACCTATCGACTCTCGGCCATGACTCATTTAAAGGTATGTTCGACCACTCGAACAACACCTATCGGCTCTCGGCCATGAATGATTTAAAAGTATGATTCGACCAGCTCAAATAGTACCTATCGGCCCTCGGATCTCGACCACGATTTAACTTAAAAGTATGTTCAACTGACTCGAAGAAAGGTCGTTACGGCCCATGTCCACTCAAAACCATGACTATCGTAACTCAGAAGAAAACAACGAAGAAAGAATGTACATAAGTAAAAATCAAGTACATAAACAAAGATAAGAAAGGTGCGTATAAAACAAGGACCAACTTTGATATTTGGATGAAGAGTCTTTACAAAGGCGCTTGAAGACGCCAACAAAAATATACAATAAGTTAAACAAAAACTAGTGGCCATCACCACCCCGGCCTCCGACGTCCTCTCCATCCCCGCCTTGACCGTAAGCGGAGTCATACCAAGCACTATCCGCAACTCGGTCCATACACTCTTCCTCATCCTCCTCAAAATCAGGCTGAGGCATGGAGGGATCATAGTCATAGGCGAGCTGGGTTTCACGAGCTTTAATTCGAGCCTCCTCGAGGGTTGTCTCAAAAATAGAGCCTGCCTTATTCAAATTGCGGATCTCGTCTAGCGGGCTTCAGTGTGGATCCACTCCTCATACTGCTCTTAAGGAATATTAGGATACTTAAAAGCATTAGACTTAGAGGGTCGCGCAAGCTGGTGGGCATTCTCGGCCTCAAGAACTGCAACTGCAAGAACTCCTCGAGCCTGGCCTCCTTAGCTTTGGCCGCAGATAGAATATTGTCCCGCTCGGAATGGAGAGCCCTATTTGCCAACTTCAAAATCGTCATCTCCTTTCGAGCCTCCGATTGAGAGGACTTGGCCTCCTCAAGCATCCGCTGCTTCTCGGCAACTTTCCCCAGAGAGCGTCGATCTCGAGTTGGCATCCATCCAACCGTCTTCGCAGTTGAACTAGCTGATTCTAAAGGTCGTTGTATTGGGCATCCACACCCTTACTCAGCTCGAGCTCCTCTTCTTTTCTCCTCAATGCTCCCCCGAAAATGCTGAATCTCTCTATGACCGGCATCAGCTCCTTGTCTTTCTTCTTCAGCTCTTCTCTGATGGCCGGCACATCCCCTCCTCGCGAAGATGCCTCCGAACATCCCGATACTTCCCATGGTACTCCTCGTACTTACCCTTCAACTTCACATAAATTTCTTTTCGTCTCTTCTCCCTATGAGCACTCTCAATTTCGAAAATAACAGTCTGCAAATCAAAGAAAGGAAAAAGTTACTTGGAAACAAGTTAAGACGAAGGAAAAAGAATGAAAAACAACCACACTTACCCTGAGAGCAAGGCCGGCAATATTCTTAACAAAGTATTATCGGTCAAATTTATGAGAGTCACGCGCTCAGCCTCAGAGCAAAGAGGACCGAGAGCGGAACCACCTCCTCGGTATTTCTCATCAAATCACTATCCATTGGAATCGTGATGTCCTTGACCCCCCCTTCATCCTCACCTTGATCTGAGTGAGCCCCTCATCAATCATCCTAAGATCATCAGGGTCCATGTCGGAACCCGACTCATCATCCTCATCAGCAACATCCTTGCCTTTATCCTCGTTAGCCAAAGAAGCTTCCACTGTCGGCTTGGAGGAAGAGGCCCCCTCTTGCCCTACAGGCACAGAGCTGTCACCAGATGTCACTTCCACAACCCTCTCCTCCTCGGGATGTGAAAGCGTGGGAGGAGAGAGCGCAACAACTGAGACGGGGGCGAAGGCAGAAGGCGTAGCAACCCTTCTCCTACCAAACAACGGTGCGAGAGCACTGTTCCTTCTTGTAGCCCTCCTGACTAAACCTAGAAAAAAGCGTAATAATTGAGTGCAACGGCACAAGCCAGTACGAATATGATAATGACAAAAAGAAGGAGATTACTTGTCGAGGGGAGGGCCAGTTTGAACTTTTGAAAGAAGCTCGACCAATCATGAATTCCCACGGTGTAAGGGACAACCTGTTTAACCCAGTCAGCGAGAACTGTCGCCAAAGGAGGAGGAGGACTAGTGGCTGCAGGAGAAGAAGGATTACTCAACTAATTTGGAATGAACAAAGTACTTAAAATGGTAAAAGCAAAAAAAAAAATACGAGCACTTACGTGTATCGTTCCAGGCCTCATGGAAACCATTAAAATTAGCCACAACGGCCTCAGTCTTGACAATGAAGTAGTCGAGCCAGAACTGCCGACTATCTTTATCGTCCATCTTCACCACCAAGCATTTTCCCCCACGATGTCGAAGGTTCAACATCGTCCCTCTAATGAAGCTACGCTCAAACAGATACACCAAGTGCCGCACCTTGACCTCGACCCCCGCATGTTCCGCGATCTTTGATAACATCTTAATGACCTTGTAAATGCAGGGGGCAAGCTAAGCAGGGAAAACGTTGTAATGGCGGCAAAACTCATCCATCAATAGAAGGAGGGAGAACGAGTATCCGATGGCGAACGAGTAGGCATAGCGAGTGCAATATCTAGGACGGTGAACGTGCACTTCGTCCTCGCCAGCGGGGATTAATTCTACATTGTTGGGAAGCCCAAACTTGGCTTTGAATTCATCCAAACGTCTAGGCGTCATCGACGATTGCAATTTTTTGGTCATCACATCCGGCAGCCATTGAAAATCGGATCTAGCATCGGGGTTAAGGAGAATGATCTCATCCACTGAAGGAAGAGATTCATCTTCCCAAGGGAATGGCGTGGTTCTTCTCATCAACGTTAGAAGGAAGATTAAACATAGCTATAAAATTTATAGGAAGCTGGGATATGGAAGATGAGAGTATGAAAATAAGTTAAAGGTCAGAAGGCAAAGAAGATTCAAGATAGAGGAACTTATGTAGAGCAAAGATGACTCCAAAAAAAGTAAAATTCGAATAATGGAGAAACAATTCCTATTTATAAAGATGAAGGCACCGAACCCAAAACGGCTTATCATGATTGACACAAGAATCAAAACGACAGAGCCAATCAAAAGTCACGCATAAATCGATGCGACGCTTCTGGAATTGGGGTCATCATGACGTCACTCCTTTTCATCGACAAAATGATTCTAGCAAGTCACCCGGGAAAATTAAGAGTTTGAAATATGATTTCCGCGAAAAGCCACGTCGCCTGTTTGTCATGACGACCACAACCGCTGATATCCGCTCATTGAACTCGCTCACGAGGACAACCTCAGCAAGTGGAGGGACTAACTGTATGGGCTAAAAGTTATCATAATTATATGTGGGCCGAGTCAACATTGAGAAAGCCTTCGAAGGCTTCCACGCGTCATCGATTTGGTTTCAACAGAGGATGAAGGCGAGGTCGAAGTGGCCTAACAAAAGAAGAAGGCGAGGTCGAGTTGACTCAACAGAGGACAAAGATGAGGACGGTTATTCCCTTTAGTAAAGTAGTAACGACAACTAAGTTTTAGAAATAGGGCTCTCTAGAGAATATTCCAGGGAATATTCCTCCCAGTTGTACTATTTAGGCTTTCTTTGGCTCATGTGCCCTTATAAATAGAAAGATGGGTAATTGTAGAGGGGACTGGACACTCATTGTAAAGAACAATACATTGACATTCTCTGAAAATTCTTACTTTATCATACACATACAAAATACACATTTTCTTCAGATCTTTATTTATCTTTTCTCCAACGATCTAAGGAGGATTCGAATATTCAAAGACTTATTATCATTTATCTTTTGTCAGAAAGAATATCAAAGAATCTCACCCTTTTTGGGTGACTCACATGTATTTATTTACATAAATGTCATTCATTATTATATACTGCTATTTAATGCTATCTTCTTTATTCTTGAATTATTGAATATAGCTTTATTGTTGGCATTTATTGCTACTCAAATAGTATCAGTGACATCCCACAACAGAAGCGGTTAATCTATCTTTTGAATATTAATATTGGCTAAGATTAACTTTGTTTAATTAGAAAATCTGATTGTTTAAACCTAGATCTAAATTTTGGGTCAAACAATACAGTGTCGAATGGATAGGCACTTGCATTCCCTTTTTTGCAACTAAATCCAACTATTTTTGGTATGATAACTTATTTTACTTGTTCCTTTAATTTTTTTCTTGTGGCATTTAAAGCAAATTGAAAAACGAACAAAACAGATCATTAGTCAATGTAAAAAGAGAAACAGGTACGCCAACTTTTTGCATTGCATTATTGCATATTTCTTGGCTCTTAATCTTCTGAAAATTAACTTATGTAGGAATTTTCTGTTATTAAGTATGTCATTGTAGAGGTTAGTGGTTTCTTTTTTGTCATTTATTTTTGCAAGTGTTAAGCACGGATTGTCTGGAGTTCACAACAACTGAATAAATTAAAGAAAATATTAAAGAATTATAATTAGTTACAATACTATTTATTGTTTGGAAAATTGGCATCCTATAACAACACATAACAGGAATTTGTAATTTTTTAGCCTTATATTAGGTTTGGCAAAGATAGCCCCAAACAATTGGCATTATATAACCAAATCTTAAAAACTACTATCTTTTATATTCTCTCTAAAAAAAAAAACTAAACGCTTATTTTGGCTCCCACCCCTTTTCTCTCCTTGTATTTTTTCTTCCATCTCTTCTCTTTTCTCTCATAGTTTAGCAAAAATTCTTGCAAATTATGCAAAAAATAATCAGTGGGATGAAAAGGTAAGGTTGATCTCACATCAGAGAAAATCAGAAGCAAAAACTAAGAGAGAAAAAATAGATTTCAACTTTATTTTTCTTCTCTCTTCTTTTTTTGGTTGGATTGAATGAGTGGTTGTGATTGAAATTAGTTGAAAATACCTAAACGAGGCTATATACAAAATTTGAGCAAGGTTAGCAAAAACTAAGAGAGAACAAATATATTTCAACTTCGTTTTTCTTCTCACTTCCTTTTTTTATTTGGATTGAATGAGTGGATGTGATTGAAATTGGTTGAAAATGCCTAAACAAGGCTATATACAAAATTTGAGCAAGATTAGAAGTGATTTAGACTGGTTTCAGGTAAAAACTGAGACCTAAAAATCCAACTGTGACATGTGTATATCACGTTGTATATCGTGTACATTAGTGTATATCACACACAAGTTTTTAGGACGTCTGTGTATATCACTTTGTATATCGTGTATACAACACAATTATTTTATGGACGCCCGTTTATATCATATTGTATATCGTATATATAACACAAATTTTTATGGATATACACAGACACACATAATATACATGAGATATTACTGATGTACATAGAGATATACACGGGTTACAATAGGGGATACACATGTGGAGTCGTCTTGAACTTGAGTTTTCAATCTGAAATGTGTTATACAAAGAAGAAAAATAAAATTTTAATAATATTTTTTGATATACACATTATTATTATGTTATACACTGTGATATACAAATAATATAATTATTAATTATTAATCAAAAAAGGATTTTGTTTTTTGATATAGCATGTTTAAGCAAGTTCTCAAATATAAAAATAATAAATATAATTGCGGGAGTAAATAATATTTTGGTATACAAAGAAAATTAATTTTTGATATACACAAAGAAGAAAAATAAACTTATGATATCTATTTTGGTATACACATGTCTGATGTGCTATACACTATGATATACAAATAATACAATATTTTTATTGTGATATACATTGATATAAAGACAGTAATAACTATATATATATATATATATATATATAATTTATATTATCGATATACAAAGAATAATATTATTTATATACAAAGAATGAAAATAAAAGTTTAATATATATGTTGATATAGACAAAGAAGAAAACAAAAGTTGTGATATGCATATTATTATTGTGATATGTATTTATTGGCTATTTGATGCCAATATCTATAACTAGGGCAATTTTCTGCCAATTATATGGGTATGTTGTTATACCATGCCAAAACCCCTTATTGTTTTGCATCCAATGTAAATTGCATTATTTGTATGCACAATAGGAAATACTTTTATTTTTTAGTAATTTGAGTAATTTAAATATATTAATTAAAATAATAATGGTTACTGCCAACGCAAGTTGTAATGATGACCGAAAATATTATCTTTTAATTTAATAAGTAATTCTGTGTTCTAAGACCTCAAAAAGCACCATTTATCATTCCTCGACTTGCGTGTGCAGTCCGTAAAATTTTTCGGAAAGTTTTCATGTGAAAAATAAATTAAAATATAAAATAGAGCTTTAAAATTCAACTGAGTTGACTTTGGTCAATATTTTTAGCAAAAAGACCCGGATCAGTATTTTATTCCGATAGCTCCGTATCGTAATTTGGGACTTGGGCGTATGTCCGGAATTTAATTTGGAGGTTCCTAGCTCAAGTTATGACCATTTAACGGAACTAGCAATTTAAAGGCTAAAGATTTTCAAGTTTGACATTGGGGTTGACTTTTTGATATCAGAGCCGGAATCCGATTCTAAAAATTTGAACAGCTCCGTTATGTCATTTATGACTTGTGTGCCAAATTTGAAGTCATTCCGGATTCATTTAATATGTTTTGGCACGAGATTTGCAAATTAAAAAGTTTAAAACTCAAAGTTTGAATAGGGGTGTGAATTGTAATTTCAGCATTGTTTGACGTGATACGAGACCCCGAGTAAGTCCGTATTATGTTATTGGACTTGTTGGTATATTCGTACGGGGTCCCGAGTACCTCGAAAGTGATACGGATTGAAATCGGATCAAGAATTGGACTTAAGCAAAATCTGAATTTTTCCTTTTGTTGTGATCGTACCTGCGGATTTTTGCCCGCAGGTGCGAGAACGCAGAATTGATCCTTCTATCGCAGATATGCCCAGGCGTATCCAGGCTTCGATTGTAGAAGCGGACAGCTTCTTGCAGAAGCATGTCCGCAGATGCGGGACTGGGCTGGCCTGGGGTCTTCGCAGGTGCGGCCATTTTACGCAGAAGCAGATGTCGCAGGTGCGACAGGAGTGTCCGCAGATGCGAAACTTCACCTGGCAGCCTGACATCGCAAATGCGAGCTTTGTCTCGCAAATACAAGTCCGCAAATGCGAAACTTTTATCCGCAGATGCGAAAATGACTTGGCAGAACTCATAAATTCGGAAGTCGCCATTTTTACTCATTTTTGAGTTTCAAGTCTCGGATTTGGGCGATTTCAAGGGGGATTTTCACGACTTTGAATTAGGTAAGTGTTCTTTAACCAAAATTAATTATATTTTATAACTCCATGTCTATATTCATCATTTATTTTGGATTTGGATGGAAGAAATTTGAATATTTTTATAAATCTTTCAAAAACGAAAAGTTAAGATTTGAAGGTCCATTTGATATCGGAATTGGACAATTTTTGTATGGTTGAACTCGTATCGGAACGGGTATTCGAATTTCTTGAGTTTTTCAGGATTTGAGACGTAGGTCCCACTGTCAAATATTTTAATAAATTTCGGATTTTTATCCGAAAAATTAATAAATTCATATGGAATTAATTCCTATGATTAGTATTGAATATATCGAATTGTTTGTAAATAGATTTGAAGCTTTTGGAGATAAATTTAAAAGGAAAAGCTGTGGTCGAGTAATTGATTGGAATTTGCAAAGCGAGGTAAGTATTGTGGTTAATCTTGACTTAAGGGAATAGAACCCTTAAATAAATTGTTATGTGAATTGCATGTGAACAACGTATAGGCGAGGTGACGAGTGCCTATACGTCGTCAAATTAATTGCTTGCATAATTATTTGAAAATTCTAAATTTGTTTTAATACATGAATTAATTGTTATAATAATTATTTCTCTCCTATTCTTTGCCAAATATTAATTCTTAAATTCCTGTAATAATTGCTACATGCTTATTACTCTCCGATTTTATGCTTTTCCAGCTAGGCCTGAGGCCGAGTCATCTGATGCTGTGATCACATATATTATTCCAGTTTACCATAGAGATGCTTCAGTTCTATTTGATCCAGGATCTACTTATTCCTATGTGTCCTACTATTTTGCTTCATATTTGGTTGTGCCTTATGATTCTCTGAGTGCTTTTGTATGTGTATTCACACCGGTGGGAGACTCTGTTGTAGTAGATCATGTCTATCATTTGTGTGTGGCTACTATTAATAATCTTGAGACTAGTGTGGATCTTCTACTTCTTGATATGGTAGATTTTGATGTCATCTTGGGTATGGATTGGCTGTCCCCTTATCATGCTATATTGGATTATCATGCCAAGACAGTGACTCTAGCCATGCTGGGGTTACCTCGGTTAGAGTGGAAAGGAACTCCTGGTCATTCTGCCAGCAGGGTTATTTCTTATATGAAAGCTCGGTGTATGGTAGATAAAGGGTGTCTAGCCTATTTGGCTTATATTCGCGATCCCAATGCGGATGTCCCTTCTATGGACTCAGTACCAGTTGTTCGTGAATTTTCAGAAGTATTTCCTGTAGATTTGCCGGGGATGCCACCCGATAGAGATATTGACTTCTGTATTGATTTGGCTCCAGGCACTCAACCCATTTCTATTCCACCATACCGTATGGCCCCACCATAGTTGAAAGAATTGAAAGAGCAGTTACAAGACTTGCTTGATCAGGGATTCATTAGACCCAGTGACTCACCCTGTGTGAACCAGTATTATTTGTAAAGAAAAAAGATGGCTCTATACGGATGTGTATAGATTATCGGTAGTTGAACAAAGCCACTATCAAAAACAAATATCCGCTGCCAAGAATTGATGACTTATTTGATCAGCTTCAGGGTGCCAAGGTATTTTCGAAGATCGATTTGAGGTCTAGTTATCATCAGTTGAAGATTAGGGCATCTGATGTCCCTAAAATAGCTTTTCGAACTCGGTATGGGCATTACGAATTCCTAGTGATGTCATTTGGGTTGACAAATGCCCCAGCATCATTTATGGATTTGATGAATTGGGTGTTCAAGCCTTATTTGGATTCTTTTGTGATTGTATTCATTGATGATATCTTGATTTACTCCAGCAGTCGAGAGGAACATGAGCATCATCTTTGAAGTGTGCTTCACACCTTGAAGAATAATCAGTTATGTGCCAAGTTTTCAAAATGTGAGTTTTGGTTAGACTCAGTTGCCTCTTTGGGGCATGTTGTATCGGCAGAAGGCATAAAGGTGGACCCTAAGAAGATTGAGGCTGTTCAGAATTGGCCTAGACCTACTTCAGTTAGAGAGATCTGGAGTTTCCTGGGTTTTACAGGTTATTATCTTCGGTTCGTGGAAGGGTTTTCATCTATAGCAAGCCCATTGACCAGATTGACCTAGAAAGGTATCCCATTCAGATGGTCAGACGAGTGTGAGTTGAGCTTTCAGAAGCTCAAGACCGCTTTGACTACGGCGCCAGTGTTGGTATTACCCATATGTTTAGGATTGTATACGGTATATTATGACGCGTCTCACATTGGGCTTGGTGCAGTATTAATGCAAGATGGCAAGGTAATTGCATATGCGTTGCGGCAGTTGAAAGTTCACGAGAAGAATTATCCTGTTCATGACTTAGAATTGGCAGCCATTGTTCATGCGCTGAAGATTTGGAGGCATTACCTCTACGGTGTCTCATGTGAGGTATTTACTGATCATCGTAGCCTTCAGTATCTGTTAAAAAAAAGGATCTTAATTTGAGGCAGATAAGATGGTTAGAGTTGTTGAAAGGCTATAATACCACCATTTTGTATCACCCCGGAAAGTCCAATGTGGTGGCCGATGCTTTGAATAGAAAGGCTGTGAGTATGGGCAGTCTTGCGTATATTCCGGTTGGTGAGAGGCCATTAGCTGCAGATGTTCAGACTTTGGCTAATCAGTTCGTGAGATTAGATGTTTCAGAACCCAGTCGGGTTCTAGCTTGCACAGTCACTCGGTCTTCTTTATATGAGCGTATCAGAGAGAGGCAATATGATGATCCTCATTTACTTGTCCTTAAGGACACGGTGCGACATGATGATGCCAAACAGGTTACTGTGGGGGAAGATGGGGTTCTGCGAATGCAGGGTCGTATTTGTGTGCGTAATGTGGATGGGCTTCGTGAATTAATTCTTGAAGAAGCACATAGTTCCTGGTATTCTATTCATCCAGGTACCGCCAAAATATATCAAGATTTGCGGCAACATTATTGGTGGAGTAGAATTAAAAAGGATATAGTTGCATATGTAGCTCAGTGTCTGAATTGTCAGCAAGCTAAGTACGAGCATCAGAGACCTGGTAATTTGCTTCAGAAGTTAGAAATTCTTGAGTGGAAGTGGGAGCGTATTACTATGGATTTTGTTATTGGGATCCTATGGACTCAGAGAAACTTTGACGCAGTTTGGGTCATTGTGGACAGGTTGACCAAGTCAGCACATTTTATTCCAGTGGCAGTTACCTATTCTTCAGAGAGGTTAGCTGAAATTTACATTCGTGAGATTGTCCGTCTTCACGGTGTGCCCGTGTCTATTATTTCAGATCGAGGTACGCAGTTTACCTCATATTTCTGGAGGGCTGTACAGCGTGAGTTAGGCACGCGGGTGGAGTTGAGTACAACATTTCATCCACAGACAGACGGACAGTCAGAGTGCACTATTTAGATATTGGAAGATATGCTTCGTGCTTGTGTTATAGACTTTGGAGGTTCTTGGGATCATTTCTTGCCACTTGCGGAGTTTGCTCATAATAATAGCTACCAGTCGAGCATTCAGATGGCTCCACATGAGGCATTATACGGAAGGCGATGCCGATCGCCAGTTGGTTGGTTTGAACTGGGAGAGGCTTGGTTGTTGGGTACCGATTTGGTATAGGATGCCTTGGATAAGGTCAAGATTATTCAGGATCGACTTCGCACAGCTCAGTCTAGGCAAAAGAGTTATGCCGACAGAAAAGTTCATGATATTGCATTCATGGTTGGATAAAGAATATTGCTTTGGGTTTCACCTATGAAAGGTGTAATGAGATTCGGAAAGAAGGGCAAGTTGAGCCCTAGGTATATCGGACCCTTTGAAATTCTTGAAAAGGTGGGTGAAGTAGCCTACATGATTACATTACCACCTAGTTTATCAGTGGTTATCCGGTGTTCCATGTGTCTATGCTCCGAAAATATCATGGTGATCCGTTCCATGTGTTAGATTTTAGCTTAGTCCAATTGGACAAAGATTTGGCTTACGAAGACGAGCCGGTGCCTATTCTAGCCCGGCCAGTATGATAGTTGAGGTCTAAGAGTTATCCTTCAGTTCGGGTGCAATGGAGAGGTCAGCCGGTAGAGGTATCTACCTAGGAGTCCGAGTCGGACATGTGGAGTAAATATCCACACCTTTTCTCCAGCTCAGGTACTTTTTCTAACTCCGTTCGAGGACGAACGTTTGTTTTAGAGGTGGAGAGTGTGATGACCCAAAATATTATCTTTTAATTTAATAAGTAATTCTATATTCTAAGAACTCAAAAGGCACCATTTATCATTCCTCGGCTTGCGTGCGCAGTTCGTAAAATTTTCAGAAAAGTTTTCATGTGAAAAAAAGGATTAAAATGTGAAATAGAGCTTTAAAACTCAACTGAGTTGACTTTGGTCAATATTTTTAGTAAACGGACCCGGATCAGTGTTTTGATAGTTTCGGTAGCTCCGTATCATGATTTGGGACTTGGACGTATGCCCAAAATTTAATTAGCTCAAGTTATGACCATTTAACGGAACTAGCAATTTAAAGGCTAAAGATTTTTAAGTTTGACCTCGAGGTTGACTTTTTGATATCGGAGCCGGAATCCAAGTCTGGAAATTTGAACAGCTCCGTTATGTCATTTATGACTTGTGTGCCAAATTTAAAGTCATTCCGGATTCATTTAATATGTTTTGGCACGAGATTTGCAAATTGAAAAGTTTAAAACTCAAAGTTTGAATCGGGGTGTGAATTATAATTTTAGCGTTGTTTGATATGATACGAGACCCCGAGTAAGCCCGTATTATGTTATTGGACTTGTTGGTATATTCGTACGGGATTTCGAGTATCCCGAGAGTGATAAAGATTGAAATCGGATCAAGAATTGGACTTAAGCAAAATCTAAATTTTTCCCTCTGTTATGATCGCACCTGCGGATTTTTGCCCGCAGGTGCGAGCTCGCAGAAGCAAGCCTTCCATCGCAGATGCCCCCAGGCATGTCCACTCTTCGATCGCAGAAGCGGACAGCTTCTCGCAGAAGCGTGTCCGCAGATGCGCACCAAATCACGCAGACCGAGACTGGGCTAGCCTGGGGTCTTCGCAGGTGCGGCCATTTTGGGCAGAAGCGGATGTCGCAGGTGCGACAGGAGTGTCCGCAGATGCGGAACTTCACCTGGCAGCCTGGCATCTCAAATGCAAGCTTTGTCTCGCAAATGCGAGTCCGCAAATGCGGAACTTTTATCCGCAGATGCGAAAATGACTGGGGAGAGCACATAAATTCGGAAGTTGCCATTTTTACTCATTTTTGATTTTCAAGTCTCGAATTTGGGCGATTTCAAGGGAGATTTTCACGACTTTGAATTGGGTAAGTGTTCTTTAACCAAAAGTGATTATATTTCCCAATCCATGTCTATATTCATCATTTATTTCGGATTTAGATAGAAGAAATTGGAATATTTTTATAAAATCTTTCAAAAAGGAAAAGTTAAGATTTGAAGGTCCATTTGATATCGGAATTGGACAATTTTTGTATGGTTGAACTCGTATCGGAACGGGTGTTTGAATTTCTCTAGTTTTTTTGGGATTTGAGATCTGGGTCCCACTGTCGAATATTTTAATGAATTTCAGATTTTTATCCTAAAAATTATTAAATTCATATGAAATTAATTCCTATAATTAGTATTGAATATATCGAATTGTTTGTGCATAGATTTGAAACTTTTGGAGATAAATTTAAAAGGAAAAGCTGTGGTCGAGTAATTTATTGGAATTTACAAAGCGAGGTAAGTGTCGGGGTTAACCTTGACTTGAGGGAATAGAACCCTTAAATAAATTGTTATGTGAATTGCACGTGAACGACGTATAGGCGAGGTGACGAGTGCCTATATGTCGTCAAATTAATTGTTTGCATAATTATTTAAAAATTCTAAATTGTTTTAATACATGAATTAATTGTTATAATAATTATTTCTCTCCTATTCTTTGCCAAATATTTATTTTTAAATTTTTGTAATAATTGCTACATGCTTACTTGAATTATGTGCACTAATTGCTACTTGACATTTAGCATATTAAATAATAAATTATCTATTTTCTCCCTGATTTCTAAAATAAATTATTATTACCATTATTTGTTCATAAATAAATTATAATTATTGTGTGCCTTGATGCTTAATAGTTTCTCATTGGACGTGGTATTTATTGGAATAATTATTATTTACATTATGAGCTGTTTAAAGCTATATATATTGGGGGAACAGGTTGCACATCGCAACGGAAATGAAAGTAAATATATCTATATTGGGGGATGGGATTGCACGCCGCAATAGACTTATTTAAAAGTTAATATTGGGGGATCGAATTGCACGCCGCAATAGACTTATTTAAAAGTCTATATATATACTTGATTGAAGTAAATATATAACAGACTTGATTAAAATAAATATATTGTGAGAGCGGGTTGCACGCTGCAACAGAATTGATGAAAATAATAATTGGTTATGACAGCTGAGTTGGCTTCAATTATTATAAATGAGTTACCTGATTTATTTCTATTATTGTTGTTGTTACTAATATTGCGTACATGTAATCTAAGTGACCCGCCTTAGCCTCATCACTATTTCGTCGAGGTTAGGCTCAGCACTTACCAGTATATGGGTTCGGTTGTACTGATACTACACTCTGCACTTCTTGTGCAGATTTTGGAGTTGGTCCCAGCGGCGTACCATAGACTTGCTCGGATTTCAGCTACTCAGAGGAGACTTGAGGTATAACTGCACGGCGTTCGCAGTTCTGAAGTCCCCGTCTACTTTAATTTAGTTGTGTATTTGTTTCAGACAACTTTATTTTATTCAGACCTTTATTTGTATTTATTCTAGAAGCTCGTGCACTTGTGACACCAATTCTGGGATGGTATTTAGACACCGTTATTTTTATGAATTATTCACTATATTTCAGACTTTACTTCCGTATTTGTTCTTTGATTATTAATAAATTTAAAAATTATTTTAAAAATAGATAATATTATTCTAACGTTGGCTTGCCTAGCAAGTGAAATGTTAGGCGTCATCACGGTCCGAAGGTGAGAATTTCGGATCGTGACAGTTGTTAAATTGTTTAAAATTATTTAAGATCATTATCTATTTCAAACGTGAATGTTAATCATAATAGACGTTCAAAATCTATCCTATGTTATTAAAATTATATTGTTTTTGCTTTGTAGACCTAATAATCCCATGTTCAGTCAAAATGGCATTCGAAATAAAACTAGTGAAATAATGGGTACCTATTAACAACATATAAAGATATTCATTTAACTGGGTGATTAAAGTATAAGTAATTCGAAAAGGTTCAAAGATCCTACAAAAATTCCACTCAGGAAGGTGTTTTCATTTTTAGGCCTATAATAAGTGCTGACCTTTTGAGTTGGTTGGTTTACCTTGCTATCAAAGATTTTTTTGTATGGAAAGAACACTATAATAAATAAAAAGTTATTAATAAATGATTTATAAGACTCGGAGAGTACAACATATACAAGTTAATTATTGTTTATTGTACTAAAATTATTACTTTTTGTTTCTCAATCAACATACTTTAGTTTGTTAATTATCTATTATGTAAATTGTATAGCATTTGATTACATATAAATGGTGTGTAACATGTGGAATATGGTAAACGATAGAAGCTAAAAATGGTAGGGAATAAAACTATGAAAATATTATTTTGCTGATAAATTGAAATATTAAAGTTCAAGAATAATATAAATGTACTGACTGAACAAGTCATTTTTTCTGGAACCAACATTTGTTTCAATTATTGATTGGTACGATTGAATTGAGTCGTGTGTTTTTGATAGGTTGTTTCTGAATGTGAGGTTTTGTATGTTCCATAAAGTCAAATCTGTGTATCTGCATAAATTTTTATTGTTATCTTCATAAATTACAATATTCAATTATCTTCACCTCAACAAATAAGTCACACTACGACGATCCATACAAATAATTTATGAAAACTTGAGCTTTATTCTTTCATGTATAATTAGTATTCAAAATTTTATTTTAAAAGTATTATTTTATGAATGGTAAATCGCATGACTCACATACACGTACAACGCGCGTGCGGAGAAACTAGTATATATTAAAAGTATGAAGACCCTTAGTGAAATATCGTCCGTCTTTTTTACCCTTTAAAATGGATTTTATATTGAATAAAATCGTAATTTAAGTTACTCTCCTAATATTTAGTATTTTAAAATTAATAAAAATGTCATCTTATAAAAATTCTTAATTTCCTTTTTTATCCAAACTGAATTAAGAATTTTTCTTTTGTTCTTTTTCCCTTTCAAGCACTTTGCGGGCTTTGCTCGAAATCTTTATCCGGCAAATTGTTGTTGCAACTTATTTGCCATATTTTCTATCGAGATCAACAAATATTTTCTCAACCAGTGCAACTCATATTCTTATTACTTTATTAATTTGTTATTTTTTTATTATTTAAAATTTAACAATATAATGATATTTTTTATTTTCCTTCACAAGTACATTAAATATTTTAAAATAGATGAGCTATTATAAAAATCTGAAAAGGTAAAGAATTATTCTGTTAGTACTAAGAACAAATAGTTAAGGTTTTTAAAATTTTTAATTAGCAAAATAATTAAATTTAATTTAACTATGTGTTAAATTAATATCTAGGGGTTTATAATTAATTACTATGAAAAAGGATTCATTATGATATATCCATAAATGCGATAATAATGTATTTACGGTATGAAAATATATTCCAATATATGAGGTGTTTTATATTAAATATAATAAATATGAGTAGTAATATTGCACTCATTGAAGCTACAAGGTACTTTGTTAATTGTGAGTCGCGCTAATACAAAATATATAGAATTAATCTCTCAAAAAATTATATTGTCTTTTCATTTAATTTTTATGATACAGTAAATATACATAGTTCTTAATTTTACCTAACTTGCCTTTTTAAACAGAAATAAATTTTATTGTAAAATAGTCCTAAGTATGAGTAAAAATTTCTTTCTTATTAAACATAATACAATAAATGGAGGGCATCAGGTTAGAAGACATTTAATTATATACCAGTTATACGAAATTATAAAAGTTGATGCAATGAAATTAAAGTTGAAAAGATGGAAGGCAAAAACATATCAAGAAAAAAAAGTAAACAATGAAGACTCAGAGCATCTAACGAGTTAAAATTGAAAAGGATTAGTAAAATACCACTCTTTAAATAGTATAAGCTCTAACTATCCGTCTACCAAAATTACAATTTTGTTTAAATACGGAGCAACTTGTACTGGCATATTATTTAATATTTAGTTCAAGTTTTTTAATTGAAATTATTTTAATTCGATTAAAATATGATATTAATATTTATTTTTATGAAAAAAATATTATTTATCAATAATTGTTTTTCTATTGACGCAACAAACATGTGCAACGCACGTACTCTAAGACTAGTATATATAAAACTACAATGCATGCCTATTCAAATTAATACTACTCTTTAAGCTAAATGTATATATAGAGGATATGATGAAAAAAGAAGTCTGTATGGGTAGATATAGTAATTAAAATTTTAATTGATTTCAAAAGTCCCTGTGATGACTCAAAAGGTCATCTTTAAATTTAATAATTAATTATGTATTCTAAAACCTCAAAAAATACTATTTATCATTCCTCGACTTGCGTGCGCAGTCCGTATAATTTTTCGAAAAGTTTTTATGTAAAAAATGGATTAAAATGTGAAATAGAGCCTTAAAACTTAATTAAGTTGACTTTGGCTAATATTTTGAGCAAACGAATCCGGATCAGTATTTTGACAGTTCCGGTAGGTCCGTATCGTGATTTGAAACTTGGGCGTATGCCCGAAATTTAATTTGGAGGTCCCTAGCTCAAGTTATGGCCATTTAATGAAAACTAGTAATTTAAAGGCTAAAGATTTCCAAAAGTTTGACCATTAACTTTTTGATATCAGGGTCAGAATCCGATTCCGAAAATTTGAATAGCTATGTTATGTCATTTATGACTTGTGTGCCAAATTTGAAGTCATTCTAGATTTATCACAAGTTTTGTAAATTGAAAAGTTTGAAACTTAAAAGTTCGAATCGAGTTGTGAATTGTAATTTCGATATTATTTGATGTGATTTGAGACCTCGAGTAAGTCCGTGTTATGTTATGGGACTTGTTGGTATATTTGGACGGGGTCCCAAGTACCCCGAGTGTGATTCAAATCGAAATTGGAACAAGAATTGGACTTAAACAAAATTTGAAAGTTTGTTGCTTCTGGTGCCTTCGCTTCTGCGAAGTCTTGGCCGCAGAAGCGAGCTCACAGAAGCGAGCCATGCCTAGCAGAAGCGGACAGTCCGCAGAAGCGTATGGGCTGTCGCAGAAGCGCGACCGCAGGAGCGGCCCACGCGTCGCAGAAGCGGGAAAGGGGGAAGGGGCAGCCTTACGCAGAAGCGGACTCCTCTTCGCAGAAGCGAGTCTGTAGATGCGAAAAAACTGGGCAGAATACATAAAATCGGGTTTTAACCATTTTTACTCATTTTTGAGTTTTGAGTCTCGGATTTTGGCGATTCCAAAGGGATTTTTCATGACTTTGAATTGGATAAGTGTTCTATAACTAAAAGTGATTATATTTCATAAATCCATGTCTATATTCATCATTTATTTCGGATTTAGATGGAAGAAATTAGAATTTTTGTAAAAACTTTCCAAAAGCGAAAAATTTAGATTTGAAGGTCCATTTGACATCGGAATTTAGTAATATTTGTATGGTTGGACTCATCTCGGAATGAGTGTTCGAATTTCGTAAGTTTTTCCAAGATTCGAGATGTGGGTCCCACCGTTATTTTTGAGATGAATTTCGGATTTTAATCCAGAAAATTAATAAATTCATATGGAATAATTTCTACGATTTGTATTGAGTATATTGAATTATTTATGACTATATTTGAGGATTTCAGACACAAATTCGTGAGGTAAATGTTTATTGGATTCTTGAATTTGGTTGCAAAGTGATGTAAGTATCGTGGTTAACCTTGACTTGACGGAATATAACCCATACAACGATGTATAGGCAAGGTGACGAGTGCATATACTTTGTCAATTTAATTATTTGCTTAATTATTTAAGCATCTTAAATTATTTTAAGACACGAATTAATTATTATAATAATTGTTTCTCTCCTATTCCTTGTCAAATATTAATTCTTGAATTTCTGTAATAATTGTCACATGCTTATTTGATTTATGTGTCTTAATTGCTACTTGATATTTAGCATATTAAATATTATACTGCCTATTTTCTTCCTGATTTCCATAATTAATTGCTATTTATCATTTTTGTTTCATAAATAAATTATAATTATTGTATGCCTTGATGCTTAATAGTTTCTCATTGAACGTGGTATTTATTGGAGTCTTTTCATTACATTTAAGAGTTGTTAAAATATATGGGGTGATCGGGTTGCATGCCACAACGAAAATAAAAATAAATATATTCGGGGATCGGGTTGCACGCCGCAATAGAGTTGTTTAAAGTTTATAGTGAGGGATCGGGTTGCACGCCGCAACAGATTTATTTAAAGTTTATATTGCTGGAGCGGGTTGCACGTCGCAACGGAAATTTATTGAGGAATTATATTATTGGGGCGGGTTGCACGCCGCAACAGAATTAATTGAAATGAATATATTGGAGGATCGGGTTGCACGCCGCAACATAATTGAATGTAAATATATTGTGGGATCGGGTTGCACGCCGCAACGGAAACTGATTGAAATAATAATTGGTTATGACTGCCGAGTTAGCTTCAATAGTTGAAAAGAGATACCTGTTTTATTTCTATTATTGTTGTTATTATTATTATTGCGTACAAATTAATGTAAGTGACCTGCCTTAGCCTCGTCACTACTTCGCCGAGGTTAGGCTTAGCACTTACCAGTACATGGGGTCGGTTGTATTGATACTACATTCTGCACTTCTTGTGCATATTTCGGAAATGGTCCCAGCGGCGTACCATAGACTTGCTCGGATTTCAGCTACCCAGAGGAGACTTGAGGTATAACTACTGTGTGTTTGCTTTTAGATCACTTTATTTTATTCAGATCCTAATTTGTATCATTCTAGAAACTCGTACACTTGTGACTCTAGTTCTGGGATGGTATTTAGATATCGCGATTATTATGGATTATTTCAGACATTATTTTCGCATTGGTATTAATTAATTTAATTTTTTTTAAAAATGGCTAATTATATTCTAACGTTGGCTTGCCTAGCAAGTAAAATGTTAGGCGCTATCACGGTTCCTAAGGTGAGAATTTCGGGTCGTGACAATTGGTATCAGAGCACTAGGTTATATAGGTCTCACGAGACACGAGCAAACTTAGTAGAGCCTGAAGGATCGGTAAGGAGACGCCTGTACTTATCTTTCAGAGGCTATGAAGTTTAAGAATAATATCGCTTCTTTGTTATCTTGTCGTACGATTTTATTCTATCATCGATGATTGAACCATTCTATTCTTATCCTCTCGCAGATGGTGAGAACACGTAATACCTCTACCGATGGACAGGGACTAGAGCCCCCGGTGGAAACTATGGCCAGGGGTAGAGGTCGAGGCCGAGGTCGTGCTAGAGGCCGAGGCAGAGGCAGAGGTAGAGCTCAGTCTAGAGCTCGAGCAGCTGCACCTGTTGTAGAGCCTCAGGTGGATATTCAGGAGGAGGCTCCAGTTCAGCATGTACCAGTTGGACCAGTTCAGGTCCCGGAAGAATTCATAGCTACTCCAGTGCTTGAGGACGCTCTAGTCCATTTGGTGAGTCTTATGGAGGGCGTGGCCCAGAATGGTATATTTCCAGTGGCACCAACCGTCTCACAGGCTAGGGGAGGAGCACAAACTCCCACTACTCCCGCTCCGGAGCAGATGGCTCCCCAGAATCAGGCTCCAGCAGTCCCGCCAATTGGGGTAGTTCAGCCAGTTGTTTCTAGTTCTTTCTAAGTTTACTAAGCTCTTTCTAGTTCACTTCAGTGGTACACCTTCTGAGGACCCACATGATTATTTTGACCGCTTCCATGAGGTATTGCGGAACATGGGTATAGTTGAGACCAATGGGGTCGATTTTGCTGTATTTCAGATGACGGGTTCTGCCAAGAGGTGGTGGAGAGATTATATATTGACCAGACCAGTTGGATCGCCTGCATTGACCTGGGAGCAGTTCTCACGGTTATTTCTTGAGAAATTCCTCCCTATCATAGTGAGAGAGGATTACTGCAGGCAATTTGAGCGTCTACAGCAGGGCAGTATGACTGTTACTCAGTATGAGTCCCGTTTTGTGAATTTAGCCCGTCATGCTCTCCTTTTACTACCTACTGAGGGAGAGAAAGTGAGGAGGTTTATTGAGGGACTCACTCACCCTATCAGGCTTCAAATGGCCAAGGAGACCGGAAGTGAGATTTCCTTTCATGCGGCTGCTAATGTCGTGAGGAGGATCGAGATAGTTCTTGCATAGGAGAGAGGGTAGAGGTCTGATAAGAGGCCTCGTCAGTTTGGTGGTTTCAGTGGTGCTTCGTCTGGAGGCAGGGGTAATTTTGGTAGGTGTCATCGTCCCAGACCATTTCATTCAGCACTTCAGGCATCTCCCGGTGCTTCAGGGAGTCACGGTTCCTATTATGCCTTACTCTAGGCAGCCAACATTTAGTGCACATTCAGCTCCTATCAGTGCATCACCACTCCAGAGTCACTACAACAGTTATTCAGCCCGTTCGGGTCAGCTTCAGCTTCAGTAGCCACGACATCTGGATGGGTGTTATGAGTGTGGGAACATTGGTCACATCGGAAGGTATTGCCCTAAGTTGTCGAGTAATAGATCTTGGTAGTATTCTTGTTCCTTCATACCGGCACCGGTTGCTTCACCGCCTGCTCAGCTAGCTAGAGGTAGGGGTCAGGCAGCTAGAGGTGGAGGTCAGGCTATTAGAGGTGGAGGTCAGGCCGTTAGAGGTGGAGGCCAGCCAGTTAGAGGCCGTCCCAGAGACACAGTTTAGAGTGGTGGGGCCCAGCCCTGATTTTATGCTTTTCCAGCTAGGCCTGAGGCCGAATCATCTGATGCTGTGATCACAGGTATTATTCTAGTTTGCATAGAGATGCTTCAGTTCTATTTGATCCAGGATCTACTTATTCCTATGTGTCCTCCTATTTTGCTTCATATTTGGTTATGCCTTGTGATTCTCTGAGTGCTTCTGTGTGTGTATCTACACCGGTGGGAGACTCTGTTATAGTAGATCATGTCTATCATTAGTGTTGTTTCCAATTGTAATCTTGAGACTAGTGTTGATCTTCTACTTTTTGAGATGGTAGATTTTGATGTCATCTTGGGTATAGATTGGTTGTCAACTTATCATGCTATATTGTATTGTCATGCCAAGACAGTGACCCTAGCCATACCGGGGTTACCTCGGTTAGAGTGGAAGGGAACTCCTGGTCATTATGCCAGCAAGGTTATTTCTTATATGAAAGCTCGACGTATGGTCAAGAAAGGGTGTCTAGCCTATTTGGTTTATATTTGCGATCCCAGTGCGGATGTTTCTTCTATGGACTCAGTACCAGTTGTTCGTGAATTTCCAGAAGTATTTCCTGTAGATTTTCCTGGAATGCCACTCGACAGAGATATTGACTTCTGTATTGATTTAGCTCCGGGCACTCGGCCCATTTCTATCCCACCATACCGTATGGCTCGGTCAGAGTTGAAAGAATTGAAGGAGCAGTTACAAGACTTGCTTGATTAGGGATTCATTAGGCCCAGTGTTTCTCCCTGGAGTGCATCAGTATTATTTGTAAAGAGGAAAGATGGTTCAATGCGAATGTGTATAGATTATCGGCAGTTGAATAAGGCTACTATCAAGAACAAGTATCCACTGCCAAGAATTGATGGCTTATTCGATCAGCTTCAGGGTGCCAAGGTGTTTTCAAAGATTGACTTGAGGTCTGGTTATCATCAGTTGAAGATTAGGGAATCTGATGTCCCTAAGATAACTTTTCTAACTCGGTATGGGCATTACGAATTCCTAGTGATGTCATTTGGGTTGACAAATGCCCCAGCAACATTTATGGATTTGATGAATCAGGTGTTCAAACCCTATTTGGATTCTTTTGTGGTTGTATTCATTGATGATATCTTGATTTACCCCAGCAGTCGAGAGGAGCATGAGCAGCATCTTCGGAGTGTGCTTCAGACTTTGAAGAATAATCAGTTATATGCCAAATTTTCAAAATGTGAATTTTTGTTAGACTCAGTTGCTTTTTTGGGGCAAGTTGTATCGGCAGAAGGCATAAAGGTGGATCCTTAGAAGATTGAGGCTGTACAGAATTGGCCTAGACCTACTTTAGTTACAGAGATCTGGAGTTTCCTGGGTTTGGTAGGTTATTATCGTCGGTTCGTGGAGGGGTTTTCATCTATAGCAAGCCCATTGACCAGACTGACCCAGAAAGGTGTTCCATTCGAATGGTCAGACGAGTGTGAGTTGAGCTATCAGAAGCTCAAGACTGCTTTGACTACGACGCCAGTGTTGGTATTACCCACAAGTTTAGGATCTTATACGGTGTATTGTGATGCATCTCGCATTGGGTTTGGTGCAGTATTAATGCAATATGGCAGGGTGATTGCATATGTGTTGCGGCAGTTGAAAGTTCATGAGAAGAATTATCCTGTTCATGACTTAGATTTGGCAGCCATTTTCCACGCTTTGAAGATTTGGAGACATTACCTTTACGGTGTCTCGTGTGAGGTATTTACCGATCATCGTAGCATGCAGTATCTGTTTAGGCAGAAAGATCTCAAGTTGAAGCAGAGAAGATGGTTGGAGTTGTTGAAAGATTATGATATCACTATTTTGTATCACCCCAGAAAAGACAATGTGGTGGCTGATGCTTTGAGTAGAAAGGCTGTGAGCATGGGCAGTCTTGCGTATATTCCGGTTGGTGAGAGACAGTTAGCTGCAGATGTTCAGACTTTGGCTAATCAGTTTGTGAGGTTAGATATTTTAGAACCCAGTTGGGTTCTAGCTTGCACAGTCACTCGGTCTTCTTTATATGAGTGCATCAGAGAGCGGCAGTATGGTGATCCTTATTTACTTGTACTTAAGGACACAGTGCGACACGGCGATGCCAGACAGGTTGTTGTGGGGGAATATGGAGTTCTACAGATACATGGTCATATTTGTGTGCCTAATATGGATGGGCTTCGTGAATTAATTCTGGAAGAAGCCCACAGTTCCAGGTATTCTATTCATCCAGGTGCCGCCAAAATGTATCAAGATTTGCGGCAACATTATTGGTGGAGGAGAATGGCAGAGGAGAATGAAGAAGGATATAGTTGCATATGTAGCTCGGTGTCTGAATTGTCAACAAGTTAAGTACAAGCATCAGAGACCTGGTGGTTTGCTTTAGAAGTTAGAAATTCCTGAGTGGAAGTGGGAGCATATCTCTATGGATTTTATTGTTTGGATTCCACGGACTCAGAGAAAATTTGACGCAGTTTGGGTCATTGTGGACAGATTGACCAAGTCAGCACATTTCATTCCAGTGGCAGCTACCTATTCTTCTGAGCGGTTAACTGAAATTTACATTCGTGAGATTGTCCGCCTTCACGGTGTGCCCGTGTCTATAATTTCTGATCGAGGTACGTAGTTCACTCCACATTTTTGGAGGGCTGTACAGTGTGAGTTAGGCACGCGGGTTGAGTTGAGTACAACATTTCATCCACAGACAGACGGACAGTCAGAGCGCACTATTCAGATAATGGAAGATATGCTTCGCGCTTAAGTTATAGACTTTGGAGGTTCTTGGGATTAGTTCTTGCCACTTGCGGAGTTTGCTTATAGTAATAGTTACCAATCGAGCATTCAGATGACTCCATATGAGGCATTATATGGAAGGCGATGCCGTTCACCAGTTGGCTGGTTTGAACCAGGAGAGGCTCGGTTGCTGGGTACCGATTTGGTACGGGATGCCTTGGATAAGGTCAAAATTATTCAAGATCGACTTCGCACAGCTCAGTCTAGGAAAAAGAGTTATGCTGACCGTAAGGTTCGTGATATTGCATTCAAGGTTGGAGAAAGAGTATTGCTCCAGGTTTCACGTATGAAAGGTATAATGAGGTTTGGAAAGAAGGGCAAGTTGAGCCCTAGGTATATTGGACCCTTTGAAATTCTTGAAAGGGTGGGTGAAGTAGCCTACAGGCCTTGCACTACCATCAAGTTTATCAGCGGTTCATCCGGTGTTCCATGTGTCTATGCTCCGAAAATATCATGGTGATCCGTCCCATGTGTTAGATTTCAGCTCAGTCCAATTGGACAAAGATTTGACTTATGAAGAGGAGCTGGTAGCTATTTTAGCCCGGCAGATCCGACAGTTGAGGTCTAAGAGTTATCTTTCAGTTTGGGTACAATGGAGAGGTCAGCCGGTAGAAGCATCTACTTGGGAGTCCGAGTCGGACATGCGAAGTAAATATCCACACCTTTTCACCAGCTCAGGTACTTTTCTAATTCCGTTCAAGGACGTACGTTTGTTTTAGAGGTGGAAAATGTGATGACCCAAAAGGTCATCTTTAAATTTAATAATTAATTCTGTGTTCTAAGACCTCGAAAAGCACTATT
Source organism: Nicotiana tabacum (assembly GCF_000715075.1). Classification (NCBI taxonomy): domain Eukaryota; kingdom Viridiplantae; phylum Streptophyta; class Magnoliopsida; order Solanales; family Solanaceae; genus Nicotiana; species Nicotiana tabacum. Next base: position 26,553,011 of record NC_134093.1, on the reverse strand, counting down.
TATTATTTCTCGACTTGCGTGCGCAGTCTGTATAATCTTCCGAAAAGTTTTTATGTGAAAAATAGATTAAAATATGAAATAGAGCCTTAAAACTCAATTAAGTTGACTTTGGTCAACATTTTAAGCAAACGAATCCGGATCAGTATTTTGACAGTTTCGGTAGGTCCGTATCGTGATTTGGGACTTTGGCATATGCCTAGAATTTAATTTGGAGGTCCCTAGCTCAAGTTATGACCATTTAACGGAAACTAGTAATTTAAAGGCTAAAGATTTCCAAAAGTTTGACCACGGATTTGACTTTTTGATATCGGGGTTGGAATCCGATTCCAAAAATTTGAATAGCTCCGTTATGTCATTTATGACATGTTTGCAAAATTTGAAGTCATTCCGGATTTATTTAACATGTTGCGGCACAAGTTTTGTAAATTGAAAAGTTTGAAACTCAAAAGTTCGAATCGAGTTGTGAATTATAATTTTGATGTTATTTGATATGATTTGAGACCCCGAGTAAGTCTATATTATGTTATGGGATTTTTTGGTATATTCGGACGGGGTCCCAAGTACCCCGAGTGTGATTCGAATCGAAATCGGAACAAGAATTGGACTTAAGCAAAATCTGAAAGTTTGCTGCTTCCGGTGCCTTCGCTTATGCGAAGTCTTGGACGCAGAAGCGAGCCATGCCTCGTAGAAGCGGACAATCCGCAGAAGCGGCCCACGCGTCGCAGAAGCGGGAAAGGGGGAAGGTGTAGCCTTGCGCAAAAGCGGACTCCTCTTTGCAGAAGCGAGTCCGCAGATGCGGAAATTGGTCCGCAGATGCTAAAAAGCTGGGCAGAATACATAAAATCGGGTTTTAGCCATTTTTACTCATTTTTGAGTTTTGAGTCTCGGATTTTAGCGATTCCAAAGGAATTTTTCACGACATTGAATTGGGTAAGTGTTCTATAACCAAAAGTGATTATATTTCATAAATCCATGTCTATATTCATCATTTATTTCGGATTTAGATGGAAGAAATTGGAATTTTTGTAAAAGTTTTCAAAAACGAAAATTTTAGATTTGAAGGTCCATTTGACATCGGAATTTAGTAATTTTTTTATGGTTGGACTCATCTCGGAATGAGTGTTCGAATTTCGTAAGTTTTTTTGAGATTTGAGACGTGGAACTCACTGTTGATTTTTGAGATGAATTTCAGATTTTAATCTAGAAAATTAGTAAATTCATATGGAATTAATTCCTACAATTTATATTGAGTATATTGAATTGTTTATGACTAGATTTGAGGATTTCAGACATGAATTCGCGAGGCAAAGGTTTATTGGATTCTTGAATTTTGTTGCAAAGCGAGATAAGTGTCGTGGTTAACCTTGACTTGAGGGAATAGAACCCCTGAATTATTTGCTATGTGAATTTTATGTGCAGCGATGTATAGGCAAGGTGACGAGTGCCTATACTTTATCAATTTAATTGTTTGCTTAATTATTTAAAAATCTTAAATTGTTTTAAAACATGAATTAATTGTTATAATAATTATTTCTCTCCTATTCCTTGTCAAATATTAATTCTTGAATTCCTGTAATAATTGTCACATGCTTATTTGATTTATGTGTCTTAATTGCTACTTGACATTTAGCATATTAAATATTATACTGCCTATTTTCTGCTTGATTTCCACAATTAATTGCTACTTGTCATTGTTTATTTCATAAATGAATTATAATTATTGTATGCCTTGATGCTTAATAGTTTCTCATTGAATATGGTATTTATTGGAGTATTTTTATTACATTTAATAGTTGTTAAAATATATGGGGTGATTGGGTTGCACGCCGCAACGGAAATAAAGATAAATATATTGGGGGATCGGGTTGCACGCCGCAACAGAGTTATTTAAAGTTTATATTGGGGGATTGGGTTGCACGCCGCAATAAATTTATTTAAAGTTTATATTGTTGGAGCGGGCTGCACGCCGCAATAAAAATTTATTGAGGAATTATATTGTTGGGGCGGGTTGCACGCCGCAACAGAATTAACTGAAATAAATATATTGGAGGACTGGTTGCACGCCACAACAAAATTGAATGTGAATATATTGTGGGATCGGGTTGCACGCCGCAACGAAAACTGATTGAAATAATAATTGGTTATGACTGCCGAGTTGACTTCAATTGTTGAAAAGAGATACATGTTTTATTTCTATTATTGTTGTTGTTATTGTTATTATTATTATTATTATTATTGCGTACAAATTAATATAAGTGACCTGCCTTAGCCTCGTCACTACTTCGCCGAGGCTAGGCTCGTTACTTACCTGTACTTGGAGTCGGTTGTACTGATACTACACTCTGCACTTCTTGTGCAGATTTCGGAGTTGGTCCCAGTGGCGTACCATAAACTTGCTCGGATTTCAGCTACCCAGAGGAGACTTGAGGTATAACTCCACAACGTCCGTAGTTCTGTAGTCCCCGTCTACTTTATTTTAGTTGTGTGTTTGCTTTCAGACAGCTTTATTTTATTCAGACCCTAATTTGTATCATTCTAGAAACTCGTGCACTTGTAACTCCAGTTCTAGGATGGTATTTAGATATCGCGATTATTATGGATTATTTTCGCATTTATTTTCTTGGTATTAATTAATTTAAAATTTTATTAAAATGGCTAATTATATTCTAACGTTGGCTTGCCTAGCAAGTGAATTGTTAGTCGCCATCACGGTTCCTAAGGTGAGAATTTCGGGACGTGAAAGTTGGTATCAGGGCACTAGGTTACATAGGTCTCACGAGTCACGAGCAAACTTAGTAGAGTATGAAGGATCGGTACGGAGACGTCTGTACTTATCTTTCAGAGGCTATGAAGTTTAGGAACAATATCACTTCTTTCTTATCCTGTCGTGCGATTTTATTCTATCATCGATTATTGAACCATTCTATTCTTATTCTCTCGCAGATGGCGATGACATGTAATACATCTACCGATGGACAGGGACTAGAGCCCCCGGTGGCAACTATGGCCAGGGATAGAGGTCGAGGCCGAGGTCATGCTAGAGGCTGAGGCAGAGGTAGAGCTCAGTCTAGAGCTCGAGCAGCATCACCTGTTGTAGAACCTCAGGTGGATCTTCAGGAGGAAGTTCCAATTCAGAATGCACCAGTTGGACCAGTTCAGGTACCGGAAGGATTCATAGCTACTCCAGTGCTTCAGGACGCTCTAATACGCTTGGTGAGTCTTATGGAGGGCGTGGAACAAAATGGTACATTTCCAGTGGCACCAGCCATCTCACAGGCTGGGGAAGGAGAACAAACTCCCACTACTCCCGCTCCGGAGCAGATGGCTCTCCAGAATCAGGCTCCAGCAGTCCCCCCAATTGGGATAGTTCAGCCAGTTGTTGCGGCACAGGTTGGTGATAGGCCCGCCATGTCTTTTGAGACCTTATTGAGACCGAATAAGTTTACTAAGCTCTTTCCAGTTCACTTCAGTGGTACACTTTCTGAGGACCCACAACATTATATTGACCGCTGCCACGAGGTGCTGCGGAACATGGGTATAGTTAAAACCAATGAGGTCAATTTTGCTGTATTTCAGATGACGGGTTCCGCCAAGAGGTGGTGGAGAGATTATACATTGACCAGACCAGTTGGATAGCCTGCATTGACCTGGGAGCAGTTTTCACATTGAGAGAGGATTACCGCAGGCAATTTGAGCGTCCATAACAGGGCAGTATGACTGTTACTCAGTATGAGTCCCGTTTTGTGGATTTAGCCCGTCATGCTCTCCTTTTACTACCTACTGAGCGAGAGAGAGTGAGGAGGCTTATTGAGGGACTTACTCACCCTATCAGGCTTCAGTTAGCCAAGGAGACCGGAAGTGAGATTTCCTTTCAGGCGGCTGCTAATGTCACGAGGAGGATCGAGATAGTTCTTGTACAGGAGATAGAGCAGAGGTCTGTTAAGAGGCCTCGTCAGTTCGGTGGTTTCAGTGGTGCCTCGTCTGGAGGCAGGGATAATTTTGGCAGGGGTCATCCTCCCAGACCATTTCATTCAGCACTTCAGGTATCTCCCGGTGCTTCAGGGAGTCACGGTCCTATTATGCCTTTGGGAGAGGGACAGTATTTCTTTTTTATTTGATTGGTATTGCAGTTAGTTTATCACTATTGCAAATTAAATTGAATGCACTCATTCGTTTCTAATGTTTATCAATCCATATTGTCAAGTTAGATTCCAGATGCCTTTTTGTTTTGTTTTGTTTTGTTTTGTTTGATTACCGATAAATTAAGGATGGACTCCATATACTTAAGAACTTCAAATTTTATATCTCCCATTTATTTTTTCTTGAAAAATGTCTTTTGTCGAGTATGATTAAATTGGAAATATCAAGACAGAGACAGTATGTTTGGTGTTATCTTTTCTCTTAATTTACTTCCGTTATATATATTGACAGATGTAAGTGCATTGTGATTAGTACTTCTCTGTATATTTTCAGACACTTGTATTAGATATTTTAGTTGTTAAAAATCTACTAGAGTCCCAAATAAACCTCAAAGGCCTGCCTTATAGAGGAACACTTCCATGGATGGCGCCGGAGCTATTAAATAGAAACAACAGTAGGGTTTCAGAAAAGGTAAGATATATTTTTCTGTATCCTTAACTTCAAACTGGAGCATTAAGAACTTTTATATCCCAGATATAAAGAAATGCCGTTAATCTGTTTGGCAGGTGGATGTGTTTTCGTTTGGCATCACAATGTGGAGAGGAGCCTTATGCAAACCTGCATTGTGGTAAGCTTCTAATTTAGTACCTAATTATGGAATTTTAAGAAAAGACTTGCAGTTGCCTTTCGATGGTAAAGCACGTATTTCTAGGGATGGCAATGGGGCGGGACGGGGCGGGTTGCGGGTTTAACACGGGTTCAATGCGTGGCAATTATGAATTTGACAAACCCGTCACAGAAAATCTAAATTGAAGAACGAATGGCGCGCATCAAAATGCATGTATAATAATTTAAATTCATATTAAATTAGTCACTCTAAATTTTTCGTTTTCATGATTTGAACTTAGAAATCTCAGATTAAAAGATATATAAAACTAGTCTAATCATTCCACCGTATTGCTTGTTAATTGTCGAATTATATCTACAGTGTATTAATGACTTCCTAACATAATGTAACCATTATTGGAAAATTCTAGTGGTTCTAGTTGGAATTGAATCTGCCTCTTTATATATAAATTTTTTCTTTTTTTCTATATGTGACATCGAGTCCTATTTTTCCAGACAACATAGAATATTCTTAGAGCTAGTCCTAATTGGTAAGTTCTAAATTAGGGAAGTATTTATGTCGATAAAATGATATTTACAGGATAAGCTTTTTTTTTTTTTTTTTTTTTTGTAGAAGTAAGGCTTCTACAAGAACATAAAATGATATGCTCCACGGGTATGAGCATGTAGTTTCACACTACAACAAAGAGAAAAACATAATTGCTTGAATAATTTGGATTGGATATGAAAATTTCGGTTTGAATTTTCATTTTTCGGATTGAAGAAATGACAATCCAAATCCAACCCAAATAAACTCGAATTGGATCGGATTTTTTAAGTTTGGATTCGGATTAATCGGTTTGGATATTTTGGATTTTCGGTTTTGAGCTTATAAGTTGAGATGTTTCATCTTTCTACGATAATGAACATCCAAATGAAGTATTCATGTTAAATTGCTTAAAAAGTTCTTCATTTCACCGTAATTATCCAAATAAAGTATTCAAGTAATGAAAAGAAAATACAACAAAAGACAATAGTAAGGCCGATAAGTAGTAGCAATAGTAAAATCATGTTCAAATAGAAAGTATTCTGATAGTAACTTAGTCAATAGTATATAATATATGAGATTATGTCTAATGGTTAGGATATTGGACTTGTTACTATTGGCATATGAATAATGGACTAAATATAAAATAGAAAAAAATTTGGATTTTTGGATATCTAAAAATCTGAATTAGCAAATTCAATATTCAATCCGAAATCCAAAAGTTTTAAAAATTAAATTGGAAATCCAATCCATAATCCAAAAATTCAAACAATTCGGATTTTGGTTTGGATTTTGGGTTTGCCCAAACTCAGAATAGGAAGCAGTATATTTGTTTGTATTAAACTAGAAAACTAGGTTTGCCCAAATTAGGGCTGGAAGAAGCATGCTTTTCCTTCCTCTCCAAGCCTAATTCTCTTCGTATTTTGGCATGGAACTTCATTAGATCTATCCGTAATTTACTGGGATGTGTTCAAAATTATTGATGTAGGATTTAGTTTCAAGAGGACAGTGCTTTTGAACTTCTGAAATGTAGCTTCCTGTCCTTTCACTTAAGTAGTACACCCTATATCCAATTTGTTTGGCGCTAGGGAATAAACTTTTGTCGTTTGACCACAAATAAACTTTTTTTTAATTTACTATAAAAATTTGTGATTTGTGGCACATTTATCACTACTAAAAATTCGCTAAAAACCGACCAAAAATACCGACCAACGTTAGTCGGTTATGACAAATTACCGACCAAAATATGACCATTACGGTGTGAACGGTGTTTTGATGGTCGGAATGGCTTACCGACCAAAGTTGGTCGAAAATTACCGACCAACTTTGGTCGGTATATTAAAACGACCATCTGTCAAGTTTAATTACTTACCGACCAACTTTGGTCGGAAACATATTTTATTAATTTAATTTTACCGACCAACTTTGGTCGGTAATTGAAAATATATATTTTTAAAAAATAATTAAAATTAAATATTACCGATCAACTATGATCGGTAATCTCAACAATGCAAGCAAAATACCGACCAAAGTTGGACGGTAGTGTTGAATTCTGGGAATTCAATGTTCATTAACCGACCAACTTTGGTCGGTATTTTGGAATAATTTATTTATTTTATTAAAAACTGACCAACTTTGGTCGGTTTTTCTGGGTTTAATTTTGGCATAAAATACCTGTTTTGGCAGCTACACCACCTGCCAGCATACCACAACAACAACACAACCACAACAACAACAACACAACCACAACAACAACACAACAACAACAACAACAACAACAACAACAACAACAACACAACAACAACAACCAAAACATTCAATAAATACTTTAAAACTAACAAATTAAAGTTCAATTGAACATAAAAATCCAAAACCAAGTTAAAACTAATTACAACTATTCAAAACTGGTTCTATTTGTCTAGTTCAAAGTATATAAAAGTCAAGGGGTATTTTCTACAACATCATCATCACCGTCTGATGAACTTTCATTTATAAGACGATATAGAGAACGGTCTTATGGAGGACAGGAAGCACGATCACGGGGAGGAACGGGAGGAACGATCACGAGCAGGGCGGGAGGAACGATCACGTGGAGGTCGACCCTCTGGAGATGACTCACGAGATCGGGGCAACGGAAAAACTCCACTAGATAGGAGAGTTCTGATTTGAGCTTGCATGCCAAGGAATTGAGCATCTCTAAGCCTTTCTCTTTCCTTGGCCGCTTCTAGCTCTGATGTGAGCTTTGTCACTGTCTCCCGCATAGCGGAGAGGCTCTCCCTATTAAGTTGCTCGCCTTGCGAGGAAGTCCCTATTCCTCGCATTCCACACTTATAGCGATAGAAGTTTTTAGTAGGAAGCCCGTATACCTTCCCCCATTTTGGACCGCCAACAGACTCCAACCATATTCTTTCAGCATCCTCGTCCGAAGGTTGGGTTGGCTCACCCGATTCACCAGCTGGATGACTACGGATGAATTCCTCCACGTTACTTTGGTAGCGACCCTATATTATTTTAAATTAAACCAGTATTTCAAGTTTTTTATAAAAGTAAATTATAATACTTAAATAAAATTGAAAGCTTACATATGCAGTCGAGGCCCGGTCCTCGACCCACCTATCTTGATCCCCCTCTTTCTTCTTCTTCACAATATGTGTCTCCTTGAATAGCTCATCATGACTCATTGGACGCTCATACTTCTTTTCCTGAAAATAAATTAATTTAGTTAATAAACAGAATGGATATACTTAGAAAAGTAAAATAATTTAAGCAATTACGTACCAATCTTCTTTTTATTGTCCCTAGGCTGATCGCACCTCCAGTGTGCAAGGAGCCTCCCTTCTCGGATGCGCGAGCTTTCTTTCCTTTTTCGCTCCTCTCTTATCTTAAAAGAGGAGACTCCAATTCATATCTTAAAAGTTCAATTCATATCCTAAAAGTTCAATTCACAAGAACAAATCCTAAAAACTAAAATTATAATTCATATCCTACGAGTTTAAACATAAACTAACTAAACTAAAGAAATTCAACCCATACCCTAAAATAAACTAATTCATAACTAATTGACTAATTAATAAAACTAATTAGTTAATAAAACTAATTAATAAAACTAATTAAAACAAGACCTAAACCCTAATCCTCAATAAAATATAATGTTCAAATAATTGAAACACTAATCAATTGAAACTAATTCATAACTAATTAACAAAACCTAGAAATAATAAATAAATGGGTTGTAATTCAAACCTAGAATTTTTAGGAGATAGAGAAGGAGAGGGGCGGCAGTGGCAGTGGCAGCGGCGACGGCGAGGGTGAGGGATGGACGGCGAGGGGGAGGGCTGGGAGAAGGAGAGAGGGGAAGGTTTAGAGTGAAGAGGGAAAAATTTCAGAGAAATGGGGGTTTCCCCCATTTTTCACTTCTCTGATTTTAGAATTACCGACCAAAGTTGGTCGGTAATTTTGGTCGGTACATTAAGTGCTGACCGTTTGACCAAAAACCGACCAACTTTGGTCGGTTTTTTTTAAAAAAAAATTTAATTCTTTTTTTTTTGTGTGTGTTTTTTTTCTTAAAATATTATAAACTATAAAAAAAATATTATAAACTACAAGCATTTATTTTATTTAACTATGTAATTATTATAAATAATTATAAACTATAAGCATAATCTTTATAAATAATTATATTAACTATTTAATTTTAATAAATTATAATAGCATCTATCTAAGTAAATTTTCTAAGTTATAATTAAGTATGTGAGTAATTTCTCACACACACACATACACTATATTGTAATTGATGCTAATAACTTCTTTTTTCATTCGTTCATCACTAATAATGCATGACATAGATTAATCGATATATAGGTCGAGACGTTTTGATGAATCATCGATTAATATTCATCAATACATCTAAGTAAGTTATAAGTCGATGAATCAATTTACAAATAGATATATTTGATGATAAAGTATATATACTAATTAGTATCTTCCCAAGTCTATCCCTAAAAGAACCCGACCCTGTGGTCCTAGCGCTTCGTGTTCTTATATATATATATATATATATATATATATATATATATATATATATATATATATATATATATACACACACACACATACAAACACACTTCACTGTAATACTTTAACTATATATATAGCTTGTTATAGTATATGTTAGTGTGTATATATATAGCTTGTTAAAGTTTGACCATGTTTGACCTATTAATTTAACTCGTTTACTTAATACTAATATCTTCTTTCGTTTATTTAATTTGTGATCCATATATATATATATATATATATATATATATATATATATATATATATATATATATATATATATATATATATATATATACAGATGTTTAGTATTAATTCTTTTATTTTTCATTCATTCATCACTAATAATACATGGCATAGCTAGATTAATCGATATAAGTCGAGACGTTTTGTTTTTACTATTAGTCGATATAGGTCAAACGTTTTATTTTTAATATTCATCGATGCATCTAAGTAAGTTATAAGTCGATGAATCAATTTACAAATAGCATGTTATATATAGTATATGTTAGTGTATTAATTATTTGTATTACAAAAGTGTTAATGAATTACATTTATATTATTTAGATAGTAAATATAAAAGTAATTCGAAAGTTTGATCAATGTTGACGTAATAACCGACCAACTTTGATCGGTTATTTTGCAGAAAATAACAATTACCGACCAAAGTTGGTCGGTAAATGCTTCCCCTACATTAACCGACCAACGTTGGTCGGTAATTTTAAATATAAATTCTTAAATATTATAAAATATTTTAAATAATAAAATAATTATTAAAATTTAAAAAATTGGATCCAGATTACCGACCAACGTTGGTCGGTAATCCAAAAAACGTTGGTCGGTAATCCAAACTTTTCTTGTCTGACCAGCTTGGTCAATTCGTTGATCAATTTACCGACCAACGTTGGTCGGTATTTAGTTTAAAAAAAATATAAATATTTTTTTCCCCAATTTTCGTCCAACCTGGACGGTGTTTGGTCACTTTTTTTGACCGACCAACGTTGGTCGGAAATAGTTGGTCGGTTTTTAGCAGATTTTTAGTAGTGTACGTAGTTTTGAATATGTAAATGGAATCAATGCCTCAATTTTCACAAGAATTTAGATGCATTGACCTTGCACCTCCATTCTTTTTGCGACAGAGGGAGTATTTTGTCCTTTCATATGTTTTTGCATTGCAAGACAAAATTCATCACACGGTAACGGTACTTTCTTTCTCTATCTCTAACGGTAACTCTTCTCTCCCAAATTACATCGATTGAACCTTATGCGCTGCCTTATGGAGAGGACGCCCGGCCTCACACCGGCGCATCCAGGCCAGCCACCTGATCCTTCAGGTATGGCAACACCACCCATTGAGTTAATTCCACCCAAAAGTCAATTACTTTACTGTTGTGGCTGGATCGCATCCTTGCTCCGTTCGCCAGCGAGAATCTGTAAAGGCTGAAATCACCACCCATAACGGAATACCAGCAATCATTTTTGATGTTGAAGATTACTATGGCATAATGGCTGATGAATGCAAATATATCATTAATGGGATATTCTTGAAGACCCGACGTCAAATTGAAACAAATCGAGCTACGGTCAAAGAAAGCATCCCAATCAAGGGTTCAATTAAAATCGGGGTTTATGACAACAAAAATGTTTTCAGCGATGTTTACAATGAAGAAGACTTCAAAACTGTTTGCTTCAAGCATGTCATCGAGATTGAGGGTCAACCAATGTGGCTAAGCAGATAGACCCCTGGTTTCACACTTGAAGAGGAAAGTCCAATAACTCAGGTATGTGTTCTTTTGCTAGAACTTCCTTTCCATTTACACATTTGGCACTATGTAAAATAAAATTTGAGGCCGATTGGAATTCTCTTGGCAATGGATGTTGCTACTAAGGGAAGGACCAGACCTAGTATGGCGAAAGTGTGGGTGGAAATTGATCTGACTAAACCAAGGCTGGACCATGTCCTTGTTAGTTAAAGGTATGATACTAATCCTCTACAAGGTCATGAGCAGAAGGTTAAATATGAAGGGGTACCTAAGTATTGTACTCATTGTAGACTTCTTGGGCATTCAATTAATAAATGTAGAAGATTAGAAAAGGAAAATAATAAAACAAGGGATCAAATGGCTGAAGCACAAGAGAAGGCCAAGAATAATATAAAAAGGAGCAGAACATACCAAAAGAGAAACAAGTTGCTGATACTCAACAGATTCAAAGGGGCAGAGCTCTACAAAATAATAAAGGAATCAACAATATTCCGAAAAGAGGAAGAAGGGCACCGCCAAAGCAAGCATATAAGCCAACTGGTGCCATATTTGATAATGATAAACCATATCCTAATATGGATATCACACCTCCTAAATAGAATACAAAATCCAATTCAAAACAGGGGACAACTACCGTGGAGAATCATGCCAAATCAAAGCTTGCATCTAGCAGCAATACACAACCAACAGTTCATAACCGAGAAGCGCAAGAGAACTTGATAACTGGAGGAAGAGTGAATATCCCAATAGAAAATCTGAAAGCTCTTCAAGTAGTTCTATTCCAAAATCCTAAAAAAAGACATGAGGAGGAAGAACTATAGAAGACAAATCTACATAAGAACTCAACTACAAAGAAAAATACTCAGGTAGCAAAGGAAACAATTATATATGGTAATAAGTTTGAAGCTTTAAGAAATAAGGAGGAATATCTGAGGCATACCAATGAAGGAGAATGGTCAATCAAAGAACCTGAAAAACAAAACACCACTTCAATTGAGAAAGAACCTCCTGATGAATGGGCAGACAATATCACCATTGAAGAGGAGGAATCAGCAGACGATTCATCTGAAGAAGATACTACTGATGAGAAAATTGAGTTATTGACTGTAATGACCCGAGTTCAGTGACTTAAGGTTTCGAGCAGCTTCACAGTATGTATTATGATCCGCGGGTGAGGTCGAGTTTGAATTACTGAAGATTCAAAATTTAATTAAAAGAACAATCCTTACTTAGAAGCTTAAAAGGAAAGAGTTGACCGGAGAGTTGACTTTTGAGCAAATGATTACGGAATAGAATTTTGATGATGTCAATAGCTCCGTATGGTGATTATGGACTTAGGAGCGTGTCCGAAAAATTATTTGGAGGTCTGTAGAGGAATTTGGCTTGAAATGGCGAAAGATGAATTTTTCGAAAGTTTGACCGGGGGTTTGACTTTTTGATATTGGGGCTAGAATTTAATTCTGGAAATTTGAATAACTTCGTTATGTCAATTATGACTTTTGTGCAAAATTTAAAGTTATTTCGAATTTATTTGATGTGTTTCGGCACAAGATATAGAATTTAAAATTTCAAAGTTCATTAGGCTTGAATCCGTGTATTATTCGTGTTTTTGGTGTTGTTGAAGACTCGACTAAGTTCGTATGATGTTATGGGACGCATTGGTATGTTTGGTTGAGGTACCGAGGGCCTCGGGTTGATTTCGGAAGGTTACCGAATCATTTTGGACTTGGCATGTTGGCTGAAGCCTGCTGGTGTGCTTCTTCTGGTTTTCTTCTTCGCGTTCGCGAGTGGGCCCTCGCGTTCGCAAAGGCGAATTTGAGACAGGCAAGATTTTCCCTTTAGGTTCTCCAGGGAAGTCTCGCGTTCACAAAGAGGATCTGGTGCTAAAGATACGCGTTCGTGAAGATGGGCTCGCGTTCGTGAAGAGGAGTGAGGTAGTTGAGGACCCCGGGTCCTTGTTCTACGCGTTCGCGAGGTTGTGGTCGCGTTCGCGAAGGTCTGCGTGAGTAAAGCATCACGTTCGCGAGTCATGTGTCACATTCGGGAAGAGTAAAGTGGAGAGGCAGTCAAGTTGGTCTACGCAAACGCGAGAGGACAGTCGCGTTCGAGAAAGAGGAATTTGGCAGAACGAAAATTGTGCTTCGCGAACACGAGGCAGTGGCCGCGTTCGCGAAGAAGAAAAGCCTGGGCAGTGAGTTTAAGTTTTGAAAATGGGACCTCATCCCATTTTCCATTTTTGACGGATTGGAGCTCGGGAGGAGGCGATTTTTAGGAGTTTTTCAAGGAAAATAACGGGGTAAATATTCTTAACTAAATATTGGTTAAATTACCCGAATCCATGGTTATTTTTAACATCTAATCGGTGAATTAAGTTGGAAAAATTATAAAAACCCTCTTGGTTTAATTTAAGATTTGGAGGTCGATTTGTTATTGGAATTCGATAAAATTGGTATGGTTGAACTCGTATCGGAATGAGTGTTCGGATTTCATAAAATTTATGTCAGTTTCTGAGAGGCGGGTCCCACGTTGACTTTTGTTGACTTTTTGGAATAAATTTTTAAGTCGACGTTTTATTATCTGGAATTATTTTCGATGAATTTTAATGAAGTTGTGCAATTTATTTGGATATATTTGAGCTTTCCGGAGGTCAATGCAAGCAAGAATGCAATTTTGGAATATCGGCATAATTTCAAAAAGGTAAGTGTCTTGCTTAACCTCGAGTGGGGGAATTACCCCTTAGACATAGAGTCTTATGTGCCATTTGTGAAATGTGAAAAACTATGTACGCGAGGTGACGAGTATGTACTCGGGCTTATATGTGCAAAATTCATTGAATTGAAGTCTTGGGGATATTGTGTAGTAAATTGAATAATTGTTGGTATTTATTAAATCATCTATTTGCCATGCCTAAATCCTTGTTGTTGAATTTGTTGTTATATGATAATTTGATGTGATTGTTACTTAATTATTTATGTAATTTCGTAAATTTGTTGGTTTGATAATTCTTGGAATTTAATTTCATTATGGATTTTCCCTATGCAAATAATTAATTAAATGAGCTTCAGAAGAGGTGTTTATATAACTATTGAGAATTTGGATTAATGAAGGCTTTGCTTTATGCTAAATAATTTCTATCTCTGTTGATTGTTTTTGGCGTGTTATACACATTGTGTGGAGCCTTCAGCTATTTATTGTGAAATTAATTGATTTGGTTATATCTTTGGAATTTCGGTTGTGGCCATTGGGCAAATTGTGATATGAATTGATTTTGTTATGTTGCCGTTATAATTTCTCGTGTAAATTGTTGTGTTGTGCGAGTTATTATTTTGAGGATATAAGGGTGGCATTTCACTGTTATTGTGTTTGTTGGAATATTGTCTGGACGGAGCGATAAGGATGACTATAGGAGAGATAAGGGTGGCAATATGAGCGATAAGGGTGGCTATTGATATTGTCAGGGCGGAGGGATAAGGGAGGCTATTATTGGAGTGATAAGGATGGCTATATGAGAGATAAGGGTGGCTATTGTCAGGAACGATATGTGATGATGTGGAGTTGTGGTGTTGGTGGTTTTCATGTGATGTTGTAATTTTTCTTGTGTTTATTTTTATACCTTGTGCAATTTGTCTTGTTGTTGGTAAATTGATAACAATCTGATTTATGTTGAAATGGGTACCCTGTGGCTATTGCCAGACGGATTATAAAATGAAAGGTGGGCATGAGGTGCCATGAGTAAATAATGAGGGTATTGGCACGTGAATTGTCCGTGCAGTTGTGATATGAAATGTAGGCACGAGGTACTGTGATTAAATGATAATGATATTTGGTACGTGAATTGTCCATGCAGTTATGATATGAAATGAGGGCACGAGGTGCCAGAAAAATATAATAATTTAATTATGGGCACGAGGTGCCGTAGAAATATGAAAATGGGCTTAGACCCGTATTTACGAAAAGTATGAAAATGGGCTAAGACCCGTATTTTTATGATTATGAAATGAGGTGTCACATGGTGACTTTTTAATTGAAAAAATTATATTGAAAATATTTATTTGCGAAAATTATATTTGAAGAGATTTATTAAAAGAATTATATTTGAAAGATAATTAATTTAGAAAATTTTATTTGAAAGAGAGTTATTTGGAAGAATTATATGTGAAAGACATTTATTTGAAGAACTTGATTTAATTGGGTGTACTTGTATTTATTATTTGTTGAGCGATATTAATGGTGTTCTTGTTGTCTTGTTGTGCATATCACTGGTTGTTTTATGTTGCCCTTATTGTTATTTATTTTTTATTATTTTGTATATTATATTGCATAAGTTATTAGACTAGTGAGTGTCTTGACTGTACCCCATCTCTACTCCACTGAGGTTATTCTTGATACTTACTCGGTACTGACCGTGGTGTACTCATACTACACTTCTGCATATTTTTGTGCAGAGCCAGGTATTGGAGATATCAGACTCGGACAGAGTTAGAGTGGGATCGCAAGGATTCAAGGTAGAGTTGCTTGGTCGTCGCAGTTCCATGAAGTCTTTTCATTTTATTGTACTCTTATTTATTATTCAAACAGTATTGAGTATTCGATCCTTGCGATCATTTCATGTATTCAGTTAGAGTTCGTGACTCAGTACTACCAGTCTTGGGAGGTTGTTATTTTCATATTTGTAAAAAAAGAAAAAAAAATGGCTTCAAAATGTAATTGAATTTGGCTTGCCTAGTCTTAGAGACTAGGTGCCATCACGATGCCTGTGGTGGGATTTTGGATCGTGACAAGTTAGTATCAGGGCTCTAGGTTCATAGGTTCTATGAGTCATGAACGATTCTAGTAGAGTCTTGCGGATCAGTACGGAGACGTTTGTACTTATCTTCGAGAGGCTACTGAACTATTAGGAAATTTCCACTTCTTTCATTCTTGTAGTGCGGAATTTGTTGGATTTGAAATTTGAGCCTGTGTATCTCTATTCTCTCACAGATGGTGAGGACACGTGCTATCGGGTCAGCTGAGCAGATACCCGCGCATACTACTAGGGCCGCAAGAGGCCGGGGCCGAGGAAGGGCATGTACCGCGACTAGAGCACCTGTCAGAACAACAGTTGAGGAGCCGCCAGTAGCTTCAATTGGGGGACAGGTACCAAAAACACCTGTTGTTACCCCCGGACTTTAAGAGACTTTAGCACAGTTCCTGAGTATGTTTGGTACATGAACTCAAGCGGGATTGATCTCTGTTGTACCAAATATTTCGCAGATTGGGGAGTAGCTCAAACTCCTACCACAACTCCAGAGCAACAGGTTCATGTTGGTCAAGTTTCGCGTGTAATACCGGTACAACCTATTATTCCGGTTCGTCCTGAGGTCAGGCCAGAGGCATTAGAAGAAGAACAAAAGAGACTTGAGAGGTTTAAAAGGTATAGTCCACCTACTTTCAGTGGCACAGCTACAGATGATGCCCAAGGATTTCTTGAAAATTGTCACCGTATTCTCAGCACCATGGGTATTGTGGAAGTGAGCGGAGTTTCCTTTACCACATTTCAACTATCAGGCGCAGCGTATCACTAGTGGAAAATCTATGAAGAAGGTACACTAGCCGATACAACACTACCAACTTGGGCTCAATTTTCGGAAATTCTTTTGAAAGAGTTTGTTCCCAGACTCTCCGAGATGCGTGGCGCACAGGAGTTTGAATGGTTACGTCAAGGCACTATGACAGTGTCAGAATATGCTATCAGGTTCAGTGAGTTAGCCCATCATGTACCTATCTTGGTTCCTACAGTCAGAGAACGGGTCCGCAGATTCATTGAAGAGCTCGATTATGATATTAAAATATGCATGGCTCGAGAGTTGTAAACTGATACTCCATTTCAACAAGTAGTGGAGATTGCAAGGAAGAATAAGGGTGTTGTAGGTGAGGAAAGGGAGTCTACGGAGGCCAAAAGGTCTCGAAGTTCTGGAGGGTTCAGTGGATTTTACTCTTCAGCTAGGACCCATTATAGAGGAGGCTCGAGCAGTCGGCTAGCTTCGTCCGCACATCAGATTAATCGGGGTGCTTCAGTAAGTTCATATAGTGCACCACCGACACGGGGATTCCTATAATGGCTATTCCAGTTATCCGACA
The DNA here is from genome assembly GCF_000715075.1 of Nicotiana tabacum. Taxonomy (NCBI): domain Eukaryota; kingdom Viridiplantae; phylum Streptophyta; class Magnoliopsida; order Solanales; family Solanaceae; genus Nicotiana; species Nicotiana tabacum. The sequence goes on along the minus strand of NC_134093.1, from coordinate 26,535,779 downwards.
CAGACACAGTATGAGCAGCTGCGACCTCAGAGGGGCTGTTAAAAATTAGGCATTTGAAAATGTTTGGAGTGTAAGAAATTGGTCTTAAAGTTTACAATATGGATAAAAGAAATAATCTCAAATGAGATGGTGTTGTCGGGCTTATCTCAAATGCGGTAACGTGGGATCAACCGTGAGTATATATGTAAAAGTAAAATCATCAATTTGGTAACCTCAAAATAATTCTTAGCACGCTCGAGGACGAACATTTGTTTAAGAGGTAGAGATTGTAACGACCCGACTTGTCATCTTAAGCATTTATGCCCCATTCAGTGACTTAAGGTCTCGAGTAGCTTCGTAGTATGTATTATGACCCGCGGGTGAGGTCAAGTTTGAATTACTGAAGATTCAGAATTTAATTAAAAGAACAATCCTTATTTAGAAGCTTAAATGGAAAGAGTTGACTTATGAGCAAATGACTCCGGAATGGAATTTTGATTATGTAAATAGCTCCATATGGTGATTATGGAATTTGGAGCGTGTACAGAATATTATTTAAAGGTCTGTAGAGGAATTTGGTTTGAAATGGTGAAAGATAAATTTTTGGGAAGTTTGACCGGGAGGGGGGGGATTGACATTTTGATATCGGGGCCGGAATCCGATTATGAAAATTTGAATATCTTCGTTATGTCAATTATGACTTGTGTGCAAACTTTGAAGTTATTCCAGATTGATTTGATGTGTTTCGGTACAAGATATAGAATTTGAAATTTCAAAGTTCATTAGGCTTGAATCCGTGTGTAATTCATGTTTTTGGTGTTGTTGCAGGTGTTTTGAAGGTTCGACTTAGTTAGTATGATGTTATGGGACGCGTTGGTATGTTTGGTTGAGGTCCCGAGGGCCTCGGGTTGATTTCGGAAGATTAACGGATCATTTTGGACTTGGCATGTTGGATGAAGACTGCTAGTATGCTTCTTCTGGTTTCCTTCTTCGCGTTCGCGAGTGGGCCCTCGCGTTCGCGAAGGGGAATTTGAGACAGGCAAGATTTGCCCTTCGCGTTCGCGAGGGAGGTCTCGCGTTCGTGCAGAGGAGCTGGTGCTAAAGCTACGTGTACACGAAGATGGGCTCGCCCTCGCGAAGAGGAGTGAGGCAGTTGAGGACCCCGAGTCCTTGTTCTATGCATTTGCACGATTGTGGTCGCGTTCGCGAAGGTCTACGCGAGTAAAGCATCGCATTCGCGAGTAATGTGTCGCGTTCGTGAAGAGTAAAGTAGAGAGGTAGTCAAGTTGGTCTACGCAAATGCAAGAGGACGGTCACGTTTGCGAAAGAGGAATTTGGCAGAACGAAAATTGTTCTTCGTGAACGTGAGGCAGTGGTCGCGTTCGCGAAGAAGAAAAGCCTGGGCAGTGAGTTTAAGTTCTGAAAATTTCCATTTTTTTCGGATTGGAGCTCGGGAGAAGGCGAGTTTTAGGAGTTTTTCAAGGAAAATAACGGGGTAAGTGTTCTTAACTCAATATTGGTTAAATTACTCGAATTCATGGTTGTTTTTAACATCTAATCGGTAAATTAAGTTGGAAAAATTATAAAAACCCTCTCGGTTTAATTTAAGATTTGGCGGTCGATTTGTTATTGGAATTCGATAAAATTGGTATGGTTGAACTCATATCGGAATGGGTGTTTGAATTTAATAAAATTTATGTCGGGTTCCGAGAGGCGAGTCCCGCGTTGACTTTTGTTGACTTTTTGGAATAAATTTTTAAGTCGACGTTTTACTATCCGGAATTATTTTTGATGAATTTTAATGAAGTTGTGCAATTAATTTGAATAGATTTGAGCTCTCCGGAGGTCAATTCAAGCAAGAAGGCGATTTTGGAATATCGGCATAACTTCAAAAAGGTAAGTGTCTTGCTTAACCTCGAGTGGAGGAATTACCCCTTAGGCATCGAGTCTTATGTGTCATTTGTGAAATGTGAAAAGCCATGTACGCGAGGTGACGAGTACGTACTCGGGCTTATATGTGCAAAATTTATTGAATTAAAGTCTTGGGCATATTGTGTAGTAAATTGAATAATTTTTGGTATTTATAAAATCATTTATTAGCCATGCCTAAATCCTTGTTGTTGAATTTGTTGTTATATAACAATTTGATATGATTGTTACTTGATTATTTATGTAATTCCGTGAATTTGTTGGTTTGATAATTCTTGGAATTTAATTTCATTATGGATTTTTCCTATGCAAATAATTAATTAAATGAGCTTAAGAAGAAGTGTTTATATAACTATTGAGAATTTGGATTAATGAAGGCTTTGCTTTATGCTGAGTAATTTCTATCTCTGTTGATTATTTTTGGGGTATTATACACATTGTGTGGAGCTTTCGGCTATTTGTTATGAAATTAATTGATTTGGTTGTATCTTTGGAATGTTGGTTGTGGCCATTGGGCAAATTGTGATATGAATTGATTTTGTTATGTTGCCATGATAATATCTTGTGTAAATTGTTGTGTTGTGATAGTTATTATTTTGAGGATATAAGGGTGGCATTTCACCATTGATATTATGTGGGTATAAGGGTGGCATTTCACTATTGTTGTGTTTGTTGGAATATTGTCTGGGCGGAGCGATAAGGATGGCTATAGGAGAGATATGAGTGGCAATATGAGCGATAAGGGTGACTATTGATATTGTCAGGGCAGAGGGATAAGGGAGGCTATTATAGGAGTGATAAAGGTGGCTATAGTAGAGATAATGATGGCTATTGTGAGGGACTATATGTGATGATGTGGAGCTGTGGTGTTGGTAATTTTTATGTGATGTTGTGATTTTTCTTGTGTTTATTCTTATACCTTGTGCAATTTGTCTTGTTGTTGGTAAATTGATAACAATCTGATTTATGTTAAAATTGGGAGCATGTGGCTATTGCCAGGCGGATTATAAAATGAAAGGCGGGCACGAGGTGCCGTGAGTAAATAATGAGGGTATTGGCACGAGAATTGTCCGTGCAGTTGTGATATGAAATATGGGCACAAGGTGCTGTGATTAAATGATAATGATATTTGGCACGTTAATTGTCCGTGCAGTTGTGATATGAAATGAGGACACGAGGTGCCGAAAAAATATGATAATTTAATTATGGGCACAAAGTATCGTAGAAATATAAAAAATGGGTTGAGACCCGTGTTTACGAAAAGTATAAAAATGGGCTGAGACCCGTATTTTTATGATTATGGAATGAGGTGTCACATGGTGACTTTTTAAATGAAAGAAGTATATTCAAAATATTTATTTGAAAGAATTTTTATTTAGAAAGTACAATATGAAAGAATTGTATTTGAAAGATATTTATTTGCGAAAATTATATTTGAAGAGATTTATTGAAAGAATTATATTTGAAAGATAATTAATTGAGAAAATTATATTTGAAAGAGAGTTATTTGGAAGAATTATATGTGAAAGGCATTTATTTGAAGAACTTGATTTAATTGGGTGTACTTGTATTTATTATTTATTGAGAGATATTAATGGTGTTCTTGTTGTCTTGTTGTGCATATCACTGGTTGTTTTATGTTGCCCTTATTGTTATTTGTTTCCTATTGTTTTGTATATTATATTGCACATGCTATTAGACTAGTAAGTGTCTTGATTGTACCTCGTCTCTACTCCACTGAGGTTAATCTTGATATTTATCGGATACCAACCGTGGTGTACTCATACTACACTTCTGCACATTTTTGGGCAGAGCCAGGTATTGGAGATATCGAACAAAGTTAGAGTGGGATTGCAAGGATTCAAGGTTGAGCTACTTGGTCGTTGCAGTTCCTTGGAGTCTTTCAATTTTATTGTACTGTTATTTATTATTCAAACAGGATTGAGTATTCAATACTTGAGATCATTTCATGTATTCGATTAGAGTTCGTGACTCAGTATTACCAGTCTTGGGAGATTGTTATATTCTTATTCAAAAAAGAAAAAGGAAAAAAATGGCTTCAAAATGTAATTGAATTTGGCTTACCTAGTCTTAGAGACTAGGTGCCATCACGACTCCTGTGGTGGGATTTTAGGTCGTGACAAGTTGGTATCAGAGCTCTAGGTTCATAGGTTCTACGAGTCACGAACGAGTCTAGTAGAGTCTTGCGGATCGGTACGGAGACGCCTGTACTTATTTTCAAGAGGCTACATAACTATTAGGATATTTCCAATTCTTTCATTCTTGTCGTGCGAAATTTGTCGGATTTGAAATTTGAGCCTTTGTATCTCTATACTCTTACAGATGGTAAGGACACGTGCTACCAGTTCAGGTGAGCAGATACCCGCACATACTGCTAGGGCCGCAAGAGGCCGGGGCCGAGGAAGGGCACGTGCCGTGACTAGAGCACCTATCAGAACAACAGTTGAGGAGCCGCTAGTAGCTCCAGTTGGGGGACAGGTACCAAAAACACCTGTTGTTACCCCCAGACTTACAACTCCAGAGCAACAAGTTCACGTTGGTCAGGTTTCGGGTGTAATACCGATACAACCTGTTATTCCGGTTCGGCCTGAGGTCAGGCCAGAGGCATCAGAAGAAGAACAAAAGAGACTTGAGATGTTTAAGAGGTATAGTCCACCTAATTTAAGTGGCATAGCTACAGAGGATGCCCAAGGATTTCTAGAAAATTGTTACCGTATTCTCCGCACCATGGGTATTGTGGAAGTGAGCGGAGTTGCCTTTACTACATTTCAACTGTCAGGCGCAGCATATCAGCTATGGCAAATCTATGAAGAAGGTAGACCAGCCGATGCAACACCACCAACTTGGGCTCAATTTTCAAAAATATTTTTGAAATAGTTTGTTCCTTAGACTCTCCGAGATGCGTGGCCCACAGAGTTTGAACAGTTGCGTCAGGGCAATATGATATTGTCAGAATATGCTATCAGGTTCAGTGAGTTAGCCCGTCATGCACCTATCTTGGTTCCTATAGTCAGAGAATGGGTCCGCAGATTCATTGAGGGGCTCGATTATGATATTAAAATATGCATGGCACGAGAGTTGCAAAGTGATACTCCATTTCAACAAGTAGTGGAGATTGCAAGGAAGATTGAGGGTGTTCTAGGCGAGGAAAGGGTGTCTAAGGAGGCCAAAAGGTCTCGAAGTTCTGGAGAGTTCAGTGGATTTTACTCTTCAGCTAGGACCCATTATAGCGGAGGCTTGAGCAGTCGGCCAGCTCTGTTCGCACATCAAATTACTCGGGGTGGTCCAGTAAGTTCTTATAGTGCACCACCGACACGGGATTCCTATAATGGTTATTTCAGTTATCCGACACCGACTTAGTATGAGCAACCGCGACCTTAAACGGGCTATTATGAGTGTGGTGACACTAGGCACATTATAAGAGATTGTCCCAGGCTTAGAAGGGGTGGATTTTATAAGAACACTCAGACTATGGGCCCCAGTGCAGCTACTACCCCACGTGCACAGCCAGTTAGGGGTGAGGGACAGACGGGTAGAGGGTGCCTAAGTGGTACAAGCCCGACCCGTTGATATAATCGCTATGATTTGGCTGAGGCCGATACACCATATGGTGTCGTTACATGTACGATCCCGATTTGTTATAAAAGAAATAGTTTCCCTTAATTTGATTCGGATCTGAATATTGATGTGAGTCCTCCTGTTATGCTCCGCTTATGGGCGAGCTTCGTAATTTTGTGACCCACTTATATGTTTATCCCTGTTGGGAGATTTGAAGATGTGAGCCCGTGTCTGTTATTTTTATTTTTGTACACCATTGAGGGCTATAACTCCAAAAGTAATTTTTATTTTTCACTATAGTGGGTTTTATGTGTTTCGGAATAATTGATTCTAATTTTCTGAATTTTATGCCCCACCGGTATGAGGGTTCATAATGTGTTATGAAATGTTACGAAATTTATTGAAAAGAAGAAAGAAAGGAAATTAAAATTTCAGTTGGCATAATGTGCGGAGATGAGGACGAGATCCTCGCATTTTTATATGATGTGAAATATTTAAACCGGGCTACGAGCCACGGTGGAAGTTATATAAGGACGAGGTCCTTGTGGTGAAATATTTATGAGTTTAAATTCTCCCTTGGTAAAATTTAATTGGTACTATAGTACTAATAGGGAGTTATGCCTGATAGGCTTATGTGATAGGTCCTTTATATGTTTCTGTGCCATAATTATGCTATAATTATTGAGTTTTAGCCAATGAGGTGAGTGCCCAGGTGGCGTTAAAAGTGACTCGTTAAGTCGGTTAAATAGTTATGAGATCTTCATGCCTCACATTTTGCTATTAGTGTTGTGAAAATTCGAAACGAGGTTTTTGTTAATATGAGATTAATTGGCAATGTTGTAATCGATTATGAACAACTATTAAGACCAGAGATGTGGTGATGGGCATACATATGACGTGCTTCATGTCCTGATGTCATTATGGGAATGCAGTGCTTGTAATACTGAAATTAGTGTTATTGATATATACATTATGGTGTTTTGTTGGGTTGTGGATATATTGTTAGGAGTTATTTTGGTATTACTCTGGCAGGTGGATAAGCCCAATTACAGGGGAGACTCTGTCAACATTTCTGATAAATTTGTGAGTTAGTAAAATTTTGGGGATTGAGACGTGCAAAAGAAGAGATAAGTTATGTTATGTGTTTGAGGGCGAATGATCCTAAGCGGGGGAGAATGTAACACCCCAGAAAATTTTTAAAGTACTTCAACACTATCAAGAAAGTTAATTTGTGCGTAGGCACGAGCTGTTATAGCCAGTTGCGAATAATACCGTGCGTTGTTGTAAAAACCATGCCTTTGAAAATGTTTGGAGTGTAAGAAATTGGTTTTAAAGTTTACAAATATGGATGAAAGAAATAATCTCAAATGAGATGGTGTTGACGGGCTTATCTCAAATGCGGTAACATGGAATCAACCGTGAGTATATGTGTAAAAGTAAAATCATCGATTTGGTAACTTCAAAATAATTCTTAGCACATTCGAGGATGAACATTTGTTTAAGAGGTGGAGAATATAATGACCCGACTTGTCATCGTTAGAAGTTACGACCCGTTCAGTGACTTAAGGTCTCGAGCAGCTTTGCAGTATGTATTATGACCCGCGGGTGAGGTTATGTTTGAATTACTAAAGATTCAGAATTTAATTAAAAGAACAATCCTTACTTAGAAGCTTAAATAGAAAGAGTTGACCGTAGAGTTGACTTTCGAACAAATAACTCTGGAATGGAATTTTGATGATGTCAATAGCTCCGTATGGTGATTATGGACTTAGGAGCGTGTCCGAAAAATTATTTGGAGGTATGTAGAGGAATTTGGCTTGAAATGGTAAAAGATAAATTTTTGGGAAGTTTGACCGGGGGGTTGACATTTCGATATCGGGACCGGAATCTGTGTGTAATTCATGTACAATTATGACTTGTGTGTAAAATTTAAAGTTATTCCGAATTGATTTGATGTGTTTCGGCACAAGATATAGAATTTGAAATTTCAAAGTTCATTAAGTTTAAATCTGTGTGTAATTCGTGTTTTTGGTGTTGTTGAAGGTGTTTTGAAGGTTCGACTAAGTTCGTATGATGTTATGGGACACGTTGGTATGTTTGGTTGAGGTCCCGAGGGCCTCGGGTTGATTTCGGAAGGTTAACGGATCATTTTGGACTTGGCATGTTGGCTGAAGACTGCTGGTGTGCTTCTTCTCATTTCCTTCTTCGCGTTCGCGAGTGGGCCCTCGCATTCGCGAAGGGGAATTTGAGACAGGCAAGATTTTCCCTTCGCGTTCGCGAGGAAGGTCTCGCGTTCGCGAAAAGGAGCTGGTGCTAAAGCTACGCGTTCGCGAAGATAGGCTCGCATTTGCGAAGAGGAGTGAGGCAGTTGATGACCCCGGGTCATTGTTCTATGCGTTCGCGAGGTTGTGGTCGTGTTCGCAAAGGTCTGGCGAGTAAAGCATCACGTTCGCGAGGTTGTGGTCGTGTTCGCAAAGGTCTGGCGAGTAAAGTGGAGTGGCAGTCAAGTTGGTCTACGCAAACGCGAAAAGACGGCCGCGTTCGCAAAAAAGGAATTTGGCAAAATGAAAATTGAGCTTCGCGAGCGCGAGGCAGTGGCCGCGTTCGCGAAGAAGAAAAGCCCAGGCAGTAAGTTTAAGTTTTGAAAATGGGACTTCGTCTCATTTGACGGATTGGAGCTCTGGAGGAGGCGATTTTCGGGTATTTTTCAAGAAAAATAACGGGGTAAGTGTTCTTAACTCAATATTGGTTAAATTACCCGAATCCATGGTTGTTTTTAACATCTAATCGGTGAATTAAGTTGGAAAAATTATAAAAACCCTCTTGGTTTAATTTAAGATTTGGAGGTCGATTTGTTATTGGAATTCGATAAAATTGGTATGGTTGAACTCGTATCGGAATGGGTGTTCGCATTTCATGAAAGTTATGTCGGGTTCCGAGAGGCGAGTCCCGTATTGACTTTTGTTGACTTTTTGGAATAAATTTTTAAGTCGACGTTTTATTATCCAAAATTATTTTCGATAAATTTTAATGAAGTTGTGAAATTAATTTGGATAGATTTGAGCTGTCCGGAGGTCAATTCAAGAAAAAAGGCGATTTTGGAATATCAGCATAACTTCAAAAAAGTAAGTGGCTTGCTTAATTTCGAGTGGGGGAATTACCCCTTAGGCATCGAGTTTTATGTGCCATTTGTGAAATGTGAAAAGCCGTGTACGCGAGGTGATGAGTACATACTCGGGCTTATATGTGAAAAATGTATTGAATTAAAGTCTTGGGCATATTGTATAATAAATTGTATAATTGTTGGTATTTATTAAATCAACTATTTGCCATGCCTAAATCCTTGTTGTTGAATTTGTTATTATATGATAATTTGATGTGATTGTTACTTAATTATTTATGTAATTTCGTGAATTTGTTGGTTTGATAATTCTTGGAATTTAATTTCATTATGGATTTTTTCTATGCAAATAATTAATTAAATGAGCTTCAGAAGAGGTATTTATATAACTATTGAGAATTTGGATTAATGAAGGCTTTGCTTTATGCTAAATAATTTCTATCTCTGTTGATTGTTTTTGGCGTGTTATACACATTGTGTGGAGCCTTCAGCTATTTGTTGTGAAATTAATTGATTTGGTTGTATCTTTGGAAATTCGGTTGTGGCCATTGGGCAAATTGTGATATGAATTGATTTTGTTATGTTGCCGTGATAATTTCTCGTATAAATTGTTGTGTTGTGCGAGTTATTATTTTGAGGATATAAGGGTGGCATTTCACCGTTGATATTATGTGGCTATAAGGGTGGCATTTCACTGTTATTGTGTTTGTTGGAATATTATCTGGACGGAGCGATAAGGATGACTATAGGAGAGATAAGGGTGGCAATATGAGCGATAAGGGTGGCTATTGATATTGTCAGGGCGGAGGGATAATGAAGGCTATTATAGGAGTAATAAGGGTGGCTATAAGAGAGATAAGGGTGGCTATTGTCAGGGACGATATGTGATGATGTGGAGTTGTGGTGTTGGTGATTTTCATGTGATGTTATGATTTTTCTTGTGTTTATTTTATACTTTGTGCAATTTGTCTTGTTGTTGGTAAATTGATAACAATCTGATTTATGTTGAAATTGGGAGCTTGTGGCCATTGCCAGGCAGATTATAAAATAAAAGGTGGGCACAAGGTACCGTGAGTAAATAATGAGGGTATTGGCACGTGAATTGTCCGTGTAGTTGTGATATAAAATGTGGGCACGAGGTGCTTGATTAAATAATAATGATATTTGGCACGTGAATTGTCTATGGAGTTGTATATGAAATGAGGGCACGGGGTGCCGGAGAAATATGATGATTTAATTATGGGTACGAAGTGTCGTGAAAATATGAAAAAAATAGGTTGAGACCTGTGTTTACGAAAAGTATGAAAATGAGTTGAGACCCGTATTTTTATGATTATGAAATGAGGTGTTACATGATGACTTTTTAATTGAAAAAATTATATTCAAAATATTTATTTGGAAGGATTTTTATTTAGAAAGTATTATATGAAAGAATTGTATTTGAAAGATATTTATTTGAGGAAATTATATTTGAAGAGATTTATTGAAAGAATTATATTTGAAAGATAATTAATTGATAAAATTATATTTCAAAGAGAGTTATTTGTAAGAATTATATGTGAAAGACATTTATTTGAAGAACTTGATTTAATTGGGTGTACTTGTATTTATTATTTGTTGAGTGATATTAATAGTGTTCTTGTTGTCTTGCTGTGCATATCACTGATTGTTTTATGTTGCCCTTATTGTTATTTGTTTGTGTATTATATTGCAGAGGTTATTAGACTAGTGAGTGTCTTGACTGTACCTCGTCTCTACTCCACTGAGGTTGGTCTTGATACTTACTGGGTACCGACCGTGGTGTACTCATACTACACTTTTGTACATTTTTGTGCAGAGCCAGGTATTGGAGATATCGGACTCGGACAGAGTTAGAGTGGGATCGCAAGGATTTAAGATAGAGCTGCTTGGTTGTTGCAGTTCCTTGGAGTCTTTCTATTTTATTGTACTGTTATTTATTATTCAAACAATATTGAGTATTCGATCCTTGATATCATTTCATGTATTCAGTTAGAGTTCGTGACTCGGCACTACCAGTCTTGGGAGATTGTTATATTCATATTCAAAAAAAAGAAAGAAAAAAAAGGCTTCAAAATGTAATTGAATTCGGCTTACCTAGTCTTAGAGACTAGGTATCATCACGACGCATGTGGTGGGATTTTGCGTCGTGACATTGACACAGGTTGTTTGTGAAAAAATATCAAACACAAAAGCTAAGGAAGTCCAGAAGTCTATGGACAAGGCTTGTAAGAAATATGGGTTATCACCAAGGAAAGCAATAAAGAAGAAGGAAAATAGAAAGAACAGAGAATCTCCTGTTACTAGGAATCAAAAGAATACTTTACAAACAACCCCTAATATTTCTATCAATGATTGAGCTTTTTAATTGGAATATTAGGGGAATAAAATCCCAGGCATCTAGTAAAAGTCTAGTGTACTTAATCAAATACCATAAAGTATCTTTTGTGGCCATACAAGAACCTTTTATGCAAGATACTACATATGATTCCTACAAAAATATGATGGGTATGCATGGTAGTTTTGAAAATATTAGTAATAAGATTTGGGTCTTCTGGATATCTGAATTGAACTGCAATGTCTTTGCATCATGAATAGTTGGTTACATGAAAAAGTACTCCTAGTAATCCTAGTAAGGATATATTTATCTCGGTTGTATATGCAAAATCCAAAGCAGCAGGAAGGGAAGATCTATGGGAATATATTAGAGTTTTTGCCTCAACCATCTCCAATCCCTGGGCTGTTATAGGTAATTTTAACAATATTCCGAGTATTGATGAAAAACTAGGTAGCCCCCTCACAAACTATCCAAAAGTCTTTTTTTTAATATTTGCAGTATTGTGATTTAGTGGATATGGACTTTACTGGGCAAGCTTTCACCTGGTGTAATGAAATAAAAGAGAAAGATATTATTTGGAAAAGATTAGATAAGTTGGTTGTAAATGATGAATGGGATACATGCTTTTCCAAAACTACTATTCAACACCTAACAAGAATCAGTTCTGATCAATGCCCATTATTGATAACTGCAGAGAATTATGTAGCTAACTACATCAAGTACTTCAAGTTTTTGAATTTCTGGGTGGATCAAGATGACTTTATTGAAATTGTTTGTCAAAATTGGGAAATAGAGATGTCTGGCAATGTCTTCTAGGTGGTTCAACAGAAACTGAAGAAAACAAGCCAAGCTTTAAGCAATTGGTCTAAAGCAAAATTAGTGATATTTGTTTGAAGACACAACATCTTGAAAATAATATTAACTAATGTGAGGAGGCTTACATAATTTCTTTACACCATGATGAAAGAATGAATCTCAACAAAGCTAAAGCTGAATTGGTGAATCATCATAAATTGATTGAGGCTTTCTGTAGAAAAAAGGCTTATCTCAAATGGCAACTAAAGGGTGATGAAAACACTAAGTATTTTCATACTGTTGTGAGACGCAAAAAGAAGTTATTAAACATTCATAGAATCAATGTGGATGGTCGGTGGTTATAGGAGAGAGATGAAATTGCTTCTACTGCTACTAATTTCTATCAAGACCTATTTACAGGTGGCAATCTGAATATTCATTTGAGTATTATGAGTTGAATCCCTACAGTGATTAGTGAAGAAGATAATATTATGCTACTAGCGGAGCCAACTCATGAAGAGGTTAGAAGTGCCATTTTTGATATCAACTCTAATAGTGCTACTTCTCTAATTATTTTAATAGTTTATTCTTCCAGCAAACTTGGAGCATTATTGGAGAGGATATGGTAAAACTGGTTAGAGCAGTGTTTAATGGGGATCAAATGCCCAGATTCTTTACTAATACTTGTTTGGTTCTCATACCTAAAATAGACTCTCCTCAATGATTCTTGGATTTCAATCCTATTAGTCTCAGTAATGTTACTCACAAGATGGTCTCAAAGGTGATGAATGATAGATTTTCCAGGCTGCTTCCTGAGATCATCTCACGCAATCAAAGTGGCTTCATAAAAGTAAGAGCTATTGGGGAAAATATTTTGCTGGCTCATGAAATAAGAAAACCTACTAAGGGAGGCAATGTCGTAGTCAAATTGGATATGAACAAAGCTTATGACAGGATATCTTGGTATTATTTGGGCTATGTCATGAGAAAAATGGGTTTTGATGAGAAATGTATCCATATCATTTGGAATCTCCTATCTAATAACTAGCATTTTATTATCCTTAATGGCAGATGACATAGATTCTTCAAATCCTAGAGAGGAGTCAAACATGGAGACCCTGTATCACCTTCTATAATTCATAATTGACGCTGAAGTTTTTCTAGAATGTTAATAATCTCTATGATACTCCAAGGTTCATTGGCTTCAGCATGCAGTCAAATGGACTAAGGATCAATCATCTATCTTATGCTGATGATGTTATTATTTTTGTTTAGGAAAAACAATGATATTACAATTGATTCAAGAGACTCTAACGAGATATGAGAAATTTTTTGATAAACTCATAAATAAATGAAAAAGTTATTTCTTAATGGACAAGGATATCGTGCAGAGAGGAAAGAACATAGTAGCAAGGATTAGGGAGTTCTACGAGAAGGACTTCCCAATCACTTACTTGGGATGCCCATTGTTCTACTGAAGGAAAAAGTTCAATTCTTCACATAGATGGCTACTAAAATTATTCAATGAGTGGGATCTTGGCATAGTAACTTGTTATCTTCAGGTGGGAAAAAAGTTCTTATTAGTCATGTTTTAATTGCAATGCCTCTATACCTCATATCAATATGCCAACCCCCCAAGACAGTTCTAACTCAAATTGAGAAGTATTCTCTAATTTCTTCTGGGGGAGAAGAGAAGGAAAACAGAAGCATCACTGGACATCTTGGAAGAAGCTTTGTCTGCCTACTAATGAGGGTGGTATTAGGATTAGAAGGCTTCAGGATATCTCCTGTGGTGGATGTTTATGACCAAGGAGTCATTATGGACTGAATTTATGAGAGCTAAATATTCTCAAAGAATTTATTCAGTGGCTAGGAAATGGAGCTACACAAACTCTCATACTTGAAGAAGACTGATGAAAATCCAAAATAAAGTTGATCATCTAATCCTTTGGAAAGTAAATAAGGGTAATTCCAATTTTTGGTAGGACAACTGGACTGGCTTTGGAGCTCTGGCTCATTTTGTAGAAGCATCAAGATCTATACGTATTTATATTTCTACATATATTGAAAATTGAGAGTGGAATATTTCAAAGCTCAGTCAACAACTCCCTTTACATATTCTTCATCAAATCATGGGAGTTAACATTGGCTCTTCCACTCTAAATGATCAACCAATATGGACTATTTCAATAGATGGGAGATTCAATAGTAACTCGGCATGGAACAATCTAAGAGAAAAGATAAAGTGCCACAAGAAGAGCCCCTTTAAAGTATCCTTTTTCTTATGGAGATTACTCAAGCATAAAATTTTTGTAGATGCCAATATGGGTAGATTTAGAATTCAACTTCCATCGAAGTGTTCTTGTTGTATAAATTCAAGTCAGGAGAATGAGGAGCATTTGTTTATTCACGGAAGAATAGCACAAGATGTCTGGAAGTTCTTCAATCAGATGTTAGGAATTAGGAGGGAGCAGAGGAACATACGACATATGGTGGTTGGAAAAATATCAAAATCCTTTTCATAAAATAATTCTCCAGATCCTTCCAGGTATTATTGTTTGGAAAATTTGGAAAGCAAGGTGTACTAGTAGATATGAAGGGTGAGAATGTCTTCAAACAGAATCATCTTGAGCATCTCTCAACAGATCAACATAATCGCTCATAAGCAATTCCCTAGAATTCCCCCTTTATGAGATGCAATCATTTCTTTGAGCTTGTTGACAAGACTGGACGTGTGTTCAGCTCCACTGCTATAAAATAGAATCCTCCCTCTAATGGTTGGAGGAAGTTGAAGTCTGATGGTTGCTCTAAAGGCGAGCTATGTCCTAGTGATGGTGAAGGCATTTTTAGGAATGAAAAATGGGAGATAATTATTGCCTATGCAATGCCCCTGTGTATAGTGACTAACAATATTGTAGACACTTGCATTTAAAGCTGAAATTGAATTGTGCAATGATCAAAATATAAAGAAATTTGAAATAGAAAGTGATTATCTGATGCTGGTCCAATAGTTAAAAAACACAGCTAGTATACCTGGAGTTTACAAAATGAGGTGCAAGACATAAGAAGCAAGATAGAGCTATTTGATAAGACAAAGGTGAAGCATTACTACAGGGAAGGCAACAAAGTGGCAGACAATTTATCTAACTGTGGTCTAAATTGTAGCGCCATAACATGGTATACAACCTTTCAATATCTCCCAAGGGAGGCCAGGGGGGAGGTTAATATGGATAAGCTCCAATTCCCTTCATTCAGGATGAAACAAAAGAAGAACAGCTTTACATTAGATCGACATCGGCTTAGACAATACAATTTTGATGTACCTTGATTTTCCTTTCTGTAGTACAGGGAAGATTTATCACTCCCTACCCTCTTTTGTTAACATATCTGAAGATCTACATATGTACCGGTTGCCGTATTCCACCTCTGTAGAACAGAGTGTTTATGAAGCCAACACCTCTGTCTTTTGTACTCACTATTAGAATGGAATAAAATAGGTCCGTTGAATTAAAAAAAGAAGAATACAAAATTCATCGCACATGGAGATATACATAAAGTATATTTTTCTTTCTGCTGCATGAATATTTGAGACTCGCTGGACAAACTTGAGATTGAAGAAATTTTATAATTTGTGGAAGAAGGTGGGATTGTAAATAACACACTCACACCTCCCGTCCCACAACATTGTGATTCTGAGTGGAGAAAATTGATGGAAGAGTGCTGGTCAATTGATCCAGAAGCAAGACCATCATTTATTGGTTTCAGATATTTGTGTGAAATCATGATTTTCCATGTATTCCCGCCGAAAATGCTTGCTCATAATTTTAAGTCCTTTCTCTGGGCTTCGATGATGAGGATGAGGTAAGAAGGGAAATTGTGGGATTCTATGCATGCTTTTATAAAGAGGGCATGAGTAGGGGACAGAAGTAAGTGTTCAATCAAGCAAGAGAAGATAAGAGGGAGTGGTTGGAGAGAGCGATTAAGGAAGAAAGTGAGGTGAGGGAGGTGTTGGAGAGTTGTGCGGGTGATAAGGTCTCGGGACACAATGACTTCACCTTGACTTTCTTTCAACAATAGATTGGAGCACGGTCGAAGGAGAGGTGATGGAACCATTGCTGCATTACAGGAGACCAGAGAATTTGAAAGATGCCTCAATGCATCCTTCATTGTCATCATACTAAAAAAGGAGCGAGGGACGAACATCAAGGATTACAGGTAATAGAAGTATAGTGGGAAGCATCTAGAAGATAATCTCTAAGGTGCTTTCTAACAGACTAAAGAAAGTGTTGGACGAGACATTGCCTACCTCTCAGGAGCGTTCACGGAAGGAAGGCAAATTCTAGACATAGCTTTGGTGGAAAACAAAGTGGTCGACTTAAGAAGGAAGCAAGGAGAGCCAGGGATCTTACCTGGAGAATCATCTCTTTCTGTTACACTAGCATCATAGTCAATCTTTGTCTCCAATATTTTCTTAAAATGTTTGTGAGCACTTTTACTTATGTTTTGGGATTGAAATGATTTAATAAACCGTAATGTTTGAATAAGATGGTCTTTGTTGCAAGTCATTGTTTATTCAAAGAGCAATGGTGAAAAAATGCAACAAGTATTTTTTTTATAGCTAGGGAAATATAACTAAGGGAAATTGTGGGAACACCGTATAGTTTAAGTAGGAAACTAGCAAAAGTTAGATAGTTTAATGGAGTTTTAGGGTATTAGATCATTATTAATTTGATTGATTAAATCTGAAAAACGAAATAGTAACCTATTTTAGTTTCCTTAAAATGCTTGTACAATCTTTTATTTATTTGTAATTTTCTAGTATCACTGGGTGTGTTGTATTATCTTTAGAAATGAGGGGGAGAATGCCTTACCTCCAAGATTACAACACTAGGGAGCCCGCCCTAACCAAAAATCACAGATACGTGTAAAACACACTCATGTGCCAAAAATTACAAGATGGAAAGGCTTAACTTACAAAGAAATTTGCCTTATCATACTTTGGTCTAATGCTAGGTACTTGAAATTTATCTGAAATGAAAGTTCCTTTGATTTTCCTAGAAAAAGGTAGAAGGATATGTACATCTTACTCTTTGATGTGTTGGAAGCCATTTTTGTCAAGTAGTCCGCTACTTGGTTAGCTTCCTTATAGCAATGCATAGGAGTATTGGATTGGTTCATACACTGTGTGATATCATCGATCGTATTCTTCATTTATAATTGTCAGTATGTCTTTCTTTGATCATGTTGACTATGAGCAAAGAGTTCATTTCAAGCATGAAGTCTATAAAACTATTTTGAATACACCATTTAATTCCAGCCAAACCTGAAAAAGCTTCTGCTTCATTGTTACTTCTATAAGTTGCTGACAGAGAGTAGGCCATACACAAATCTCTGCCCATTCCTCAAAATACCTCTGAACCCTACTTTACCATTTTGATGGATAAAGCTTCCATCTGTGTTTAACTTGAATGATGTGGCTTCATCCATATTACCATAATAGCTTTAGGGATGGGTTGTAATCTGGCCATATCATCACAGTACTTGACCCAAGGTAGTGTCAACTTGCATTTGGGAAAGGACCTCTGTACATCAGCCATGACATTCCAAATTATTTGTTGCTTCATTTTGTACAAGTTGAACTTCTTTTGATCTCCTTATTTACTCGAGCATCTATTATTCCAAATTTCCCAACAGGTGATGATTGGGATGATCTGCAAAGCTTGTTTGTGAACAGCATTGTTGGACTTTTGTTTCCACTGGTGGTTCAACCACCCTCGAATAGGAATTTGTACATGCTTAATTCCCAGGGGAGCACCTATTGCTTTCCAGATAAAGCTTGCTGCATCACTTTCCATAATCACATGTTGTACAAACTCATTGACATGGTTCGTACAACAAACAAATCAAGAAATAATTTATCTACCAAAGTTAAGGATTACTTCATCAAATGGCAGTTTTGACCGCCATAATCTCCAAATTAGAAAAGAATTTTTAAAAGGAATGCTAGAATGCCATACCTTACTAAGGAATTGATCCTTAGTTTTAATAGCTTTGAACATGTTCTGAGTAGTTTTATTGGAGTACATACCATTCTCAGAGAGATTTCATATAGCTTGATCTGGGGAGGTTTGGTCTCCAATATTGATTCCTTTGATGTGGTACATAATATCATATGGGATTGTATCTCTGAGCTTTTCAATGTTCCATTCACCATTGTGAATGTACTCTTTCATAAGAATTTTTTGATTCTTCTTTTCATTTGGGAAAAGAAGTGCCAAAGGGCCCTTCCTCGACCAATTATCCTACCACATGTTAGAATTGCCATAATTTACTACCCGATGAATATGTGGCTCGACTTTGTCTCTTATTTTCCTTAACTTTTTCCATACATGTGCATCCCCTGGTCCATATTTCTTACTCACATGATGGGATCTTGAGCAATATTTCTATCTCATGAAGTTAGCCCAAAGGGATGGAATGGTCCTGAGTCTCCACCACCTTTCAGTGGCTAAAATATTGTCAAAATCACTCATTCTTCTAGCACCTATGCCTCCTTCATCACATGGGAGGCATAGGTTTTCCACGATCTCCAATGGTATTTTCTTTGATCTCCAGAGGATCCCCAAAAGAAGTGAGCAAAATATTTTTCAATTAAGTTAAAAATACTCTTGGGGGGGACATGGCAGAAAGAGTATAAATTGGAAGAGATTGTAGGACATGCTTAATTAAAATTAATCTACCACCATAAGATAGAATCTTACCATGCCATCCATTAAGCTTCGCAACAATTTTATTAAGCATACCATCAAAATATGCAATCTTTTTCCTTCCTACATAAATTGAACAACCTAAATATATAAAGGGAAAATTCTTGTCCATATAGCCAATAGCAATTCTGATTCTATTGATTCTATGTGCACAAGTATTAGGCTAGTTAAGAAGAAGCTTTTATGACTATTGACCATCTGACCAGAGCTATTTGCATAATTCTTAATGATCTTCATGATAAGATTAATAGAATCATTGTTGCCACTAGTGAAAATAACAATATCATCAACATAGGTAAGGTGATTGATCTGTGGACCTTTAGTCGGCATAGAGAAAGGAGTAAAAGAGGCATTAATGTATAAATCATTAAGAAAGCAAGTACCTCAGAATCTAGGATGAAAAGGGTAGGAGATAGGGGATCTCCCTGTTTCAAACCTTAACTTAAGGTAAAAAAATATCATGACCCCAATTTTTCTCCGTAGGATGTCGTGATGACACCTAGTCTCTAAGACTAGGTAAGCCTAACATACATGCGGAATATAAAATAAAATAACGATAAAACTCTCAAATACTCAACAACTATTATAAAGAAAACTTCGCAACTCAACATAAACAAACTTCCCAAAATCTGATGATAACAAGTCACAAGCTCTACGAATAAGTACTGATCATCCCTATACAACAGTGTGTCTATAAAGGGAAAGAAAATGAAGTAGACTAGATAGAGAGGGACTCTGAGGCCTGCGGATGCCGGCAGGTAAACCTTGAAGTCTTCGAAGCTGAGCTCGTCTCACTAGTGCATGGACTGGTAGGAGGTACCTGGATCTGCATAAAAAGATGTGCAGAAACGTAATATGAGTACACCACAACGGTACCCAGGAAGTGCCAAGCCTAACTTCGATAGAGTAGTGATGAGGTCGGGTCAAGGCCCTACAGGAATAAATATGTAACTAAACCGGTATGTTATAGTGTAATAATCATAGCAATGGAAATAAAACAACAAAGAAATATACCAATATTAGCTACACCGAACTAAGGCAATAATGCATCACGAAAGAGAAAAAAGGAAAAATATACCAAGGAAAAAAAGCAACCAAAACACAAGTGAATAATAGAAAAGTATCAAAACGTCACTACCGAGGTACCGCCTCGTAGACTCAAATCAAAAAACAATTCACAATCTTTCCTTATATCATTGAAGGAGCCTTGCATTTAGTTTTGAAAATTATTTTTTCCGAAATAGCTTCCCGCGTTTTAGCCCACCTTATCACACCACGTAGCTTCAAGTATTTTCCCTACTAGCAACACGCGTATCAAGCCCACCTTATCTCACCATATGCATTTCAACCCCAAATCCTTATACCACCGCATGCGTATCAATATCACAACGTATCACAAATCGCACATCAAGAGCCTAATTTCACAACATGCCAAGAAACCACCAAAAAGAGAGTTTTCACATCAAATAGCCCATGGCTCAACCACAATATACACAAGAGTCTCAACAATAACAACTGAAGGTGAATAACTCAACAAGAATAATATTGCACAACTTTACAACCTTGCATCAATGTGAATCGCGGCCTTTGTAACTCAATACCAATTTCAACAACAAGATATTCCAAGAATCACAACTTCAAATCAAGAACTCAACGATTAAATAACGAATAAGGAATAGAGGAAACAATACTTCAGCGAAACACGCAAAGACAATTAACAAGTAAGAGATAAGACAAGTAGAGCATGTGAAGATAGACTAATGATGATGAGTATAACATGTTAAGATAACTCAATTAAGGCATGAAAGGAATCTACATAGCTAAAACTGGTCACTTTCCACATTTAGCCCGTGTACACACTCGTCACCTTGCGTACACAGCTTTCACATATAACAATTATCACAAACCAACATCAATCCTAAAGGGTAATTCCCCCACACAAAGTTAGGAAATACACTTACCTCAAAATATGCTACTTAATCCACTAGTAAGCCTTTTCCTCGATTATGCAACTCCGAACGGCTCAAATCTAGCTAAAACAACTTCATGCCTTAAATATAAACTATAGGAAGCTATTCCGAACAATAACGTTATGATCTTTAAAGTGAAATAAAAAAGTCAACTCAAAAGTCAACCCTAGGCTTGCATTTCGGAACCCGACAAAAAATATAAAACCCGAAATACCCATTCGATAACGAGTCAAACCATACAAGAATTACTCAAACCCGACCTCAAATCGCCTTTCAAAACCCCAAAATTTAGTCTAGGAATTTTTCACAATTGTTTCCCAAATTTCCGACTCAAAACACTAATTAAATGATAAAAATAATAATGGATTCGAATAATATAGTCAAAACCGAGTTAGAATCACTTACCTCAGTGATTTTCTTGAAAAACCCCCGAAACATCGCCACAAACGGAGCTCTCTAGGTCCAAAATATGAAAATGAAATTCAAACCCTCGAAGACCTCTCTTCTGCCCCAGCAATTTCGCATCTACGGGCTAAGGGACGCATCTGCGACGCCGCACCTGCGGAAAAACTAACACAAGTGCGGTTCCAGCTTAAGTCCTGAGATTCCGCTTCTGCGGAAAAATTGGCTGCACCTGCAGTCCTGCCCAAGGCCTTCCCAAATTTCGCTTCTGCGATGCCCCCTCTGCATCTGCGCGCCCGCTTCTGAGGAACGCTGACCGCATCTGCTATCCCAACTGGGCAAGGCCAACTTTGCTTCTGCGGCTCGAAGGCCGCTTCTGCGGTGCCGCACCTATGGCCCAAAATGCACAGGTGTGATTGCACCAGACACAACCCAGCTTTAGTAATGCTTAAGGTCCAAAACTGATCCAGATTCAATCTGAATCACACCCGGGGCCCCCGGGACCCCGTCCGAATATACCAACAAAATCCAAAACACATAACGGACCTACTTGATGCCAAAAATCACATCAAACAACAATAATTCTATGAATCACAACTCAATTCAAGCCTATTGAAACTATGAACTTCCGAATTCCAAAACAAATGCCGATTCATACCAAAACAACTCCGATTGACTTTAATTTTTTCACACAAGTCATAAATAACATGACGGACCTATTCCAATTTCTAGAATCAGAATCCAACCCCGATATCAATAAAGTCAACTCTCGATCAAACTTCTCAACCTTCCAAACCTTCAACTTTCTAACTTCCGCCAACTCAAGCCGAAATGACCTACGGACCTCCAAATCAACATCTAGACATGCTCCTATGTCCAAAATACCATACAAATCTATTGGAATTGTCAAAACTCCATCCCGTAGTCGTCTATACTGAAGTCAAACTATGATCAACTCTTTCAACTTAAGCCTATAACATAGGGACTATGTGTCCCATTTTACTCCGAGACTCACCCTAAACCAAAACCAAACATCCTGGCAAATCAGATAACTACAATATAACATAGAGGAGGCAATAAATAGGGGATCGGGGCTTAAATTCTCAAAACAACCGGCTGGATCGTTATATAAAAGTCTTTTCTATTACTATTAACAATAATAGAGTATAAAATGCTAGACAATAGATTCATTATCATGCAATTCCAATGTTCTGAGAAACCAAATTTCCTAAGAACTAAAGTTACAAAATTCCAAGAGAGTCTGTCATATGCTTAAGCCATATCAAGTTTCAAAACAAAATTACCACCATTATTATTCATAGTAATGTATTGAACAATTTCTTGGGCTAAGAGGACATTTTCAGAATTAAGCTTGTCTTTAACAAAACCACTCTGATTAGCACTAATCAATCTGGGTTATAGAGGATTGAGTCTAATAGAGAGAATTTTTTAAATACTCTTGTTAGTAAAATTAGATAAACTGATAGGCCTAAAATCACTAAAGGATAGAGGGGAGTCAATTTTAGGAATCAGCACCAAGCAAGAATGGGTATAATACTTAGTCAGAGGGGTACCTTTGAAGAAGTCCCAAACAAGGTCATTGATATCATCTTTGATAATATCCCAACAGGTATGGAAGAAAATGCCATTGTATCCATCAAGTCCAGAAGCACTGGTGGCAAACAAACTAAAGACTGCATGTCTTATTTCATCCATATTAGGCTCTTTATCCAAATTGTCCTTGTCTTATTGAGTGATCTTAGTGGAGATGCAGTTCAGTTTAGAAAGGTCAAGAGTAGGAGTCAGAAGATTGAAGTTGGAGTTGAAATACCTAATAGCAGCCTTGGCTATTTTCTCTTCACCTTGAACCCAATTGCCTTTGTGTTTTTTAATCCTGTTCAATTGCAATCTCCTTCTTTTTTCTCTAAGCTTGCTATGGAAAAACTGAGTGTTTCTCTCTCCTTCCTCAAACCACTGTATATTAGCTTTTTGGCTAAGTAAGGAGTCTTGCATGTTCAACCATTTGATGTATTCTACATGAGCTTTGTTAGTTTCCTCCTTGTCATCCTAAGTTTGTTGGTAATTTCAATTTCCTCTAGATTCTGAATTTTTTTTTCCATTCAAGGACATGAGCATGAATGTTGCCAATTTCTTCTCTAGACCATTAACTCAATCATTTACTAAGTAATTTCAGTTTGGATTGAAGTTTCCACATACTATTGCCACTGATATCAATATCCCATACTTAACTATACTGAAAAAGCCTTCCTTCTTAGTCCAAAATTTGAGGAATTTAAAGTAACTAATGTGCTTGGTAGAAGTACCAGAAGATTTCATTAGAAGTGGCATGTGATCAGATCTTGTCCTCACTAGATGCTTGACAATAGTATTTTGAAATTTCTGAGTCCATTTATCATTGACAAACACTCTATCAAGCCTTTTCCATATTCTTTTCCTTAGGTTTCTATTGTTGCACCAAGTGAATTTAGAACCACAATAGCCAATATCAGTAGTACCACAGTTATCCATATAGTTCTAGAATTCTAAGCTTGTGTGCATCCTATGAGGTCTTCCACCCAGCTTCACCTCAAGATCAAGAATGACATTGAAGTCCCCTCCAATGCACCAGGGACCACTAATAGAGAGGCTGATGTATTCAAAGATGGTTCACAACTCTCTTCTTTCCAGAGTAATACATTTAGCATAAATAGCTGTGATGACAATAGGGAGCTTGCTTGCACCATCTTCACCTTTGATAGAAATGTGTTGTTCATGGTTTTCAATAACAGTTGTTTGACTGATATTTTTTCATAAACACCAAATTTTCCCATTTTCATTGGAAATACACTATTAAAAACCAGAAAATTCCTATAACCATCGATTTTGTCTTTGCTAACTATTGGTTCCATAATTGCAATAAAGATGATGTTGTTGATGTCTATCAATTGTTTTAGCCTGTGGATGGCCTTCTTGGACCTTACCCTCCTAACATTCCAAAATATTATATTAATCATGGTTAACTGGGGGAGGGGGGTAGTATCCTTCTTTTGTAACTGTAACGACCCGACCGGTCTTTTTACTTTCTAAATCTATGTTCCCCTAAATAAGATTTCTTGTATATGCTTTTACTATTTTATGACTTGCGAGGATGGTTATTTTGGGTTCGGAAGGGTTCGGGTTGGAATCAGAACACTTAGTTCCTTAATATTGGCTTAAAAGGGTTAAGTTTTACTTGGATCAACATTTGTAGTAACAACCCCAGAGACAGGTCCCAATAGATTCGTATGATGATTTTGGACTTGGGCGTATGTTCGGATCGGGTTTTGGATGAACCGGGAGCATTTTCGCACTTAATATTGAAAGATGGCACATTGAAGGTTTTAAAGTTCTTTAAATTTGGTTTGGAGTAGGTTTTAGTGTTATCGAGGTCCGTTTGGGATTCTGAGCCGGGTAATAGTTTTGTATGGTGATTTAAGACTTGCACGCAAAATTTGGTATCATTCCGAATAGTCTAACTATGATTCAGCAAGTTCGGAGTGAGTTGGAAGAAATTGAAGTTCATAAGATGATTCGATTTGGTTTTGGGTTGTGATTCTTAGTTTTGACGTTGTTATCCGCGTTCCGAGGGTGCAAACGAGTCCGTTTTATGTTTACAAACTCGTAATTTCCTTCAATTTAAATAGTAAAAGATAGAACTCACAAAGTAAGTAATAAATATTTTCTCAACTAAAATACCAAACAACTCATAACCACTCCCAAAACCCGGTGTCACAAGTGCATGAGCATTTACTAGGGAGTTAAAATAAAATAAAATATCTGTCCGGAATACAAATTAGATAGGAAAAATATAAATAATCTGAAGGAGACTCTGTTAGTTACGGATCGTAACATAGAATGCAGCTCACCTAAGTCCCCATATTTTAACCACACTTCTGCGCCCACAAGGTTGCTAGACATATCTGTACTTGCACAATAAAAATGTGCAACAAGTGTAGCATGAGTACGAAAACAACGTGTACCCAGTAAGTATCAAGCCTAATCTCGAAGAAGTAGTGACGAGAGGTCGACTTTGACACTCACTAAAGGTCAATGATATTGAAATAGAAAAATTTAAATCAACATGATTTATAGGAATGACAATAATTTTCTTTAACCAGCAAAAATAATTAATCCTTTAAATACGATAATTTCTAATTTATTAATTAACTTCACAAGCTGCAATAAAATATTAAAGTATCGTATAATTATTATTATTAGGTACGATTTCTGCCGAGGTCGTACGACCCGATCCAAAGTGTCGTGTACACTGCCGCTGAATGACATGCTAGAGCTCAAAACGACCGGTCGGGTCGTTACATTCTCTCCCACTTAAACATATGTTCATCCTCGAACGTGCTAAGAGTTTCCTCGGAGTTGTCCAAAATTACTGTTTAACACCTTGTGCACCTACCTGTGCCATCACAATCCCAGTTTGGCACTTTGGCTCAAGCCGGACGGAAGGTCCTCCCTTTTTATTCAATCAATAAGCCTTAGAAAAAATTCCAACCTTCGAATTTCTTTACAATACCTTATTCTAACATATGAACACCGTATCAATCACTACACACTGTGCTAAAACCTGATTATGCGTCTATGCAAAAATCACACCACGCACTGCATAACTCATTTGCCCAAGGCAACATCCTCCAACCATAATAACTGGAATTTCACGAACCTGATCTCGCAATACACCTCATAAAACAAATAAGCTCGATTTCAACCCTCACAATACTGCCATGACAGAGAATATGTGTAGAAATTCATAACCACCTGCTGAATCAATCAAATCATGGAGTCGCCCCTCCTGACAAGGACCATTACCTCCTTCTGAACTGAATAGCGATATTTGTTCCTTATTATACCTTATATAAATCTGATTGTACTGATTTCAGGTCCAATAGTTTCATCGCACCTAGTATAAGCTACACAGGAAATAAGCCATCTAAAACCCTGGCCTAGATCTCGTATAACGCCAACAATGCGCCAATAGGCTACAAACTTAAATGCGATACATATGAAAAAACGAACTCTGGAATGGAACTTCCCAGTCCACGTAACACATAAAATGGTCGACCAAATGCTATGAACTCTCCTCGGTGAATGAAAAATAAAATACACAGAAATAAGTATATGGAACTGTACCCAACATCTCACTGTTGCGACGTGCAACCCGATTCATCACGATATTGTTGCGGCGTGCAACCCGATGCAAACATTATGTACATGTGGCAATGTGCCATCCGATCCTCACATAATGATTAAGAAGAAAACACACATCAAGTCGCAACGCTTACACTTATGAAATACCTGAATATCGATTACAAGCATGCCAGTGCATAATACAAATCCTAAGAAGGAGAATAGCGTCACGCGCTACGAAACTCAAGCACAACTAAGGTGTAACAAATGATCGGCATCTCGAGAGCTATCCTGCTCATATAACACCTCAAGCTACACGGGCCTCAACACACATGCGAATAATCATGCCATCTCACAACCCACGTGGCACAATATAGGTTACACGGAATAACTGACGGCGAAAATAACATCCAATGCTTGACGATGCCTTAGTAAGGAATGTTATGACGAATGGATATATCCGACCTTACGCAGATCACACATTCACATTGGTCCCACCAACGGACCTCAAACCGATTCTAATAATACCATACTGGGCTAATAACCTTTCAAAGATCCACAATAACCCTTTTTCCCATGACACACAAGAACAACCGTCAAATCCGAAACAAACTTCCACAGTCCACAACCAAATGAACTGAGCGCCCTTCAGGCATAAATTCTCACATTAGCAATAGTACCAAAATTTCCATGCTTGGTTTTACATTTTTAATCAATTAAGTGACTACATGTTACACTTATACAACATTCCCGTGGGATACACTCCCAAAACCTTCCGCACCAGGTAACACTAATGCACATCCATACCACCGGCCACACTAATGCTATAAAGCAAATCAGGAATCCGCGATCAGTACGCAAAGCCTCTTACACATAACACCGATCTTAGATGACACTAAAGACAATACCAGCTTATTCTAACCATCTAAATCCTTTCCTGCTCATCCGATCTCCTAACATTCTTGGCTACACTGAACCGCAACCTTGATCCTTAACTTCTAATTCTCTACCTCTCACCGCACTTATCATGCCGCTACGCGATAATACACGTATTCACCATAACCCTTAAACTAATAGTAGAATTAAACACTTCACTGGCCAGAAACCTTCCACTTAGCATCATTTCAGAAGGGCCAATGCAACACGCAACCGATTTTTCCCCAAATAGTAGAAAAAGACACAACCTCAAATCGTGATCTCAACCGTCATAACTCTTCCGGACTCCATTTACATAACAAAGCCATTTGAATCAACTACCTCCAAATAAATCAAATTACGGCGGGCATCAAGCCTCGCACGTACCGCTACAACCATTTGTATAACTTAACACACTGAAGGAACTGATCATCGCCACTATCATGCCAATTCAACCATTGCTAACTGCTCCGACTTCTTCTAATTTACTCTAGGCTTTCCTTAGAAATAACATTAGCTCCATTCAAATTATATCGAACTCAATCCGCACTCGTCCTGAGTGACCCCATTCCACGAGCCCACATTGTCTCAAAACCCACACACCATCTCATGCCCTCCTTGTGCGCTCATTTACATCTTCAGCTGGTATACCCATTGTGATAATTCCTCTATAATCCGAAGTCATTTTCTTCAATTTCTCCAATGCTACACCGCAACCCGAAGATAACGTAGAACACTCCATGCCCCTTTCATAATCTGCTGCAAAATCTAGATACTTAACCATACTACGGACTCGAAATCCTTAGGCACCATACTTAATTTTTTTTAAATCCACTAAGACCGTTATTGAGAGTCACTCACTCTGACTTGGTCTCAACTATAATTAAACTCCAAAGCCCTGCTAGCACATGAACACCTTCTCAAAGAAGCACCGGGCTAGATTACTTTCCTTGTACATCACCTCCACACGGAGCATAAACCCCGAGTCTTCTCAAAACTGAACTTGAACCAATAAAGCCCAAATATAGCACACATTACTCCAATCTTTTGCTCAAACTACCACTGATATTTTCTTTCCTTAGTCGTAATAACTCACCAGTATGCCGATAACCAGAAACCTCACAAATAGGCAGCCATGCAATCCAATTGTAGATGGTGGGGCTCTCCCACTTAGCTTGAAGCTACAATTACATAACTCTGGAACCCACCAAGGCTGCTTATCCCCCATTAACACAATCTCGCATAATCGACACACCAAATTCCTCGAAATCCTTATGTTAAACATTTCATGAACATTCTGAATCACTAGCCACATTTACATATTCGACCTCTTACGAGATAGCCAATAAAATTCTTCGTAGAAGCTCTATCAACACCACTCAACCACTAACCTGCTCACAGGAGATATCCCACCTATGGAAATTCCATTCCGACATCCTCCAACAATGCTGCACCGAGTACTATTACCACTAAACCAACAAGCCATCCTGAGCCCGTGCTCGTTTACCAGGTGTACAAGTCCGTTCACTCCCCGTTGACATCAACTAAAGGTGCAACGATACATTCCAACCTAAAGTCATGTTGCATCCTTCTTCATATTAAGCAACTCCCTCCAGACGTATCCAATCTTCCTCAATATATTAGCCAATATTCCAAATTAGTCCATAGACTTAGTCACTGCCCACCATTAATTCCAAATCATTCCAAACTTTCCTCAAGACGTATGGTTATCCTACCCCGTAACCCATATGCTACCTTGCCACTCTCCCACATTTGTCAAACCCTCTCCTTTAAGCAACTACTCGACTTGTGTTTCTCATACTTGGCCTTCTAGGAACTTAACCACCACAAGATACCTCCCACATGTCCTTCCTCATCCTCTGCTGCCTAGTTGTTGCCTTAACTCAAAATCCGTCCCTGTATCACTTAAACCAATATATCTCTACTATCTTTAAACCTCGCCGAAGATCATCCTTCTCGAGACCTCAACACTAGGAACACCGATTCGATCCTGAACCATTGCACACCACGAGTTTTGACAACTGCTTCACCGACACCAATTATTAACACCCCGCCGTAAAGGCGAGTTGAAGAAAACCATAACACCGGCGAACCTTAACGCATTTTACAAGGCGATGACACTACATCACAATTTAGAACTCTACAACGCTCGAAAATATCAAGCCTCATTACTCCATCAACCCCAAACCTGAACATTCATAGTACGATTACCTTTCCTTTACTTGGATTAAACGTCGAACCTCTACATCATGTACTGAGAAAAACCTTCTTTCAAGTCATTCACTACATTGGCACATAAACGAGCACCCCGCCATTACATCAATTCCGCGAGATAATAACTCATGAACATCGTAGCAACCTGTGCATAGCCTCAAAACCATCCGAAATATAGCTACTAAGCTGAAATGATAGAACATCGTTCTGCAAGGCGACGACAATAGCCCAATCAATTACGCAGGGAGAAACATCCTGCACCACATTTGTAGTACCATTACAATTCCTCAATTCCCGATTTATAACAAGTATTTCACGTCGCACAAGATTGAATAGGAAAGAAACAAAGGCATAAGCCTCAAAGGAATTAAATCGCATGATGAGGAATCAAGAAGGGAAGTGATCCTAATAGTCCTATAGCCTCTCGAAGATAGGCACATACGTCTCCGTACAGACCCGTAAGACTCTACTAGACTCGCTCATGACTCGTGAGACCTAAGTGAACCTAGTGCTCTGATTCCATGTTGTCACGACCTCTTTTTCCATTAAAGGTCGTGATAGTGCCCAACACCACCGTCAGGCAAGCCAACCATAATTGATTAACTTAATTACTCATTTTAGAAATTTTTAAATAGTAATTTCCTTCAATTTAAATAGTAAAAGATAGAACTCACAAAGTAAGTGATAGATATTTTCTCAACTAAAATACCAAACAACTCATAACCACTCCCAAAACCAGGTGTCACAAGTGCATGAGCATTTACTAAGGAGTTAAAATAAAATACAACATATGTTCGGAGTACAAATTAGAAGTAGTGACGAGAGGTCGACTTTGACACTCACTAAAGGTCAATGATATTGAAATAGAAATATTTAAATCAACATAATTTATAGGAATGACAATAATTTTCTTTAACCAGCAGAAATAATAATTCTTTAAATACGACAATTTTCAATTTATTAATTAACTTCACAAGCTGCAATAAATATCAAAATATCGTGTAATTATTATTATTAGGCACGATTTTTACCTAGGTCGTACGACCGATCCAGAGTGTCGTGTACACTGCCGAGGGATGTGCGGTGCGATAAATGCATCTAAACTGCCGAGGCGTTTGGCCCGCTCCACATGAAAGGAGGACATTTTCTTATGTACCTCCGGAATGAGAGTTTATTTATTGATAGATTAATATGAGAGGATGCACAATTTCTTTTAACAATTAAATAATTTATACAGAAAAATTAAGTATATTAGATTTTTATCTTTTACAATATTTCCCTAACAATTCACAACATATTTCAAATAATTTAATTAAATAAAGAATACAATTTACATAAGTAATTCATTGTTAGAGTCCTAAACTACCCAAACTTTAGCATAAATAGTAGCTACGCATGGACTCTCGTCACCTCGTGCGTATGTAGCCCCCCACAATTAGCAACAATTATTAATTTAATTACCTATGGGGTAATTTCCTCCTCACAAGATTAGACAAGAGACTTACCTCGCTCCGAAGCTCCATAGCCGGCTCTAACGCCACTTTAATACCTCAAACCGATGCTTGTCGATCCAAAACTATGCAACCAAGCTGCAAACTAATTAAAATGTGTTATAATACCCATAATTAATCAATTTCAACAAATTTCCAATTCCGCTCGAAACGTTGACAGTGGGACCCACATCTCGAAACCTGATGAAACTCACAAAATCCAATAACTCACCCAATTACGAGTTTAACCATACAAATTTCACTCAAATCCGACTCTGAATTGGTATTCAATACTCGAAAATTCATTTTTATGAATTTATAGAAATTTCCTTCGATTTCTCTTGAAGATTCGATAACCATGCACCAAAAATGAAGATTAATTCAAGAAATATAATTACAAGGTAGTCAAGAATATTTACCCCAAGTTGTGGAAACATTCCTCTCCAAAATCCGAAAATGACTAAAAATAGCGAAACCCTGAATTTATGCTTCTGCCCAACGAGTTCCGCATCTGCGGACAAGAGGTCGCAAATGCGCCTCTCGCTTCTGCGGAATTCTTCCTCACATGCGGCTCTTGCCTCTTCTGCGGCTACTGACCTCGCACCTGCGCCATCGCATGTGCGCAACTCTTTCCGCTCCTACGGTTTTCAGCAGTCTTGGCCCCTTCCGCTTCTGCGAGCCATTCTCTGCACCTGCGGCCCTCTTCACGCAGGTGCGGTTACACCAGATGCCCACCTGCTTCAGCTCTTCCTCAAATTCCATATTTGATCTGTTAACCACTTGGAATCCGCCCAAGGCTCTCAGGACCTCAACCAAATATACCAAAATGTCCCAAAACACATTACAAACTTAGTCGAGGCCTCAATTTACGCCAAACAACATCCAAACTACAAATCGTCCTCCAATTCAGACTTAATGAACTTGAAACTTCAAACATCTACAATCGATGCTGAAACCTATCCAATCACGTCTGATTGACCTCAAATTTTGCACACAAGTCATAATTGACATTACAGACCTACTCCAACTTCCAGAATCGAAATCCAACCCCGATATCAAAAAGTTCACTCCCTGTCAAACTTCTCAAAATTGTCCAAATTTTTAACTTTCGCCAAATGACCCCAAAATGACCTATGGACCTTCAAATCCACTTCCAGATGTGCTCTCAATACCAGAATCACCATACGGAGCTATTCCCAGACTCGAAATCCCAAACAAACATCGATAACATTGAAATACACCTCAACCCAAATTTATGAAATTCTTCCAAAATGCTAACTTCCACAATAGGCACTGAAATTCCCACTTTCGAACCTTTTAGAACCTTTAAAAATCATCATACGAACCTTTTGGAACCTTTAATTTCCACTTTCGAGGTCGTTTACTCAAAATTCAAAGTTTGGTCAACTCTTCCAACTTTAAGCTTCCAAATTTAGAAGTTTCTTTCCAAATCAACTCTGAACTTCCCGAAATTTAATTCCGACCACACGTATAAGTCATAACACCTAAAAGGAAGCTACTCAAGGCCTCAAACCACTTAATAACGTGGTATAACTCAAAATGACCGGTCAGGTCGTTACAGTTTCTATTTCTCTCGAAAGGTTGAGAGATCCATGTAACGACCCGGCCGGTTGTTTTGAGAGTATTAGCCCTGATCCCCACTGCCTTCCTAGTATCTGTTTCAGCTTATGTGACTTGCCGGGAGGTTTCATTTTTGGTTTTGGAGTGTTTTGCGATACCTACTCCCTAAACGGAAGCTTAACCTTAGGATTTTTAACCGTAGTCGGAACTATGTGAAGACGACTCTAGAATGGGATTTCGTCGGTTCCGTTAGCTCTGTTGGGTGATTTTGGACTTAGGGGCGTATCCGGATTGTGTTTTGGAGGTCTGTAGCTTATTTAGACTTGAAATGGCGAAAGTCAATTTTTTTGAGAATTTGACCGGTAGTGGACTTTTTCATATAAGGGTTCGATTCCGATTCCGGAAGTTTTAGTAGGTCCATAATGTTGAATATGACTTGTGTGCAAAATTTGGGGTCAATCAGACATGGTTTAATAGCATTGTTTTTAGCATTGTTTTTAGCATTGTTTGATATGATTTGAGGGCTCGACTAAGTTTGTATGGTATTTTAGGACTTGTTGGTAGGTTGACGTCCCGGGACCTCGGGTGTGTTTTGGATGCTTAACAGATTGAGTTTTGGACTTATGCAATTGCTGAAGCTATCTGAGTTCTGGTGTTTTAGCACCTACAGCGGGGAGACTGCAGGTGCGGAATCGCACGTGCGGAGAGGCAAGATCAGAAGCGGAAAGGAGAGGAGCTTCCAAGGGTTACAGGTGCGAGGGGAGTGCCCCATCTGCGATGCCCGCAGAAGCGCTCAACGACCCTCGAACTCCAAGTGCGGCCCCTTTCTTCGCAGATGCGGACCCAGCCCTTTAACTCATTTCCGCGCCTGCGAGGGGAATTCCGCAGGTGCAGCATCGTAGGTGCGATTCTTGGCCCGTAGATATGAAATCACTGGGCAGAAAAGGGCTAAAATTTGAGGGTTTGATTTCTTTCCCCATTGTTGGACGTAGAGAGCTCGGATTGTGGCGAAATTTCGAGGATGTTTTAATAGGAAGCATGTGGGTAACGATTCTTAACTCTTTTATGGTTATATATTATTAATCTATAGTTGATTCCACACTTTAATTAGGGATTTGAGTTGGATATTGGGGGGAAATAGTAGAAACTTCCTAGACTAAGTTTTTGAGATTTAAAGGTGATTTGAGGTCGGATTTGAGAAATTCTTGTATGGCTGGACTCGTGAATAAATGGGTGTTCGTATTTTGTAACTTTTACCCAATTCCAAGACGTGGGCCCAGGGAGACCTTTTAGGGCGATTTTCTTATTTCTTGCGTTAGCTTTGATTTCATTAACTAGATTAGTTTCATATAGTTATATTTATGATATGTAATTGAATTTGGATAAATTTGGGCCATTCAGAGTCGGATATTCGTGGAAAAGGCATTGTTACCAATTGATTGAGCTTGGTTCGAGGTAAGTGGCCTGCCTAACCTTGTGTGGGGTAATTCCCCTTAGGATTTGATGTTGTTATGATATGTGAGTGCCATATACGCGAGGTGACGAGTGCGTACACGGGCTATTTATTGCAAAACTTGATTTTTACTGAGTAATATTATGTTTTCATCTTATCTGAGTATACTAGCATGTGTATTTATCCTGTTAGCCTAGAATAGCATGTCTACGTGTCTTAGTTGTTTATCTAAACTCTTTGCAACATGTTTAGCGAATCTTGCTTTTTTTCTTGACTTGTACTTAGTCTAAATTGTACTTTTCCTTGATGTAACTGTTATCTTCATTTGTTTGAGCTGCGTATTTACTTTGGGACTACGGGACGGTATCCCGAGAGACCCCCTGCACATTTACTTTTGAGACTACGAGGCGGTTCCTGGAGAGTTCTCACAGCACATTTACTTTTGAGACTACGAGGCGGTACCTCAGGAGATCTCCTTGCATATTTATTTTGGACCTAAGAGATGGTATCTCGCGAGCTCCCTACTGTTTATACTTGTCTTCTGTATTTCTACTTTGCTATGTCTTTCTTTATTTTAGTTCTAGTCTTTTATTATGCTGTACATTCTCCTGCTTTATTTATTTTAAACCAGTGGGCCTGACCTGACCTCATCACTACTCGACCGAGATTAGGCTTGTCACTTACTGGGTACCACTGTGGAGTACTCATGCTACTCTTCTGCACATGTTCTCGTGTGCAGATCTAGGTACATCATTCCAGCCCCGCTATTAGTTGTGCATTTGCTACTGTTACGGAGATTTCAAGGTACATCTGCTGCGTCTGCAAACCTAGGAGTCCCCCTCTATCTTCTGCGTAGTTCTTCCCCTATTACTTCTAAACATTTATGTATAAAACTTTTAGTAAATTCTTATAAGCTTGTGACTTATGTTGTTCCGGGACTTGATGAAAGTTCTGTATGTATTTGTTTTGGGAGTTGCTTTTGTATATGCCGAGTGGCATTTCTATCACTTGTTTCATTACTGTACTGTTAGTGGTTTAGATTTATTTTTTATTTGTTGTTATTCCGCAAATGTTAGGCTTACCTAGTCGTAGAGACTAGGTGTTGTCACGACCACTCACGGAGGGAAGATTGGGTCGTGATAAGTTGATATCAGAACTCTAGGTTCATAGGTGTCATGAGTCACAAGCCAGTTTATTAGAGTCTCATGGATCAGTACGGAGATGTCTGTACTTATCTTCGAGAGGCTATGGAACTGTTAGGAAAGTTACACTTCTTTGATTCCCTGTCGTGCTAAGATCTATTGTCTTAAAAATTCTAAACTTCTGTATTCTATTCTCTCACAGACGGTGAGGATACGTACAAGCGTATCTGATGACCAGGCACCCGCGCCCTCTACTAGGGCCGCCAGAGGCCGGGGTAGAGGCCGAGGACGTCCACGCGGTGCAGTCAGAGCACCCGCACGAGATGCTACAGAGGAACCCCCAGTAGCTCCAGTTGGAGGGCAGACACCTGAGGTACCTGTTGCTGCACCAGCCTTCCAAGAGACTTAAGCCTAGTTTTTGAGCATGTTCAGCACCTTAGCTCAGGCTGGATTGATTCCACTTGCTCCTGCCACATCTCAGGCCAGGGGAGGGGAACAGACTCCTGCAGCCCCTACTCCAGAGCAACGGGCACAAGTCGATCAAATTCCAGAGGTTATACCGATGCCACCTATAGCCCCAGTTTAGCCTGAGGGTAGGGCAACAGTTTATGAGGAGGAGCAGCATAGGCTCGAGAGGTACAAGAAGTACCACCCTCCTACTTTCAGTGGTTTGGCAATAGAGGATGCTCAGGGTTTTCTGGAGGAGTGCCACCGTATCCTCCACACTATGGGCATAGCGGAGTCAAGTAGGGTTTCCTTCACCGCGTTTCAGCTTAGAGGAGCAGCCTATTAGTGGTGGCATGCTTATGACTTGAATAGTCCGGTGAGGCAGCTTCACTGACATAGACTCAATTCTCGGATATGTTTTTGAGGGAGTATGTTCCCCAAAGCCTCAGAGATGCATGGCGCACCGAGTTTGAGCTGTTGCTCCAGGGGGCTATGACTGTGTTAGAGTATGCAGTTCGTTTTAGTGATTTGGCTAGATATGCACCGGCCTTGGTTTTTATAGTTCGAGAGAGGGTCCGTCGGTTTATCGAGGGGATCCATTCCAGCATCAGGACTAGCATGGACCGGTAGTTAGAGATGGATATCTCGTATCAGCAGGTTGTGAGTATTGCTAGGAGAGTGGAGGGTATGCTTGCTCGGGAGAGGGAGAAGAGAGAGGCCAAGAGGTCTCGAGAGACTGGTTCTTATTCTGGTGCTCGTGCCCCAGCTGCAGTTCGACATGGTAGGGCCTATATGAGTCATCCCGTTCATTCAGCTCTTCCAGGAACCAGTGGTGTTCCAACCCTTTCTAGGCCCCAAGAGCATTATTATGCACCGCCAGTATCTAGTGTGCCTCCTACACGGGGTGTTTCTAGCAGCCAGTCCAGCAGACCTGGCCCGAGCCAATCACAACAGCCACGCCCTGGTGGACTTTGATATTATTTTGGGCATGGACTGATTGTCGAGGGATTGCCCCGGACATAGGAGGGGTACACCTCCACAGACTTCTCAGTCACAACGTGCTCCACCGGGTCCTCAGGCTATGATTACAGCACCAACTGCCACCCCACCTGCTTAGCTAGCTCGAGTTGGAGGTCGGGGAGGTCGGGGTCGCCCTAGAGGGGGAGCTAGGCCATATATTATGCTCTTCCGGCTCGTACTGAGGCAGTTGCTTCCGATTCTATCATCACAGGTATTGTCTCGGTCTGTCATAAAGATGCGTCGGTTCTATTCGATCCAAGTTTGTCCTATGTGTCATCTTATTTTACCCCGTATTTGGGCGTATCTCGGGATTCCTTGAGTTCTCGTGTTTATGTGTCTACTCCTGTGGGAGATTCTCTGGTTGTAGACCGCGTGTATCGGTCGTGTTTGATTGCTCTTAGTGGTTTTGAGACCCGAGTTGATTTATTATTGCTCAGCATGGTAGACTTTAATGTTTTCTTGGGCATGGACTGGTTGTCGCCCCATTATGCTATTCTTTATTGTCATGCCAAGACTGTGACGCTAGCTATGCCAAGTTTACCGCGATTAGAGTGGAGGGGTACCTTAGATTACTCTCCCAGCAGAGTTATTTCATTTCTTAAAGCTAAACAAATGGTTGAGAAAGGGTGTGACGCGTATCTAGCTTATGTGAGAGATGTCAGTGTTGATACCCCTACAGTTGATTCAGTTCTAGTAGTGAGGGATTTCCCTGATGTGTTTCCAGCCGATCTTCCGGGCATGCCGCCTGGCAGAGATATTAATTTTGGCATTGATTTGTTGCCAGGCACTCAGCCCATCTCTATTAATTCCTCCATATTGTATGGATCCCCCTGAGTTGAAGGAGTTGAAGGAGCAGTTACAGGAGTTGCTTGATAAGGGCTTCATCCAGCCCAGTGTGTCACCTTGGGGTGCTCCGATATTGTTCGTGAAGAAGAAGGATGGTTCTATGCGTATGCGCATTGATTATCGCCAGCTGAACAAAGTTAGAGTGAAGAATAGGTATCCATTGCCTCGTATTAATGACTTATTTGACCATTTATAGGGTGCCAGGGTGTTTTCCAAGATTGACTTGCGTTCATGCTATCATCAGTTGAAGATTCGGGAGCCAGATATCCCAAAGACTACTTTCAGGACTCGGTATGGTCACTACGAGTTCCTTGTGATTTCATTTAGGCTGAGCAATGACCCAACAACTTTTATGCACTTGATGCACAGTGTGTTCCAGTCCTACATTGACTCTTTCGTTATCATATTCATTGACGGCATTCTGGTGTATTTCCGGACTTGGGAGGATCATGAGTAGCACCTGAGGACTATGCTCCAGACTTTGAGGGAAAAGAAGTTATATGAGAACTTTTCGAAGTGTGAGTTTTGGATAGACCCAGTGTCATTCTTGGGTCATATAGTATCGAGTAAGGGGATGAAGGTGGATCCGAAGAAGGTGGAGGTAGTGCAGAGTTGGCCCAGACCGTCCTCAGCCACAGAGATCTGGAGTTTCCTGGGTTTGGCGGGGTATTACCATCGCTTTATATAGGGTTTCTCGTCTATTGCAACACCTATGACTAGGCTAACCCAGAAGGGTGTTCCATTCAGATGGACAGAGAAGGGGGAGGACATCTTTCAGAAGCTCAAGACAGCTTTGACTACAGCCCCAGTATTGGTATTTCCTTCAGGTTCAGTATCTTGTACTGTATATTATGATTTGGTCTCGGCGCGGTGTTGATGCAGGACCGTAAGGTGATTTCCTACGCGTCCAGACAGTTGAAGGTGAATAAAAAGAACTATCATGTCCACGACCTTGAGCTAGCAGCCATTGTTCATGCCTTGAAGATATGGCGGCACTATTTGTATGGTGTCCCTTGTGATATCTACACCAATCACCGGAGTTTGCAGCATCTGTTCAAGGAGAAGGATCTTAACTTGCGTTAGTGGAGGTGGTTGGAGCTGCTTAAGTACTATGATATCACCATTTTGTACCATTCCGGGAAGGACAATATGGTGGCCGATGCTTTGAGTCGCCGGGTAAAGGGTTTGGGGAGCTTAGCATATCTACTAGCAGTAGAGAGAACCATGGCGTTGGATGTTCAGGCCTTAGCCAGCCAGTTTGTGAGATTGGATATTTCTGAGCCGAGTCGAGTGTTGGCTTGTGTGGTCTCTCAGTCTTCTCTTTATGATCGTATCAGGGAGTGTTAGTATGATGATCCCCATCCGCTTGTCCTTAAGGACATGTTCCAGCACGGTGATGCTAAGGAGGTCACTATTGGGGATGATGGTGCATTGAGGATGCAGGGCAGGCCATGTGTGCCTAATGTGGATGGCTTGCGTGAGTTGATTCTCCAGGAGGCTCACAGTTCGCGGTACTCCATTTATCCGGGTGCCACGAAGATGTATCAGGACTTGAGGCAGCATTACTAGTGTAGGAGGATGAAGAAGGACATAGTGGAGTATATGGCTCGGTGTCTAAATTGCCAGCAGGTAAAGTATGAGCATCAACGGCCAGGTGGACTGCTTCAGAAGTTAGAAATTCCGGAGTGGAAATGGGAGCGAATCAATATGAATTTTGTTGTAGGACTTCCACGAACTCACGGGAAGTTTGATGCAGTTTGGGTGATTGTGGATAGGCTGACCAAGTCAACTCATTTCATTCCTGTGACGACTACCTATTCTTCCGAGCAGCTAGCTCGAGTCTATATTCGAGATATTGTCAGACTTCACGGCGTGCCAATATCTATCATCTCTGACCGGGGTACGTAGTTTACATCACGATTCTGGAGGGCTGTACAGCATGAGTTAAGTACTGGGGTTGAGTTGTGCACAACATTTCACC
Organism: Nicotiana tabacum; assembly: GCF_000715075.1. Classification (NCBI taxonomy): domain Eukaryota; kingdom Viridiplantae; phylum Streptophyta; class Magnoliopsida; order Solanales; family Solanaceae; genus Nicotiana; species Nicotiana tabacum. The sequence continues at coordinate 26,496,593 of NC_134093.1, read as the reverse complement.
CTCAGACGAATGGACAGTCCGAGCGCACTATTCAGATTCTAGAGGATATGCTCCGTGCGTATGTGATGGAGTTTGGAGGTTCTTGGGATCAGTTCTTGCCACTTGCGGAGATTGCCTACAACAATAGCTATCAGTCTAGCATTCAAATGGCACCGTATGAGGCTCTGTATGGTAGGTGGTGTCGGTCTTCAGTGGGTTGTTTCGAGCTGGGCGAGGCTAGATTATTGGGTACAGACTTGGTTAAGGATGCTTTGGAGAAGGTTAAGGTGATCCAGGATAGATGTCGCATAGCCCAGTCCAGACAGAAGAGTTATGCCGACCGGAAGGTTTGCGATGTTGCATTCATGGTTGGAGAGCGGGTCTTGCTCCGGGTTTTACCTATGAAGGGCATTATGAGGTTCGGAAAGAAGTAAAATATGAGCCCAAGGTTTATTGGTCCCTTTGAGGTGTTGCGGCGAGTTGGGGAGGTTGCTTATGAGCCTACCTTACCTCCTAGCCTAGCAAGAGTTCATCTGGTATTTCATGTTTCTATGCTCCGGAAGTATCACGGCGATCCGTCTCACGTGTTGGATTTCAGATCAGTCTAGTTGGACAAGGATCTATCTTATGTTGAGGAGCCAGTGGCTATTTTTGACAGGCAGGCTCGAAAGTTGAGGTCAAAGAACATTGCATCAGTGAAGGTTCAGTGGAGGGGTCAGCCGGTCGAGGAGGCGACTTGATAGACCAAGCAGGATATGTGCAGCCGTTATCTTCAAGTTTTCACCACTTCAGGTATGTCTCTATACTCGTTCGAGGACGAATGATGGTTTTAAGAGGGGGAGGATGTAATGACCCGGCCGGTTTTTTTGAGAGTATTAGCCTCGATCCCCATTTACTGCCTTCCCCGTATCAGTTTCAGCTTATGTGACTTGCGGGGATGTTTAATTTTTTGGTTTTGGAGTGTTTTGAACATTAAGTCTTAGGATTTTTGACCGTAGTCAGAACTATGTGAAGACGATTCCGGACTGGGGTTTTGTCGGTTCCGTTAGCTCCGTTGGGTGATTTTGGACTTAGGGGCGTGTCCGGATTGTGTTTTAGAAGTCTGTAGCTTATTTAGGCTTGAAATGGCGAAAGTCGAATTTTTGGAGAATTTGACCGATAGTGGACTTTTTGACATCAGGGTTGGATTCCGATTCCGAAAGTTGGAGTAGGTCCGCAGTGTTGAATATGACTTGTGTGCAAAATTTGGGGTCAATCGGACGTGATTTGATATGTTTCGGCATCGGTTGCAGACATTTAAAGTTTTAAGTTCTTTAAGTTTGAAATGGAGGGTGATTCATATTTTTAGTGTTGTTTGATGTGATTTGAGGGCTCGGCTAAGTTCATATGGTATTTTAGGACTTGTTGGTATATTTGGTTGAGGTCCCGGGGGTCTCGGGTGTGTTTCGGATGCTTAACGGATTGAGTTTTGGACTTATGCAATTGCTGAAGCTATATGAGTTCTGGTGTTTTTGCACGTACGGAGGGATCGCACGTGCGGAGAGGCAAACGCAAAAGCGGAAAGGAGAGGAGCAGCCAGGGTTTGCAGGTGCGAGGGCAATGCCACATCTGCGATGCCCGCAGAAGCGCTCAACAACCCATAGGAGTGGAAGAAGACCGCAGAAGCGGACCAGGTTCCGTAGGCGCGCACTCGTAAGTGTGGCCCCTTTCTTAGTATATGCGGACCCATCCCTTTAACTCATTTTCGCACATGCGAGGGGAATTCCGCAGGTGCGATTGTTGGCCCGCAGATGCGAAATCGCTGGGCAGAAAAGGGATAAGTTCGAGGGTTTGATTTCATTCTCCATTGTTGGACCTAGAGAGCTCGGATTGAGGAAACATTTCGAGGGTTTTTCATAGGAAGCTTATGGGTAACGATTCTTAACTATTTAATGGTTATATCTCATTAATCTATAATTAATTCTATCCTTTAATTAGGGATTTGTGTTGGAAATTGGAGGAAATGGTAAAGACTTCCTTGACTAAGTTTTTGAGATTTGAAAGGCGATTTGAGGTTGAATTTGAGAAATTCTTGTATGGCTGGACTCGTGAGTAAATGGGTGTTCGTATTTTGTGACTTTTACCCGATTCCGAGACGGGGTCCCGGGGAGACTTTTTAGGGCGATTTTTTAATTTCTTGCGTTATCTTTGATTTCATTAACTATATTAGTTTCTTATTGTTATATTTATGATATCTAATTGATTTTGGCTATATTTGGGCCATTCGGAGTCAGATATTCGTGGAAAAGGCATTGTTACCGATTGATTGAGCTTGGTTCGAGGTAAGTGGCTTGACTAACCTTGTGTGGGGGAAATCCCCTTAGGAAATGGTGTTGTTATGATATGTGAGCGCCATGTACGCGAGATGACGAGTGCGTACACACGAGCTATTTGTTGAAAAACCTTATTTTTACTGAGTAGTAGCCTGTTTTCATCTTATCTGAGTATACTAGTATGTGTATTTCTCCTGTTAGCCTAGAATAGCATGTTGACGTGTCTTAATTGCTTATCTGAACTCTTTGCATCATGTTATGCGAATTCTGCTTCTTTTCTTGACTTACTTAGTCTAAATTGTAGTTTTCCTTGCTGTAACTGTTATCTTCATTTGTTTGAGCAGCGTATTTACTTTGGGACTACGGGACGGTATCTCTGGTGATCCCCCTACAGATTTACTTTTGAGACTACAAGGCGGTTCCTCGGGAGTTCTCCCTGCACATTTACTTTTGAGTCTACGAGGCTGTACCTCGGGAGAGCTCCTTGCATATTTATTTTGGGACTACGAGACGGTATCTCGGGAGCTCCCCTACTGTTTATCCCTATGTTCTATATTGCTACTTTGCTATGTCATTATTTGTTTCAATTCTAGTCTTTTATTATATTGTACATTCTTTTGCTTTATTTATTTTAAACCAGTGGGCCTGACCTGACCTCGTCACTACTCGACCGAGGTTAGGCTTGGTACTTACTAGGTACCATTGTGGTGTACTCATGCTACTTTTCTGCACATGTTTTCGAGTGCAGATCCAGGTACATCATTCCAGCCTCGCTATTAGTTGTGCACCTGCTGCTGTTACGGAGACTTCAAGGTACATCTGCCGCGTCCGCAGACCTAGGAGTCCCCCTCTATCTTTTGTGTAGTTATTCCCCTATTACTTCTAAACATTGATGTATAGTACTTTTAGTAAATTCTTAAAAACTTCTGACTTATGATGTTCCGGGTCTTAGGGAAAGTTTTGTATGTATTTTTTTGGGAGTTGCTTTTGTATATGCCGAGTGGCATTTCTATCATTTGTTTCATTATGGTACTGTTAGTGGTTTTGATTTATTGTTCATTTGTTGTTATTGCACAAATATTAGGCTTACCTAGTCGTAGAGACTAGATGCCGTCGCGACCTCTCACAGAGGGAAGATTGGGTCGTGACAATCCAATATACATAGTAATTGTTAATATTTCACAAACCTGATTGCAGATTCCAAAACTTATAAGCTTTTTTGTTAATTAAACTAATTAACATGGGATACACGTGCAATGTACATGTTCGAGAACTAGTATTATTATAAAAGTGGGAAGCCCTATACTAAAAAGTCAAATTACTTTATTACCCTTAGTAGTGTCACGACCCAAAATTCACAATAGGTCGTGATGGAGCCTAATGTCGCCGTCAGGCAAGCCAACGTTGATTTATCAGTTTAATTACTCATTTTATTACTTTGATATTACAATTTCCATTAATTATATAGTACCAAATAGAATTTACAGGGTGAAATAATAAAAATTCCATGAACCATCATGCTAAACCTCTAGTAGAAACCCCCAAAATCCGGTGTCACAAGTGCATGAGCATTTTTCTAAGGAATACAATAAATATACATCATCCGTCCGGAATGTAATAAGACAGAATAAAAATAGAAAATACAATGGAGACTCGGTGGACTACGGTGCGTAGCCTGGAGTGCAGCTCACATAAAGTCTCCTCAACCGGTGCGCCTACACGCCAAGATGATCATCAAATGACCTGTCAGATCTTGCACATTTAGTGCAAAACTGCAGCATGAGTACGTAAATCAATGCGTACCCAGTAAGTATCTAGCCTAACCCCGAAGAAGTAGTGACGCGGGGGTCGATATCGATACTTACTATAGGTCTAATATAGCAATATATTAAAGCATAAGCAGATATGAAGCACGTGAAAAATATAGGGTAAATCTGTAAGTTACATAATCCTCCAATTATTTCCTACCTTAATATCTCAGAATTATGCCAAGTGTCAATACAAATTAAGTAAGAAATACCATAAAATGTCGGGCATCAGTGGAAGGTTTATCTCGTAAATATTCAGACTACTAGCGATATCACGCATGATTCTGCCAGGGTCGTTCGGCCTGATCCAGAATAATGTATACACTGCCGAGGGTCGAGCGGCACAAACTGCCGAGGGTCGAGCGGCACAAACCACAGATGCATCTATATACTGCCGAGACGGCCGACCCGCTCCACAAGAAAGGATGGAAGTTTTTGAATCACAAGATACGTGTTTACAATACGGTACATGAGCACAATAAATAGTACACCCCTTTGCATTTATCGAATATTTTTTAAACAAATCAAGGTGATAAAGCTTGGCCTGATACTTTTATTTCTAAATCGATTTCAATTATATTTTCAATTAATTAAGCCAACAAAATAAGTTCTTGTAATTCAAATATTGCATGATAGAATCTTAAGTCTACCCGGACATAAGCATGCTTTAGCAACGTACGGACTCTCATCACCTCGTGCCTACGTAGCATCCACAACTAGTTGCACATAACAATAAATATCACCTAAGGGGTAGTTTCCCGCTTACAAAGTTAGACAGAAGACTTACCTCGCTTTGTAACCAAATTCAAGATTCCAATAAACCTTTGTCTCACGAATTGGTATCTGAAAGCTTCAAATCTAGTCACAAATAATTCAATACACTCAACACGAATCGTAGAAATTAATTCCATATGAAATTACCAATCTTTCGAATAAAATTTCGAAATTCATCTCAAAATTCAACAGTGGGACCCACATCTCGAATCTTAGAAAAACTCACGAAATTTGAACACCCATTCCGAGATGAGTCCAACAATACAAAAATTATCAAATTCCGACATCGGATTTCCTTTCCAATCTTCATTTTGTATTTTTGGAAGATTTTATAAAATTTGATTTTTCTTCCATTAACTCACATATTCTTGATGTAATTAAGTATGGAATCATGAAATATAATCAATATAGGATAAGGAACATTTACCCTAATATTTTTCCTTGAAAATCTCTCAAATATCTCCCTTTCCCAAGCTCCAAATCTTTAAAAATGGAAGTCCCATTTTGAGAACTTAAATCTGCTGCCTAGTCATTTACCCTTTGTGATCACGGTCAAACTCTCACGACCGCGAAGCAGAAAATTTTTCCAGCATTATTTTTACTCTATGCGATCGCGACCATTCTCTTGCGACCACGAAGAACAAATTTTTCCAATAACCTTCTCCAACTCTTCCGGACAGCCTCTAGTATAGTGGTCATAACTTTTTGTACAAAACTCCGAATAATAAATGGTTTAATTTTGTGAAAACTAGACACCAAGATCTACAACTTTTATGTTTTGGACATCTCCCAATTCCTTATAGATTTCGAGATATAAACTATGGTCAACTCTTTCAACATAAGCCTCCAACTTAGGGACTATGTGTCCCATTTCACTCCAAAACACACCTAAAACCAAAGCCAAACACCTCGACAAATTACATAACCACAATATAACTTAGATGAGGCAATAAATAGGGGATCGGGGCTAAAATACTCAAAACGACCGGCTGGGTCGCTATAAAAAAGTCTTTTCTATTACCATTACCAACAATAGAGTGCCAAATGCTAGACAATAGATTCATTATCATGCAATTCCAATGTTCTGAGAAACCAAATTTCCTAAGAACTAAAGTTACAAAATTCCAATAGAGTCTATCATATGCTTTAGCCATATAGAGTTTCAAAATAACATTATCACCATTATTATTCTTAGTAATGTATTGAACAATTTCCTGTGCTAAGAGGACATTTTCCGAAATAAGCCTGTCTCTAACAAAATCACTCTGATTAGCACTAATTAATCTGGCCAATAGAGGATTGAGTCTAATAGAGATAATTTTTGAAATAATCTTGTTAGTGAAATTAGATAGACTGATAGGCCTAAAATCACTAAAGGATAAAGGAGAGTCAATTTTAGGAATAATCACAAAGCAAGTATCTGTATAATACTTAGTCAGAGGGATACATTTGAAGAAGCCCCAAACAAGGTCATTGATGTCATCTTTGATAATGTCCCAACAGGTATGGAAGAAAGTGTCATTGTATCCATCAAGTCCAGAAGCACTGGTGGCAAACAAACTAAAGACTGCATGTCTTATTTCATCCATATTAGGCTCTTTATCCAAATTGTCCTTGTCTTATTGAGTGATCTTAGTGGAGATGCAGTTCAGTTTAGAAAGGTCAAGAGTAGGAGTCAGAAGATTGAAGTTGGAGTTGAAATACCTAATAGCAGCCTTGGCTATTTTCTCTTCACCTTGAACCCAATTGCCTTTGTGATTTTTAATCATGTTCAATTGCAATCTCCTTCGTTTTTCTCTAAGCTTGCTATGAAAAAACTGAGTGTTTCTGTCTCCTTCCTCAAACCACTGGATATTGGTTTTTTGGCTAATTAGGAGTCTTGCATGTTCAACCATCTGATGTATTCTGCATGAGCTTTGTTGGTTTCTTCCCTGCCATCCTCAGTATTGTTGGTAATTTTATTTCCTCTAGATTCTGAATTTTTTTCCATTCAAGGACATGAGTATGAATGTTTCTAATTTCTTCTCTGGACCATTAATGCAATCTTTTACTAAGTAATTTCAGTTTGGATTGAAGTCTCCACATACTATTTCCATTGATATCAGTATCCCATACTTAACTATATTGAGAAAGCCTTTCTGCTTAGTCCAAAATTTTAGGAATTTAAAGCAACTAATGTGATTGGTAGAAGTATCAGAAGTGGCATGTGATCAGATCCTTTCCTCACTCGATGCTTGACGGTAGTATTTTGAAATTTCTGAGTTCATTTATCATTGACAAAAAATCTATTAAGCCTTTTCCAGATTCTTTTCCTTGGTCTTCTATTGTTGCACTAGTGAATTTAGAACCACAATAGCCAATATCAGTAGTGCCACAGCTATCCATACAGTTCTAGAATTCCAAGCTTGTGTGCATCCTATGAGGTCTTCCACCCAGCTTATCCTGAAGATCAAGAATAACATTGAAGTCCCCCCCCCCCCTCAATGCACCAGGGACCACTAATAGAGAGGCTGATGTATTCAAGAATTTCCACAACTCTCTTCTTTCCAAAGTAGTATATTTAGCATAAATAACTATGATGACAATGAGGAGATTACTTGCACCATCTTCAGCTTTGATAAAAATATGTTGTTCATGGTTTTCAATGACAGTTGTTTGACTGATATTTTTCTATAAACACCAAATTTTCCCATTATCATTGGAAATACACTGTTGAAAACCAAAAACTTCCTATAACCATCGATTTTGTCTTTGCTAACCATTGGTTCCGTAATTGCAACAAAGATGTTGTTGTTGGTGTCTATCAATTATTTTAGCCTGTGGATGGCTTTCTTGGATCTTACCCTCCTAATTTTCTCGAAGATTGTATTAATCATAGATAACTGGGAGGGGGGGGGGTAGTATCTTTCTTTTGTAACTGTAACAACTCGACTTGTTATTTTTTTTTTCTAGATCCCCATTCCCTTAAATAAGGCTCCACGTATGTAATTTTACTATTTTATGACTTGCGAGGATGGTTAGTTCGGGTTTGGAAGGGTTCAAGTTAAAATCAGAACACTTAGTTCCTTAATATTAGCTTAAAAGGGTTAAGTTTGACTTCGATCAACATTTATAGTAAACGACCTCAGAATCGGGATTTGATGGTCCCAATAAGTTTGTATGAAGATTTTGAACTTGGGCGTATGTTCGGATCGGGTTTTGGATAACCTAGGAGCGTTTCGACACTTTATATTGAAAGTTGGCACATTGAAAGTTCTAAAGTTCATTAAATTTGTTTTGGAGTAGGTTTTGGTGTTATCGAGGTCCTTTTAGAATTTCGAGTCCGGGAATAGTTCTGTATGATGATTTAAGACTTGCACGAAAAATTTGGTGTCATTCCGAGTAGTCTAAGTATGATTCGGCAAGTTCTGAGTGAGTTGGAAGAACTTGAAGTTCATAAGATGATTCGATTTGGTTTTGGGTTGTGATTCTTAGTTTTGACGTTATTATCCGCATTCCGAGGGTGCGAGCGAGTCTATTGTCTGTTTACAAACTTATTGGTATATTTTGGCGAGGCCCGGGGAGGTCTCGTGTGCTATTCGGACGATGCGCGGATCAAGTTTGAACTTGAGAGAGAGCTGCTGGTGCGCCAGTTCTGGTGCGTCCGCACCTGCAAGATTTTGGCCGCAGGTGTGAGCGTTTGGCCGCAGAAGCGGTTTTGGGCGAGTGGTATGTGGCTTGTAGAAGCAGAGGAATTTCCGCATAAGAGGCCTCGCTTCTGTGATGAAGGGGCCGTAGGTGCGGAGGAGGCTAGTGTAGGCAAGGTAGTAGGTGCGAAAAGCAAGCCGCATAAGAGGGCTCGCAGGTGCGGTGCCCTTCTGCAGGAGCGCCTAAAGCTGGGCTAGGTGTTTTTCGCAGAAGCGGCATTGCAGGTGCGACCCAAGGTCCGCAGAAGCTAAATCGCTAGAGGCAGTGGGGTCTTTTAATGTCAAGACTTAGGCGATTTTAAATTGGGCGATTTTGGAGCTTTATGAAGAGGAGTTTTCACCTAGCACTTTGAGGTAAGCGATTCTATATGAGATGAGTTTAATACACGTATTTTGGGTAGATTCTTAGCATATAAAGTGTAGAAATTTTGAATTTAGTTGAAAAACCTAGGTTTTGATAAAAGGGGGATTTAACCACGAAAATGATTATGGAATTGGGTGAAAATTGTATATTAGAGTTCGTGAGGTTATGGATAACAATTATTTTAAAAAATTTCCGGAATCCAGGCACGTGAGCTCGGGAGGTGAATTTTAAGAATTTTTTAATTTTGGTTGGGTAATTACTCCAATAGTTAAATTATGAACTTTTGAGTATATATTGACTTATTTATATAATATTTGACTAGTTTCGGGTTGTTTGGCACCAAGTTGAGGATTTAGAGCGTATTTGTGGACCGGAAGTGAGCTTGAGAACAAGGTAAGACTCTTGCCTAACCTTGTAAGAGGGAACTCATCCACTTAGGTGTATTTTTGTTGTGAATTACTTGCATAGGGAGTTACATACGCACTAGATGACGAGTATTCCATAAGATGTCTGAGTAGTCTTAGGTTTACATCATGCTTTAATTGTACTGTCATATTTATTATGCTTATTAATTATCTTGAATAGATCAAGACTAGAGATTTTAAAGTTGAAAACATCCAAGTTAGATTTCTTATTTTCAGGAAAGAATTGATAAATATTTAATAACTCTGAGAAATCCATGTCCTCTCATGTCGCAAGTACTTCCGTGAGCAAGATAAACTTTTCTATTCTCATTGGAGCGCGTCGTTCGCCTCGACAGTTTAATAGATGCATCTATGATTTGTGCTGTTCTATCCTCGGCAGTGCACACAATATATTTTTGGGATCGGACTGTTCGACCTCGGCATAAATCGTGTGTGATAATACTCGGAGCCTAATTATACTTGATATTATTTTTTGGATTGAGAGGTTATAATTATTTAAATGTCAAAAATTGACTTGGAGTTAGTAGGTGTTGGTTAGAGATGTGAGAATTTACTAATAGTGAAAGAATTATTTATTCAGTGCTTGTTATTCAGTTATTATTATTATTATTATTATTATTATTATTATTATTATTATTATTATTATTATTATTATTATTATTATTATTATTATTATCATAATCCATGCTTTTTTAGAATTTTTGTATTTTATTTGTTGGCCCACAATAAGTGTCGATGTCGACCCCTCATCACTACTTCTTCGAGGTTAGACTGGATACTTATTGGGTTCATGTTGTTTATATATTCACGCTACATTTCTGCACTAATCGTGTAGGATCTGAGGCAGGTGCATCTGGTAGCATCCCGACGCGCACTTCTGGTACCCCGAGACTTAGTGGTGAGCTGCTTTTCGAGCCCGTTTTGTAGCACCCGTAGTCTCTCTTTTGTATCTACTTTCTATCTACTTTATTTTAGACAGTAGTTTAGAGTTTTGTATATTCTACTAATAACTCATACACTTGTGACACCAGGTCTTGGAAAATATGCTTATAGACATTTGATGGCTTTTGAGTATTTACTTCACCACACTTGTTCTTATATTTGTTTATGCTTTATTTTGTTAAAATTTTCACCTCTTACTTACTTAATAAATAAAAATTAACTATTTTTAAATTATTAAAAGGAATAGATACATGGCTAATTCACCGTTAGCTTGTCTAGCGGCAACGTTAGGTGCCATCACGGCCTATAGGAAAAATTGGGTTGTGAAAGTAACCTCTTTAATGAGGAAGTATTTCTATTTTTGTGTTTCTTGTAAACATTTCTCGATCTACTTCCTCCTCTGCCCTCAAGTAAGTAATCTTCCTTATCCAGGTTCTGTTTATTTTGTTTGGTACCTTTATTCTATTGCAGTACTCATATGCTTTGATGTGGGTCAAGCATAGTATGATCAGTTTCTTTCACCGTGTTGTTTCCTCCAGAGTGTTCTTGGTTTGCATATAACTCAACCACTAATTCTATACCCGGCTGTTCAATTATATTGGTAGGAAGATATGTAGAATGTGAATTTGATTCCACTTCAATGTCTTTTTCTTTTTCTTTTTATCAGTAGAAACCTCCTGTTGGTTTTTATTCCTTGTCAAATCATTATAACCGCTTGTATCCTACCTGTAGCATCATTTGCAGAATTCTGGATATCATTAAACAGATTATGAGAAGAGTTTCCCTTAATCATAGAAGCAGCTTGATTACTCTAAATATCAGTAGTCTGTTTTGCTTCTAAACTGTTGTTTTTATCATATAACCACTCTATGCGTTTATAGTTGTGATTTGAGGAGCTTCAGGAGGCATCATCCTGCTTGTTCCTTTTGTGTCTTTGAGCAGGTTTGAAGGTCACCTTGCTTTTCTTCTTTGGCTTTTTTTTCTTCTTGCTTTTCTAATTCTTTCTGCAATTGTTGTTGAATTTCCTTCTCCTCTTTGTTGAGTATAATGGTCTTGTGTAACTTCCTTCTTGCGTTGTGTCTCCAGATTTATTCTGTCACCCTTATTTCCCTCATTTGTACTGAGACCTCCTTTCTTGTTGTTCTGAGCCTTAGTAGCCTTCTCTTTCTTGTTTTCATCTACTCGTTTATTAACATTCTTTTGATTTTCCACTTTTTCTTCACTCTTCTCATTTTGATCTTTGCTAGTGCCTTCTTTTGATTGTGTCAAGCCTTCCTCTTTGTTGTTTTTCTCTATCTCCGAAGCTCTTTTCTTTTCCATAACTCTATAATTCATAAGATTATGCCCAAGTTTCTTGCATTGCTTACAATATTTAGAGATGCCCTCATACTCAATTTTTTGAGTGAAGCATTTGATTGTAGCATTTTTATCTTGTGATCCCACAAATACACTGTCTACTAAAGGTTTAAGCAGATCAATTTCAACTTGAACTTTAGTCATGCTAGGTCTAGTCTTACCATTGGTGGCAACATCCAACGCAAGTGGAGTTCCAACCTCACTACAGATTTGTTTAACATAATGCCATGTATGCATATTACATAGAAGACCAGGTAATAGAATCCATACCGGCACAATGGGAATGTCTTTGTCTGGTCGGAAGTCTGGGTCCATTTTTGAAGCCACATCTGAAGCCCATCAATTTCCACCATTCTTCTGTACCAAATCGAATTGAAGTCATCCTCATTAGTAAAGTCTAAGAAGACATTGTAGTTGTCATAAACCCCAATTTTGGCCCTGCCTTTGACTGAAAATTGTTCTCTGAATGTAGCCCTAATTTTCTCGATTCGGGGCCTAGGTTTCAAGAACCGACCCATAATAGTGAGTCTACATTCCTTAGCCATAACCCCATAATAATCTGTAGCCTTGAAGATTACTGCTGGCATCCCATTGTGTGTGGTATGTCGAGCACTAACAGCTTCTCTTGGATGTCTAATTTTGGGAGGTGGTAGAGGAGTAGCAGTGGTGATTGCAGTTGCATATGAAGAAATTTTGGCAATTGATTCTGTAGGGTTGTTCGCACAAACAGTAGCATCATTTTGAGTATCTATACGTGCCGGTTGGCCACCGTTCGACGGGGCCATAGAGGTGGTGCGTGGCGCTGAACAGAGCTTATGAGGAAGCCAACGGTTATAATGCACGGAAAGAGGGTGGGAATAGTTTGGGCAACCTAAAAATGCTTGTACAATCAATTACTGGTAAAACTTCGATAGATGTAAAAGTTTTTACATGCTAGGTGTTTTTGTAAATCCAAAGGTGAGATATAATAAATTCTAGGTAGATCAAAGGGTAATGACGTTAATAGGTTTCAATGCTCCATACTGGTAATACTCAATTCGTGAATGAAGTTTTTATATTTCTATCATAACATTGTTTACCCGAAAAATCGGATAGAGTTAAATTTGTATATGGTTCTAAGGACACGTGATATAACTTGATACAAATTGTAGAGTGAAATGTAAATATCTCTATTCTTGGCAAATGGAATGAAATATAAGGCAGAGAAAAGGGAAATATTGATGAACAAGGTAACGTCCTCCCCCTCAATGTGTTAACATCCCCCTCTTATATTAGAGAGATCCTACTTTATCTATAATAATAAAAATATATAGTGGAGGTCCCATGATGAATTGTCTTTTCCTCGATTTCTGTCAAGATTCTCTCCCATAGTGCGGTTGCAACGGCTCTTGTCTGCGAGCTCGATACTGGCTCGAGCTCGGTATTGGATCGAGCCCTCGGCCTTGGTTCGAGCTCGACTCTGACTTGGGGTCTCGATATTCGGGGTGAGTGTTAGTCGGTCTATGCATCTTCGATAATCTCCGCTTTGCCTCCTAGTTCGATTTGGATATGAGCTCGATAATGATACCGAGCTTGTCATTGATCGGTCTAAGGGCTTGAAGCTCGACACCCCTTACTTCGGACCTCGACCGAGCTTGTCATGCAGATACCCTTTGATCGAAACATTATCGTCTCGACCAGTTCGTACGACTAAGTCAATCGGTTTTGACCGTACACAAACATCAACAAGCCAAACATGAAATTTGCATACGGAAAATGTATCAGTCATAGCCGTTAAAGTTCAAATTTCAAAGAGAGGAAAAAATAAAAATGGAAAGGGGGGTAGAAGACATTGTAAAATTACCTAACAAATCTATAATTTTTTTTAGAACTCAATCTTAGCATACACTAACACAAACGTATCTCTTTGTGCTATTCTACTTACATTCACAGTATTTCGGCAAAACCACATGCTTTCACACGACAACCTACACAAGTTATCTATCTATCTATCATCTATATATATATATATATATATATATATATATTTATTTATTTATTTATTATAAAAGCACGAATATTTCACGCCAATTCTTATACGACTAAAATATCCCTGGGATGTTAATCGACTTTTATGCCCTTGAATATTTGTGTTAAATGTGGATATAATTGTAATATTCAAAATATTACCTAAGTGAGAAATTCTTTCCGATTTAATCTATACATATGCCAACCGTAATTTACTACTCTACATAGCCCAGTTCGTAATCTAATCAATTATGACTTAACCTTCGTTTTGGACTACTACATGCATGGTTCAAAGGATAATAGCCTAATTCTTTTTGGACAGCAATATGTATGATTCAATTATTCTTTGTTATACACTTGATATTTAGTTCTCCAGTTTGTAATATATTTAAAATTATTGAATATCGGTGTCCCGTTTCCTTTTGGACATATTTGACAAAATTGGATCACGGTTAACTTTCTTTTTTCTTCTTCTTATAGTTTAACGTTTTGTATCTCACGTATATGAAATCTTATTCATGCTCTTTAAGCCTTTTTTTACTTTTTAGTTTTCTTTGTTTCTTGCTTATGATATAAATCATGTGGTTTGGTTCTGTTCTGATTTGTTCTTGCACAGGAAAATAGGTTGCTAGAGTTTCTCGATTTTCATCGTGGACTTCTATCTCACTGGTAAAATAGGCTGTTATATTATATTATTGTTCAAATATACAGGATTTTGTTTAAAGGTTCTTCTGGAATAACGTCACTAGCTATCCTTGAGTTGCTATGAGATAACGACTTAGAAGGTCTGCTCTGATTAGTTGTGTGCTCAAAGGGTCAGGTTTGAGTCACGAACCATGGATTCCTTATTTTTTAGTAATTCCGTGTTTTTTTTTGGTAATTTGAATTTGCTCAAATTGGTGTCTCTAACTTTATAGATAACACAACTGGTATTTATTAGTTTATCACATGGAAGGTTTTTTTTTTGTGGGTCTAATTCATGACTCTATAATTGGTGTATTTTCAATTATTATATTTATAATATTATTAAACTATTATTTTTCTTCTTACTTTTGAATATTCAGGTTTCTCTGTTATCTTGATTGCACAAATGGAGTTAAAAGACCAAGCTCTGATCTACAATTAAGGAAATTAGCTTGGATATATAATCAGAACTATTAAATGTTTGAGCTCAACTAGAAAGGTGTAGCGCTGTTCGCTATCCTAAAATCAAACACCGACTTTACCAGTTCATAAATATTGTCTACCGATTAAATATTGTAGATAATGTGGAATAACATTATAATCACTATTAGTATTTGAAGTCTACTATGAATAAATTAACGAGTTTTAGTTCGAAATCTAACTCGAATATTTATTCTCTCAAAACATGTACAGAGACGGTAGAAACACAAACACGCAACTATGCGATACAAAAAGATTATGAACCTATATTTGCTTTCTTTCATAAAGACATAAAATAAAATCATACATAAAAAATATCATGAACAACTTGACAATCGAAAGGGTAAAGTGGTGTTATCTCCATTTCAAAAACTATTACTTGATTGACATTGGTGTTATATGAAATTTTAGCAAATGAACTAAAAAACTTCAGCATGTTTTTCACGACCCAAACATCCCTCTGAAACACGTTGTGCCGACACCTAATCTCTACGACTAGGTAAGTCTAATAAATTGTGAAAATACCAATAATGGAAGCAAGACTTATCAAATAACTGCAATAGATACTGAATAACCAAAAACAATGTCGCTCGGCATGTACAATAACTAAAACGCTAGACATACACAACTTTCCCAAAACTCGGAATATCATGAGTCACAAACTACAGAAAGAAAATAGTATCTCTATACACCAGAGTCTAACAAAAAGAAATACGGGAAGTGTTTGACACAGGGGAGAATAGAGGGGGACCCCGAGGTCTGCGGACGAGGCAGATATACCTTGAAGTCTCCAAAGTTGTCCCGACTCACTGATAATGCTACTAATAATGAGCACCTGGATCTGCACACAAAACATATGCAGAAGAGTAGCATGAGTACACCACAATGGTACCTAGTAAGTACAAAGTCTAACCTCGGTCGAGTAGTGACGAGGTCAGGTCAGGCCCACTAGTATAAAATAAATAAAGCAGGTGAATATAACAATATAATAAGAGACTCGAGTTCAACAAAGGAAAACACAATAAAATAATAGTACAACACACAGGGATAAACAACAGGGGATCTCCAGAGATACCGTCTCGTTGGCCCAAAAGTAAATGTACAGGGGAGAACTTTCAAGGTATCGCCTCGTAGTCTCAAAAGTAAATGTGAAGGGAGAACTCCCGAGGTACCGCCTCATAGTCTCAAAAGTAAATATACAGGGAGAACTCCCGAGGTACCGCCCCGTAATCTCAAAAGTAAATATGCAGAGGGATCTCCCGGGATACTATCCCGTAGTCCCAAAGTAAATACACAGCTCAAACAAATGAAAATAACAGTTACAACAAGGGAATCTACAGTTTAGGGTAGGTACAAGTCAAGAAAAGAAGCAAGAATTCACTAAGCATGCTGCAAAGAGTTCAGTTAAGCAATTAAGACATGTAGACATTCTATTCTAGGCTAACATGATAACTATACATGCTAGTATACTCGATTAAGGTGAAAACAAGTAATTACTCAGTAAAATCAGGGTTTGCAGCAAATCGCCAGTGTTCGCACTCGTCACCTCGCGTACACGACGCTCACATATCATATCAGTACCAAATCCTAAGGGAATTTCTCCCACACAAGGTAAGGCAAGCCACTTACCTCGAACCAAGTATAAATCAATCCATAAGAATGCCCTTTCCTCGATTATCTGACTCTGAATGGCCCAAATCCAGCCAAACACAATTACATACCATAAATATATCTATAAGAAACTAATCTAATCAATGAAATCTAAGCTAAAGCAAGAAATTAGGAAATCGTCCCAAAAAGCCTCCTCGGGCCCATGTCTCGGAATCGGGTAAAAGTCACAAAATATGAACATCCATTCACTCACGAGTCTAGCCATACAAGAATTACTTGAATCCGACCTCAAATCGCCTTCCAAAACTCGAAGTTAGTCTATGAAGTTTTTACCATTTTTTCCCAAATTTCCAACTTAAATCCCTAATTAGAAGATGAAAATAGCAATAGATTTATGAAATATAGCCCAGTCCGAGTTAGAATCACTTACTCCAACAATCTTCTTGAAGAAACCTCAAAAAAAATTGCCTCACACCGAGCTCCCAAAGTCCAAAAATTGAAAGGGGAATCAAACCCTCGAATTTCTCTTTTCTGCCCAGTAATCTCGCTTCTGCGAGCCTCCAACTGCACCTGCGGTGCCCCACCTGCGGAAATTCCATCGCAGGTGCGGAAATGACTTAAAAGGCTGGGGCCGCATCTGCGAGCAATGGGCCGCACCTGCGCGCCCGCTCCTGCGGTTAAGCTTCCGCATCTGCGACCCCTGCCCAGGCCGCCCATACCCGCTCCTGCGACCCTTCCACCACATTTGCAGATGCGGCTCCCTTCTCGCACCTGCGATCACTGACCTTCTTGACCAAAACTACACCTGTGACCCTTCTTCTGCATATGCGAGTCCGCACCTGCAGTTTTCCCTCCGCAGGTGCGAATCACGAGAAACCAACAAATTCTCAGCAAATGCCTAAGTCCAAATCTCATTCCGTAAATCATCCGAAATACATCCGAGACTCCCGGGACCTCAACCAAATATTTCAATCAGTACTAAAACACCATACGAACTTAGTCAAACCCACGAATCACATCAAACAATGCTAAAAATACAAATCACCCTCCGATTCAATCTAAATGAACTTGAAACTTCCAATTTCTACAATCGATGTCGAAACCTTTCAAACCACGTCTGATTGACCCCAAATTTGATAGACAAGTCATATTCAACCTTACGGACCTACTCCAACTTCTGGAATCGGAATTCGACCACGATATTAAAAAGTACACTACAGGTCCAAATCTTCAAAAATTCGACTTTCGCCATTTCAAGCCTAAATGAGCTACAGACCTCCAAAACACAATCCGGACACGCCATTAAGTCTAAAATTACTCAACGGAGCTAACGGAATCAACAAAACTCCATTCCGGAATCGTCTTCACACAGTTCCGACTATGGATAAAATCCTAAGACTTAAGCTTCCGTTTAGGGACTAAGTGTCCCAAAACACTCCAAAACCACAACCAACACCTCTCGGCAAAACTAATAAGCAGAAAGAGATACGGGGGAAACAGTAAATAAGGGATCGGGGCTATACTTCTCAAAACGACCGGTCGGGTTGTTACAATGTTTAGTCTGAAGTTTTAACAAATGAACTAAATAACTTCAGCATGTTTAGTCTGAAGTTTTAGCAAATGAACTAAATAACTTCAGCATGTTTTGTATGACGTTTTAGCAAATGAACTAAATAACTTCAGCATACATTAGCAAAAACTCATTAGAAAATTACATACTACAAGACAAAAACTTAAGCATGTTTAGTCTGAAGTTTTAGCAAATGAACTAAAAAAACTTAAGCATGTTTAGTCTGAAGTTTTAGCAAATAAACTAAATAACTTAAGCATGATTAGTCTTAAGTTTAAGCAAATAAACTGAATAACTTAAGCATGTTTAGTCTGAAGTTTTAGCAAATGAACCAAATAACTTCAGCAAGTTTAGTCTGAAATTTTAGCAAATGAACTAAATAACTTCAGCATGTTTAGACTAAAGTTTCAAATAAAATTCATGACAAAACTGTAGACTGCGGGATAATTAACTTCAGCATGCATTAGCATGAAGTTTTAGCTTTAATGTGAAACAACTTCATGCTATATTTGTATAAAACTTTAGCATCAACATGAAATAACTTCATGCTACATTAGCATGAAGTTTTAGCTTCATGGTGAAACAACTTCATGCAAGTGTGATTCTGAAGATGAATCTGGATAAATTTCTGATTTTTTTATAAAGTTGCTGAGAAGAGAGGAGGAGATCCTTTTATATCTTTTGTCAAGGGTGTAATTATCATATTATTACGGAATTTTTGTCAGATGGCTACCAAATCAATAATTTTAAAAAGTAAGGTATAGGTTAAAAGGTTGCACAAATATAGGGTACGGCTGCAAATCTCCCGGTTATGACCTACACGATATAGAATGAAGCTTTAAAGCCCTTGCAAAAACGGGAAAGGAAGCTTAGCTTCGACGCAATACTAAGATAATGAGAAAAAAAAATTCCAAGGAGACAAAAAGGGTAAAAAAACTGACGACCAACAAAGTTGTTGTTGGCAGCAAGTTTACAACTATAAAGAGGAAATCAAGAAGGTTTTTGTAGTGGCTAGCGATCTGGTGCCGCAAGAGAGCCACTTTCAGCCAATGTTAATTCGAGTTTCAAGGTATTTTTAATCCTCTAACACTGATATATCCAAATTCATGGCTAAATAGTGTTATTGGTAACTTTGTTAGGGTGAGTTTCGATTGAATTGTACATGAGAATATCTATGAATGAGATCAGATTTTTATTATTCTAAATTGATAAGTAATGAATATATTAGTTATATTACTCTAGTGGGGGATCTAAGTGCTTGCAAAGCAGTACGCGAAATATAGCAAAGGTATTGAGTTCCCAAGCATTCAAAGTATCTGTATTAGCAATCTAAATATATTGACATACACAAAAGCAAGAATCAGTTTCCATTCCAGTTAAGTACTATTAATTAATTAACAGAGAATAGATGGTCATATGCCGAGGAGTGAAAACAGAAAAACAGATTAAATTTGACAAGATCCGGAATCAATTATATTGGTAGTTCACTGTCACGACCCAAAATCTACTAAAGATCGTGATGGCGCCTAACACCGCCGTCAGGCAAGCCAACCATAAATAGTTAACTTAATTACTCATTTTAGTATTTGAAATCATAATTCTTTTTTTTCGTTAATTAAAGAGTATGAAATAGAATTTACAGGATAAGTGATAATATTTACACAAACTACAATAATGAACAATCTCGTAAGAACCCCAAAAACCCGGTTTCACAAGTGCATGAGCATCAACTAGGAAATTGAATAAAATACAACATCTGTCTGTGATACAAATTAGACAGGAGAACATAAATAACTCTGATGGAGACTCTGCAGGCTGCGGATCGTATCATGGAATGCAGCTCACGGTAAGTCTCCGCAACATCCGCGCCTCTGCGCTCAGAAGACCACCAAACATATATGTACTTGCACAAAAATGTGCAGCAAGTGTAGCATGAGTACGTAAATCAACACGTACCCAATATGTATCTAGCCTAACCCCAGAGAAGTAGTGACGAGGGGTCGACATCGACACTTACTAGTGGTCCAATAAGACGGTTAAAATAAGAAGCAAACAGATATAGGGTAGTGTAAATAAACAAAATAAATAAGTATAAATACGTGGTGCAATTCTTCTCTCAACAATAGACTCAAACTCTCGATTAGTAGTATCACCTCCTCCACCAGAGTATATATATATATATATATATATATATATATATATATATATATAAAAAGAGAGAGATTAGATAGGTAGTCATAAGCCAAATCAGGAAAACTCCCAAATACACTGGTTTTTAGACAAATGATACGCACGTTTCCATAGAAGTATTTTATAAAAATGCCGAGGCGTACGGCCCGATCCCATCATAATCTGGTATATAACCATAGATACATCTATTATATATTTCTGAGGCGAACGGTCCGCTTCCATGAGAGTGTGGTAAATAATCCTGCCGAGGCGAACGGCCCGATCCCATTAGAATAAGAAGCTTTGACGGGTTCTTGATCGCACTCACAAAGGGATATGTGAGTTATAAGAAACTTTGGGGAAACCTTTCGATGAGAACGCTTAATGCGGGAAAAATTCGTAAGAGTACAATTATTCCGTGAAAAATCATGAAGTTTGTCCGAATCTCTACAATAGCGAGTCTACCACTCTACACAAATTTAGTCTCAAATTGTAACGTGTAGTAAAGGAATCTAGTAGGTAAGAGACAACTCAAATAGTACAGTTATAGCATGGCGAGAACCTAAGTCTACCCGGACAATAACATGAATATAGTTACATACGGACTCTCATCACCGCATGCGCATGTAGCACCCACAACAAGTAACAAATATCAATTACAACACCTAGGGGTAATTTTTCCCTCACATAGTTAGACATGAGACTTACCTCGCTCCGAAGTTTCATAACCGGCTCCAACGCCGCTCTAACACCTCAAACCGGTGCCCGTCGATCCAAAACTAGTCAAATAAGGTACAAACCAGTCAAAATATACTCTAATACCCATAATCAATCAATTTAAACAAATTCCCAACTCAGCTCGAAAAGAAGACAAAGCCAACCCTTGGGCCCGCGTGCCCGGATTCCGAAATTATTTTTGAAGATAAACATTACCCATAACATTTCTAACTCAAATATATAATTTATTCCAAATTTCATGCCCAAATTCGTGGTCAAAATCCAAAAATACCAATTTCTAGGTTTTTTTCAAAATCTCACAATTTTCACTAATTTTCATATTCAAATCCATAAATTGTTTATGTATTTAACTTAAAATATGAAGGAATCACTTACCTAGTGGAGGATGATGAAAAAGATCCTTTGAATATCTCCGCAAGTTCAGCTCCAATGGAAGGTTTGAGATAAATGAGCCAAAACCCTTTTCTTGCAACTTATACACTGCCCAGGCGACCCTTCATCGCGAACGCGACACTACCCTTGCGTTCGCGAAGCTCAGCAAGCCCAGGACCAGAAATCCTTCTTCGTGAACGCGGCAAGCCCCTCGCATTCACGAAGCACAATCTGCCTCAGCCCCCTAGTTCCTCTATGCAAATGCGAGACCGGGCCCGTGAATGAGAAGCTTTACCAGCTAGCCCTTCGTGAACGCGTCTGCCCACTCGTTAACGCATAGAACAAAAATGGCCCAGTCCAACTTCCTTCTTCGCGAACGCGTGATCCACTTTGTGTTCGCGAAGAACAATACCAGCACCAGCAAACCGGCAACAGCAGCTCAACCAAAATTGGTCCGGAACCACCCCGAAACACACCCGAGACCCCGTCCAATCACACCAACTAGTTCCATGACATAACACAAACTTGCTCGAGGCCTCAAATCACATCAAAAAATGTCACATCTACAAGTTGCGCATCAATTCAAGCTTAATGAACTATTGAACTCCTAACTTCCATATTCGATGCCAAAACCTATCAAATCATGTCCGATTGACCTCAAATTTTGCACACAAGTCACATTTCACATTATGGACCTACTCCAACTTCCGGAATCGGAATCCGACCCCGATTTCAAAAAGTCCAATCCCGGTCAAACTTCTAAAAAAACCTTTAACTTCCAACTTTCGCCAAATGACCCCAAAATGACCTACAGACCTCCAAATCCACATCCGGACACGCTTCTAATACCATAATCACCATACAGAGTTATTTCCAGGTTCGGAATTCCATACAGACATCGATAACATTAAAATACACGTCAATCCAAATTTATAACATTCTTCCAAATTGGCAACTTTCCACAATAAGCGTCGTAACACTCTCGGGTCATCCAAAACCCAATCTGGACAAACGCCCAAGTCCACAATCATCATACGAACCTATTGGAACCTTCAAATCCCAATTCTAAGGTTGTTTACTCAAAATTCCAACCTTAGTCTATTCTTCCAACTTAAAGCTTCCGAAATTTCAGATTTCTTATCTAAATCAACTTCGAACTTCCCGAAATTAAATTGTGACCACACACACAAGTGATAATACCTGAAGTGAAGCTTCTCAAGGCCTCAAATAGCTGAACGATGAGCTATAGCTCAAAATGACCGTTCGGGTTGTTACATTCTCTCCCACTTAATCATACGTTCATCCACGAATGTGTTAAGAACTGCGCCGGAGTTGTCCAAAATCACTGTTTAATGCCTCGTGCACCTACCCGTGCCACCACAACTCAGTTGAGCACATTAGCTCGAGCCAGGCTGAAGATTCTTCCTGCTACCCTAGCTAACAAGCTTTAGAACCAAATTCCAACATCCGAAATTCTCCATGATACCAGATTCTAACACATGAACACCGTATCAATCACCAGACACCGAACCCAACGTGACCATGCTCCTCCGCCAAAATCACACCATGTACCACATAACACATTTGCCCAAGGCAATCTCCCCCAAGCACAACAGCTAAAATTTCTACTGACCCGAAGCCCGTAGTACACCTCATACCATATATAAGCCATGTTCCAACTCTCGCAATATTGCCACGACGGAAGAGAAGTGTAGAAACTCATAACCTCCTGCCAAATCACAAATCATGGAGTCTCTCTTCCTAACAATAACCATTGCTTCATTCTGAACTGAATAATGATTTTTCTCTTTAATATACCCTTCTTAACTCCAATCGCACTGATCCCAGTTCCAATAACCTCGTTTTTCCCAGTACCAGCCGCTCAAGCAATAAGCCATCTCAAACACTGCCTAAAGTCTCATATGATGCCCCAATTTGCCAACAAGCTACAACTCGAATGTGATACATAAGGAAAACAAACCCTGGAAGGAATTACTCAACCCATGTAACTAATTAAACAACTAAAAAGATGTCATGAACCCTCATCAGAAAACGAGGAACAAAACACACAAGAATAGATATAAGAAATTGTACTCCACATCACATTGTTGCGGCGTGCAACCCGATCAACACATAATACTGTTGCGGCATGCAACCCCATCCAAACAACATACTCATGGAGGAGTGCCACCCGATCCGAACAACGTACTCGTGGTGGCGTGCCACCCGATCCACACATAATAATCTAAAGAAAACACACATCAAGCCTTAACGCTTATACTCACGAAATTTCCGAATATCAACCACAAGAACGCCAAGTGCACAATATAAATCCTGGGGAGATAGGTAGCATCATACGCTACGAAACTCAAGCATAACTAAGGTGCGATATATGATCTACATCTCGAGAGCTATCCTGCTCATAAAACCACTGCTATGCGGGACCTAGACACATGTGCGAATAATCAAGCCGTCTCACAACCCACATGGCATAATATAGTATTACATGAAATAGCTGACAACAAAAATAACATCCAATGCCCGAATACTCCTCCATAAGAAATTCTATGCTGAATGAACACACCCGGCCTGGTGTAGAGTACACATCCACATTTAGACCTATCAACGAACCTCGAGCCGACTCTGAACGTACTGTACTGGGCTAATAATCTTTCAAGAATCCACAATAACCCTTTTCCATGACACATAGGAACATTCATCAAATTCGGAACAAACTCACACGGTCCACAACCCAAGGAATAGAATGCGTCTCAGGCATAAACTCTCTCACATTAGCGATAGTACCATAATCCCTATACTTCGTTTCAATCCTTAATCAATCAAGTGACTACATGTCATACTTATAAAATCTTTCCGTGGGATACGCCCCCACGACCTCCCGCACCAGGTAGCAAAGTCTACACATCCATGCCACCGGCCATACAATGTTGCAAAGCGAATCGAGAATCCGCAAACCAGTACACAAAGCCTCTTACACGGGACATTGTTCTTAGGTGACACTAAAGACAATACCAGCTTACTCTAAACATCTGAATTCTTTCCCGCTCATTCGATCTCGTGACATTCTTGTCAACACCGAACCGCAACCTTGATGCTCAACTTTCAAATCCCATATCGCTCACTACACCTAACATGCCAATACCCGAGAGTACAAGAATTTCATAATAACTCCTGAACCACTAATAGAATAAACACTCCATCATATAGAAACCTTTCACTTAACTCATGTCAAGAGAATCATTGCAACACGCGACTGAATTCCCATAACCGCAGAATATACAATCCTCAAGTAGTGGTCTAAACCACCATAACCCTTCCGGGATCCATCTACATATAACATGCCATTATAATCGATTACCTCCAAATAAATCAAATTACGACGGTCGTCAAGCCTCGCACATACCGCCAGAAATCACCTGCATAAATTAACATGCTGAAGGAACTTATCATTGCCACCACCATGCCTATTCAACCATTGTTATTCGAACCAACTACTTCTAATTTACTCTGGACTTGTCTTAGAAATAATAATAGCTCCATTCAAAATATAACGAACCCAATCTGCACTCATCCTGAGTGACCCCATTTCACGAGACCATGTTGTCTCAAAACCCACGAACCATCTCATACCCTCCTTGTGTGCACATTCGCGTCTTCAGCTATTACACTCATTCTGATAATTCCTCTATGAATCCAAAGTTATTTTGTCCCATTCCTCCAATGCTACACTGCAGACCGATGATAACATAGAATACCCCAAGTCCCTTTCATAATTCACTGCAAAAGCTCGATATATTACCATACCACGGACTCGAAATCCTTAGGCACCACACTTTAATTTTTGAACTCACTAGGACCATTGTTGAGAGTCACCCACTCTGACTTGTTCCCGAATATAACCAAACTCCAAAACCCTTCTAGCACATGAACACCCTCTCAAAGAAGCAACCGGCTGAATTCCTTTCCTTGTACATCATATCCACAGGAAGCATAGACTCTGAGTTTTCCCAAAACCTGAACATGAACCGATAAGGCCGAATATAGCACACATTCCTCAAATGCTTTGCTCGAATTACCATTGATGCTTTCTTTCCTTGGTCGTAATAACCCACCAACGTTGATAACCAGAAATCTCACAAGTAGACAACCACGCAATCTAACCATAGACGATGGGGCTCCCCCACTCATCTCAAAGCTACAATCACATAACCCTGGAACCCACCAAGATTCCTTCTTCCCCATTGACAGCAACTGTAAGTCCAACAATACATCCAAACACGAAGTCATGTTGCATCCAAATAAATTCCGTGGACCTAGTCACTGTCCACCATGAATTCCCAAATAGATCCAAACTCTCCTCATGGCGTGTGGCCATCCTACCACAGAACTCATATGCTACTCTGCCACTCTCCCACTTTAGATAAACCCTCTCCTTTAAGCAACTCCTCGACTTCTGCTTTTCATACTTGAACTTCTAGTAATTCAACCACTGCAAAACACCTCCCACATGTCCCTCTTTGCCCTTCGCTACCCAGTTGTTGCCTCAATCTGAATCCATCTCTGTATCACTTGAGCTAATAAATTTCCACCAACTCTAAGCTTCCTAGAAGATCATCCTTCTCAAGCCATCAACATTAGAAATACCCATTTGATTCTGAAATTGCCACACTCCGCTATCTACAACGATTGCTTCTCAGGAACCATTTCAAAATACCCTGCCCCGAAGGCAAATTGATGAAGACCATAACACCAGCGAACCTTAACACGTTCAACAAGGACGATGATACCACATCACAATTGAGAATTCCACTACGCTCGAAAATACCGAGTCTTATCACTCCATTAACCCAAACCTGAACATGCATAGTCTGATTGCCTTCCCTCAGCTGGAAATAAAATGTTGAACCTCTGAATCATGCATTGAGAAAAACCTCCTTTCAAGTCATTCACTACCTCAACACATAGACAAGCACCCTACCACTATACAAATACTGTGCGATAACAACGTCTGAACAACATAGTAACCTGTGTGTAACCTTGAAACCATCGAAAATATAGTTACTGAGATGAAATGACATAACCTCCTTCCACAAGAAGACGATAATAACCTGCTCGAATGCGCAAGGAGAAACACCCTGCTCCCTGTCTGTAGTACCAGTGCAACTCCTCGATGCCCAATTGACACGAGCGATGAACATCGTATACGAGTGAGTATGAAGTATATAAAAGCACAAACCTCAAAGGATCAAATCGCACGATAAGGAATCAAGAAGGGAAGTTCTCCTAACAGCCCTGTAGCCTCTCGAAGATAAGTACAGACGTCTCTGCACCGATCTAAAAGACTCTACTAGACTTGCTCATGACTCGTGACACCTAAGTAAACCTAACGCTCTGATAACAAGCTATCACGATCCAACATCCACTAAAGGTCGTGATGGCACCTAACACCACCGTCAGGCAAGCCAACCATAAATGATTAACTCAATTACTCATTATTATATTTGAAATCATAATTATTTTTCGTTAATTAAAGAGTATGAAATAGAATTTACAGGATAAGTGATAATAATTTATACAAACTATAATAATGAACAATCCCGTAAGAACCCCCAAAACCCGGTGTCACAAGTGCATGAGCATCAACCAGGAAATTGAATAAAATACAACATCTGTCTGGGATACAAATTAGACAAGAGAACATAAATAACTCTGATGGAGACTCTGCAGGTTGCGGATCATATCATGGAATGCAGCTCATGGTAAGTCCCCGCAACATCCGCGCCTCTGCACCCAAAGACCACCAGACATATATGTACCTACACAAAAATATGCAGCAAGTGTAGCATGAGCACGTAAATCAACGCGTACCCAGTAAGTATCTAGGCTAACCCCAGAGAAGTAGTGACGAGGAGTCGACATCGACACTTACTAGTGGTCCAATAAGACAGTTATAATGATAAGTAAATAGATATGGGGCAGTGTAAATAAACGAAATAAACAAGTATAAATATGTGATGCAATCCTTCTCTCAACAATAGACTCAAACTCTCGATTAGCAGTTACCTCCTTCATCGGAGTGTGTGTATATATATATATATAAAGGACCTCACCAGATAGGTCGTCATAATTCAAATCAGGAAAACTCCCAGATACACTGGCTTTTTGACAAATGATGCGCACGTTTCCATAGAAGTATTTTATAGAAATGTCGAGGTGTACGACCCGATTCCATCATAATATGGTATATAACCAAAGATACACCTATTATATATTGCTGAGGCAAATGACCCGATCCCATAAGATGTGCGCACTGTCGAGGGTCGAACGGCATGAACCATAGATGTATCTATCGTGTCAAGGTGAACGGCCCGATCCCATTAGAATAAGAAGCTTTGATGAGTTCTTGACCCCACTCGTGAAGGGACATGTGAGCTATGAGAAGCTTTGGGGAAACCTTTCGATAAGAACGCATAATGCGGGAGAAATTTGTAAGAGGAGTACAATTATTCTGTGGCAAATCATGAAGTTTGTCAGAATCTCTACAATAGTGAGTCTACCACTCTACAAAAATCTAGTCTCAAATTGTAACGTGTAGTAAAGGAATCTAGTAGGTAAGAGACATCTCAAATAGTATAGTTATAGCATAGCTTGAACCTAAATCTACCCGGACAATAACATGAATATAGTTACGTACGGACTCTCGTCACCTCGTGCGTACGTAGCCTCCATAACAAGTAACAAATATCAATTACAACACCAAGGGGTAATTTCCCACTTACAGAGTTAGACATGAGACTTACCTCCTCCGAATTCCATAACCCATTCCAACGACACTCTAACACTTCAAGCTTGTGCCCGTCAATCCAAAACTAGTGAAATAAGGTGCAAACCAGTCAAAATATACTCTAATACCCATAATCAATCAATTTAAACAAATTCTTAAATCTGCTTGAAAAGTCGACAAAGCCAACCCTCGGGCCCGCATACCCGGATTTCAAAATTATTTTTGAAGATAAACATTACCCATTATATTGCTAACTCAAATATATAATTTATTCTAATGCCCAAATTCGTGGTTAAAGTCCAAATATACTAATTTCTAGGTTTACTTCAAAATCTCACAATTTTCACCAATTTTCATGTTCAAATCCATATATGGTTCATTTATTTAACTTAAAATGTGAAGGAACCACTTACCTAGTGGAGGATGATGAAAAAGTCCCTTCATAAATCGCCCTAAGCTCGGCTCTAATGGAAGGTCTGAGATAATATGAGCCAAAATCCTTTTCTTGCAACTTATACACTGCCTAGGCGACCCTTCACCGCGTACGCAACACCACCCTCGCGTTTGCGAAGCTCAGCAAGCCCAGGCTCAGAAATCCTTCTTTGTGAACACGGCAAGGCCCTCGCGTTCGCGAAGCACAATCTGCCTCAGCCCCCCAGTTCCTCTACGCGAACGGGAGACAGGGTCCGTGTATGCAAAGCTTTACTAATTATCCCTTCACGAACGTGTCTGCCCACTCGCGAATGCATAGAACAAAAAGGGCCCAGTCCAACTTCCTACTTCGCGAAAGCGTGAGGCCCTTCGCGTTCGCAAAGAACAATACCAGCACCAGCAAAAATAGCTCAACCAAAATTGGCCCGAAACTACCCCGAAACACACCTGAGGCCCCCGGGACCCCGTCCAATCAAACCAACCAGTCCCATGAGATAACACAAACTTGCTCGAGGCCTAAAATCACATCAAACAATGTCAAATCTACAAGCTGCGCATCGATTCAAGCTTAATGAACCATTGAACTCCTAACTTCCACATTCGATGCCGAAACCTATCAAATCATGTCCGATTGACCTCAAATTTTGCACACAAGTCACATTTGACATTATGGACCTACTCCAACTTCCGGAATCAGAATCCACCTCGATAACAAAAAGTGTACTCCCGGTTAAACTTCCAATAAAACCTCCAACTTCCAACTTTCTCCAAATGACCCCAAAATGACCTACGGATCTCCAAATCCACATTAGGGCGCGCTCCTAAGACCAGAATCACCATACAGAGATATTTCTATGCTCGAAATTCTAAACGGACATCGATAACATTAAAATACACTTCAACTCAAATTTATAACATTCTTCCAAAATTCTAACTTCCCACAATAATCGTTGTAATGCTCCCGGGTCATCCAAAAGCCGATCCGCACATACGCCCAAGTCCACAATCATCATACGAACCTATTGGAGACTTCAAATCCCGATTCCGAGTTCGTTTACTCAAAAGTCCAACCTTAGTCAATTCTTCCAATATAAAGCTCCCAAAATTTGAGATTTCTTTCCAAATCAACTCTGAACTTCCCGAAATTAAATACGGACCACACGCACAAGTCATAATACCTGAATTGAAGCTTCCCAAGGCCTCAAACTACTGAATGACGTGCTAGAGCTCAAAACAACCGGTCGGGTCAATATATTCACGAGGCTAATACATAGATTGATTTTGCAATAGTATAGTCACGAAGAAAGTCACACGAAGTGCTCGCAAGTAATATGTTTGATATTTTCGCACAAATATTGTGAGTAGTAATCTTAGCGTAATTTGTGTTTTCATAACCTGGATAGTTTATAACTTATTTTGAAAATAAAATGTGTCACAGAATGTTTAAAATTGCATGTGGGACAAGTTCTTTACTTGATATGGTACTAAACAGTTTACTTGAGATGTTTACAGTTATTTAAAATGTCCTCACTATTACTAGACATGTTTTACTGTTATTTGAGATATAATTACTGTTATCGAAATTGATTTACATGATTAATAAGAAATGAAATGCCCTGTACTATTTTGAAAATGCTTTCAAGTGAATATTTACTGTTTACAAAGAAAAGTATAAATGGGAGGAGAGTTTGAAGGATCCTGTAGCTAACAGTGGGTTCGTTAGACCTGGTGTACCTTGTATTTAAAGATTACCGATTACAGTTATAGCCCTCGCTAGTGGGAAGGTAGAACTAGCATACAGTTACAGTTTTCCCTCGAGTAGGGACCTATGTTTATATTTGAATCCTTTTATGAAGGGGTCCACACAGTGATACAGATTACATGATCTTTTCTTGGAAACCTCCCAAACATAAAGATTTGTTATGATACAGTATTTACTGAATTTTATTACTGATTTATTAAATTGAATTCTGTTACAGAAAACACATGAATAGAGTGATTATATTTATCGTTTTTGAAAGGGAATTCTTATGATATTTTTGTTGATAGACTAGCATGTTTTCTGACTTGTCTCCAATTAAAAATAGTTGTGATTAAGTGTTATTACTCACTGAGCTAGCGACTCACTCCTCCCTTTTTTTTTCAGAGACAACAGTTGACGCTAGAGTGGATTTTGTTAATTAGAATACACGAGTTGATAGTTCCTGATGACCCATGCACTTGTTCGCGTGGGCGAAGAGTTTATTCGTTTGTTATGATCTTTTCTTTAAAACTCTTAGAGTCTCTCCATAGTCATTTTTCTTATTAGTGTCATGAGTATTCCTTTATTATTTTAGAACTATGACTAGTATTAGACTTCCTTATCGTATTTTGGAGATAAATTTAGTATTATTGTGTTACAATTGATGGCTTAATAGTGTGATGGCTTAATAGTGGAGGATAGTTGTTTGATTAGTTTATGAGGATTATGAGATACTTTGGTTGATATAGGTTGGTTCTGTTGTCGATTTATGAGACAGGGTAAATTTTTGGATAGTCCTAAAACAGGAAAAATTCAGTCTGATTTTCTGTAAAGTACAGACAAGGCTTACTTGGAGGCAGTTGCTCCTAAGATCCGGTCATGATCCTAAATTGGGTCGTGACATCTTGATACACAGTTGCCTTCTGAAATCACATGGTAACTGTCAATCGTCCATATATTTTGACTAATCATTATATTTTTCAAGGACTTATTTTAGTTACGATTCTTTCTTGGGTTCCCCAAGTATCTTTGAAGACATCTTCACAAAACAATGCAATAGCAATCATACATGATACAATATGTTATTTGTTCATGTACCTTTTCGTTAAGATAATAGAGTACAAAAAAGGTGACTGAATAACTTTAAATAATACTTGTATGGGCTAAAAATTATCATAATTATATGTGGGCCGAGTCAATATTGAGAAAGCCTTCGAGGGCTACCACGTGTCATCGATGTAGTTTCAACAGAAGATGAAGGCGAGGTCGAGGTGGCCTAACTAAGGATGAAGGCGAGGTCGAGTTGACTCAACATAGGACAAAGATGAGGACGAGTATTACCTTAAGTAAAGTAGTAACGACTAAGTTTTAGAAACAGGGCTCCCCAGAGAATATTCCTCCTAGTTGTACTATTTAGCATTTTTTTGGCCCATGTGCCCTTATAAATAGAAAGAGAGGTAATTGTAGAGGGAATTGGAAACTTATTGTAAAGAATAATACATTTACATTCTCTGAAGATTCTTACTTTATCATACACATACAGAATACACCTTTTCTTTATCTATCTTTTCTCCTACAATTCAAGGAGGATCTGAATATTCAAAGACATACATCATTTATCTTTGTTAGAAAGAATATCAAAGAATCTCACCCTTTTCGGGTGACTCACATGCATTTATTTACATAAATACCATTCATCATTATTTACTGCTATTTAATGTTGGCTTCTTTATTCTTGGATCATTAAATATAGCTTTATTGTTGCCATTTATTGCTACTCAAATAGTATCTGTGACATCCCACTACAAAAGTGGTTAATCTATCCTTTGGATATTAATATTGTCTAAGATTAACTCTATTTTATTAGAAAATCTTATTATTTAAACCTAAATCTAAATTTTAGGTCAAACAGTTTAGCGTCGTCTGTGTGGATTTTCTCATCCAATCTTTTAGTTTCCATTAGATCTATAAATCACGTGACTAGTTAATAAAACAAACCACAAAGTTTATCTCTCCTCTCTGTGCGTACAAAAATTTTCATGGAAGATAACCAAGGAAACGAGACGAGGACAACAGATAATATTTCCCTTAACCTCATGAACACCATCAACAAAGGCTATGACACCCAAGGCGAAGAAGTGATGCCCACGGCCTCTCCCATAAGAGAGAGGTTGCATGCCCCTTTCTGCAGCACAACAAAACCAAATGGGAAAGGAGCCTCTACGTCCACGAGAGAAGGGGCACCACCCACTATGAAAAAGCTCATTGAAGTGTGGCTAAGAGACACTCTAGTCAGTGTGATCAACAAACAAGCCCCATGCATGACCGTAAAAACCACAAGGGCCCATATAGCGCAGCGCAGAAATGGCCAGGAAGACCAACTAAACCCTCTAACCCCAGGTAATACTCACATGATTACTGACTATGCAGGTGATAGCGTCCTCACTGCCATAACCAAAAAAAATGGAAGAAATGAAAAATGAGAACAAGGCACTCAAAGAATAGATGAGGGAGCACCATGAACGGGTAGAAATAATACCAGGCACCCCCAAATTGTTGTCAAAAATGGATGCCGGTAGGTTTGTAAAACAGGCGTACAATGAGGAAGCGGTTCCACACGACATACCAAAGACCTTCAAGATGCCCCCATATCTCAGAATCTACGATGGGACGACCGACCCCGAAGATCATGTAACTCACTACGTTGCCACTGTGAAAGGCAAAGACCTCACCAAAGAGCAGGTGTCTTCCGTCTTGTAGAAAGAATTTAGTGATATCCTCATTAGAGGGGCATTGACATGGTATTCACAGTTACCAGCTTTTTCCATATAAACATTTTAAGATATGGACGACTAGTTCATGACGGCACATGTCGGGGCCAAGAAAGATGAAACAAGAGTAAACGACATCTTCACCATTAAGCAATCCCCAGGAGAGGGACTTCCGAGACACTAGGTCTAATGAAGCCCTTATCAAGCAAATCTTGCAACTGTTCCTTCAATTTTTTCAACTCTGGCGGGGCCATGCGGTATGGCAGAATGGAAATGGGCTGAGTGCCCGGAGCCAAATCAATGCAAAAATTAATACCCCTGTCGGGTGGCATCCCTGGCAGGTCTGCAGGAAACACCTCTGGAAACTCACGAACAACCGGCACTGAATCCATGGATGGAACCTCCGCACTAGAATCGCGGACATAAGCCAAATAGGCTAGACACCCGTTCTCGACCATATGCCAAGCCTTCACATAAGAAATAACCATGCTGGTAGAATGGCCAAGAGTCCATCTCCACTCTAATCGAGGCAACCCCGGCAAGGCTAAGGTCACCGTCTTGGCGCGACAATCTAATATAGCATGATAAGGTGACAACCAATCCATACCCAGAATGACATCAAAATCAACTATATCGAGAAATAGAAGATCTACACGAGTCTCAAGACTCCCAATGGTGACCACACACGAACGATAAACACGATCTACAACAATAGCATCCCCCACTGGAGTTGACACATACACAGGAGCACTCAAAGAATCACGGGGCACAACCAAATATGAAGCAAAATAGGATGACACATAGGAGTAAGTAGACCCCGGATCAAATAGAACTGAAGCATCTCTACTGCAAACTGAAACAGTACCTGTGAAAACAGCGTTAGAAGACTCAGCCTCAGGCCTGGCTAGGAAAGCATATCATCGGGGCTGGGCCCCACCACTTTGAAATACGTCCCTAGGACGACCACTAGCTGGCTTGTCTCCACCTCTAACAGTCTGGCCCCTACCTCTGGCTGCCTGACCCCTGCCTCTGGCTGGCTAAGCAGGTGGTGCAGCAACTGGTGCCGGAACCATGGCACGAGAACTCTGATACTGTGAGCTGCCCATTACCCGAGGGCAAAATCTAGCAATGTGCCTCGGATCACTACAAGTATAACATAACCTCGGTTGTTGTGACTGCTGAACCTGAAACTGACTCTGTCGACCTGAGTAACCACCCTGATAACTCTGGAGTGGAGGTGCACTAATAAGAGCTGGTGGTGCACTGTAGGCTAGCTGGTCGGAATAAGGCATATGAGGACCACGACCACCTAAGGCACCGTAGGATACCTGGAGTGATGAATGAAATGGCCTGGGAGGATAGCCTCTACCAAAATTACCCCTGCCTCTAGATGAGGCACCGCTGAACTCACCAGAATAACGAGGTCTCTTATCATACCCCTGACCTCCCTGAGCAAGAACCATCTCGACTCGTCTGGCGACAGTAGCAGCCACCTGAAAAAAATCTCACTCCCAGTCTCCTTAGCCATCTGTAATCTGATAGGCCGAGCAAGCCCGTCAATAAACCTCTTCACCCTCTCTCTCTCGGTGGGAAGCAGAAGGATAGCATGACGGGCCAAATCCACAAAACGAGTCTCATACTGAGTAACATTCATACTGCCCTGCTGGAGTCGCTCAAACTGACGGCGGCGCTCCTCTCTCAATGTGAAAGGCAGGAACTTCTCTAGGAAGAGTTGAGAGAATGGGTCCCAAGTAAAAGCAGGCGATCCAGCTGGTCTGGTCAACAAATAATCTCTCCACCATTTCTTGGCGGAACCAGTCATTTGAAATACAGCAAAATCGACCCCATTGGTCTCCACTATACCTATGTTCCGTAGAACCTCGTGACATCTGTCAAGATACTCCTGGGGATCCTCTGAAGTAGCACCACCGAAGTGAATAGGAAAGAGATTGGTAAACCTGTCCAATCTCCACAAAGCCTCAGAAGACATAACTGACCCATCACCGGTCTGTACCGCAACAACCGGCTGAACTACTCCGACTGGCTGAGCTGCTGGAGCCTGATACTGGGGAGCTATCTGCTCCGGAGCGGGAGTAGTGGGAGTCTGGGCTCCTCCTCCAGCCTGAGAGACGGCTGGTGCCATGGGAAATGTGCCAGTCTGGGACACACTCTCCATAAGGCCCACCAAACGGACCAAAGCGTCCTGAAGTACTGGGATGGCAATGAACCCCTCCGGAACCTAAGCTGGTCCGGTAGGAACAGTCTGGGTTGGAACCTCTTCGCCTAACTCTACCTGAGGCTCCAGTGCTGGTACTGTTACATGAGCTCTGGGCTGAGCCCTGCCCCTGTCTCGGCCTCGGCCTCGACCTCTACCCCTCGTAGGAGCTGCCACTGGGGGCTCTGGCTGCTGCTCAACTGAGGAAGCGGTACGTGTTTTCGCCATCTGCGAGAGAATAAGAGTAGGAGAGTTTAATCAGTATCGAGAAAACAAAATCGCACGACAGAGAAGAACATAAGTGAAATTTGTTCATAAACTTCATAGCCTCTGGAAGATAAGCACAGACGTCTCCGTACCGATCCTCCAAACTCTATTAAGCTTGCTTGTGAATCGTGAGACCTAGCCAACCTACTGCTCTAATACCAACTTGTCACAATCCGAAATTCCCACCATCGGGATCGTGATGGCGCCTAACATTTCACTTGCTAGGCAAGCCAACGTTAGAGAATCATTAAACCAATTCTTATTCCATTCAGTAAATAACAACAATTAGCTAAGATGAATTATAGTAAGTACGAAATAATATAAAAACTACATTAAATTACTACCACCCGGATCTGGAGTCACAATTCACGAGCATTCTAGAATTTACTACAAGGGATAGTCTGAGAAAAATACAATTATTTGAATAAAAGGAACAGTACAACAGAAAAGATAGACGGAGACTTCAAGGTCTGTGAACGCCGACAGATCTACCTTGAGTCTCCGGATAGCGGGTCCAACAGCTAAAATCTCGATCAACCCGAGCCGGTACCAAAATTTGCACAGAAAGTGCAGAGTGCAGTATCAGTACAACCGACCCCATGTACTGGTAAGTGTCGAGCCTAACCTCGACGAAGTAGTGACGAGGCTAAGGCAAGGCACCTACAAATCAACCTGTACAATTTAACAATGTATATACAAATAACAGTAATGAAGAGCTAGACGGGAAACACCGGGAGAGGAAAACATACTGGGAGGAATACGAGATGAAGAACTACAGCAGAATGGTAACTGGAACAGTCAATATACTATGAATCAACAGGAATAATGAGTACAGTAAAGGAAAAATACACAGCATCACCCTTCGTGCTTTTACTCTCAATCTCACCATAAAATCAATAGAAATGGCATGGCATCACCCTTCGTGCATTAACTCTCATATCATGGTACGGCATCACCCTTCGTGCATTTACACTCACAAATATGGCACGTCCTCACCCTTCGTACTTTTACACTCATAATATGGCACAACGTCACCCTTCGTGCTTTTACACTCACAATATGGCACGGCATCACCCTTCGTGCAGTAACACTCTCCCTTACCATAATGCAATGAATAAATAACAACAAGGAGATAGAATAACAAGTACAAGCCTTACTTCAACATCTGATTCCACAATATCAATCTCAACTTCGAAATAAATACTCAATTATCACCAGGAGATCCGTAAACATGATAAGAATAACTAATTTAACAACATTAGACTAAGCCCGTAGCAATTAGGCATGGGAAAGAGACATATAAGAAAAACGGGAAAAACAGGGAAACAGGTAAATTGGCGGCGCATAAATACTCGTCACCTCACATATACGCCGCTCACATGAATTTCACATAGCAAATAATCTGAGGTTCCTAATTCCCTCAAGTAAGGGTTAACCACGACACTTACCTTGCTCCGAAGGCCACTTAATTCTCAATCACAGCTTTTTCTGTAAAATTCACCTCCAAACCACTCGTATCTATTCAGAAATGACTCAAATATCAAATATCGCTAAAGGAATCAATTATATTGTATAAATTAAATTTTCCAAATTTTCCTCCAAAAAGTCGAAAATCGACCCCGGGCTCGCTTGGTCAACACCTGAGGTTCGGAACAAAATCCATTTACCCATTCACCCCTGAGCTCAGATATATAATTGTTTTTGGAATCCGGCCTCAATTTGAGGTCTAAATTCCCAAATTTCCGAAATTCCTAGTTTCTACCCAAAACCCCTAATTCTACCAAGAAAACCTTAGATTTTAAGTTGAAATCTTGTAAAATGTAGTGAAAGATTGAAAGAAACCAGTTTAGAATCGCTTACCTATGATTTGGGGAAGAAATGGTCTTTGAAAAATCGCCTCTTGTGTTTTAGGTTTTGAAAATTTGGGAAATGAATCAAAAATTCCGTCCAAAAGTCATTTTTATCAGCTGCAGATGTCGCATTTGCGACCTGGGCTTCGCAAATGCGAGAAAAATATCGCAAATGCGAACTCCTCGCATCTCTGCTGCCTTCGCAAATGCGAACCATTTATTTGCAATTGCGAACATTGAACCATCGCAAATGCAAGAATCCCAGTTCCAACCCATCTTCACAAATGCGAACAATCGTTCGCAAATGCGGCTTGTGATGATCGCAATTGCGATCCTGAACTTCGCAAATGCGAAGGTCCCCTTCCAACCCCACTGCTGGCAAATGCGAAGCTTCTTCGCAAATGCGGTGATCGTATTTGCGAGCCAGACCTCGCAATTGCGTAGTCTGTAGACCTAAAGCACACCAACTATGATTTCTATGTTCAATCCACTCTGTAGCCTATCCGAAACTCACCTGAGCCCTGGGGCTCTAAACCAAAAGTGTATACAAGTCTAAAAATATCATGCGAACTTGCTCGCGTGATCAAATTGCCAAAATAATCACCTAGAACTATGAATTTAGTACCAAACCAAATGAAATTCTCAATAACACCTTAAAATTTCTATTTTCTCAACTGGACGTCCGAATCATGTCAAACCAACTTCGTTTCTCACCAAATTTCACAGACAAGTCTTAAATATTATAATGAACCTGTACCAGGCTCCAAAACTAAAATACGGATCCGGTACTAACAATGCCAAACATTAATTAATTTTTAAAAATATTAGATTTTCAGACTTTTAATTTTCATAAAAAGATCATAACTCGATCTAGGGACCTCTGAATTTGATTTCGGGCATACGCACAGGTCCCATAATTTGATACGGACTCACCGGAACCGTCAAAATACGGATCCGTGCCTGTTTACCAAAATATTGATCGGAGTCAACTAAAATCAATTTTTAAGGCAAAATTCTTATTTTCATCAATTTTCAACATAAAATCTTTTCAGAAACACACCCGGACTGCGCACGTAAATTGAAAAGGATAAAAATGAGATTTTTAAGGCTTAAGAGTGCATAATCGAATTCTAAAACATAATATAATCTTTTGGGTTATCACAGTGGAAGAAGAAACTTGGTCTAAATAAATGGATGCAAGAGTATCCCAAGCTTCTTTGGATGTTTCGCAATCATAGTTAAGCAATGTGTCAAGAACACAAGGGGAAAGAGTCACATTAATCCAACTAAATGCGATAGTGTCACATTGAATCATCAATTAAAGGAAGAAGATTGTGGCTTTTCAAAATAATAATAATGACTTTCTTCCAGATGAGATAATTTGAATATGTTAATTCAATAGGTACGAACCCCTTGATGTTGGAAATAGTAGGAGGGGAAATGGGAAGACCAAGATTGGTTTGAAGAGTTGCAACGGAAGGAAGAGTTGTAGCAGAGGTGAAGAAGGAGAGGAGGAACTCATCGTAGTTTGTCAAAAAAATGGCTCTGATACCAAGATAAAATATGTATATGTAAATTTATAGTTGAAGTACAACATATGTAAGATCTCATATAGATAGGTACAAATATACTCGATAAGTACACTAATTTTAAATTATACTAATTATCCTAACATTACTTGCCGACAGTGTGAAGGAGATTCAAAGAAAAAGACTTTGAGATGCAAAAGAAGAGAACCTCACAAACAACTTGTTGAGTGTTTTCACTTAATTTATAAGTATATATTTTTTCCTAGATGCATTGAATGACAAGTTGTACTATCAACTCAAAGAACCCAAAAAGTAAATTTCCTAGAACGACTTACAAATCATGAACTGTACGATATTTATAGTACCGCTTCAGTAAGCTCTTGTTTAATTTTATTTGATTAAATTTATGAATGTTTCCGTTTAAAGGAATTTGCAAACATCCAATTTCATCACTCTACAATAAAATTAACTCAATGTTTATATTTTTTTTAAGCTAATATACCATTAGGTTGCTAGGCCGGATGCCAAGTGACTATTTTATTAATATCAATATCAAAATCAATTTATGCAGCTAATAACTCAAGGTTTATGTATGATCTGCAATACCATAATTTATGTAGCCAAACGCAAATACATACATACATACATGAATAAACAACAGTAACTGAGATCTAGGAAGGGTAGGATATATGCCGACCTTACTCATACCATGTGTGAGATATACATAAATGAATAAATTTAAAAAATATAAAAAATGTGAATACAAAGTACAAACGCGAAAGATGTAGCATCAGTAAAAGAGTTTTGAGTGAATAAGTTAAAACCCTCCTATATTATCACCATTTTTCGAGTTTCATATCTAAACGATTAGATGTAACTGTTACCTTTGACTATAACTCCCTTAGATTAAAATCTCCGGTTGAATATGGTACTACGTATTTAGAATAACTTGTTAATAAGTGTGAAAATTAAGAAAATCTTAAAAATTAGTCCAACTGGTCGTTCCCATCGGGGGTTCCTGTAAACACTCAACAGTTTAGGTATGAAACTCGTGAAATGGCAATAATTTAGGTGAATTTTAACCTATTCACTCAAATTTTTGTTCTATGTGTACTGCTAGTTGGAATTCCTTGGAGGAATTTTTGATGCGTAATATTTATGTAGCGGGTCTTATTCCTCCTGGGGTTATTTTAATATGAGGTCATAGTAGTTTAGGATGGTTCCGTGAATAATAAAAATTTGGGTGTGAAACTCGCAAAATAGTGATTGTTTAAGGGGTTTTCACATATTTACTCTTTTAACTTTTATAGACTGAAATATGAATTATTGAAATTTATTTATCACTATCCGACTAAATTATGTAGGACAAAGATATAGACATATCTTGGGACCCTTCTCTATTATTTCAGTGAACTTTCTGCAGGGGTTGTAATTGACAGAAGTGGCTAAACACAAGGAACATGATTTGGAGCTTAAAGAATGGAGAAGTGGATATATAGCTGCACTTACTGAAGTGGAAGCTGCAAATTTATCTAGATGGGATTTGCGAAATGTTGCTGACGGGCACATTTTCTTGGTACAACTATATAATTTCATTTGTTCAATTCTTTATACAATGTAATACAAAATATGGAAATATTTATACAATCATGTGTCTTATTATCTAATTACAGTAAGTTTCCTGATAAATATTACTTCCTATGTCCTAGTGTGTCGCAAAAAGAATGTCTTTTTTAAAATTTAGAAATAACTTAACTTTAAACTTTTAACTTTAACCTTAAGAGATGATTTCCTGCCACATAAACTTCTATGACTTCTTTAAGGAAGTTTTAATAGTTTTTATTTTTCCCTCAAACTCTCTGCCTAATCAAACATCACCACATAATTGGGGACAAAGAAAGTAGTAATAGATAATCCGATAAAAATGGTAATTAACATGCTATCACAAGTTAAAATTTATTGAATAGAAATCTTTACTCTATCAATATATATAACTTAAATTATTTCTTAAAATATCCTATGAAGCGGTAAGTTATCTCTATTGCTACTTCAAATTGGATTTCCCTGTCGTGATACTGCTTAGCTTCATCCTACGGTTATCAAAGTAGTATGAGATGAACTGACTCATCAATTCTTGATTAAATATATATCAGACAGGCTAAACTGTGTGAAGAACAATGAAAATAGCAATCATTTGGTCATGAGAATGGTTCA
Source organism: Nicotiana tabacum (assembly GCF_000715075.1). Classification (NCBI taxonomy): domain Eukaryota; kingdom Viridiplantae; phylum Streptophyta; class Magnoliopsida; order Solanales; family Solanaceae; genus Nicotiana; species Nicotiana tabacum. Next base: position 26,455,492 of record NC_134093.1, on the reverse strand, counting down.
TGGAAATAGCACAGTGGCCATTTAGACAAAATAGAGACAAATCTGTATCTAGATTGTATGGTTGTAGATCACTTTTTTCCTTTTTTGTATTTCACTCTTCCAAATTAAATGACGAAAACAACAATGTAATATGAGTTTGACATATTTTTCGCTTTTCTGCATAATTAATTATGTTAGTTCACAGGAAGAAAGTCTTAAAACAATTAGTGTAACCTACTGAAGTCAACAACAATTTAGGTAAGGATATAATACAATAATGTCAAATTCTAACATAATAATAGTAGGTTCCACTACAACTTAAGACTAGGAACACATGATAAGTTTATAACCACATTCAACAATAAAATTTTACGTTAATTGCATCACTCATTATATGTCAAGTTTGTTAATGACTCATTATTTCTAATATTAGAATGTGTAGTTTAAAAAAATAGAATAATAAAATAAATAATAAATAAAATATAGTAAGTAATTACATGAAATCACGAGAAGTAAAGATAGAGAAATAAAAGATAAATGATGTACAAAGATTGAGAAAACAATTAGTCTGTCAGTACACAACTTTGAAAAAAATATAAACTAATTTTTCCTTAATTTTGCATTTTAGGAATATAATATATCACTTTATTGCATCACTAGCCCTTTATTCATTTCTTTTGAAGACACAAAATATTCACATCTGGCTTTACACAACGGTAGCGATCTCTAGAGTGGCCGCACCTTCTCCTTTTCACTTCCAGGTTCGCTCTTCTTCTCCCTCCCCCTACCCCCCCCCCCCCCGGTTTTCGGATCTGCTCTTGCTCCGTTAGAAACAAAATTACGACAACTGAGTAAGGAAAAAGAGAAAAAAGTAAAAGAAGTTCGTTTAAATGCTTTTACTTGTGTTTTGATTGTACAATTTTTTTGAGGAAATAGGTTAGCTGAAGACCATTTTGTCTATTGGGTATTTGAGCTAAAATTTGGTCTTGGCCATGATTGGTTATTTGGCTTTTGCATTTTGCCAAATAAAGTAAAAGCATATTTTTTTAATTTATGTTGGAAAATTTGATATAGTAAAAACAGTGTTAATGGTTTTTTTCTGAATCTTGCTGCTTGTATGTTTCTATTGAACTTTAAGTACTCTAACAACAGCTTAATCCCTTAGTGTGTACGCATACCTTACCAAATTTATATTTTTTACTTTCTATTTTTGGTGGGTTTGGGGGTGGGTTGGGGGGGGGGTGTTTCATGTTTGCATATTTTTGAAGCTTATTGTTGGCTAATTTCAAACTAGTTTGGGATTGAGGCGAAGAAGTTGTATTATGTTCAGTCTTCAGCATTTGCCTACAGTGGTGTCTACTTCTGTTCTCTTTGGGTGTCCATATTAAATGATGCCTTATTCATTAAATTTTTATACTCTTTATTCTAAACGAAAAGATCTAAATCTAGGGATTTACGTCAACCTCCTTGCCTGGTTGTCAATCTGTCTTGAGATTTAACTTTCTATTGCTGATTTTTCCTCTTTCCTTTGCTTTCGAGTTCTGTTATAGGTTTAGCCTTACTGGTTTATAGCTTGGGCAATGGATACCGGAGGAAACTCCTTACCATCTGGTGCAGATGGTAAGAAGAGAAAAGTGAGTTATTTCTATGATCCTGAAGTTGGCAATTACTATTACGGACAAGGCCACCCAATGAAGCCACATAGAATTCGTATGACACATGCTCTTCTTGCCCACTATGGTCTATTACAACATATGAATGTTCTGAAGCCAAATCCCGCTAGAGATAAGGATCTCTGCCGGTTTCATGCTGATGATTATGTTGCTTTCTTGAGAAGCATAACCCCAGAGACACAGCAGGATCAGCTGAGGCAGCTGAAGAGGTTCAACGTCGGGGAAGACTGTCCAGTTTTTGATGGTCTTTATTCCTTCTGTCAAACCTATGCCGGGGGTTCTGTTGGTGGGGCAGTTAAGTTAAACCATGGACACTGTGATATTGCCGTAAATTGGGCTGGTGGATTACATCATGCCAAGAAATGTGAAGCATCTGGTTTCTGCTATGTGAACGACATTGTGCTTGCCATTTTGGAGCTACTTAAAGTCCACGAGGTTTGCTTCATTATTGTCTGTCCTTAATCACTTTTGGAATTGAGGTTGTTTGAGTGATTTAAATTTCATGTTTTTCACATTTTCTCACTGTTCATTTATTTTTTACACATCAACATCTTGTCAACAAGCTATGTTGCAGGATTGTGATAAACAGCTACCAAGCATCCATGACAAGGCTATGTTATCAAGTAGTCTTCAGGAAATTACTTTCAAGTAAAATAACAAGTCTCAATAAGTCTCATTGGCTTAGGTATCCCTCCGTCGGATTATGAACCAGGAATTTATGAAATGGAGGGATTCGTGAAGTCATCCTTTAATCTTGTTGCTTGAAAACAGCCTATGTATAAATATGCTGGTTGTATCCATTTTATAATTGCATGTAAGGAGATAAAATTATATTTTCAAAATGATCGTCCCATTTACTAAGAGATGACCCCAAAAGAGAATTTCAACGTTTACACCTTATCCTCATAATGACAGTAAACGCAAGATGAGGCAATGCACCAAGTATACTCTCATTTTAGCTTTACCTGGTTCTACGTATATAATAACACTATACAGAGGATTAGATTGCTAACAGAGTTCCATTCTGTCATCTAATTCTATTCTCTCTTTAGTTGAAATATTCATTGAAATTTGCTTCTTTATTGCTAAGTGGAGTACTAATTATATTGACAACGATTAGTTTCTTGAAAGCGTTTTTAATTTTTCGTTGCTCAGCTATCAAATTATTTCTGGATGGTAGTCTCCATAAGCTAGAGATACATAAAATATACAAGTTCTAGTCTAGACCTCCTTGCTGATTGCTTTGGCGTATAAAGGACTTATTCACAAATCTACTTACACAACAAATAAAAGATGTACCACTGACAATGGTTTCAGTTTCTTGCCCATCTGAAAGTTCTATCTCTGATGAAACTTCACATGGGGAGACAGACTTATTGGTTCAAAGCGAGGTGTTTACTGTCCCCGAAATTTCCTGGTATGATAGGAAGGGGCAGAAAATAAATTTATGTCCTACAGTCAAGGATTGGATAAATTTATGTGCTATGTTGAGGGTCTGCAAATCCTACACTGTTGCATCCTAACAAATGAGGGAAATGACATTAACCTCTCATCTCTTACATTTCACTCTTCCTTCCATTTCAGTTTAACACCACTATAATATGGTGCTAGTAGCTTTATAATTATCAATGAAACGACAGGATGTTATTAGCTTTACAATTATTAACTAAACGTGAATACACATGCATGCATCCAACACATTAACAAGCACATTTACGTTCCTAAGCTGTATAAGTTTTCCATTGCTAATTTGTCTTGTTTATGTTATTGTTGCAGAGAGTTTTGTATGTGGATATTGATATCCATCACGGTGATGGCGTGGAGGAGGCTTTTTATACCACAGATAGGGTCATGACAGTTTCCTTTCATAAATTTGGAGATTACTTTCCCGGTACAGGGGATGTACGTGATATTGGATTTGGAAAGGGAAAATACTACTCTCTTAATGTTCCACTAGATGATGGAATTGATGATGAGAGCTATCAGTCCCTCTTTAAGCCAATAATGGGCAAAGTGATGGAAGTTTTCAAGCCTGGTGCAGTGGTCTTACAATGCGGTGCAGATTCCTTGTCTGGGGATAGGCTAGGCTGCTTTAATCTCTCTATTAAAGGACATGCAGAATGTGTCAAATACATGAGGTCTTTCAATGTGCCTCTGCTGTTGCTTGGTGGAGGTGGCTACACAATACGTAATGTTGCTCGTTGCTGGTGTTACGAAGTAAGCAAGTCATTTACACTATCAATTTGTGTGTACATCTGCAAACGCTGATTGAATTAGGCTGATTTTCTTCTTTCATATGGCATTTTGAAGTTCAAATTGAATATGTTTTGAAACAAAGTAACCTACCAAAAAGGGAAAAATGAATGTTATTATTTAAATCAAACATTATTGTGAATTGAATTGAAAATGCATGTTGTTTGGTAGTAGAATTGGGTAGCGTGTGTGTGTGTGGGGGGGGGGGTATTCTTTTAGTTTTTTTTTAACTATAGAAGGTTAAAAAAGAGACTACTGCGAAAATGTTGTAACAATGTGCACACAAAAAAGGAGGGAGGGAGGGAAATGTTATAAAATAGAATATTTTATAACATGTGCCAAGTGGACTTTTGGATCACTCTAACTCTACCTCCTGCCCAAAACATGCACACACGAAACAAAAAAGATATTTTTGGGGGTTTGTGGGGGGGGGGGGGGGTAGGGGAGGTGTGAAGGACTTATAAGGTGCTAGAAAACAGATGGCCTGACCATGTAATGGAAAATATCATATTCTAGGATACCTGGGAACCCTATTGAACCTTTTCTTTAAAAGAATAATCTGAACAGTTGATTGTACATTGTAATGCTTGTAATTTTCTTATGTTTATGAATCGTACTTCTGTGTTTGAGCAGACAGGAGTTGCATTAGGTATAGAGCTTGAAGATAAGATGCCGCAACATGAATATTATGAATACTTTGGTCCAGATTATACCCTGCATGTTGCTCCAAGTAACATGGAGAACAAAAATTCTCGTCAGATTTTAGAAGATATAAGATCAAAGCTGCTTGATAATCTTTCGACACTTCAGCATGCCCCGAGTGTACAGTTCCAGGAACGACCACCAGATACCGAATTACCTGAGGTTTGCTTTCATTTCCACAGCATTGCTCCCTTTCAAGGTCTCAAGTTCGAAACCCACTGGGTGCAAACAATTTTTGAGGGCCATCGGACTGGGTAAAACCTGAATTAACCGTGGTGCACTTGTGGGAAACTCCTTGCCGAGGGCCTGTGCACCCCCGGGATTAGTCGGGTCTCAAAGAGACTCGGACACCCGGTGCAAAATCAAAAAAAGAATTACCAGTTTCTACTAGGTGTTTGAGTTTCAGTAGCCAAGACTAGTCTCCTTAAACCACACTGATAATTTAAGACAAGAGTATTTGATCCAAGCTGCTCGTTGTTTCCATATTTTCCACTCTTTACATTACTTACCTTATAAAAAGAAATCCACTTTCTACATTTAGCAATTTATGTACCACTTTGAGACATGCAAATATAAACCTGCACTATGTATGATAAGCTTTCATTCTGCTGTTGATAAGAATATTGGTCGATTTTGCCCCTGGGCTTTGGTTCAATGGTAAGTATGCAACCCGTGATGTGTGGGCTAAGCGCACATCACGTGTTCAAACCCTACCGCGGACAAAGCCTGGTATTTAAGTTGAGAGTAAGGTAGAGGGCTGGACCCATACTCCCGAGGATTTTGAACTTGTGCGCCAACTCGACTTAGACTAGAAGATTTCTCTGATACCAAAAAAAATGTTTGATTTTTCCATTGGAAGATGTTAATAACTTTCTGCAACACTCAGGCTGATGAAGATCAGGAGGATGCAGATTCAAGATGGGATCCTGATTCTGACACAAATGATGAAGACCGGTACTTTTACTTTTCTATTTTATTCATCTTGATGGAGATATGTTTGTTCTTCAACCTGCATCCTGTTATCTTGCTTATTATGAAAATGGTGATTCATTAAACCATGTTACTTTCATACAGCAAGCCCATTCCTAGCAGAGTGAGGAGGGAAAATGTTGAACCTGAAGGAAAAGGCGCGGTATGCATCAGCCTTTACTTTGTATTTGAAACAAGATTTAGATGTGATCATCCTTTTTGTGATACATGCGAGTGACTCAGTTTGGTGTCTGTTTTTCTGTATAGGCATTGATTTAGCTTCTTTTTTTCTTCTTGATTTCTGATGAGCTACAGATTATCTCCTTGATGTTGATGGATTCCCGCTTTAGATACTCTAATAAAACAAACTGCTACTTGTGGCTAGGCATGCTGTTCATTTTTGAGTTTGCATTATTCCCCTCAAGTCAATATCATCTTGAAGTATAGTGGGAACACTTCTAATCATTTTTTTTTGGGGGGGGAGGGGGGGGGGTTGGCGGTGGTGTAAGTCACTACATTTGAGGTTGGGGGTTACATGTAGTGCCTTCTTATGAAGAGAGGACTCAGGACTTCTTTTTGGCGGGCTTTAAGCATGAGAAAGTTTTGTTTTGTGTTCAACTATATACTTTTTCTCTGATGTTATTTCTGTCAAAATGAAGGATGATCAATTACAGTACCTTTTTTGAGTAAGGTAACAATATTATATGTCATTAGCAGAAGGATAGTGCTAAGAGGAAAACATAATTACAAGACAAAAGAGCAAAATGGCCTTGTACATCTTTACAAGGTTCCTATGGTGTCCTGATGATCAAACACTTTTAGTGATGGAAGCTTGAAATGAGTTCATCAAATACTTTACATGCTCCTTTAGCTATTACAGGGTATTAGTTTTGGCTCAAAAACCTTTTTCATTTGAGGTTGGGGGTTACATGTAGTGCCTTCTTATGAAGAGAGGACTCAGGACTTCTTTTTGGCGGGCTTTAAGCATGAGAAAGTTTTGTTTTGTGTTCAACTATATACTTTTTCTCTGATGTTATTTCTGTCAAAATGAAGGATGATCAATTACAGTACCTTTTTTGAGTAAGGTAACAATATTATATGTCATTAGCAGAAGGATAGTGCTAAGAGGAAAACATAATTACAAGACAAAAGAGCAAAATGGCCTTGTACATCTTTACAAGGTTCCTATGGTGTCCTGATGATCAAACACTTTTAGTGATGGAAGCTTGAAATGAGTTCATCAAATACTTTACATGCTCCTTTAGCTATTACAGGGTATTAGTTTTGGCTCAAAAACCTTTTTCATGGTGCTATTGTCTTTTCCTTATTTTGTATTGATTGTAGATTTTATTTTATTGGCGAAGAAAGATTTTTGGTAGTTTTCTAACGATTCTAATCGCCGTTAATTGGTTAGAACTGGTTGTTCACTTGGAAACTTAAAGCTTTACAAGCAACTCCTTAGTCAAAAGTAGTCCAAGATCTTGTTTAAGTTGATGTTTTTAGTTTTTCTATTTTTTCAATAAGTTGCTAGCTTTGCTATTCTTTCAGTTTTCTGGACAACTTTGTAGGAGAAATTAGCAGCTTGGCGCCCAATTTCTGTAGTAGTCTTTACCAGTTCTTGAAGACGCTCCACTTCTGAAATTCCTCTTCTTTCAATTACATTTTCTTCCCACTTAGGTCATTCTTAACCTTCAAATTATGATCCTCACATCTCATGAAACGTTGATATCCGTTCTGCTGTGAGTCTGTAGCACTCTTGACATTTTGCAGCACTGATTCAAAAATCCTTGTTAATCTGTGAAAATTAAAGATCTTAAATGAGATGTCTACTCTCATTCCTACTTAATCCTTGTCGATCATTTTTTACTGAAACCATATGGAGCTGCAATACTAATACATTGTTTTCATTCAAATTATCAGGAAGATATGAAAACAGAGGAGCGTCTAAGAGAAGTAGAATCGACATTTGCAGAATCAACAAGCTTGAAGGTTTAGAGTATTATCTGTGCATTTATAAATGGAAAATAAGTTGCACAGTCTTAACAATTTTCTCATTGAATGTGTTTTATCAGGGTGGCAATTCAGGTTCTGTAATGATAGATGGAGGACAGATTAAAATGGAACAAGGAAGCTCTAACAAGCCTTTTGATCAGCCAGCTGATACTAATTCTTGATTGAACTTTGTCATCTTTTGAGCTCTATTGTAGTGTATGATCTTCAAATTATACAATTGAGTCTATTTATCATGCACACTATTTTGGAGATAAGGTATGATCCATTCCCTCCCCCCCCCCCCCCACACACACACACACACACACACAAAAAAAAAAAAAAAAAAAAAAAAAAAAAAAGACTGGGCATCTTTCTGCCGTATAACTTAAGGGGAAAAAAATCAATTTTATGATGCTTAAGAACACAAAAGTGTTGTGAATTAGCACTGGAGATTTGTTGACAATATTTAATCAAGTCATTTGCTTCCTCCTATTCTTTTTATTTGGACATTTTTAAGACTAGCTTGTTAATATTTTTAGTTTTTTGGTCAAATAAAGACTGATTTGAATTCACATTCTTTGTGGCTGGTGGCTTTGGTTGTTCATTCTTTTGATATAAGAGCGTATGACGCTACAGAAAAAAAAAGGACAAGAATAATTGTATTAGTAGTAGCTTAAGGTGAGAATTAAAGTAGAGCAAAATTCATTTATAGCCACTCGGGCTTATAACATCCGGTAGCCACAAAATGACCCCATACCAGTCATAGCCTAAAAACAATGGAATTTAAGAGAAGCAGGCTGCTATATAACTCAATTCAGCACTAAAAGCTTAATCGATCAAATAATTAGAGATCATAGAGATATATTGAAAGACTTATGTTAAAATTGATATACTATTAACATATAATATTGGTTTAAATAAAGAAAATCAAGGAATCAATTGCTTGGACCCCATGGCAAAACCATTCACCTCCACAAATATGAGAAACACTACTCTGAATCTTGATAAGTGTTTAACAGACCAAACTAATTTCTTTATACAAAGATATGCAGGCCACTTCCCTCAATTCTTTCTAAGCAACAACTGGATCAAAATAGAAAAATTGACCTATTATAAGTATTGAGCTAAGCTCATCAATCAGCATATCTCTTTCAATACTTAGCTAACATAAATAAAATTTATCCCTTTTTCTATTTTCTATTTCACTTTAGTCCTTGCACCTAAAAAAAAAAAGTTGGAGAGCAAAATTGGAAAGAGAGCTTATCGATGATTGTTCTAATTGTAATTATCTTTTTGAATTGTAGAAGTTTTATGATTGTTCTTTTTTAGATAACTATGCATAACATTGAAATATATATTAAATAGACTGTCACTACACAATTTATATACAATACACTGTTACTATACAAAATATATACAAAATAGACTGTCACTGTACAATTTATATATAATAGACTGTCACTATACAAAAAATATACTAAATAGACTGTCATTATACAAAATATATACAAAATAGACTGTCACTATACAAAATATATACTAAATAGACTGTCACTATACAATTTATATGCAATAGACTCACTATACAATTTATATATAATAGACTGTCACTATGCAAAAAATATACAAAATAGACTATCACTATACAATTTATATACAATAGACTGTCACTATACAAAATATATATAAAATAGACTATCACTATACAAGAAATATATAAAATAGATTGTCACTATACAAAAAATATACAAAATAGATTGTCGCTATACAAAAAATATACAAAATAGATTGTCGCTATATAATTTATAGATAGTAATATTTTGGGTTATTAGATGTAATACGTTTGGGCCGGAGGGACATTTCGTGTCAATGGGGAAATCGTGAGCTATTAAAATTTTGAGGCGCTATACAGAGTCATTTTCTCATTAAAGTGTCTGTGCATATGATTAACTTTCTACATGCTGCTTATTGATTTGTCAAAGTTGGGCTTAAAGCAAGAAAATGTAGTCAATTGGATCAACTTGGGCCCGCCTAATCATTTGGCAACCTGCATATTTAAAAATTGCATGGGCGCCCTATTGCATGGGCGCCCTATTTGGACGCCTCCATTTAATCTATACCTATATTTTTAAAATTATTTAACCTATACCCTAATTTTGACAACTGCGACGACCGGAATAATCGTCTTTTCGGCTGCCGTCGACGTTTTATTAATTTCATCACGGTGACGCCGACATAAAGAAAACTCCATACCACATATATATATATAGAACATCAACTGAAGTTTGGGAATATTAACAGAATCAACATCAACTGAAGTTTCACAAACTTTGGAGAAACAATATTAACAGAATCAACATCAACACAAAATCTTAACTCCAAAGTCTCAAGCATTGGCAGAATAAGATCGTTTTCGTCTAATCCTACATGACCGTTAAAGTTCAGAATGTTCTAGCTGAAGACTAACAAGTTTGGGAAACTAAAGTTTATTGCACTACAAACTAAACAACTTCAGACATTAATTTGTCTGAACTTTTGGAAGTTTACATTACGAACCGAAGAATTTCAGACTAATTTATCTGAAGTTTACACTACAAACTGAAAAATTTCAGACTAATTTGTCTGAAGTTTGCTCTACAAACTGAAAAACTTCAAACTAATTGTCTGAAGTTTGAAAGTTTGCACTACGAATTGAAAAATTTCAGACTAATTTATCTGAAATTTGTACTACAAACTGAAAAATTTGTTTGAAGTTTGCACTACGAACTGAAATTGTTTTGATTGCTTTTGCAAGTCAGGCCAAACTTTAGACGAAAATATCTTAAGTTTTACTTTGATAATGTCACACTTCAGCCAAAAAATTCTGAAGTTCAAACTTCAGACATAAATTCTTGCTACTTCAGGCCCCGTATGTCTGAAGTTACCCGAGCAAATTTTTTTGCAAAGCGGGTATAAGTTAAATTGTGGCTCAAAAACTGGGTATAGATGCAAATCTCTTTATTTAGTTAGTCGACCGAAACTAATTGTATTCACTAGTCAAAAAATATATGAAATATGTATATTATGTGAATATGAGATATAATGTGTATTTTTATATATAATATACATATATACAAAATTATTTATATTTTATCGGTTATTATTTTGAAGAACGGCTAAAAATATACATTTCTTAGTCATTTTTATTTCACCACTTCGATACTGTAATGTAGTTCTTTCTTCAACCTTATCTCACGTGACACTTTATTTTTGTGTTAATTTTATCAAACACAATCTGATTACGGTAGTACGGTGTTCTTTCAGAAAGTGTTAATAAACTTAATTCTTTCCACCAAATACAACTAGAGGAAAAGCGTTTTTCTTTTATTATTGAGCTACTTTAGAAGTGCTTTTCAGTTTTTGCAAAGAAAAATTCAATTATTTCAATTTTTTGTCGCCTGTATTTCAAATAAACACCAACAATATTTAATGGTATTGTGCCCCGAGCCAAATTTATGCTCAAGCCTAGTAGTATCTATTTTTTTAAAGGCAACGGATATTTAATAAACAATCAAATCGAATCAGAGTTGCATCAGGGAAATATCCCTGTTCTCTAAATGAGAAGTATAAAAAAAAGAATAAAAGTTAAACATGAAGGATAGAAATTCCAAAGTTAACTTGTAATTACAATAATTATGCCTCTCTCAAACAAGTTAGGGTTGTTTATTTAACTTTTTACTATCTATGTTGTTTCTGTTATACTCATTTTAGCGCAAGATTATTTTTAAAATTTTATTATTCTCGACTTAAAATTTTCTATATTTTTTATTAGTATATTAACTAGTAGTAATTCAGGCAACAAAAAAGAAAAAGAAAACCTTGTGGAATGAAAAAAGTTGCAATTAAATGATAACGCCACCAATAAAAAGGGAAAATTTTTCTTTAGGTTTTCCCTTCACCAAATTAGTATGGATTACATTCCTAATCTACCAAATACTTTCATTTTTGATTGGCAAACTTTGACTAGAAGCATGTGATTTTTCAGAGATTTTCAACAACGTGAAAAGACAAGCTTAAAAACATCTTGAAAATGTTACAATCCACACGAACATTTTTCGTTCATTTTCATGAAATAAAAGGATCGACTTTTCTTATATCTTCTCTTTTTTCTTTTTTCTTTTTTCCAAAAACCTTTACATCAAACATAAAGCTGGCAAATCAAATTGGTAAACTGAAAAAAGATGAAAGAAAGTATAGGGTTAGGACCAATAAAGCTTAAGCAAATGATAGTGTGATTTGACTAACAAAATTATGCAAAAGTAAGTGTCTTGAAAAGTAGTGTTAAGCATATGGAATTACAGCTGCAAATTTGTAATGAAGACTTTTATATGAATTGTCAATGAAACGCGTAATCGTAATCATAATTTGCATCGCATGTCACGGCTTTTTTTTTTTTGGTTTAACTATTAACAAATACACTAAGGGTAAATTTAAACAAAAAGTTAACAAAAGTAAATATAGGCTATTTTCAGTGTAGACCTCTCGAAAAAATAAAGGTATTCTTGAGTACTTTTTTAATGGTAGGAGTAAATTTAAATAAAAAATATGACGAAGGGTAAATATAGATTATTTTCAATATTACATGGGTAAATTTGACCTTTTTCCCAACAAAAATATATATCAACCTTTTTATTTAGAATTTACAGTCAGTGAATTAAATTAACTGCATTTTAAAAAAAAAAACAGAAGTAATTGAAATGTATGTAAGGGTGTATGTGACACCCTAGGCGAATCTTATATCGACAAAACACCGAAGAAATGTTAGGTATATAAATAAATAAACCTTATACTATAGTAACACGTTTTAAAGTCGTGCGGGTCTAGGCTTAAAGTGTGAACAATAGTGCACTGGGCTGTTACAGTTCTAGAAAAGAATCCAATCGTTTTCTGAAAAACAACTAACATTGATGTTTTGTGTTTTTATATATGAAACCAATTGAAACAAAATAGGAAACGGAGTACAACAAAATTATGTTTTCCACTTCAAAAATAGTGGATTTCACGTTAGCGGAAACATGTTTATAAACGAATCGTTCAAAATTATAATCTAATTAAACACTCATAAAAGGAAACAAAAATAAGACTAAAATATATCCATGACATAATAAACATAAAGCAGAATCATTTCTGGTCCAAATTATTTCCTCTTTTATAGATTATCTAAGATAAAAAGAGAGTGAGAGCTTTAGCTACGGCTTTTTTTTACCCAGTATCCAAATGGAAAACATTGTAAAAAGTAATCTTTTTCTTTAAAAAAAGTGCAAAAAAGTGAATTGCAGCTCCCTTTTTAACTATAAAACAAATTCATGATTGCGCATTGATACTATTTTAATCATAAAATGGACTTATCCTCTTTATATCATTTTCAATTATCAATTACTTGCCTATTTTCCAAGTTGCATTGTATAGCCAAAGACATACTTAAATTGACTTAACTTACAAACAACTTTTTAATAATTTGGTTGACTTTTACGTAAGAAAAGGAAAAAATGATGGTGATAAAAGTGAAATTGTTGACCCCGGAGAAAATGTTAATAGAATGAATGACAGAATTATTTAAGAAAAAAAAGAATAGATTCTTGTCCCTTCGGGTGCAAATATGTCGAGAAATATATGGATTTAATGGCTGTTTTTGACGATTAGAAATTCTACTTAAAATGGAATTATTCCTTTTTATTGTTCTTACGAGTGCAAAATTACTTGCAAAATTGATAGATGAATGGAATTGGACTTTTGTTTTCCACTTTTCCTTCGATCTATATAAGGAATATTGTGTCTTCGCCAAATGTAAAGAGATTTCGAGAACTGAAACATATGTAATTCATCAAAATAATTACTACTACATTGTGTCCTAAAGATATAATATATACAAAATATTTATGAATTACTTGAATGATGTTTCCATTTTTAAAAAAATATCATGTGTGACAACTATAACCACAAAGTTACTCCCCCGGTCCACTTTAATTTGTTAGGATCGGGAACACGGGTAGTGCTGAATTTAACAAAACAACGGTATAATAAACAATAACAAAGACAATGGAAGTTGATAACAACGACAATTAAAGCATATAAAGAAAATACAAATTTAACGTGGTTCGGTCAAAGTGACCTACGTCCACAAGTGGAGAGGAGCAATTTTACTATGCCAATAAGAATACAAAAGAGATTACAAAATTAGAGTAAACACTATAATTAATCCCAAAAACCCTAAGAGAATAACCTTAGAAAGATCACTCTAAAGAAAGGGTTCACACAAGTGCTTCCCAATACTAACTCGCATACACAACACTCTTAATAAAGGAGGAAAGGAAGAAACAAGAAATGAAGACTCAAGTCTTGTTGGTGTGTCTAAAATGAACTAATGGCCTTCCCTTTTATAGGCAAAAAAGTCTTGGCCTCTTAGGTGTAAAAGAAGAGATACAACTTGTGCAAATGATGTCCACCACACAATGCAATATTTTTGGGTCCCAAAAAATATTGTCAACAAAGTCTATACTTTGCAAAGATGCTTATACTTATGTGAGATGGACTCCATTAGCCAAAATATTGGTCATATTACAAATCTCCACCTTGGCCTAATTTTGGCTGATATAGTAAATATGCTCCACCTTCTCCGCAAAAGTCCCAATGGGCATATGTCAAAATTTAATGCCATCAAAATAAGACAAGTTATCTGATACTGAAACTGTAGTAGGACCTATAACAGTGGAGCCCAATAAAGTATACAACGAATCAGATCTGTGTATTTTCATGATCACAAGAGCACCTTGAAAAATTTTTAGAACTCCACTTTCACCAGTGAATTTGCACCCAAGGGATTCTAAAGTGCCCAAAGAGATGAGATTTTTCTTCAACTCATGAACATATCTAACATCGGTGAGAGTTCTCACCACACCATCGTGCATTCTGATCCGAATTGTACATTTGCCAATAACGTTACAAGTAACATTGTTACACAGTTGGACAACTCCACCTGCAACTAAATCATATGTAGAAAATAAGTCCTTGCTAGGACACATATGATATGAACAATCGGAATCTAAAATTCACTCATTGTCTAATCTGAAACTATTTTCAGTTGCTAAAAATATAGTTCCCTCAATCTCATCAGTTGCTATACTAGCTTCGGCGATGTCAGTATTTTTGTGCTCATTTTTTTTCTTTATGTTTTTCTTTATTTTTCAGTTTATAGCATTGATACATAATGTGACCTTTCTTATGACAATAGCGACACTCTAAATTATTGTATCTGGATATGGAATCGGATTTTCCCCTAACAAACAAGCCAACTTTCGCTTGAGTTCTACTAACTTCCCCAGTAATATCACTATCTATATGTTCTTTTGATTTTAAGATAGATTTAATATCCTCATAAGAGATATTATCCTTTGCATAAAGCATAGTATCTCTTATATGCTTAAAAGAGGGGGTAGAGAACAAAGTAGTAACACGGCTTGATCCTCATCTTTAATTTCAGTATCTATATTACTCAAATCCATAAGAATGGAATCAAATGTGTCAAGATGAGAGAGAATAGAAGTACCCTCACCCATACAAATTGTATAAAGCGTCTGCTTCAGGTAAAGTCTATTTTCCACCGTCCTCTTCATATATAAGGTTTTCAATTTTTTCCACATGCCTTTAGCTGTGGTTTCTATAGAAACTTCACATAAAACCTCATTTGAGAGATTTAAAATAATACATATTTTTGCCTTTTTGTCTATGACGGCAAACTCCTCATACGTCATTTTATCTGGCTTCTTCTCCTTTCCTTGCAACGCCAAATCTAAGTTATCCTGAATTAGGATATCTTCCATCTTTAATTGCCACATTCTGAAGTTTGCACTTCGATCAAAATTCTCGACATAGGTCTTTGTTAGAGTCATTTTGGCTATTGAAACTAACCCGGTTAGATCCAGCTCTGATACAAATTTGGTAGGATCGGGAAATTGGGTAGTGCAAAATTTAGCCAAACAACGGTATAATGAAAATAACAAAGACAATGGAAGTTGATAACAACGGCAATTAAAATATATAAAGAAGACACAAATTTAACGTGGTTTGGTCAAAGTGACCTACGTCCACAAGCGGAGAGGAGCAATTTCACTATACCAATAAGAGTACAAAAGAGATTAAACACTCTAATTAATCCCAATACCCTAAGAGAATAACCTCAGAAAGATCACTCTAAAGAAAGGGTTCACACAAGTACTTTCCAACACTAATTCTCATACAAAATATTATTAATAAAGGAGGAAAGGAAGAAACAAGAAATGAAGACTTAAGTCTTGTTGGTGTGTCTAAAATGAACAAATGGTCTTCCCTTTTATAGGCAAAAAAGTCTTGACCTCTTAGGTGTAAAAGAAGATATACAACTTGTGCAAATGATGTCCACCACACAATGCAATATTTTTGGGTCCCAAAGAATATTGCCAACAAAGTCTACACTTTGCAAATATACTTACGCTTATGTGAAATGGATTCCATTAGCCAAAATATTGGTCATATTACATAATTATTATTTTTTTATTTTTACACATATTAAGAAATTTATTTTTATCATTAATTATAATGAAATTGATCATATTAACCTTAAGTTGCTCATTAAAAATATAACAAATACTCTTAGGCTCTTTACTCCAAGGGCAATTTTGAAAAAACGAAGTTAACTCCTTTTTGATATCTGAAAAAATTAAATATTGTGAACCATATTAACCTTAATTTGTTCATTGGCAACACCGTATGAAGAAGGGAGAGATGTTCTCTACATTTTCCAACATTTAATCCATATGAAACTGCATTTTATTTCTGCAGATGCAAAGTCATTAATTTAAGGCAAAATTCTGAGAGTTAAAAAATAAACTAATTGACATTTGTTAAAAGAGTGTAATAAAATGATTGATTGGTAAATTATTATGTTATAATTAAGAGGTGTCCTCTTATCACCAAAACCGTCTTTCTCTCCCTCAAAAAAATTCTTTACCCGTTTAAAAAAGAATGCCCGGCTTAAAGTGTAAAGATCAATATATTTAATTATAGATATAAAATTAGATATTGGTCATGTAAATATATTTAATTATAGATATAAAATTAGATATTGGTCATGTACTTTTTAGATAAAGTTTAAATATGTAGAAACAACATAAGAATGTAATAATCATGATTTTTCCTACAAAATATTTGAAATCTTATAGTCTAAGGAAAACGATTTAATTGCAAAAATCGTAGTTGTGTTAGTAAATTAGGAGTTAGGATATTAGGTGTAGCAATTTTCAAAAACAAAAAATAAGAAGAAGAACAACAAAAGAAATTGTTGCAATAATATGTGGGGTCAAATGGATTTGCTCGTGAGTCACAAGAAAGCTGGACCAAATTTGAAACCAAATTTATGATATACCTCTATTTATATTTATTTATTTAATCAATTATGTATTTTTAATTATTATAAGATGGGCCCTCTTAAATCTGATAAATAAAGGCATTCGTGGATAAATAGGTTCCAAAAGAAAAAGAAAAAAAGATTAATAGGTCTCTCTCATTTGACGATTTTCTTCCGTTTAGATTGTCTTTTATACCAACCAAACCATACACCATCACGTGGGATGTCAAAACAAAAGTCTTTTTAGAATAAAAAAGTAAATTATACTCTATCACTATTATTTCTATGTTTTAAAATAAATTATTAGAAAATAGTAATTTAAAAAATAGCATCAAGATTTATGAAATGAAGATACGTAGAGAAAATTAATCAAAAAAATTAAAGATTGAAAACGTCAAGTATAATTTGACATGATCATTAAAATACTAAAGTTATTTAACATACGGAGTATTCTAAAAGTAAACTCCTAGTAAGTTGTGTTATTATTCTGTATTGCTGTAATAAACAATTAAACTTTCTGAAAAACAAAACAGAAAGTTAGTAATACTTGTTTAACAAAATAGATTCTGAAAAAATAAAAAACAGTATAGGAATAAATCGAGCCCGCTGAATACACAGTGTGTCCTTAAGGAAATTATTCCCCTCAAGTACCCGAGGTGCTGGAATATATCCTCCCAGGATAGAACGATTTAACTCACCAGTGTATTGGTACCAAAACTCTGATGAACTGCGAACCACTCAATGGTCGTAAAACACACTGGAAAATATTATGCAGAAGAAGAAGAAGCTCACAAAATTTCGTAAGGAAAGATTCTAGGATTCAAACTCTATTTATAGAGTTGATGGCAATGTTTGTGAAAAAGGTTTGCAACCTTTCAGAAACAGCCATGGCTGTTGGAAAATGGGTGTTTGAAATATTGCGAAAAAAATATATTTAAAATAATTCGGAAAAGAAAACGGGCCTGACCGAACCGGGTCGCGGGTCATGGGTTATTCCGGATTGAATTTTTTGTTAATTATTTAATTAATTAATTAAATAATTAAAAGGAATTTTATCCAAAAAGATTAATCAATCAATCGATCTTTGACCAAATCCGAATCCGAATCCGAGCCGGAGCCGAAGCCGAAGCCGAAGCCGAGCGAGCGACGACGACGACGACGGCGCGAGGCTTGCCTTTTTCTTAACTCTTTAAGAGTTAGAAGAAGAGCAATTATATATATACCCATCAAAAGCCTTTTCTTCCTCCGATATGGGATAATGTCCCTTTCCCAAGGGAAACTCAAATATTTTAGTTTTCCTCCATTTCTCATTCACCCTCTTTAAGCTACACAAGCTTAAAATCCCAATAATCCCCCACATGAATGGGGAATGGCTATAAAATAAAGGAATGTACGGACGCGTGTGTGTTTGACATGTAAGAATTAATTGCATCTGGATAAGTAGGTTTCCCTTTGAACTTTCCGTAGTGAACTTATATCGGATATACTCGGTCAATCGGTAGATTTGATATCTTTGAACCGTCGAGGTTTGTTGTATATCTAGACAACATAAGTCACACAATTAATCCTTAACCATTTATGGTTCTCACGGTTGTGTTCGTTTCAGCCATGAACACCGCCTGGTTTCATGAGTGCTTAGAGAATGGGCCTTTACTTTCATTTCCCTTGAAGCGGCTTACACTTCACACTCACATAGGTGATTTCTAAACGTGTAATCCTATAGACACACTATCTGGTCATATCCTGCCAGACTTAGCAAATCATTAAAAAACCTTTAAGCTTTGTTGACTCATCAAAAAGCCTTAATGCTTTACCTTGATTTCTGAACATTGTATTCATCACGAGAATGAGTTGAGTTATTTGACAATGTTGAACCGCCATTCATAACTTTGTTTGATCTCTTTGAACCTAGCTCGTGGGATCTCCAGTCTGCTAGGTAGAGTTACTGTCATGATGATTTGTCCTAGACCTTAACCCCATTCCCTTTGATGATCTTTTAACTGCCTCTCTAGATAGGCCTTTTGTAAGTAGATCTGACACGTTGTCTCTTGACTTTATGTAGTCAATTGTGATAACACCATTAGAGAGTAGTTGTCTAACGGTATTGTGTCTCCGTCGTATATGACGAGATTTTCCGTTATACAAAACGCTCCCTGCCCTGCCTATTGCCGCTTGACTATCACAATGTATACAAATAGATGCCAAAGGTTTGGGCCAAAATGGAATATCTTCCAAGAAATTCCGGAGCCATTCAGCTTCTTCACCGGCCTTATCTAAAGCTATGAATTCAGATTCCATTGTAGAACGGGCGATGCACGTTTGTTTGGATGATTTTCAAAACACTGCTCCACCCCCAATTGTGAAAACATATCCACTCGTGGATTTAACTTCAGATGATCCAGTGATCCAATTTGCATCACTATATCCCTCGATCACGGAGTGATATTTGTTATAATGCAAAGCATAATTTTGGGTATGTTTGAGATACCCCAAAACTCGTTTCATTGCCATCCAATGTATGTGATTGGGATTACTTGTAAACCGACTCAGTTTACTAATAGCACATGCTATATCTGGCCGTGTACAATTCATGATATACATCAAACTTCCCAATACTCTTGCATAATCCAATTGTGAGTCACTTTCACCTTCATTCTTTTGAAGTGCATAACTCACGTCAATTGGAGTCTTGGCAATTTTGAAATCCAAATATTTGAACTTGTCAAGTACCTTTTCAATGTAGTGAGACTGTGATAATGCTAGACCTTGTGGAGTCTTGTGAATTCTGATTCCTAAGATCACATCAGCAACTCCTAAGTCTTTCATATCGAATTTGCTAGCCAACATGTGCTTAGTAGCATTTATATCTGCCATGTTTTTGCTCATTATCAACATGTCATCAACATATAAACAAACAATGACTTCATGACCTGGAGTATTTTTAATGTAAATACATTTGTCGCACTCGTTGATTTTAAACCCACATGCCAACATTGTTTGGTCAAATTTGGTATGCCATTGTTTGGGTGCTTGTTTAAGTCCATAAAGTGACTTAACAAGTTTGCACACTTTCTTTTCTTTAGTAGTTACCACAAAACCCTCAGGTTGTTCCATGTAAATCTCTTCCTCTAATTCTCCATTTAAGAAAGCTGTTTTAACATCCATTTGATGGATTTCAAGACCATACACGACTGCTATTGTCACTAACACCCTAATAGATGTTATTCTTGTTACTGGCGAGTAAGTGTCAAAGTAATCAAGGCCTTCCTTTTGTCTATAACCTTTGACAACAAGTCTTGCCTTATATTTGTCAATAGTGCTATCAGCTTTCACTTTCCATTTAAAGATCCATTTCGAACCTAAAGGCTTATTTCCTGGAGGAAGATCTACCAATTCCCATGTATGGTTATCCACAATTGATTGAATCTCACTATTGACTGCCTCTTTCCAAAACGCTGAATCAGAAGATGACATAGCTGCTTTAAAAGTTTGAGGCTCATTTTCAAGCAAGAATGTCACAAAATCTGGTCCAAAGAAAGTAGATGTTCTTTGACGTTTGCTACGTCTTGGATCTTCTATACTTAGAGTATTTTCCTTTGGTTCTTCCCGAGGTCGTTTAGGTCTTTCACTTAACGACTCACATTCGATTTTGTACGGATAGATGATTTCAAAGAATTCAGCATTATCTGATTCCATTACCGTATTAATGTGAATTTCGGGATAATCGGATTTATGAACCAAAAACCGACATGCTTTACTGTTTGTAGCATATCCAATGAAAATGCAATCAATAGTTTTTGATCCGATTTTAACCCTTTTAGGTAAAGGAACTTGTACCTTTGCTAGACACCCCCACACTTTGAAATATTTCAAGTTGGGTTTTCTTCCTTTCCATTTTTCATATGGAATAGATTGTGTTTTGCTGTGGGGTACTCTGTTGAGTATTCGGTTAGCTGTAAGGATAGCATCGCCCCACAAATTCTGCGGTAATCGAGAACTTATTAATAAAGAATTCATCATTTTTTTTAATGTCCGATTTTTCCTTTCCGTAATTCCATTGGATTGAGGTGTGTAAGGTGCAGTAGTTTGATGGATAATTCCATATTCCGAACATATTTCTGCAAATGAAAATTCATATTCTCCACCCCTATCACTTCTAATCATTTTGATCTTTTAATTCAATTGATTCTCCACTTCATTCTTGTATTGCTTAAATGCTTCAATTGCTTCATCCTTACTATTAAGCAAATAAACATAACAATATCGAGTGCAGTCGTCAATAAAAGTAATAAAATACTTTTTTCCACCTCGAGATGGTGTCGACTTCATATCACAAATGTCAGTATGAATTAAGTCTAAAGGATTTGAATTCCTTTCAATAGACTTATAAGGATGTTTTACAAACTTAGACTCAACACATATTTGACATTTTGATTTATTACACTCGAATTTAGGCAACACTTCTAAATTAATTAACTTCCGCAAGGTTTTGTAATTGACATGTCCTAAACGAATATGCCATAAATCATTTGACTCCAATAAATAAGAAGAAGCTGCAATTTTATTCATACTGTCAACAACCATTACATTTAGTTTGAAGAGGCCCTCTGTGAGGTAGCTCTTTCCAACATACATTTTATTCTTGCTTACAACAACTTTATCAGAAACAAATACACATTTGAATCTGTTCTTAACAAGCAAAGAAGTAGAAACTAAATTCTTCCTAATAGTAGGAACATGAAGAACGTTGTTGAGCGTTAACACCTTGCCGGAAGTCATCTTCAGGAATATCTTCCCATAACCTTCAATCTTGGCTGTTGCAGTATTTCCCATGGAAAGCTCTTCTTCGGGACCAGCAGTAGAGTAAGTCGCAAATGCTTCCTTGACAGCACAAACATGTCGAGTGGCTCCAGAGTCAATCCACCACTCCTTCGGATTTCCAACTAGGTTGCATTCCGAAAGCATTGCACACAGATCATCAATGTCATAATTCTTCTCCACTATGTTGGCCTGTCCCTTCTTCTTATACTTTTTCGGGAGACGACAATCAGGGGCTTTGTGACCGATTTTTCCACAATTGTAGCAGCTGCCCTTGAATTTCTTTTTGTTCTGCTCCTTAGTCTGTCCAGAAGACCTCTTTCTCTTCTTACCTTTTGGAGCAGTCTCCTTAACGATATTAGCTCCCATGATCGTTGAATTTCCACGAGATTTCTTCTTGGCTGATTTTTTGTCTTCCTCAATCTTGAGACGAATCACAAGATCTTCCAACTTCATTTCTTTGCGCTTGTGCTTAAGATAGTTCTTGAAATCTCTCCACGAATGAGGCAATTTTTCAATCATTGCAGCCACTTGAAATGCGTCATTCACGACCATACCTTCAGCAATAAGGTCATGAAAAATAAGTTGAAGCTCTTGAACTTGGGTTCCAACAGTTTTACTGTCTATCATTTTATAGTCTAGAAACTTGGCAACCACGAACTTCTTCAAGCATGCATCTTCAGTCTTGTACTTCTTCTCAAGTGCGTCCCATAATTCTTTCGAAGTATTCATCGCACTGTACACATTGTATAAGTCATCCTCTAAAGCGCTTAAGATATAGCCTTTGTAAAGAAAATCTGTCTGCTTCCATGCCTCAACAATTATGAATTTTTCGTTGTCCGGCATGTCCGCAGCAGGCACTAGAGGTTCTTCACTAGTGAATTTTTACATACCAAGTGTGGTAAGCCAGAAGAACACCCTTTGCTGCCATTCTTTAAAGTTGGCTTCGAAAAATTTTTCCGGTTTCTCTGCCGGTGGAACATCAGTCCGGCTTGACGAGGCTATCGTCGTTGCCGCAATAGTCGCAGAAGAATTTCCGTTATCAATTGCCATTTCTCACTGTAAACAACAGAAGAGTTCAATTAATGGCAAAATCAGAACAGTACACAATATTGTTATTAACAAAAAAAATAGTATGTATAATAAATAAAACCGAAGTTTTTATATACTGTTTTACAGAAAAACGATAAAGTTTTTATGTTCTTCAAATCGTTTTACGAATTTCAATACTCTGATGAAGTTTTTATATCTTCAAATCAGAATAGTAAAATTCAGAAGGAGTAGAAAACTACACAGGTTTTAATCTCCACAAACAAAATACAGAATATTAAAAAAAAATAATAATAATTTCCTTAAGATTGTTATTATTTTGTATTGTTGTAATAAACAATTAAACTTTCTGAAAAATAAAACAGAAAGTTAGTAATACTTGTTTAATAAAATAGATTATGGAAAAACAAAAAACAGTATAGGAATAAATCGAACCCACTGAATACACAGTGTGTCCTTAAGGAAATTATTCTCCTCAAGTGCCCGAGGTGCTGGAATATATCCTCCCAGGATAGAACGATTTAACTCAATGGTCGTAGGAAAGATTCTGGGATAAAAAAAATTTTGTCCAAAAAGATTAATCAATCGATGCCGATGCCGAAGCCGAGCGAGCGACGACGACGGCACGAGGCTTGCCTTTTTCTTAACTCTTTAAGAGCTAGAAGAAGGGCAATTATATATATACCCATCAAAAGCTTTTTCTTCCTCCGATATGGGACAATGTCCCTTTTCCATTCACCCTCTTTAAGCTACACTAGCTTAAAATCCCAACAAGTTAAAACTCAACTATGGAAAGAAAAAAGAGAAATAAAAACATTTGTTAATTCGAAGGAAAAAGGAAAAGAAAAGAAAATAGAAAAAGGTCGGTTTATTTGAGAGCGTCGTCTACCGTAATCGTAGCCATGTGACTTGATTCCGTTCCGTGTGTATTCGCGAGCCGTAATTGGAGGAACTGTGGCCCCACCCCGGGGACCCGAAATAGGAGAAAACGGGTCAAACTAAAATTTATGGAGAAAAATAGGTCAAACAAAATTAATAGACAAAAACAATTGCGTATTTCAATTTTCAAGAAATACATTGACATGTGTCTTTATATATAATATTATCATTAACCATAGTTAATTGGGTTAATAGCACTTTTAGTTCTTTAATTATTAAAAAATTAATTTTAATTCTTGTGATATGTGATTAAACACATTTAAACTATGGTAAGCTAATGTAAATTGTCTAAACACTAGACGTAAATAAACGTTTTTTCTAATTCATACTTCCCCTGCTTCACTTTATATGACGCACTTAGAGAAACAAACAATATTTTTCTCACTTTCACATTGTCACATATCTTTTAAGTATTCTTAATTTCTAAAAAGTTGTAATTTATATTTTATGTATTTTATAATTATCTAAATTTTATCTTAAACATACAGGAATTAAAATTTGAAGCAAGATCGAAAGTTAGAAGGTTTGGCAATTAAATCTTGGAACCCTTAATTTAAATTTTTTTAAAAAAAATAGTAATAACCTTCTTGGTGTAATGAAATGGTTGAGATTCATCTACTCTTAATTAAATGTCTCGAATTCGAGTTTAGAGAATAGAAAATTTCTCGGTAGGGAACGTTTTATCTCTTAGTTTAAATATATCAATGTATTTTAAATACCGGATAATTTTAACAAAAGAACCTTTCTTTACTATACTTCGCCTTTGGTAAACAAGTAAAGCAATGTGTGGCCCAACCAGTAGATTTTGTTAACAAGTATTTGCTTTATTTCCTACAATTTGAAAAGTGTGAATTTTCTTTTAAGTTGAAGGGGGAAGAGTAAAGAGTACATTACTGTCTAATTTGTGTTCAGAAGGCGCCAATAGTTCTTTAGTTCCCGTGTTTTAAAAGGCGTGGGCGTAAGGTGAGGCATTTTACATATGCCTCAGCGGGGGGTAAGTCCCGAGACACGGGACGTAAGCCCCATAGGTATTTAATTTTTAATATTTTATAAAATAATATAATGACAATTAATATTTATAAACAGGTAAAATTGCATAAAAATTAAAGAAAACTATATATATGTGTGCTCCATCCCCACAAAAAACTAATCAAAACAATCTATTATACGTTACTTACAAGCACAAGTAATTTGAGTCTAAAAGAATAAAGTTTTCTATATGGAGAAACAAAAAGGATGATTAACCTGCAATTTGAACTTTGAATTTGTTGCTATGAAGAAAAATGTAGTTCTCTTTGTATTTGTAAAAAAAATTAAATATTCGTTGCTTTTGGGAGATATTAGCAGACTAGCGGACAAGATAAAAAATTAGAAAAATCATGAATTAGGGTTTAAATCAATAAAAAGGGTCTTTACTTTTAAATTTAATACTTTTGAGTTCTTTTTTAAACCTTTTGAGTAATTATCAAACTGCCTTTTTAGAATTCGGATATTTGAAAAAGTCTCTGGGGCTTACTCCTTACTAAAAAAAATGCGCCTCGAACGCCTGGGCGTACGCCCCAAATTGCGGGGCGTATGCCTCTTGAGACTTTCGACCCACATCATCGTCCCGGGGCATTTTTGGTACGCCTCGCCACGGGGCTCGCCCCATAAATGCCTTTTAAAATAGTGTTTAATTCCCACCAAATTTTCAAAATTGTCTCTTTATTTTTTCTTTAGTTTTCAGTCTTCACATCGAAGCTAAGGCTTTTATTATTTACGAAAATCAGTATGTATTAAGTACTTTAATTCAAGAAGGACCAAAATCAATTACCTTTCTCTATATATAGTATTTAATTATTTTATTGAAGTAATTGTTTTAAAATATTTTTATATTATCAAAAGTACTTCAAAAAGTTACCATACAATAAATAACCGTATATCTAATTTAATTGTGCCGTATAATATTTTTAATCACGAAATAGGATTTTCCTTTCAAAAATTACTTTTTATCTGCATTTATCCCATTTTCTCCATAAGATTTCCACTGAGTGGATGGATTAGGTAATTCCTCCACATTTAAGATATTCATAATATTTCTAATTACATATATATATATATATATATATATATATATATATATATATATATATATATATCGTGTTTGCATATTTGCATTTATCACAAGTGGATGATACTAGTAGCCTGCTTGGCCAAGCTTCTCAGCATGCCAAAAGTATTTTTTTTTTTTAAAAAAAGTACTTTTTCCTCAATTTGAAGTGTTTGGCCAAGCTTTTGTTTTTGAAAAAAAAAAAAGTGTTTTTGGCTAGAAGCAGAAGCAGTTTTAAATAAGCAGAAAAAAATAATTTCTCTCCAGAAGTAGAAGCTAAAGCAGTTTTGACTTTTTTTTCCTACCAAAAATACCCTTTGCAAAAGTTTATATATACCAAAATAACCTTACTTAGTTTAAACTATTAAGTAATATAAAATAAATTTTGGGATGAACTTTCATACAAAAGCCATACTTTTTTTACCAAATTTATTGTATGAACCCTCATAATGGGGTAAAACCTCATCTAAGCAGATACCTTTCTTCATACCCTGTATTATACCCTCCCACCAAGGATGAAATGTGTTCAAAGAACGAGAAAAAAGAGGCGTACTGCTTGAGCCTCCCTCAGAATTACTCGAGGAAGATCCGGTATTACCATTATCACCATCAGAAGAAGTCCCGCTATCAATCGTCAGTTTTTCGAACTTCTCACACAACGTATAATCATCCAGGTCATCGATATTTTTCAATACATTATAAAATCGACACCAAAATATACTGTTCGGCCGCATAACTGGAAATGAATTTATTATGTAGGATATAAATCCTATACACAGTGCTTCCGCTAATTAACACATTTACCTAAGGGTCATGTCACGACCCGAAATTTTCCACCGACGGGATCGTGATGGCGCCTAACATTTCACTTACTAGGCAAGCCAACGTTAGAAAATCATTAAACCATTTTCTTATTTCGATTCAGTAAATATAAATAATTAACTCAAATGAAATATAATAAGTGCGAAATATCATAAAACGATATTAATTACTACCACTCGGATATGGAGTCACAATTTACGAACATTCTAGAATTTACTACAAGTAATAGTCTGAAAGAAATACAACTGTCTGAATGAAAGAAAATAATATGACATAAAAAGATAGACGGAGACTTCAAGATTTGTGAACGCCGACAGATCTACCTTGAGTCTCCAGACAGCGGACCAATAGCAAATCTCGATCAACCTGAGTCGGTATCAAAATCTGCACAGAAAGTACAGAGTGCAATATCAGTACAACCGACCCCATGTACTGGTAAATGTCAATCCTAACTTCGACGAAGTAGTGACGAGGCTAAGGCAAGGCACCTACAATCAACCTGTACAATTTAACAGTGTATACGCAAATAACAGAAATGAAGAACTAAACAGGAAATGTCGGGAGGGGAGACATACTGAGGGGAATACAAGATAAAGAACTACAACAAAATGATCACCGGAGCAGTCAATATACCGTAAATCAACAAGAATAATGAATATAGTAAGGAAAAAAGCACTATATCACCCTTCGTGCTTTTACTCTCAATCTCACCATAAAATTAATAGAACGACACGGCATCACCCTTCGTGTTTTTACTCTCATATCATGGCACGACATCACTCTTCGTGCATTAACACTCAAAATATGGCACGGCATCACCCTTCATGTATTAACACTCACAATATGGCACGACATCATCTTTCGTGCATTAACACTCTCCCTTACCATAATGCAATGCATAAATAACAACAGAGAGATAGAATAACAAGTACAAACCTTACTTCAACATTTGGTTCCATAATATCAGTCTCAACTTTGAAATAAAAACTCAGTTATCAGCAGAAAAATCCGTAAACATAATAAGAACGATAATTTGGACAACACTAGTATAACACGTAGCAATTTGGCATAGAAATGAGACAAAATCAGAAAATAGAGAAACATGGAAAAACAGGTAAATTGGCGGCGCATAGGTACTCGTCACCTCACATATACGCCGCTCACATGAATTTCACTTAGCAAATAATATAAGGTTCCTAATTCCCTCAAGTCAGGGTTAGACACAACACTTACCTCGCTCTGAAGGCCACTTAATTCTCAATTACAGCTTTTCCTTTAGAATTCATCTCCAAACCACTCGTATCTATTCAAAAATGACTCAATAATATCAAATATTGCTAAAGTAATCAATTATATTGCATATATTAAATTTTTCAAATTTTCCTCCAAAAAGTCGAAAAATCGACCCCGGACTCGCTTGGTCAAAATTCGAGGTTCGGACCAAAATCTTTTTACCTATTCACCCCCGAGCCCAAATATGTAATTAGTTTTGGAATCCGGCCTCAAATTGAGGTCTAAATCCCCAAATTCCCGAAATCCCTATTTTCTATCCTAACCCCTAATTCTATCATGAAAGCTCTAGATTTTAGGTTGATAATTCAAGAAATGTAATGGGTAATTGAAAGAAAATGGTTTAGAATCACTTACTAACAATTAGGGGAAGAAGCACTGTCGCGTTCACGAAGGGTACTGGCTGCCAAGCCTTCGCGTTCGCGTTCGCGAGACTCAGCTCGCGTTCGCGATGATCACTCCCCTCTGGCCTTCACGTTCGTGAGGAATGGCTCGCGTTCTCGCTGAAGGAACGACCAACCCCCCCCCTCCCCCAGGTCCCCACATGCTTCACGTTCGCGTTGAGCCGGTCGCGTTCGCGAAGGGTAAATCCCCCATCACTTCGCGTTCGTGAAGAAGAAGTCTCAACCTCATCAGGTTACTCTTCCCGTTCGAGAGAGGACCTTCGCGAACGCGAAGAAAGACATGACAGACACCAGAATCTGCAGAAACTAGATTTTTTTCCAAGTCCAAAACATCCTGTGCCCTATCCGAAACTCACCCGAGTCCTCGAAGCTCCAAACCAAACATGCACACAAGTCTAAAAATATCATACGAACTTGTTCGCGCGATCAAATCGCCAAAATAATACCTAGAACTCTAAATTTAGCACCAAATCAAATGAAATTCTCAAGAACACTTTAAAACTTCTAATTTCTCAACTAGACGCTCGATTCACATCAAATCAACTCAATTTCTCATCAAATTTCACAGACATGTCTTAAATATCATAATGAACCTGTACCGGGCTCAGAAACCAAAATACAAACCCGATACTAACAATGCCAAATATCAATCAATTCTTAAAAACAAATAATTTTCAAACTTTTAATTTTCATCAAAAATTCATAACTCAAGCTATGGACCTCCAAATTCGATCCCGAGAATACGCCCAGGCCCCAAAATTCGATACGGATCCACCAGGACTGTTAAAGCACTAATCTGGGCCTGTTTACCAAAAATATTGACCGAACTCAACTAAAATCAACTTTTAAGGCAAAAATTCTTATTTTCATTAGTTTTCAATATAAAAGCTTTCCGAAAACCTGTCCGGACTGCACACGCAAATCGAGGAGAGTAAAAATGAGATTTTGAAGGCTTAAGAGCGCAGATTCGAGTTCTAAAATATAAGATGACCTTTTGGGTCATCATATTCTCCGCCTCTAAAACAACCGTTCGTCCTTGAACGGATATAGAAAAAATACCTGGGCTGGTGAAAAGGTGGGGATATCTACTCTGCATATCGGATTCGAACTCCCAAGTAGCTGCCTTAATAGGCTGACCTCTCCACTGCACTCGAACTGAAGGGTAACTCTTTGATCTCAACTAATGAACCTACCGGTCTAGAATGGCCACCGACTCCTCCTCGTAAGTCAAAACCTTGTCCAACTAGACATAGCTGAAATCGAACACGTGGGACGGGTCACCATGATATTTATGGAGCATAGACACATGGAATACCGGATGAACTGAGGATAACCCTGGAGGCAACGCAAGTCGATAAGCTACCTCCCCCACTCTCTCGAGGATCTCAAATGGCCCGATATACCTAGGGCTCAACTTGCCCTTCTTCCCAAATCTCATAACACCTTTCATGGGCGATACCCAAAGCAATATTCTTTCTCCAACCATGAATGCAATATCACGAACTTTACGGTCAGCATAATTCTTTTGATTGGACTGAGCTGTACGAAGTTGATCCTGTATAATCTTGACCTTGTCCAAGGCCTCCTGAACTAAATCTATACCCAATAACCGAGCCTCCCCCAGCTCGAACCACCTAACTGGAGACCTACACTGTCTACTATATAATGCCTCATAGGGAGCCATCTGAATGCTCGACTGGTAGATGTTATTGTAGGCAAACTCCGCTAACGGCAAAAATTGATCCCAAGAACCTCCAAAGTCAATAACACAGGCGCGGAGCATATCCTCCAAGATCTGAATAGTACGCTCGAACTGCCCGTCCGTCTGAGGATGAAATGATGTGCTCAACTCAACTCGCGTACCCAATTCACGCTGAACTGCCCTCCAAAATTGCGAGGTAAACTACGTACCTCGATCAGACTTGATAGACACGGGCATACCGTGAAGACGGACGATCTCACGAATATAAGTCTCTGCCAACCGTTCTGAGGAATAGGTAACTGCCACAGGAATAAAATGCGCTGACTTAGTCAGCCTGTCCACAATGACCCAAACTGCATCGAACTTCTTCTGAGTCCGTAGGAGTCCAACAACAAAGTCCATAGTGATACGCTCCCACTTCCACTCAGGAATATCTAACCTCTAAAGTAAACCACTAGGTCTCTGATGCTCACACTTTACCTGCTGGCAATTTAGGCACCGAGCTACATAAGCAACTATGTCCATCTTCATTCGCCTCCACCAATAATGCTGCCTCAAGTCCTAATGCATATTGGCGGTGCCCGGATGAATAGAATATCGGGAACTGTAGGACTCCTCAAGGATCAACTCATGATGTCCATCCATATTAGGCACACAAATACGACCCTGCATCCTCAAAACTCTGTCATCTCCAACAGTAACTTGCTTGGCACCACCGTGCCGCACTGTGTCTCTAAGGATAAGTAAATGAGGATCGTCATCCTGTCGATCTCTGATGTGCTCAAACAAGGAAGATCGAGCGACTGTATAAGCTAGAACACGACTGGGCTCAGAAATATCTAACCTCACAAACTGGTTGGCCAAGGCCTGAACATCCAATGCAAGCGGTCTCTCACCAACTGGAATATATGCAAGGCTACCCATACTGACTGGCTTTCTACTTAAAGCATCGGCTACCACATTGGCCTTCCCGAGATGATACAATATGGTGATATCATAATCTTTCAATAGCTCCAGCCACCTCTTCTGCCTCAAATTGAGTTCCTTCTGCTTGAACAAATACTGCAGGCTCCGATGATCAGTGAATACCTCACATGGCACGCCATAAATATACTACCTTCAAATCTTCAGCGCGTGAACAATGGCTGCCAGCTCTAGATCATGAACAGGGTAATTCTTCTCGTGAACCTTCAGCTGTCGTGAAGCATATGCAATAACCTTGCCACCCTGCATCAATACCCACCAAGACCAATAAGAGATGCGTCACAATATACTGTATAAGATCCTGAACCTGTGGGTAACACCAATACTGGTGACGTAGTCAAAGCTGTCTTGAGCTTCTGAAAGCTCGTTTCATACTTGTCTGACCACCTAAGCGGGGCACCCTTCTGGGTCAATTTGGTCAACGGGGCTGCTATGGATGAAAACCCCTCCATAAATCGACGGTAATAGCCTGCCAAACCTAGGAAACTACGGATCTCTGTAGCTGATGTGGGTCTAGGCCAATTTTGGACTGCCTCAATCTTCTTAGGATCCACCTGAATTTCCTTTGCTGATACAACGTGACCCAAGAAAGCAAATAAACTCAACCAAAACTCGCATTTTGAGAACTTAGCATATAACTGGCTGTCTTTGAGAGTCTGAAGAACGATCCGAAGGTGCTGCTCATGCTCCTCTCGACTGTGGGAGTAGATCAAGATATCATCAATAAACACAACCATAATGGAATCCAAATAGGGTTTGAACACCCAGTTTATCAAATCCATGAATGTTGTTGGGGTATTTGTCAGCCCAAATGACATCACTAGAAATTCATAATGCCCATACCAAGTCCGAAAAGCTGTATTAGGAACATCAGATGCCTTAATCCTCAACTGATGGTAGCCAGATCTCAAATCAATCTTTGAAAATACCTTGGCACTCTGAAGATGATCAAGTAAATCATCAATCCTTGGCTATGGATATTTGTTCTTGGTAGTGACTATGTTCAACTGCCGATAATCTATACATATCCTCATCGATCCATCTTTCTTCTTCACAAACAACACAGGTGCACCCCAGGGCGATGCACTAGGTCTAATGAAGCTCTTATCAAGCAAATCTTGCAACTGCTCCTTCAATTCTTTCAACTATGGTGGGGCCATGCGATATGGCAGAATAGAAATAGGCTGAGTTCCCGGAGCCAAATCAATGCAGAAATCAATATCCATGTCGGGTGGCATCCCCGGCAGGTCTGCAGGAAACACCTCTAGAAACTCACGAATAACCAACACCGAATCTATGGAAGGAACCTTCGCACTAGAATCGCGGACATAAGCCAAATAAGCTAGATACCCCTTCTCGACCATATGCCGAGCCTTCACGTAAGAGATAACCCTGCTGGCAGAATGGCCAAGATTCTCTCTCCGCTCTAATCGAGGTAACCCTTGCAAGGCTAAGGTCACCATCTTGGCGTGATAATCTAATATAGCATGATAAGGTGACAGCCAATCCATACCCAGTATGACATCAAAATCAACCATGTCGAGAAATAGAAGATCTACACGAGTCTCAAGACTCCCAATGGTGACCACACATGAACGATAAACACGATCTACAACAATAACATCTCCCACTGGTGTGGACACATACATAGGGCAACTCAAAGAATCACGGGGCACAACCAAATAGGAAGCAAAATAGGATGACACATAGGAGTAAGTAGATCCTGGATCAAATAGAACTGAAGCATCTCTACTGCAAACTGAAACAATACCTGTGATAACAACGTTAGATGACTCAGCCTCAGGCTTGGCTGGGAAAGCATAACACCTGCGCTGGGCCCCACTACCCTGAACTACGTCCCTAGGATGGCCTCTAACTGGCTGGTCTCCACCTCTAATATCCTGACCTCCACCTCTAACTGCCTGGCCCCTACCTCTGGCTGCCTGACCTCTGCCTCTGGCTGGCTGAGCAGGTGGTGCAACAATTGGTGCCAGAACCATGGCTCGAGAACTCTGATGTTGTGAGCTGTCCGTTGCCCGAGGGAAAAATCTGGCAATGTGCCTCGGATCACCACAAGTATAACATAACCTCGGCTGCTGTGACTGTTGACCCTGAAACTGACCCTGTCGACCTGAATAACCAACCTGATAACTTTGGAGTGGAGGTGCACTAATAGGAGCTGGTGGTGTACTGTAGGCTAGCTGGTCAGAATAATGCATCTGAGGGCCACAACGACCTGAGGCACCGTGGGATGCCTGGAGCGCTGAATGAAATGGCCTGGGAGGATGGCCTCTACCAAAAGTACTCTGCCTCTAGATGAGGCACCGCTGAACTCACCGGAATGACGAGGCCTCTTGTCAGACCCCTGACCTCCCTGAGTAAGAACTATCTCGACTCGTCTGGCGACATTAGCAGGAGCCTGAAAAGAAATCTCACTCTCAGTCTCCTTAGCCATCTGCAATCTGATAGGCTAAGCAAGTCCATCAATAAGCCTCCTCACCCTCTCTCTCGGTGGGAAGCAGAAGAATAGCATGACGGGCCAAATCCACAAAACGGGTCTCAAACTGAGTAACCGTCATACCGCCCTACTAAAGACGCTCAAACTGACGGTGATGCTCCTTTCTCAATGTGATAGGTAGAAACTTCTCTATGAAGATCTGAGAGAACTGGTCCCAAATAAGAGCAGGCGACCCAGCTGGTCTGGTCAACAAGTAATCTCTCCACCATTTCTTGGCGGAACCAGTCATCTGAAATGCAGCAAAATCGACCCCATTGGTCTCCACCATACCCATGTTCTGTAGAACCCTGTGACAGCTGTCAAGATACTCCTAGGGGTCCTCTGAAGGATTACCACTGAAGTGAATAGGAAAGAGCTTGGTAAATCTGTCCAATCTCCATAAAGCCTCAGAAGACATAACTGGCCCATTTCCGACCTGTGCCGTAATAACCGGTTGATCTAATCTAATTGGCTGAGGTGCTGGAGCCTGATACTAGGGAGCTATCTGCTCCGGAGTGTGAGTGGTAGGAGTCTGGGCTCCTCCTCCAGCCTGATAGGCTGCTGGTGCTATGGGAAATGCGCCAGTCTGGGCCACACTCTCCATAAGGCCCACCAAACGGACCAAAGCATCCTGAAGTACTGGGGTAGCAATGAACCCCTCCAGAACCTGAGCTGGTCCGACAGGAATAGTCTGGGCTGGAAACTCCTCGTCAATCTCTATCTGAGGCTCCACTGCTAGGGTTGCTGCTCGGGCCCTAGGCTGAGCCCTTCCCCTGCCTCGGCCTCTGGCACGGTCTCGGTCTCGACCTCTGCCCCGCCTAGGAGTTGTCACTGGAGGCTCTGGCTGCTGCTCAGCTGAGGAAGCGGTACGTATTCTCGCCATCTGCGAGAGAATAAGAGTAGAAGAGTTCAATCAGTATTAAGAAAGCCAAATCGCACGACAGAGAAGAATAGAAGTGAAATTTGTACCTAAACTTCATAGCCTCTAGAAGATAAACACAAACGTCTCCGTACCGATCCTCTAGACTCTACTGAGCTTGCTCGTGAATCGTGAGACTTAGGCAACCTAATTCTCTAATACCAACTATCATGACCCAAAATTTTCCACCAACGGAATCGTGATGGCGCCTAACATTTCAGTTGCCATGCAAGCCAACGTTAGAGAATCATTAAACCATTTCCTTATTTCGATTCAGTAAATATCAATAATTAACTCAAATGAAATATAATAAGTGCGGAATATCATAAAACGGTATTAATTACTACCACCCGGATCTGGAGTCACAATTCACGAGCATTCTAGAATTTACTACAAGTAATAGTCTGAAAAAAAATACAACTGTCTGAATGAAAGAAAACAATAGGACATAAAAAGATAGACGGGGACTTCAAGGTCGATGAACGCTGACAGATCTACCTTGAGTCTCCGGACAGCGGATCAATAGCAAATCTCGATCAACCTGAGCCGGTATCAAAATCTGCACAGAAAGTGAAGAGTCCAGTATCAGTACAACCGACCCCATGTACTGGTAAGTGTCGAGCCTAACCTCGACGAAGTAGTGATGAGGCTAAGACAAGGCACCTACAATCAACCTGTACAATTTAATAGTGTATACGCAAATAACATGAATGAAGAACTAAACAGGAAATGTCGGGAGGGGAGACATACTGAGGGGAATACAAGATAAAGAACTACAACAAAATGATCACCGGAGTAGACAATATACCGTGAATCAACAAGAATAGTGAATACATTAAGGAAAAATATACGACATTACCCTTCGTGCTTTTACTCTCAATCTCACCATAAAATTAATAGAACGGCACGACATCACCCTTCGTGCTTTTAATCTCATATCATAGTACGACATCACCCTTCGTGCATTAACACTCACAATATGGAATGACATCACCCTTCGTGCATTAACACTCACAATATGGCACGGCATCACCCTTCGTGCATTAACATTCTCCCTTATCATAATGCAACGCATAAATAACAATAGGGAGATAGAATAACAAGTACAAACCTTACTTCAACATTTGGTTCCATAATATCAGTCTCAACTTTGAAATAAAAACTCAGTTATCAGCAGAAAAATCTGTAAACATAATAAGAATGATAATTTGGACAACACTAGTATAACACGTAGCAATTTGGCATAGGAATGAGACAAAATTAGAAAAACAGAGAAACATGGAAAAGCTGGTAAATTGGCGGCACATAGGTACTCGTCACCTCACATATATGCCGCTCACATGAATTTCACTTAGCAAATAATCTAAGGTTCCTAATTCCCTCAAGTCAGGGTTAGGCACAACACTTACCTCGCTCCGAAGGCCATTTAATTCTCAATTACAGCTTTTTCTTTGGAATTCACCTCCAAATCACTCGTATCTATTCAAAAATGACTCAATAATATCAAATATTGCTAAAGGAATCAATTATATTGCATAAATTAAATTTTCCAATTTTTCCTCCAAAAAGTCAAAAAATCGATCCCGAGCCCGCTTGGTCAAAACCTGAGGTTCGGACCAAAATCTTTTTACCCATTCACCCCCGAGCCTGAATATGTAATTAATTTTGGAATCCGACCTCAAATTGAGATCTAAATCCCCAAATTCCCGAAATCTATATTTTCTACCCTAACCCTTAATTCTACCATGAAAATTCTAGTATTTAGGTTGAAAATTCAAGAAATGTAATGGATAATTGAAATAAAATGGTTTAGAATCACTTACCAACAATT
Source organism: Nicotiana tabacum (assembly GCF_000715075.1). Classification (NCBI taxonomy): domain Eukaryota; kingdom Viridiplantae; phylum Streptophyta; class Magnoliopsida; order Solanales; family Solanaceae; genus Nicotiana; species Nicotiana tabacum. The sequence goes on along the minus strand of NC_134093.1, from coordinate 26,419,158 downwards.
TGGGGAAGAAATAATTCTTGAAAAATCGCCTCTCACCGTTTGGTTTTTGAGAAAAAAATGAGTTTTTGGCAAAAATCCCGTTTTGGATTCTGTTAAGTGTTGGGCGACAGTGTTCATCACGTTCGCGAGAGCACTGTCGCATTCACGAAGGATTCTGGCTACCAATCCTTCGCGTTCGCGAGACCCAGCTCGCGTTCGCAATGATCACTCCCCTCTGGCCTTCGCGTTCGCGCCGAAGGAACGACCCCCCCCCCCCAAGTCCCCACATGCTTCGCGTTCGCATTGAGCCGGTCGCGTTCGCGAAAAAGAAGTTTGAGCCTCATTAGGTTACTCTTCGCATTCGCAAGAAGACCTCCGCGAATGCGAAGAAGGACATGACAGACACCAGAATCTGCAGAAACAAGATTTTTTTTCCCAAGTCCAAAACATCTCGTGGCCTATCCGAAACTCACCCGAGCCTCGGGGCTCCAAACCAAACTTGTACACAAGTCTAAAAACATCATGCGAACTTGTTTGCGCGATCAAATCGCCAAAATAACACCTAGAACTCTAAATTTAGCACCAAATCAAATGAAATTCTCAAGAACACTTTAAAACTTCTAATTTCTCAACTAGACGTCTGATTCACGTCAAATCAACTCAATTTCTCACCAAATTTTACAGACATGTCTTAAATATTATAATGAACCTATATGGGGCTACGGAACTAAAATACGAACCCGATACTAATAATGCCAAATATCAATCAATTCTTAAAAATAAATAATTTACAAACTTTAATTTTCATCACAAATTCATAACTCAAGCTAGATACCTCCAAATTCGATTCTGGGCATACGCTCAGGTCCCATAATTCGATATGGACCCACTGTGACAGTCAAAGTACGGAACCGGATCCGTTTACCAAAAATATTGACCGAAGTCAACTAAAATTAACTTTTAAGGTAAAAATTCTTATTTTTATTAGTTTTCAACATAAAAGCTTTCCGGAAACCTACCCGGACTGTACACGTAAATCGAGAAGGGTAAAAATAAGATTTTTAAGGCTTAAGAACGCAGATTCGAGTTATAAAACATAAGATGACCTTTTGGGTCATCACAGGTCACTCGCGCTTACCCGGTTTGCTAGTTCAGCAAAAAGGCGGAAGGATAGTCTAATTCTAGGTGAGCAGGGCTTATATCAGATTTACCTCGCATTTAGCGTTATAAACTAACTATTTTTAAAAATCACTACATACACAAAAATATCTTATCAAATAAACACTACAACTAAAAATGACCAAATAAACAAATAGTTTACCATAAATATCTTTTTTTTCTTCAACCCCTGAAACATTAGCTTTACCCTCTTATTTTTCAACCCTTACTTCTATACCATCATAATTTAGAACATCATAATTATTTAAATCTGAAAAATAATTCACTTCTTTGATTTTCCATTTCAGCAATTTGTCTATAAACTCGGGTCGTGAAAAACTATCTAGAATTGAAAGTTTTTTCAAATAATCTATGATTAGATCAGCTAAGTTCAGTATATCCCAACCCCTATACCTGAGAATGTAAGTTATCACATATATTAAAATTAATAACTGACCTAATTCAATTAGTAAGACATGTAGGAATGATAAGGTGTGGCGTCTATGGATATATGTATAGAGTGTATAATAAATTTTGGTGAAGATCCATGTTGTGTAGTCTATAAGGCGAAGATAGAAAGTTAACACTCTTAAAATCTTGTATAAACTGTAAAGCCAAACCATATACACGATCCTCAAGAACGATCTACCACGGATAATAATTTTCTTTAATAAATAAATAAGCATTTAATCTTTATTTTTATATTATGTATAATAACCACGAAACAGTCTATGTACCGCTCACCCTGTGCCAAACCGGTAGCGTAAATCTATGACAACTAAATGGCGTAGGTATATTAATTACAAAGTAATATAAAATAATTTTTGGGATGAACTTTCATATTTATTGGATGATTTTTGATATATTTAAATTATCTTGAAAGAATAAAGTACTTTTCAATTTTATTTTTATATTTTACTTAAATAAAATAAAAACTTAATTATTATCTTTAATAATAAAAAATTATAATTATTTATCTATTTATATAATATTAACTATTAAGCAAATCTCTTCATGTCCTTATTTGTAATTTGACACATAAAAATACTTTTTGAAAAGTTTGGCCAAACACAAATTATTGATCAAAAGTGCTTTTTAAATTGATTAGCCAAACACAAACTGTTTTTCTCCGAAAGTACTTTTTTGAAAAGCACTTTTGAAAAAAACGCTTCTCAAAATAAGCTGATTTTTTCAGCTTGGCCAAACAGGCTATAGATGTTGATTGCCAAAATAAATATGTTTACATTAATTTATGTTTTGACGGGCCAAAATATTTTCGTATTGCTGCCTATACCAAATATTTAAACAATTTTAATGCTTCTATTAGATACATCAATTGGAAAAACAAATTCATATCTGTATAATAATTAGGTACTTAATTCTTCGAGTTGATATATATGTGCTACGATATACACAGCGAGAGAGACTGTACTATAAGGAAACACAAAGCCCCGCTTATCTTATTTATGGAAGACAAATGCATGAATACTTATAAGAACTAATTAGATGTCATTTATTAAGCTAGCGTTTGTCCATAAATTTTCAGATTTATTTAAAAAATTTGATTTGGGTGAAGTTTGGTTTGAAGATGAAAAACTATTTGGATATCTATGAAACGTGACTTATACTGCTGAGTTCTATAAACTATTAAAATTACCCAACAATACCAAACAAACAAACTTGCTAATCTTGTATACGCAGAACCTTTATCGATGTTATTCATTATCACTATCACAAACCATAGTCCCGGAACATAGTTAAGTTAGGCACAAAATTATCATTTTTATAATGAACTACATAATACATTATCCTAAAATCATAACCTGATATTTGAATATCAAATGCTAATAATACAATCACTAGCTACCACAATTTGTCAAATTGCAATAATATTACAAGATCCATCCGTCAAAAAAGATGATAGTAACTAGCTTGTGGATTAGTTGGGTCATAATATATGGTGCATTTTTTTTTATAAAATATAAAAGTTTGGGGTAATTTTTTAAATTGTTAAAAAATCCAAAGGTAATATTTTGGACCAAAAATATGTGTAGAGCTAGTTTTGGGTTTGAAAAATTTATTTTTAAAATCTGCCAAAATATGGATAAAATCTATTAACAAACAGGTTTTGCCAAAAAATTTTGGAAAAAATATGACAAAATCTATGGCCAAACGGGGGCTTAAAATGCATGCGACAACTATTTTGTACTAAGAGACGGACTCATGATCTGAAGGTGACGAGGGCATATGAGTGAACAAGTCAACCAGTATCGTATCGGAGTTTTGACTTTAAAGGTTCCAATCAAAATATATAACCGTTTTCAACATATCCACTTACGTGAAGAGGAGAGAGAATGCATGGAATCTTAATGCAAGCTTTATAAATACCGATCACTACATAGATCACTGTCAAAAGAAGAGCATTCCTTAAACGTGACAACACAAAGAAAAACTTTTGAGGAGATTTTTTGTAGAATTAAGTTGATATATGAATCAATGAAATGCAAATATGTTGTGAATAGAGAGAAAAAAATTAATTGCATTAATAAAAATGATGTGATAGGCAATGCCCCTTGTTTCCACATTTTTGCACATGGAGTACACATGCGATGGTCATTTTGCTAAAAACCATAATTAAAGAGAAGGGGTGTGTATTGATAGAGAAGATTTTAGGCACAAAGCTATAGGTTATTAACTTATTTGCTAGAGTATATGAACACAATAACTCCTATGGTTAGAATTGGCTGTGCATTTTGGATACTTCAAATAAATTCCATGCATGTGTTATTGGGGGCACGGGGGCATAGCTTGACAATTTTGGCTTAGAGGTTTGGCCATGAATAATAAATCTACATAAAGAAAAAAAGATCTTGTTTATGTAATTTCATGCACTACAAGAAAATATGAGATTTTCGTGTCACGAAAAGTAAAAATATCACCACATAAAGATTTTTCGTGGTGATATGATGATTACGGAGAATAATATTGTCGCTTCACTGAAGATATATCGATGATGAAATTCTAAGGTACTAGCTCTTATAAGATTTTAAATGAGAGATTGTAGATCAAATAATCAAATATGGATATTTCTTCAAGAGAAATAAATGAAAAATCTAACAAAATTAACTTGTTATTGTATAGATCGACGTAGCACATGCCCCTTAATCTTGCTAAATAATATATAATAATCTATTATCGGTTGGAGTTATATGCTCGTTTTATTTATCAATCAAGTTGATGATCTTTAGAAAAAGTTACAACTTGTAATTTGAGATTTAAACATTCTAAATTAGTTCTCTTGTCTCTTAAAGATCTTATAGATAGGTGATACGTCAAATGAATTTGTTGTTTAATGAATTTGTTGTTTTTTTGCACTACATGTGAATATATGATATAGTATAATTGCACTGAAAAGTCACATCTTGTTTTTATGAATCTTCCATGAAGATATAACTACTAAAAATTTTTTTAATCAAATTGATTGGCTGAAATAGAGTTCCATGTGCTACATTTGGATGGTAGGGGACAAATGGGTCAAAGTGAAAACTATAGCCTTAATTTGGCCACGAATGAAAAGAGTAAGAGACAATAATTTTTTCTTAAGAAATACTAGGAAAGATGTGTGTATATATACGAACTCTTTTATATATGGTTCTCTTTTTAATATTCTTCTATTTCTAAAACAAGCATAATTGTTATGCGAGTGCATTCTGTACAAGTTATTTTGATTTAATTAAAAAAAATTATTCACCCGCAATGTTACACCAAATTAATAAGGCATAAATACAGGTCGGTGTAGTGTAGTATCACCGGGTTCAACTGAATCTATAATTTTTGACGCGGAGCAAAAATTTATGTGTAAAAAATTATTAAAATTACAAAAATAATAGATATGAACCCATAACTTTAAAAATATAATGGGTTCAATACTAAAAATTTTTAAAATTGAACCTATAAGATTTAAAACCTTGATCCGTCTCTGCATGTGTCTTTGTTGGAAGTTGTAGCTGCCGAATTTACCTTCACTTTAGTCACATTTCTCTGTTGAGAGCTATACTTTTTTCAAATGAAACTGCACTTTCTGAATTACATTGTGCACATGCTTTAAGAGCTTCGTGGAAATTTCTTGCTTGTAAGTTTTATCTTACTTTTAAGATAAAAAATGGTCGTCCGTTCAAAAAGAGCTTCGTGGAAATTTCTTGCTCGTAAGTTTTATCTTACTTTTAAGATAAAAATGGTCGTCCGTTCAAAAAATAACCGCCATATATATATATATATAGGAGTTGCAAATAACATTTTAAAGAATAGATATTTTGGCCATATAAGAAAAAATAACGTTAGCAATAAAATTTCACAAACTAATACAACCTTATGTTTGTAACGTAAATCTTTATATTACTAATGTATTCTTTGAAAAGCTAATACAATGTTTCGTTTTCATTATAATTCTCTGCTTAACTGCTGCGATGTTTGATATTCATCGGTTTTAAATTATATATTACTATTATCAGTATAACAAAATCTTTGTGTTATCTTACCGAGTAGAATGTGAAATAAGGAGATTATTTGTATTAATAATTTGTTTCATTTCCATTCCATCCTTTTTCAGTAGTGTCTTAATCCAAGTTACTGTAATTTGGGAAGTTTCCATCTTCTAAATCAAAAATCAAAGAGCTTTTCTACTGAAAAGGACATATGAGAAACTTCTAATATGTCCTCCCCCCCCCCCCCCCCGAGCGAGGCAATGAAGATAGCGAAAAAGTAAAAAAAGTTGCAATGTCAATGTCATGCTTTTTCTCTTTGCAATAGCCACTCAAAATATTTTCTATCTTTAAATTTCTTTATTCATAACCGTAGTATCCAACCAACCTGCATGTACCTCAACTTATTCTATAGAATATCTATTATCTCCACCAACATAAGTACAGAATAATTCAAGTAATTTTATCATCAAATCTTAAATAGATGAAAGAAATTATTATTAGTGTTTTTGCATTCGCCACTACACTTACACCATTTGGTGCTATCTTTAAACATTTTCTTGTTCTTCTTTATTATTTTATTTTTTTGTTTTTAACCAACTTAATTAATAGCATTTGTCACCCTTCTTTTTGGGGTTGGTTTGTTAATTTGAGGTTTAAAAGCAGAGGCGGGCCCATGTGTATGGGTGAGTGGTTATCGAACCTCGTAAACTTTGGCCGAAATTTTCTATATATATACGTATATACCTTGAAAATGATTAATTTAAAGTTGTTGGCACCCTGAATACTAAAAATATTTATGGGGCAATGGTTGAACAGAATAATGTGCCCCGTCACGTAAAAATTCTGGTTCTGCCTCTGTTTAAAAGAATACGGATCAAGAAAATTATTATAGAAAATTTCATTACGCTTATCCGGAAAAAACAAAAAAAGGAGAAAAAAAGCTGTTACATGTCAAATTATGGACTAGGTGAACGAACCCCGGTGCACCAAACAAATTTATATCTTATCTAACTATGAAATAAGGCAAAATAATAATAATAGCAATTTTACTAGTAATTATTTTCGATATTTTGGATAGAAATTTTGGTGGAGACAAAATGTAGAAATCAGTTTTGTTGGACTGAACATGCAAAGCTAAAACTAGTGAACCACTAAAACGAATGAAGAAGGGAAAGAAATTAGGAGATGGAGCCCACAGTATTGCAATTTCCAAAGAGCTGTGGAAAAAGGTGAAAACCAAAGGGGATTTGTCGTTATGTTAACGGCTCTGCTAAATGCCGCACGGCGCATCCTACATTTCTAACGGAATTTTATTACTCTGAATAGTCACTTTCTTTAAACCGCTAAAACTAAACGGCCTTAAAAAGACCTCTTCCTCCTCTAACATAGGGACATTTTTTTTTGTTGCTAAACAATTTCATCCAATAACCAGTCAACAATATCAATTTATAGCTGGTTTGACCGTGCATTTTTTTTGTGCGGCTAAAAGTGTTTTCTTTTTCAAAGTTTAGATGTTCGGACAAGCTCTTAGAAAAAAAATATATATATATTTTTGAGTAGAAGTATAAATAATTTTTGAAAAAAAAAAATCAAAACGCTCTTGAGAAAAATACATTTAAAAGTACTTAAAAGTTTGGTTAAATACTAAGTAGGCGTTTAGACGTAGATTTAGTTGAAACTTGAAAAAAAAATTGAAGTTATGTTGAATTTTATTTTATTTTTAAGTTGAAGTTGTGCTTAGACATGCATTTTACTTGAAAAAAGTTAAAATTTTATGAGTGAAAGAAAAAATTTCACCCTTGAAATTTTCTTTCAAAAGCTTTTTTAAAAAAATTATCAAATTCCATAAACAAACAATGTTTTCAAAAATAAAATTTGAAAAAAAAAGTTTAAAAAAAAGAATCTATGCTCAATGGAGGTAATTATTGCTCAAAAGTGCTTTTAGATTGACTAGTCTCTTATTACGTGCGTTGCGCGTGTATTTAATCTCCATGATTATAAAACTTTAAAAGATCACATTATTATTCGATCAAAAATTATATTTGAGTTACATAAAAATTAAAAGATAGAAGTGTAGTTCTTGAAAATAATAATTGTTGGTCTTATTTAACTAACTCTATAAAGAAAAAAATTATGTCCCACAGAGGTTCTCCATCATCTCAGTAGATAGATGCAACTTAAAAGCGTCGACGCAAATAAATTTTCTTAATAATTTTTAAATACTTCTCCGATTTGTATAAAAATTTATTTTTTGGGAGGTTTGATTTCTTGAACAATAGATTCATTTTTTTTATATAAATAATTTCTGGCTTTGTCCATATTTTTGTGCATAAGAAGATAGTGCAAGGAGAATTAATATGCACAAAGTTGTAAATTAATAGAGGAACAATAGAAAGAGAAAAACGTATTAATAATATATAGTTCCAAATTGTTGCGTGTTGATTTTTGTCTCGAATTTGTTTAGGACACATCTTATTTGGAATAGTAAATTTTATTTATTTTGAGTCCCAAGTTCGTAGGACTTAATTCGTATATAGTTTAAATAAGAAAAGATTTAATAATTAAAATTATAGTTGATATTAAAGACCTAAATATTAGAAAAATAAATAAATGACTATTTTGTCTAGTGTGAACTCTATTTTAAAAGGGTAAAAAATGCGAACAACATTTCGCTAAGGGTATTCGTGCTTTTAATATAGTGTAGATAGATTAGCCAAACTTAAATTATTTCTAACCAAAAGTACTTTAGAGAAAAATATTTTTTAAAATAAGTTGATTTTAGATGCACGACCAAACAGGCTAATTACTATCTCAGGTGATTTAATGAGATGATAAATATTTTAATTAGTCATGATTAAATGGTAAAAGTATACATAAATATTTATTGCGCATCTATCGATTTGGAGTGAACACCAAGTGTCAGTAAATTTTTATCGATATTCATCTTAAAGGTCGCGATAGGTCTAAAGTTTTAACAGTTGGTATGACTATCTATACTATTTTTGACACACTTTGTTGAGCAGATTGGGCTTCAGTTTTGAACTTCTTCAGATCAGGCCCACTCATCTCCCATCGGCCCACATAATAACACACACATATAGCACATAGCTTTTATATTCTTTAGCCATTTTTACCTTTGTAAAGATAGCCGCATTGTAACACGAATATAAATACTTGTATTTCCGAAAATAAGAGATTAGTAAATTCATTCATCAAAATAGATATTTTGTCCGATGCTTCTTTTCCCCTTTTCTCTCTACTGTACAGCTAGGGTTTTCTGCATTGAAACCCATTGTATGAGCTCACTCTAAGCTTCTAATATGGTATCAGAGCGGGTGAATATACTCTGTTTGTTCTCCTCTTCCTTCTGATCCTAGCCTTGAGGTTGGATTATGTGATTTTCGACAAGTTCGAAGAAACCCTAACTTTCGAAGAAGCTTTGTTCTCCGGTGAAATTCCAAGGTACCTACTGTCATATATGGAAAAATAGTAGCTGAGGGCTTCCTCTACTGGTCATCTCGTTAACGCGTGAAGAGTTTTGCTGCTGATTTTTTGTCGTTGAAGCAAAATTGGTATTATCTTCCTCAAGCTTCAATTTTTTGTATTTCTTTCATCAATCTTAGCCTAATAGTTTTTTATTTCTATCTTTGTGGTATTAAAATTGAGTTTTGCTTATAGCTATTAACGAAATTAATTCATCAGAAAGTTTTTCAACTTTCACCTTAGATTTTTCACATCATTTCTACGTTCACTCTTCTGATAGTCCTGGTACTCACTTGGTTTCCCCTCCTTTTGATGGTACTGGTTTTTTGGCTTGGAGGAAGAGCATGCTTGTGTCTCTTTCTTCCAAGAACAAATTAAGACTAATTAATGGCCGTCATGATAAACCTACTGAGGATTCTACTTATTACCCCTATTGGGAAAGGTGTAACGATATGGTGATTGCTTGGATCACCAATTCTCTGTCTAGAGAGATTGCTACCAGTGTCTTAGGGTATGACACTTCTAGAGAAATATGGTTGGATATAAATGAGAGGTTTGGTCAATCAAATGGATCAAGATTCATTCAAATCCAAAGGGAGATTGGTTCTATCTCCCAAGGGACCTTAGACATAGCTTCATACTTCACCAGACTACGCAGTCTTTGGGATGAGATGAACATAGCTTATGTCGGACCTGTTTGCTCATGTGGAGCCCTTCCTAAATTCCTAACGGAACTCAAACTATTTCGGTTTCTTGCTATGCTAAATGACTCATACTCCACAGTCAAGAGCAACATTCTTATGATGACCTCTCTCCCAACAGTCAGTAAAGGCTGCTCTATTCTGCAGCGTGATGAAAAACAAAAAGAGAGAGCATCTTCTCCAGGTTTTTCTACTGAGTCTGTCTCTTTCTCTGCTTCTTCTTCTCCTAACAATGGTCAGAGGTCTTTCAATCGGAGAATTCAATTTGAGACAAAGAGACCTAATTAGTCTATATCTTGCAAATATTGCAAGAAACCTTGGGACACCATTGAAAAGTGTGACAATCTCTGTGGATTTTCCCTTGATTTCAAGTTCAATAAGAACAAAAGATCAGCCTCTTGTGTGCATGTTGATGCTTCTTCCTGAGGTCTTCCATCAGCTTCTCCCAATGGTTCCACAACTCCTGATATTTCTTCACATGATTTTACTCAAGAGCAATATCAACACCTTATGAGTTTATTGCAACAATCTCATATCTACCATGGGGTCAACAATAATAATCTGTCTTCTGGAGAAAACACTGCTTATGTAAATTTTGCATGTTTGTTCTATAGTTCTATAGTTAATTCTGTGGACTTCCATGTTTGTGCATCGTCTCAGTTCACCATAGACACTTGGATCTTAGACTCAGGGGCCACTAATCACATGACCCCTCACAAACACTTAATTCACAATTTAACACCACTAGCTAATTTATCAAATGGCTACAAAGTGAAAGTTGTCTCCACGGGTTCTCTACACCTTAGATGTGACATAATTCTTCACAATGTTCTTCTTGTTCTCTCTTTCCAATTCAATCTAATTTCCATTTACTATATCCTTTTACAGTTTAACTGTTATGCAGTTCTCACCATTTCTAAATATTTTTTACAGGGCCCTTCTCTGAAGAAGCCAATGGAAATTGGTAGAGCTGATAATGGGCTATATTTCCTCCATCTTGGAGATGATGTTCAATCTTTTTTTTTAATTTACCTTCATAATTTAATACTTTTGATTCTATTGTTTTTACATGTTCTAGTTTTACTTCTGTTAATCATCCCCTTCCCCTCAGTCCCTCTTTTGATCCATACATTCCCATCAATAAAATATACAGGAATGGGTCACATTCCTTATAATAGGATGAAATTCCCTTTCATTTCTGATAAAATCTCTTACAAACAGCCTTTTATATGTCATGTTTGTCCCATGGCTAGACAACAGAGACTGCCCTTCCCCGACAATACCATTCATTCTTCAGCCCCTTTTCAGTTAGTTCATATTGATATTTGGAGGCCCTACCATACCCCCACTTACAGTGGTTTCAAGTATTTTCTAACTCTAGTAGATGATTACACTAGAGTGACTTGGACACACCTAGTATCCTCTAAAAGCAATGCCCTTTTTATCTTAAAGACTTTCACCTCTATGGTTCAAACTCAATTTCACACTTCAGTTCAATGTTTCAGGTCTGATAATACTTTTGAGCTAGAAACTAGTTCTGAGTCCAAATCTTTCTTTACTTCTCAAGGTATACTATACCAAACTACCATCTTTCATACTCCTCAAAAGAACGGCATATACCTCATCAATAAATTTCCCTCCACTATTCTCAAAAGTAGAACACCATATGAAATATTGCATGATCATCCCCTTAGCTATGATCATATTAGATCTTTTGGATGCTTATGTTATACCACCACACCCAAATATGTAAGCGACAAGTTTTAGACAAGAGCACTCCATTGCATCTTTCTTGGCTATCCCTGTGGAAAGAAAGGCTACAAGTTGATAACTCTTTCCAACCATGCTATCTTATATTCTAGGGATGTTGTCTTTCATGAGCATATATTTCCTTATTCATCTACTCCTTCACAAATGTTTCCTCCCTTTCCTTTTGTAGATTTACCTAATTTTCCTCATTTTCCCACTTTTGCTACTAATCCTCCTTCTCCCATTCCCTCTCTTCCTATTGTTTCTCATTCTTCTTTTTTTACCACTGATCATTTTTCTCCTTCTCCACCTGTTATCCCTCCTACTCCTCATGTTTCTTTCCCTGTCAGACATTCCTCCAGGATCAGTACGTAATCCTTCACCCCATTTAAAGGATTATGTTTGCCCATCTATTGCCCCCAAGGCTCCTCCCTCTCTAGTTTCTAAGGTCACTTTCACTGCTTTGCACATGCATGAGCCCCCGTTTTACCAACAGACTGCCTCTCACCCTACTTGGCAGAAGGCCACGCTAAAGGAATTTCAAGCTTTATATGCAAACCACACTTGGGACATTGTTCCCCTTCCCCCTCACAGGAAGTCTATACCTTGCAAATGGGTTTACAAGATCAAACAAAGGTCTGATCATTCCATTGAAAGGTACAAGGCCATATTAGTGATAAGGGGTGACACTCAGAAAGAAGGCATTGATTACAATGAGATTTTTTCCCCTGTGGTTAAATTCACCACAATTAAGTGCCTTCTTACAATTGTTGCTTTGAGGAACTGGACTGTTTATCAACTTGATGTCAACAATGCCTTTTTACATGGCTATCTTCATGAAGAAGTTTATATGAAGATCCCTCCTGGTTTGCAGCTTTCTTCTACATCTTTCTCTTTCTCTTCTCCATTGATTTAAAAGCTAAGGAAGTCTATATCCTCAAGCAGGCCTCTAGACATTGGTTTTCTAAATTGTCTAAGGCCTTGCTCAGTAGAGGCTACATTCATAGTAAAAATGACTATTCTTTGTTCCTCAAGCCCACTGGCAGTTCGCTCACAGTTCTAGCTGTTTATATTGGTGACATCCTTCTAGCTGGTGATGATGTTTCTGAACTGGATGTTGTCAAGGCTTTCCTTGATGCTCAGTTCAAAATCAAGGACTTGGGGTCTATTCATTAATTTTTGGGCCTCGAAGTTACTAATGTTGTTGCTGGTTTTCTTATGACTCAACACAAATTTACCTCTGATTTTCTTTTAGAGTTTCATTGCTAGAATTTTTCCTTTGTGGTCACTCCTCTAGATGGTTCTGTCAAGTTCTCAACTAATTTGGGGGAGCCACTATCTGATCCTAGTACTTATAGGAGGATAGTTGGCAAACTTAATTTCCTACAACATACAAGACCTGATGTTGCTTTTTCAGTACAACATCTCAGTCAATTCCTCCAGGCTCCTCAGGTCCCTCACATGCTTACTGCTATTCATGTTCTGAGGTACTTATTTGCTGCCCTAGCTATGTGTATTCTTCTTTCTCCTTGTGCTGATTTTACTCTCCAGGCTTATTCTGATTCAGACTGGGCAGCTTGTGCTATGTCCAGGACGTCTGTATGTGGTTATTTTATCACTCTTGGTGTCTGCCCTGTTTGGAATAGCAAGAAGCAACAAACTGTATCACTGTCCTCTGTTGAGGCTGAATATAGGGCCCTTCGACAAGTAGTTGTTGAGGTGTCGTGGTTAATCAGGTTACTTGCTGATTTTGATGTCTCTATTTTTCGTCATGTTCCTATTTTTTGTGACAACCAGGCTTCCCTACACATTGCTAAGAACCCAATCTTTCATGAGCGCACCAAACACATCGAGATTGACTGTCATTATGTGCGCGACAGTGTTATTTCTTGTTTGATCTCCCTTCATTATGTTGCAAGTGCTGAACAACTGGCCGATATCATGACCAAGCCCCTTACATGCCTCCCTCACCATCATTTACTAGGCAAGCTTGGAGTGTTATCACCCCCAAGTTTGAGGGGGGGTGTTGAGCAGATTGGGCCTCAATTCCGAACTTCTTTAGATTAGGCCCACTCCTCTCCCAACGGCCCACATAATAACACACACATATAGCACATAGCTTTTATATTCTTTAGCCATTTTTACCTTTGTAAAGATAGTCATATTGTAACACAAATATAAATACTTGTATTTCCTGAATTAAGAGGTTAGAAAGTTCATTCATCAAAATAGATATTTTGTCCGATGCTTTTTTTTCCCTTTTCTCTCTACTGTACAGCTAGCGTTTCCTCCATGGAAATCCATTGCATGAGTCACTCTGAGCTTCTAACACACTTACCATGGTAATTCACATTTACTAACGTATTATTCTGAGTCTTGTCATATTTGTGGTGACAATTCGCTCAATCACGATTTGATAAGTATATTTTTTGTTTCTTCTACTATTTTGTCTAATTCTTATTTATCTCCATCTTTAGATGGTATTTATGTGAATCGTAAAATTAGAGTTATGTTATCACTAAAAAGCTTTTCTTACTATAGGTTCAAATTTTCAACAAATTATGATTGAAATTTTCAACTGTGCTATGCTGATAGAGAATCGGAATCGGATTATTTTCGATTTCTGGATATGACCCATATTAGAAAGTTGATTGGCGCTCCGTTTTTCAAGTTAAAAAAGGGGAGCATTTACGTACAAATAGACTAGTATTGTCCCCGAATCTTGACCAACCTCACTATCTACAGTTTGAAAATAAAGAGTAAAGGTGACGAAACCTTTTAAATGGGCTACGACCCGCCAAATATATGGTAACAAAATTTTCGAAACTGCAGTTATGGCCTACAAAATCATGCTTTTACTTTTCAATGAGTAAAAAAGATGATAGTAATTGAGTGAAAACAAGAGTGAAAGAAGGAGTGACAAACCCCACAGCTCTGTCTATGTTAGAAAATGTTTCCTTGCTTGTAGGTCAAGATATTTCTAACTAATTTTTGAGTTAGAATTGATTTCTTTTACGACAAGTACATATATATATATATATATATATATATATATATATATATATATATATATACACACACACACACACACACACACACACAGACAGTATCAAATCACCTAAAAATTAATTAGAGATAACCACCAAGAGATGTGGTGAAACGGATGTAATCACTTCACCCGTACCAGAGTTTTTGGGTTTGACCCATGGAAATGAAAAAATTCCTTGTAGCTAAGGAGCGCTTCCCTCTTAAATGGATTTTGTGCTGCACACATCTAGATTAGTTGGGTTTCGGATACCAAAAGGTTAAACCTAACAAATTAGAGGTAGCTATTATAAAAATTAGTAAACTAGAAAATAAGTCAGGTTACCTTCTATAACATGTTAAATTATAATGATATGATAAAATTCTTTGTATAAAGTAAATCTCAAGTTTATAAATTTGAATAAACCTAGAGTCAGAAAATGGTTATTATTTTTTATTTATTTATTTATTTTATTTTATTTGCATATGGTCCTTCCCAATTTGATTTCTGTTTTGGCAAAATTAATTTCGTCAAAATTGTTCAAAAATGGAAATAGTGAAAGTAAGATAGGCTGTGACTTCCATTAAAAGGAGAGTAATTAATCACATTTATTAGTGTTCTACTTGAAGTCAGTCGCACATTAGACGAATTAAAAGCAATGAGTTCAAAGTAGTAAAATATACTACTCCCTCCGATCCACAATAAGTGATTTTTTAGTTTTTTTTTTTTTGTCTAAAATAAGTGATTTTTCCAGATTTCAAGAATGAATTAATTATTTTTTTCCTACATTGCCCTTGGAGTAAATAGTGTTGGAGTATGTGTTAGGAGTATTTATGTGAAGAGATAGTAAAGATTAATATGGATAATTTCATTGCTAATTAATGTTAAAATGTAAATTTCTTAATCAATGTGAAAAAAATCAAAAAATTATTTATTGTGGACAAAAGAGAGTAGTAAACAGTTGAATTAACTTTCAAAGATTCTAATTTTAGTGGTACTCATTATATTCTTTCTGATATGACTTACTATTTTAGGTCAATTGTATGGTTAAAGTTTTACAAGTAAAGAGTATTTAGTGTGAAACAAGTCAAACAAAGATGATGGTAGTTACAGCTAATAACTAAAACAAAGGAAAATTTCCTATAATTAAGTAGACATTTGATTAGTTTCAGTTTTTATGTCACCATCCATAGGTTCAATTTCTATCTGGCAAAAGAACAACAAGAAATTAGTTCTAAAGTAATTTTCACAGTTATGTTTTTGTCAAATTTCTGAAATTCCACGTGAGTTAGTTTTTGCAGGTGTTGACTCGTATAAAAAAAATATTTCCTCTTGTGCTAAAATTGCCAAAATGATCCATTTGCATAAATGAAGGAAAGGAGATTCTAATTTTGTAGCTCACTACATCTTTTACTATTTTACCTTACAATAACTAGTTTTGTTTTTAGCTTCAAACTAAGTAATTTTTTATTGTTTATAAATTAATATTCATTTTTCAACTGATTGTTGGCCGGTAGAATTATCCGATAACTTTTTGGTGGGAGTTAAAAAGTATTAATGAATTAGTGCGTTATGTGCAAGTTAACTGATCAGACAACACTATCATTAAAAAAAAGGATTTCTCTTATTAATGAAAAAAACGTCGAGTTAAAAGAAAAAATTGTCGCAGAAGCTAAAACCAAAGCAACCAAACAATATGCAAATGAAAGAAACCAAAAAAGTATGGACCAACAAAAAAGGAAAAAAGGTTTATTACTAGGAGTAGTTGTTATTAGCAGCTAGTAGTTAGATGCGGTTTGTAAGGTAAATTTGGGAGGGGGTTGGATTTAGAGTTATATCAAATTATGACAAATTGACCGATAAGTGGTTATTAAGTGGTATGTACTTTATTTATAATCAGAGGTTTTTTGTTCGCGTCTAGGGTATGCGATCATTTTTGTTAGAGGACGCTTCACCCATAATATGAAACTTTTGATGCAAAATTGGATTTAATCGGACTGCAAAGCGAGTATCAAATATCGGATAAGAAACAAAAAAAATCATAACAAATTGGACCATGCAATGAACTATATTAGTTGCTCGAATGAACTTTATATCATTATGTTGTTTTATTACTATATATGTATAATATATATAGCTTTTTATGCATGGAGCCACCCACCCTGCCCTGCACTACCCTAGGGTGGTCGAAGTGGTGAGGTGGTAAAAAAACTTGGGATTGGGATAATGTTTTGTGTACTTAAAACGCGTGAAACAATTGTTATGATTGAAGTCACTTGGTGGTTGCATGGAAAACATAATATTGTCCCATTTTCACCTTCAAAAAGTACAATATTTTGGCAAAGCTCAAAATTTTGTAATAATTCCCAATTTTGACTTTTGCGAGCAGTTTTCGGGATTCTTTTTATTTTGTTCTAAGCGTTATTAAAATAGAAAGGCAAATATTTTCGGTGCGAATTTTCAGTTTTAGTCCTTAAAATATTGATAAATCCTTTTGATTTTGATCGTTATGATAGCTGGTTAAGCACATTAAACGTTCAATCAATTAAAATGTGCACTTAGATCCTTATTCTTGTGATTTTTTTATAAATTTAATCCATTATTAACTGTTAAATTTTTTATTTTCTATATGTCATTTTAAACTTGTTTTCTCATTTCATATTTGAACCCAATATAGTTCTTGTTGAGGTTTTGTTTTTAAGATGAAATATTCTTAAAATGAGGGTGAATGGGAAATGGAGGGAAAATAAAATTTTGAGTAAAATTTTAAGTTTTCCCCTCTTGACAATGAGACATTGTCCCATATTGGAAGAGGAAGACATTTTTGGTGGGTATATATATAATTGCTCTTCTTGTAGCTCTTAAAGAGTTAAGAAGAAAGCAAGCCTCGCGCCGCCGTCGTCGTCGCTCGCTCGGCTCGGCTTCGGCTACGGCTTCGGCTTCGGATTCGGTCAATCCGTATATTGATATAATTGCTCTTCTTGTAGCTCTTAAAGAGTTAAGAAGAAAGTAAGCCTCGCGCCGTCAACGTCGCTCGCTCGGCTCGGCTTCGGCTTTGGATTTGGTTAAATGATCGATTGATTGATTAATTTTTTGGACCAAATTTATTTGTTAATAGTAAATATTAACGTACCAATCCGTGTATTTGATCATTTGGCAGCCGGATAATGGTCTTCCCACCATGAAGTGCTTGCTCCACAAATATGTAATGCTTGCTCCACCATGAAGGGTGGACGTTTTGGTCTTGCACTCCCTCTTGGCTGCTATAAATATGAGCAGCAAGTGTTGAAGAAATTGACCAAAAACTCAACATACAATTCGCTCAACAAATTGGCTATACTTTGCACTCCTTCCTCTCAGAACTTCCATACGTTTTTCTGAGTATATACTCCTTCGTTCTGCATTGTTTTTAACTTCAAACAAAGCAACTGTAAGTGTGATTTGCTACCGAACTTTGTGTTCGCTGAAACACTGGGGTTTGAAGTACCGCTACACCAGTGTGTTATTCGTTCTATCCTGGGAGGAAATAATCCATTACCTTGGGTACTAGGAGGGAATTAAATTCCTTAAGGAAACACTGTGAATTCAGTGGGCTCGAATTTATTATTGTTTCATTACGTTAACTTATATTTTGCAGAATTATTATTTACAAATACAGCAATATTGGCGGGGATAACAATCTTAAGGAATTTAATCCCTATTTCTGTATTTGTGTTATTCTTATTATTCTGCAAACTAAAACCTTTGTGGTTTGTGTACTCCCGTTTTGGAGAGTTAAGCCTTCGTGGAGTTTTGTTGGATATTAAAATCTACGTGATTTTTACTCCAGTTTAAAAACGTGTATTAAACGTTTGTTTGTGTCATTCTTTTACAGAAAAAATGATGACTGAAAGCGAAAACCAAGCTGTTCCAATGGTAACTGCCAACGCATCGACAAGCAAAACACCGGCGTTGGCACCGGCAGAAAAACCCAGAAAATTTTCCGGGATTGATTTCAAGTGCTGGCAGCAGAAGATGTTCTTCTATCTAACTACGTTATGTCTACAAAAGTTCATCAAGGAAGATGTTCCTGATCTGCAGATAAAACTTCAGAGAATGAACGCTTTCTCGTGATTGAAGCATGGAAGCATTCTGATTTTTTATGCAAGAATTATATTCTTAGCGGACTGGATGATAATCTGTATAATGTATACAGTAGCGTGGAGACCTCAAAAGAATTGTGGAATGCGCTTGAAAAGAAATATAAAACTGAAGATGCCGGGATGAAGAAATTCGTTGCCGCAAAATTTTTGGACTACAAAATGGTAGATAGCAAATCTGTTATTACCCAAGTCCAGAAATTGCAAGTGATTATTCATGATCTACTTGCTGAAGGTCTTGTCATCAATGAAGCATTTCAAGTAGCAGCAATGATTGAGAAGTTGCCTCCGTTGTGGAAGGACTTCAAAAATTATTTGAAACACAAATGAAAGAAAATGTCCCTTGAAGATCTCATTGTTCGGTTGAGAATCGAAGAGGACAATAAAGCTGCTGAAAGGAGAAGCCGTGGAAATTTAACAATAATGGGAGCAAATATTGTTGAAGCTAACAAAAAGAGGAAGAAGTCTTCTGGTCCGAAATACAACCCAAGCAAGAAGCGGTTCAGTGGAAACTGCTACAACTGTGGAAAAACTGGACACAAGTCTACGGAGTGTCGTGCTCCGAAGAAAGACAAGAAAAGAGGTCAAGCAAACATGGTAGTAAACCATGATGATGTTGATAACTTGTGTACCATGCTTTCTAAATGTAACTTGGTGGGAAATTCCAAACTGTGGTGGTTTGATTCAGGAGCCACTCGCCATGTTTGTGCAGTTAGAGAGGCTTTTGCTACTTATGCTCTTGCTGAACCCGAAGAGACAGTTTATATGGAAAATGCTTCAACAGCAAAAGTTGAAGGATATGGGAAGATATTTCTGAAAATGACTTCTGGCAAGGTCATGACTTTGAACAATGTCCTTCATGTTCCCGAAATGAGAAAGAATTTAGTCTCTACTGGACTTCTTGTTAAGCACGGTTTTAAGTGCATTTTTGTGTCAAACAAGGTTGTAATTAGTAAGAATGAAATATTTGTAGGAAAAGGTTACCTCACCGAGGGCCTTTTCAACCTAAATGTAATGATTATGAAAAATAATAATAATATTTCAGCTTCTTCTTACTTACTTGAGTCAAATAATTTATGGCATGTATGTTTGGGTCATGTCAATTATAAAACCTTGCGAAAAATGATTAACTTGGAAGTACTGCCCAAGTTTGAATGCGAAAAATCAAAATGTCAAACATGTGTGGAATCTAAGTATGTTAAACATCCTTATAAGTCAGTTGAAAGGAATTCAAATCCTTTAGACTTAATTCACACAGATATTTGTGACATGAAGTCAATACTATCTCGCGGTGGAAAGAAGTATTTCATAACTTTTATTGACGATGGTACTCGATATTGCTATGTTTACTTACTGAATAGTAAAGATGAAGCAATAGACGCATTCAGGCAATACAAAAATGAAGTTGAAATGCAACTTAACAAGAAAGTAAAAATGATAAGAAGTGATAGGGGTGGTGAATATGAATCTCCTTTTGAAGAAATATGTTTAGAATATGGAATTATTCATCAAACAACAGCCCTTACACGCCCCAATCTAATGGGATTGCGGAAAGAAAGAATCGCACATTAAAGGAGATGATGAATGTATTGTTGATAAGTTCTGGTTTGCCACAGAACTTGTGGGGGGAAGCCATTTTTACGGCTAATCGAATATTAAATCGAGTGCCCCATAGCAAAACACAATCCATTCCATATGAAAAATAGAAAGGAAGGAAGCCCAACTTGAATTACTTTAAAGTGTGGGGGTGTTTGGCAAAAGTGCAAGTTCCTAAACCCAAAAGGGTAAAGATAGGACCAAAAACCGTTGATTGTGTTTTCATAGGATATGCGACAAATAGTAAAGCATATCGATTTCTGGTTCATAAATCAGAAAATCCCGACATTCATAATAATATGGTTATAGAATCAGATAATGCTAAGTTCTTTGAAAATATATATCCGTATAAAAAGGAATGTGAGTCATTTGGTGAAGGATCTAAATGACCTCGGGAAGAAACAAAAGAAAGTACATGTAATCAGGGGAATCCAAGACGTAGTAAACGTCAAAGAACGTCTACTTCATTTGGACCAGATTTTGTGACTTTCTTATTGGAGAATGAGCCTCAAACATTTAAAGAAGCTATGACTTCTTCGGAATCATTGTTTTGGAAAGAGGCAGTCAATAGTGAAATAGAATCCATATTGAACAACCATACATGGGAATTAGTTGATCTTCCTCCTGGAAATAAACCTTTGGGTTCTAAATGGATTTTTAAGAGAAAAATCAAAGATGATGGCACTATTGATAAATTCAAGGCAAGGCTCGTAGTCAAAGGGTATAGACAACGAGAAGGTCTAGACTACTTTGATACATACTCTCCAGTTACAAGAATTACGTCCATACGAATGTTGGTAGCATTAGCTGCAGTGTATGGTCTTGAAATTCATCAAATGGATGTTAAGACGGCCTTCTTAAATGGAGAGTTGGAGGAAGAAATTTACATGGAACAACCTGAAGGGTTTGTGGTTCCAGGTAAAGAAAAGAAGGTATGTAGACTTGTTAAGTCTCTTTACGGACTAAAACAAGCACCCAAACAATGGCATGCGAAATTTGACCAAACAATGTTGTCAAATGGTTTTAAGATAAATGAATGTGATAAATGTGTGTACATTAAAAATGTTCCAAATCACATAGTCATTGTTTGCCTATATGTGGATGATATGCTGATAATGAGTAATGACATTGCCAACATAAATGCTACTAAGCATATGCTCAATAGCAAGTTTGATATGAAAGACTTGGGAGTTGCTGATTTAATTCTGGGAATTAAGATCCATAAGACTCCTCAAGGTCTGGCATTGTCACAATCTCATTATATTAAGACAGTACTTGAAAAATTCAAGCACTTAGGCCTTAAAGTTGCAAAGACTCCAATTGATGTGAATCTTGCATTAGCAAAGAATAAAGGCTAAAGCATATCACAATTGGATTATGCTCGTGTGTTGGGATGCTTAATGTATATCATGAATTGTACACGACCAGATATAGCTTGTGCTATAAGTAAACTGAGTCGATATACGAGCAATCCAGGCCAATCTCATTGGATGGCAATGAAACGAGTTTTGGAATATTTAGAACATACCCAGAACTTTGAATTGCACTACAGTAATTTCCCTGCGGTGATTGAGGGATACTGTGATGCAAATTGGATCACCGGTTCAACTGATTCTAAGTCCACGAGTGGATATGTATTCACTATTGGTGGAGGAGCTGTATCTTGGAAGTCGTCCAAACAAACATGTATTGCCCGCTCTACAATGGAGGCTGAATTCATAGCCTTAGATAAAGCCGGTGAAGAAGCTGAATGGCTCCGGAATTTCTTGGAAGACATTCCATTTTGGCCCAAATCATTGGCACCAATATGCATACATTGTGATAGTCAAGCGGCAATTGGAAGGGCTGGGAGCGGTATGTATAACGGTAAATCTCGTCATATACGACGAAGACATAAAACCATTAGGCAATTACTCTCTAGAGGAATTATCACGATTGACTATGTAAAGTCAAGTGATAATATGTCGGATCCACTTACAAAAGGCCTAACTAGAGAGGTAGTTGAGAAATCATCAAGGGGAATGGGGCTATGGCCGAGAACAAGTCATTGTGGCGGTAACTCTACCTAGAAGACTGGAGATCCCAAGATCTAGGTTCAAGGAGATCAAACAAAGTCATTAATGACGGTTCAACATTGTCAAATAAAATTTTAGTCCATTCTCGTGATGAGACAATGTTCAGTACCAAGGATAAAGCATTAAGGCTTTTTAATGATTTTTAAATTTGATACGGGGTATATCAAATAGTGTATCTACAGGATGACACGTTTAGGAATCACCTATGTAAGTGTGAAGTGTTAGCCGCTTCAAGGAGAACTTTGTAAGGCCAGTTCTCTACGCACTTATGAAACCAGGCGGTGTTCATGGCTGAAACGAACACAACAATGAGAACCAAAGACGGTTAAGGGTTGATTGTGTGACTTATGGTTGTCTAGGTATACACCAAAGATCGACGGTTCAAAGATATCAAATCTACCGATTGACCGAGTATATCCGACATAAGTTTACTACGGAAAGTTCAAAGGGAAACCTACTTATCCAGATGCGATTAATCCTTACTTGTAAATCACACAGTTTTTCCATGCATACTTCCGTGATATAGCCATTCCCCATTCATGTGGGGGATTGTTGAGGTTTTGTTTTTAAGATGAAATATTCTTAAAATGAGGGTGAATGGAAAATGGAGGGAAAATAAAATTTTGAGTAAAATTTTAAGTTTCCCCCTCTTGACAATGAGACATTGTCCCATATTGGAAGATGAAGATATTTTTGGTGGGTATATATATAATTGCTCTTCTTGTAGCTCTTAAAGAGTTAAGAAGAAAGCAAGCCTCGCGCCGTCGTCGTCGTCGCTCGCTCGGCTCGGCTTCGGCTACGGCTACGGCTTCGGCTTCGGCTTCGGCTTCGGATTCGGATTTTAATTTTTTGGACCAAATTTATTTGTTAATAGTAAATATTAACGTAAGATTATCCACATTTGTAATTGGCAGCCGCCTAATGCTCTTCCCACCATGAATGTGCTTGCTCCACAAACAAGCTAATGCTTGCTCCACCATGGAGGATGGACGTTTGGTCTTCTTCGACACTGGCTGCTATATATATGTGCAGCAGATGTTGAAGAAAGACACTCAACACATAACACACAATTCACTCAACAATTTGGCTATACATTGCACTCCTTCCTCTCAGCATTTCCATATGATTTTCTGAGTTTCTACTCCTTCGTTCTGCATTATTTTTAACTTCAAACAAAGCAACTGTAAGTGTGATTTGCTACCGAACTTTGTGTTCGCTGAAACACTGGGGTTTGAAGTACCGGTACACCAGTGTGTTATTCGTTCTATCCTGGGAGGAAATAATCCATTACCTTGGGTACTAGGAGGGGATTAAATTCCTTAAGGAAACACTGTGAATTCAGTGGGCTCGAATTTATTATTGTTTCATTACGTTAACTTATATTTTACAGAATTATTATTTACAAATACAGCAATATTGGCGGGGATAACAGTTCTAAATATAACATATCACTTATGTAAAAGAGAAAAATCACACGTTTTAGTTAATTGAAAATTCAATATGCTTAGTAAAATACCAAAAAATCGAAATAAGAATTTATCACTAACTAAAGGATCAATAATGCGATATTCTTTTTTCTTATTTACAAGATGAAATTTGAAAAGAAGATTTTCAAAAGCAACGTGTTCTATATTTTTTTCCTTAAGTTATCACAACAGAATAAGAAATTCTTCTGTTATTATGTTAATCATTTTCGTTTTTGTCAGTCAAAACAATTATAATTGCTGTAAATGGAACTTTCACCATGTATTATTTTTGTTCTTTGCTTTCGACATTCTCTTTGTAGTTTTCCTTTTGTATGCTTGTTGTCTCTCTTTTTAGATGTTAACCTAATGATTTGAAGTGCCGGTTCAAGAATTCCGAAAATCAAGCCTTCATAAGAATAAAATAAAATAAAGAATTCCGAAAATCATGCTCTATTCGCCAAAAAAGGAAAAAGAAAAAAAGAGAGGGAAAAAACATAATGTTAAACGTAAATGTTAATTAGGTTAAATTAGGTGGTGATTACGCTATGGATAACTACTCATAACAACTAACATGACGCCTTCCATGATCCATGGAAAACATTTATCTTAGAGAGAAAATAAAGTAGAAATGGCATCACGTAGCAACTCTAAAAGTCTGCTATTTAGAAATTAGCTAGTCGCTCTGAATTTCAATTTTTTAATTCAAATTTTCAGAACAAAAATATCCTGAATTGTTTTGAAGTTAAGATTTTTAGTTTAAAATTTCATGACAAAATAAGTAATGATTAATCTCTAAATAGCATCCCGAATAATGGCTATTTGTTCACTTACCCCGAAAATAATGCAATCGTTTGTTGCGTTATGTTAATTTTGTAAAACCTTTTCATGCAGGATAATCAAATCAAATAGTTCGCTAATTTATAAATTTGAAAATTGATTGATAAACATGATTTAATATTTGGCAGGGATCGATGGTAATTAATTATCCATCTATTATTAATTAAAAGTCTCGTGTTCGAGCCTTATAGCATGTTTGGTCAAGCTTTTTTGGGTCAAAAGTGCTATTTTGGTCAAAATTTGAGGTTGTTTGGTCAAGCTTTTAGAAGAAAAAAAATGGTTTTGAGAAGAAAAAGAATCAGTTTTTGAGAAGCAGAAAAATATAACTTCTTCCAAAAGCACTTTTTTGAGAAACACTTTTGAGAAAAATACACTAAGAAGCAGTTTTCAAAAGTTTGGTCAAACACTAATTACTGCTCAAAAGTATTTTTCAAATTAATTAGTCAAACACAACCCGATTATTATCAATAGTACTTTTTGAAAAACACTTTTGGAAAAAGCACTTCTCAAAATAAGCAGATTTTAGAAGCTGAGTCAAACAGGCTATTAGAAAAAATATTGTATTTGGTAGAGAATGCTTTACTCCAAAATAAAAATTCTCAAGGTAAATCCGGAGTGAGAAACAAAAAAATGAAAACCGTCATTTCAAAAAAAAAATATTGCATAAAAAATTGTCTTCAATGTGCAGCGTACGTAAAGCATACTCCTGCAAGAAGGGGCATTTTGCATAACTAGTAAAGTTGTTACAGTGTGACTAGGAAGTCACGGATTCAAGCCGTGGAAATAGGCTCTTGCAGAAATGCGGGATAACATTGCGTATAATAGATCCTTGTGGTCCGACTCTTTTCTGAACCCCACGCATAACGGGAGTTTAGTGCACTGAACTGCCCATTTTTTTATATGTTAAAGAAAACATTTTATATGGTACATATTTTTATATAGTATTTTGTCTATAAATGTGTAAAGTTTGTAGACAACTCATATAGACATGCTAACTCAAAAATAAAGCCAAAACATAGATTTATTATTCAGCTAGATTATTTATATCCTAGTTATGAGCTATATCCGATCCGTTCCCAAATGAATTCAACAAAACCATGTAATCATTCCAAACAACAAAACCATGTACGAAGGAAAATATTTTTCGGATTTTTTCTAATTTTCTCATGTTTGGTTGACTTAAACGTTTTGGAAAATATTTTCTTCCAATTGGAGAAAAATATTTTCCCTATCAAAAGAAGGGAAAACTGTAACGATCCGGCCGGTCGTTTTGAGAATGTTAACCCCGATCCCCTATTTATTGCTCCTTCTATTTTATTTTGTGGTTATGTGACTTGCCGGGGCGCTTGGTATCGGGGTTCGGGAGAATTTCAGAGTAAAATGGGACATATAGTCCCTAAATTAGAAGTTTAAGTCGTAAGAGTTAACCGTAGTTTGACTTGTGTGAAAACGACTCCGAAAATAGAGTTTTGGATGTTCCAATAGCTCCATATGGTGATTTGAGTCTTAGGAGCGTGTCCTTGTGTTGATTTGGAGGTCCGTAGGTCATTTCGGCGTTAATTGGCGAAAGTTGGAAAGTTGGAAGATCTTTGAAAAGTTTAACCGGGAGTGATCTTTTTACTATCGGGGTCGGATTTTGATTCTGAAAGTTGAAATATGTCCATAATGTCAATTAGGACTTGTGTGTAAAATTTAGGGTTAATCGGAGTTGTTTTGGTATGAATCAACGTTGGTTTCGAAATTCGAAATTTGATGTGCTTTGGCACTTCGAGCGTGTTTGTATGATATTTTAGGACTTGTTAGTATGTTTGGTCGAGGTCCCGGGGGCCTCGTATGAAGTTCGAACCATGTTCGGCGCATTTCGGGTCTTTGAGAATATAGCTGAAGTGCTGGTTTCTCAGTTTAGGTTTTCTTCTACGCGTTCGCGAAAGTATTCTCGCGTTCGCGTAGAGTAGTCTAAGATTTGCTAGAAGATTACCCTTCGCATTCGTGAAGGAGGCCACGCGTTCGCGAAGGGGTAGGACCTTATGCACTACGATCGCAGACAGGAATCAGCGTTCGCGAAGAGGAAAGGCAGCCTGGGTGGACTCCTACGTTTGATCTACGCGTTCATATAAATGGGATTCGCGATCGCGAAGCTTGTGAATCGTTTGCACCGCATTCGCGAGTGGATCCTCGCGTTCGCGTAAGAGGAAATCTGGGCAGTAGCATCTTTGTGCTTCACGAACGCGAGAAATTTTCCGCGTTCGCGAAGAAGGAATTAACTAGGCAGCAGAATTTAAACTTCAAAACGAGGGTTCATTCTCTTATTTCACATTCGGACTTTGAGAGCTCGGATTAAGGCGAGATTTTGAAAGATTTTCAGAGGAAGTGTTGGGGTAAGGATTCTTAACTCATTTTTTTTATTAAATTCCACTAATCAATCATTGATTTCATCATGTAATTATAGATTTGGGATGAAATAATTGGGAAAAGGGTATAAAAGTTCTTACACAAAGTTTTTGGGTTTTGAAAGGCTAAATGAGATTAGATTTGGGTCATTCTTGTATTATTGGACTCGATATCGAATGGGTGTTCGGATTTTATAATTTTGGTCAGGTTCCGAGACGTGGGTACGGGTCGACTTTTTGGAGCGATTTTTCAATTCTTATCTGAAATAATGATTTCATTATTTAAACTAGTTTTCTATAGTTATATTTATAGTTTAAAATTATTTTGGCTAGATTCGAGCCGTTCGGAGTTGAAAAATCGAGGTAAAGGCCTTCTAGTTGATTGATTGAGCATGGTTTGAGATAAGTGACTTGCCCATCCTTGTGTGAGGGAAATTCCCCTTAAGATTTGATACTGTTATGATAATTTGTGATACATGAAGGCCGTGTATGGAAGGTGACGAGTGTGTACACGATCTAAATGTTAAAATTCCGATTTTAGCTACGTAGTTTCCTTTTCATGCCTTAATTTAGTTACTGTAGCATGTTATAGTCATCATGTTTAGTCTAATTTCTCATGTCTATTTGTCTTATCCCATATTTGCAACTTGTACTACATGTTTAGTTGAATAACTGATCTTTCTTGATTCCGTAATCATTTCTTAGCTATGGAATTTCTTATTTGAAATGGCTATCCTTTAAATATTTTGCTATTGAGTTTGGTGTCGAGTTGCAAGGTTGTGGTTTATATTGAGGTCGGGTGCAAGTTGTAAAATATCATTGATTCAGTTGTTATGTTTTGATTTTCGTGATTATTGTTGAGGTAATTATTTGGTTGTTACACGAGGTTTCTGTCGTGCTGTTGTTATTATTGCACGAGGTTTCTGCCGTGCGGTTGTTATTGTTGCACGAGGTTTCTGCCGTGTCGTTGTGATTATTGATACGCATTCGGCGGTATAAGTTTTGGGTATTGAAATGCATGCGGTGAGATAGGTGGGCTTGATATGCATGGCTAGTAGGGGAACTACTAGATACCATGCGGTGTGATAAAGTGGGCTAAAATACGGGATGCTATTTTGGAAAAATAATTTTTTAAAATAAAATATAAAGGCTCCCGTAGAGATATAAGGAAAGACTTTGAGTTATTTTATAATTTAGGACTACGAGACGGTACCTCGGAAGTGCCCCTGTTGATCTTCTCTATTTGATGTATTGTTTGTTGTTGTTTTCCTTGACATGCAAGATTTTTATTTGCTTTCTTTTGACTCTGTGTTGTTACTTTCCGTAAACTCTTTATTGTTTCACTTCCTTGTCATTCTTATTATATCACTATATCTTGTGCCTTGTTTCTTATTATCTCCAGTAGGGCTCTGACCTCATCTCGTCACTACTCTACCGAGGTTGGGCTTGACACTTACTAGGTACTGTTGCGGTGTACTCATACTACGCTTCTGTACATGTTTTATGCATATCTAGGTACATCCTATCAGCATCGGTATAAGAGTGTTACGTTGCCACTTTGGAGACTTCAAGGTACACATGCCCGCGTCCGCAGGACTCAGAGTCCCCTTCTACCCTGTTTTCCTTATTTCTTTATGTTTTGATAGACAGTGATGTATAAGATTGTTCAACATTGTATCTAGAGCTTGTGACTTATATCTCAGCGGTTTTGGGAAATTGTACGTATTGAGCTTATAGTCTATTGATGAAATTGTTGAAGTTTTGAAATTTTAAGTTTTTATTTGATATTTTTGCATATTGTTAGGCTCACCTAGTCTTAGAGATTAGGTGCCGTCACGACATCATACGGAGGGGATTTGGGGTCTTGACAAAAATATTTTCCAAGACTCTTTTTCAACTTTCTCCACCCTTTTCCCTATCCCCACCAACCCACCCACCCCGATCGACCCCGACCCCACACCCCACCTACTTCACCCACCCCAACCTCGCCCACTACACATCTTATATAGAACTATTATAAAGAGTACTTTCTTTTCATATTGTAGATAGAGTATTTTTTGTTCACTCACGTACCAAACAAGGACAAATAAGTGATAAAACCACTCATTTTTTAAAAATATTTTCCTGCGTACCAAACACGCCCGAGGTTTGCTATCAAATACTTAATGTTGTACTATAACACCTGTACTTTACAACTATATTAGCTAAAACTTAAACAAGTGAGAGAAATTTACATGGGTGTGGCCTCTACTAAAGAATTTACAAGGTCGTCACTTTAACGCTTCAACGGATATACAGTCAAACCTTTCTATAACAGTCTCGTTTGTTCCGAATATTTTTGGATGTTATAACGAAGTGCTGTTATAGAGAACATATATTATAACATAACATAAAAATTGGTTCCCGAAAAGTTTGACTTTTATAGTGAAGTGTTGTTATATAGGGATGCTGTTATAGAGATGTCTGATTGTATCATCCTCTTGTTGCTGCCGGTGGCGGCTTAACATAGTAGGTGGACTAACACAATTTTTTGTAAAAAGGCATTAACCTTTTTTTAAAAAACAAAATTATATATATATATATATATATATATATATATATATATATATATTAGAAGTCTATTTTCTATAATTTTGGTGGCTAAAGCATTTGGTTTAGTTGCTTTGGCCTTGAGTCGGCATTCGCTGCTATATCTAAATGCTACAACTATTTAAACTTAAAAAGTAACTTTGAAAATGATATTTTAAATAGAAGATAAGCTAAAAACATGCTACCAAAAATTCATGAAAATCCAGACATAGATGAATTATAAGATAAATTGATTGTCTTCCAACTTCCAACCCCCAAACTGAAAAAAATGCCTTAATTCACACTCCACAAAAATTTCCTCAATGACCTCCGCCGAGACTCCCGGGGAGGCCCATAATTCTTTATTATTATTATTATATCTCTTTTTTGCACTCAAACTTTCTTTTATTCCTTTTCTAGTCCTTTGATTTCTTATTTTTGTATAAGGAGAATGATAAAGAAATTCCTTTTGTTTGGAATATATAAAATAATGGTAACACCGTAGAATCAGCTAATCCCCGTGAATCTTGTTCCCTTCCCTAGGAATGTTCGTATTTTAAGGTCAAAACACCTATTCTGATTTCTGTCCCAACGGTACGGCATCTTAACGGGTACATGTCATTAGATAATAATGGCGATTATTTTCACTTTTAGTCTGTAATAAAAATTATTTATAGTCACTTGCTGTAAAATTTATTTATTTATTTTATATAACATACATAATATATATATATATATAGTGGCTATACAATATCATTTTTTCAATAATTGCGGTTTCACAGTGGTACTACCTTAATACCTTTTTATTATAGCCAGCAGGGGATAAAATATTTATCTTACAAATCAAATAATTTAACTATTGTTTACCCTTAAAATTGGATAACAATTAAACTTATAATATGGTTCTAAGGACATGTGATTTCACTTAATACCAATTGATAAATATGAAGATTAATAACAGAAATGAACTATAAAGTAAAGCGAACTAGTATTGAAACAGAATTCAACCCTCGAGCTAGGGTACCCTCGGACTGATTGATACCAAAGCAGTTAAAAATAAAGCAAGTTGATGAACAAGAGAGTATAAGCTAAAAAGAGAGCGTTATATTACCTTTTTTATGTGAGAACAATCTCTCTTACAAATGGTTAATACTCCCCTTTATATAGTAGAGGAATTCTACTTATGGTATAAATCTAATTACAGAAGGAAATCTCATGATTAGCTAATTAACCTTTCCTAATTTGATCCATTATGAGATTTCCGCTATGATCTTCGACCAGTCACGGATATTTCGCCTTTCCGTTATTATGTTATTTTAGATCTTGCTCGATGCATGTCTTATTCGGTCTAGATTGTTGGTGGCCTCGATCCCGACAGGTACCTCGAATCCCAAACTTGATACTTTGTCCTCGTACCTCGGTCTGATCCACTACGGGGCCGACCTCCGATGCAGGATCCTGGTCCCGGTCAGATAGAAAAATTGGGTGGGCTCGATTTTAATCGTATACATATAGTCCCCTCATTTTTTGGAGTGTAATGAAAAGAAACGAATTGAGCCTTCGATTTTTATCTCGACCTACTATGACATCACTATCGTGACGTAAGCGACGGAAGTGACCGAAACATCCTGTCGGTACAGTTCCCCAAGTCATTAGTGAGTGTTAGTTGGTGGTCGGCCACTAGTGCCTTTGAACCGTCGCCGTGAATCCAATAAATAGACCCCTTCCTCATTGATTCAAACTTCATTTTCACTTCCTTCTAATCTTCAAAGCTTTTATCTCTTAAGTTTCTCCCTTTTACAAATCTTCAGATTTTGCTGTTAATCCTTTCTCAAACGCCAAGTCCTATTACATTCCTCTCCTTTAAACATACACAAAAATGGCAAAAATATCGAAAACGGTACTACAGAAAGAAGTTGCTTCATCTTCTCAACCGGCCGGCCAGAAAACACCGGTGGAACCCCGTCTTGAGGAATGCATTCCAAGGGGGTGCGCGCTAAACTCCGATTTCAAGATCGATAAAGCCTCGTCGATTCCTGGTCGATGCGAGTCAGTATCGAGGTATATATGCTCGATAACTGAGGAATACCTTAAGCAGGTAAAGAAAGACTACAACTGGGAGGGCAGAGAGGTGGTGATCCCGACCCCCGAAGAAGTAATCACCACCCATGTGGAAGGGTTTCTAAGTGTTTACACTTACCCTTTCACACTGGGCCCCCTCGACCCCGTCATCGTTGATTTTTGCCGTCAATATCGAATAACCCTCGGCCAAATCCATCATTCCTTTTGGCAAATTGTTATTCTGCTCCGATTCTTCATGAGTAAAATCGAGGGGCTCCCTTTCATCCTCGATCACCTTATCAGATTGTATAGCCCCCGCCTCTATCGATGCGAGTTAATAAAACTCAAACGTCGGGCTACCAAAGTGATATTCTCGAGCATAGATGAGGACAATGATCGAGGCTGGATGGGACGGTTCATTTGAGTGCGGACTTTCGACCTAATCCAAGCCGAGAAGATGCCATTTCTTGAGAAATGGAACATTAATCGTAAGTACCGTCTCACTGTTAGCTTCCATGTATTATTTGTTCCTTTGTCTTTTCTCATCGATGTCTTTTTGCATGATGTAGCGGTCGTTTGGATGCCCCATGTGATTTCTGACCTCGAAAGTTGGGTTCAAAACCTGTCCTCGACCTCTACATACGCCGAGCGCTCATGGCGCGATTTATCAAAGGGCTGGTGGGAGGCCAAGACTCATAGTAAGCCCACTTTTTGTGTATTTGATGATTCGAATAAGATGCCCTTCTTCAACTTATTCAATTTTCTCGTGTACAGTCCTGGGCAAGGATGCGGTCATGAGGCCCCTATATGGTGAGGGGGAGACTTCGATCCTGGCACCGAAACTGGCGAAGGACAAAAAGAGGAGAAAGACCTCAACATCAGAGGATCCAGAACTTAAGAAGAAGAAGGCTCGTAAGCCGAGGAAGAACATCATCCTTCTAACCAAAGACTCTATTCGGCGTCTAAGGGAAGAAGACGAAGAAGAGGAAGAAGACGACTCGGGGCTGGTGGCCCGAGTGGGGATGAGCACCAAGGCCCCAAAGGCCACTAAATCGGTGAAGGCTTCAACGACTCCATCTCGAGATGAGAGGGACATGGGAAGAGACTTGGGCGAAGTCCCTGAGTCATCGAGGAATGAAGATGCCTCCTACCATAATGAGCCAACGGTGGGTACGGCTGTAGGGCCTGGTCTCGAGGCCCCTCGAGATGGAGAGAACGCCCTAGGTGATCCACTTGGGGCAATAGAAATTGGAGGCTCCCCGCTGCTCCCTTCGTTTTCTGAGGAGATGATTCAAGAGGCTCGGGCCTTGAAGACCCCCTCCATCGAAGGAGCCCATGGAAGGGAGGACCCCTTCCATGATTACTTTACTAAAGTCGAAGATGCTACCGGCCTGAGAGACTTGGAGGTTTCGAGGAAGGACTCAGGCGAGACATCGAGCCTTTTCAACGAAGCGCAGCAAGCTCTGAATCGGGTAAGCCTTAACTCTCTTTGTTGGTATTACCCTTGTGTTCATTTTTCTCTTCCTGTCTAACTTCTTTTCTTCTTTTTGCATAGGCCTTGGCGCTCCATCAGGAGGCATTTTCAAAGTCCCGAATAGAGTTGAGTTGATGTGAGACCGACCTCCGAGGGCTCACGGAGGAGAGAAATGCCCTTAAACTTCTTAGTGGGCAAAAAGAAGAGGAGACCAAGGACCTCCGAGCCGAGTTGGCCAAGGCTCGCCAAGATCAGACCGACCTGACCGAGCAGGTAATGAAAATCTTAAAAGCTCATGGGCTCGATTCGGGAACGGTGGCTAACATTTCAATCTTATAGCTGCAGCAAAATATTGAGAGGATCGAGCAATTCTGCAAGGAGGTTGACATGATGAAGACGGAGACCTTGGGGTAGAAAGAAAATATGGTCCGCTTTGCTGCTGAAAAAGAGGCTGCTCGAGCCCAATTGTCATCGGTCAAAAGTTAGCTTCGAGGCATGAAGGAGAAGATCTCAGCTCAGGCAAAAAAAATGGAGAAGTTCGAGGCTCGTTTGGCTTCTGAATTTGCAAAGGCCAAATCTGAAGCCGAAAAGAAAGAAGGCTGAGGCAGATGCGATCGTGGCCGCCTACCGGGCCGATGCTTAAGCTGCTAAAGTCCAAGCGAGAGAGGCAGCCGAGATCGCTCAAACCCGAGCACATTGGATTGCTGAACTCGCCAAATAAAAATCTCGGAGGGAAACACTCGAGGAGATCCACGCTCGAGGTTTCGATCTTACCGATGAGATAATAAAGGCTAGAGAGCATGAAGCTGATACTGGAGCACTGTCCTCTTCCGATGATGATGATGATGATGATGATGATGGCAGCAAGAGCGGGTCCGAGAATGGGGAGGACCTCGATGGAGAGGAAGCTGCCCCTGAGGAAAATTAGGAACCTTAGGTTGTTTCCTTTTTAATTTTTTGTGCGGGACCCTGATCGGTCCTTGTAAATATCTTCGTATATATATAAGATCTTTTTTCTATTTTATTCCTACTTTATGAAAATTTTGCTCATAAGTTCGAGGCTTAGGCAACTTGACCGAAGCCGGACTAGTGTAGTCTTAATCGAGTGAGTACTTGATCGAACTCGGAGTAGGGTGACCCTTAGGTTTTAATTGAGTGAGGATGATTTCTCGAACTCAGAAATAAAATGGCCATTTAAGCTCTTGAATTAGGCCGATACGGCCATAATAAAAAGAATGGCTTTCTCCTCCTTTTCGGCTTGAAAAGTTTATTGTTTAATCATATAAAATCTATTGTACCTTAGCATGAAATAAGGGATTTGCTCGAGAGTTCGGACGATTCCGTACCCATTAGGGTTTTCAAGGGTCGATATTATCGAGATCCTTTGTTTCGTAGTGCCTTAGCATAAAATAAAGTGTTTGTTCAAGAGCTCAAACGACTTTGTACCCATTAGGGTTTTCGAGGGTCGATATTATCGAGACCCTTAGTAATTCAGCCGAAGGTATCCTTTTTAACCAGTTTATGAAAATATTGCATGTTTTATAACAAAAATCAGATGTCTTCGAACCGTGTTGATTTGGCCGTAGCCTTTAGCTTGGGACTCACCTTTTGGGCTTCCCCTGTTATACTTCGAACTTGTTCGAAGTATCAGTCCCCGAGTGGGGTGGCCGTGACCTATAAAATCGAGGGTTGCCTTTTTAAGGTCTTACGATCTCGAAGTTTTAGTAATTCGATCATGTCGATTTTTTGGATGGCAGTCCCCGAGTGCAGGGTCAATTGTTCGAACTTTAGTTGTGAGTTGTGACCGACCCTTAAGCTAGTTTCTAAACAGACCATAAGCACGACATTGTAAAGTAAAAATTTCTCTAAGGCATGAAATATCTAGCAAGGAAAAATACTTTTTTCAACATATTAACATGCTAACATGTTTTCCATTAAGGCTCGAGTAATCTACATGGGCATGGTTCGTTCGACCGTTTGACCCTTACAAAATTTATCTATCGAGACCTTGTCGGCATGAAGTATTTTCCTTGTAACTATCCAAGGGTCATGCCCCTCGATATTCGAGGTTGATTGTAAAGGAGCCTTAGATACTGTTGAATTGCTCTAAGTTAGCACAAACAATGGTTGCCTCGTTAAAAACCACGCCGGAAAAACCCATTTGGGACAAAAATCGGTCTAAGGGAAAAAGAGTGCAACGCGTGCTTTCAGACCCATGGACTTTGTGTTTGAAGAATCCTTTGATGTCTTCGATTAAACACCTGCAAATAGTTAGTATAAAATATAAACGAAAGTGGAGAATGTCGTACCTTAGCAGTAATATCGTTTGAGGAGTGATATGTTCCAATTATTTGGTAATTGTTCGCTGTTCATCGTGCCAAGTTTGTAGGATCCCTTTCCGATGATATCGAGGACCTGATACGGTCTCTCCCAGCTCGAGCCAAGTTTTCCTTTATTTGGGTCTCAAGTATTGAGGGTGACCTTCCTCAGAACCAAGTCCCCGATTTTAAAGTGTCAAAGATTGGCTCTTCTATTGTAGTACCTTACGATCCGTTGTTTCTGTACGGCCATTCCAACGAGAACGGCTTCCCATATTTCATCTGGCAATTCGAGGCTTGTATTCATAGCCTCGTGATTTGACTCTTCCGTTGTATATGGAAACCTGACGCTGGGTTCCCCGACTTCAACCGGGATCAGAGCTTCGGTGCCATATATTAAAGAGAACGGTGTTGCCCCCGTACTAGATTTTGGCGTTGTTCGATACGCCCAAAAGACTTCGAACAATATATCTATCCATTTTCCCTTAGCATCCTTCAATCTTTTCTTTAGGTTTTGAAAGATGGTTTTGTTTGTCGATTCGTCCTGTCCGTTCCCACTAGGATGATATGGTGTTGGCATGATCCTTTTTATTTTGTGATCTTCGAGAAACTTTGTCACTTTGCTGCCGACGAATTGCTTTGAATGCGGATTCAAAACGATGCATAGCCCGGACCCCTTCACGTTCGAAGCGCCATCTGTAAAGAGGGTCCACACCCCCGATGAGGTACCCCACTTTAATAATAGTTTCTTTTCGACCTCAGATACGAGGGCTGGCGTAAAGTCGGCCACGAAGTCCGCTAAGATTTGAGACTTGATGTTTGTTCAGGATCGATACTCAATATCGTACCCAATAATCTCGACAGCCCATTTGGCCAATCGGCCCGGAAGTTTAGGCTTATGCAAAATATTGCGAAGGGGATAAGTAGTCACCACACAGATCGGGTGACACTGAAAATATGATTTTAATTTCCTAGAGGCGCTTATTAGGGCAAGCGCTAATTTTTCTAAGTGTGGGTACCGGGTCTCGGCCTCACCTAAAGTTCGATTAACATAGTAAACAGGAAATTGCGTACCTTGCTCTTCTCAAACCAGGACCCCACTTACCATGATTTTCGAGACTGCTAAGTACAAGTAGAGTTGCTCGTCCGTTTTCGGAGTATGAAGCAGTGGCGGGCTCGAGAGGTACCGCTTTAATTCTCCCAATGCTTGTTGGCATTCGGGGGTCCATGCAAAATTGTTCTTCTTTTTGAGCAGTGAGAAGAAGCTGTGACTTCTATCTGAAGACCTCGAGATAAATCGGCCTAGGGCGGCTATGCGCTCTGTTAATCTTTCGATATCCCTTTGAGTTCTGCCGACGGGCCTGTTTGGATAAACGGAACCAGAAAGGGTCCCCAATTGATCATTCTCGACCCTGATCTTTGACTGGTACTGATTATGTACATCGACCTAGGTTACCGCTGGATATTCAGTTAAATTCTGCTTTAGCTGTCGTGATGGCACCGAACTTCGTTTGTTCAAACCCTAAATAATGGCTTGAACAACCCAATCGTATGTGACCGGTGATAGTTCCATGCATTCCATCTGTAACCGAGATACGAATTCCCTCAGCATTTTGTTGTCTTTTTGTTTCACCTTGAAGAGGTCCGACTTCCTAGTTGCAACCTTTATTGCTCCGGCATGTGCCTTTACGAAGGAGTTTGCAAGCATGGCGAAGGAATCGATAGAATTAGGAGGCAAATTATGGCACCATATCATTGCTCCTTTCGACAAAGTTTCTCCAAATTTCTTCAGTAAAACAGATTCAATCTCATCGTCTTCCAAGTCATTCCCTTTTATTGCGCACGTATAAGAAGTGACATGCTCAATAGGTTCAGTGGTCCCATTATACTTAGGAATTTCTGGCATTCGAAATTTCTTCAGAATGGGTTTCGGAGCCGCACTTGGAGGGAAAGGCTTATGTACGAAATTTGTATGAATCCATACCCGTTAGAATCGGCGGTGCCCCCGGTATTTGGTCAACCTAGGAGTTGTATGTCTCTATTTTCTTGTCGTTTGCCTCGATTTTCTATTCTCCTGATTCAATCCGTTTAGTGATCTCCTCGAGCATTTTCATAATAGCGGGGTCAGTCCCTGATTCGTTGGCGTTCGACCTTTGCGGCACAGGATCGGTCCTGTGGACGACTTCTGGTTCGATCATACTCGGTGGTCGATGCTGATTTTGTAGTTGTGTTATAGAGGCTTGTTGAGCCTGTAACATTTTGAATATCAATTGGAGGCTAACTCCACCATCTTCTCTGCCCTGCGTACCTCGACCACCTGATCGAACTTCCCTGCGTATGCTACCTTCGGGATCAACGCCCAAATTTGCATTTAGGACGACATGTGAACTGACATCGACATGATTTGCAATTGGTGCTCCCTCGAGGTCAGCCTGAGGCGCCTCGATCCCTGGGGCGACTATAATATCATTTTTCCTGTGAAATCCGAGGCTGTTGTCACCGTGTGTAGGCGTTGCTTGTGAGTTTGACATGTTTATCCTGAAAACAAAGATTCTTACGAGAACAAGTGTAAAGCAGTGTGTGTTATCAGAATTAGTATTAAGTAATCACTATTATCCTTGGCCCCACGGTGGGCGCCAAACTGTTTACCCTTAAAATTGGATAACAATTAAACTTATAATATGGTTCTAAGGACACGTGATTTCTCTTAATACCAATTGATAAATATGAAGATTAATAACAGAAATGAACTATAAAGTAAAGCGAACTAGTGTTGAAACGTAATTCAACCCTCGATCTAGAGTGCACTCGGACTGATTGATACCAAACTAGTTAAAAATAAAGCAAGCTGATGAGCAAAAGAGTATAAGCTAAAGGGAGAGCGTTATATTGCCTTTTTTTATGCAAGAACAATCTCTCTTACAAATGGTTAATACTCCCCTTTATATAGTAGAGGGAATCTACTTATGGTATAACTCTAATTAGAGAAGAAAATTTCATGATTAGCTAATTAACGGTTCCTAATTTGATCCGTTCCGAGATTTTCGCCATGATCTTCGATCAGTCACGGATATTTTGCCTTTCCATTATTATGTTATCTTAGATCTTGCTCGATGCCTGACTTATTCGGTCTCGATTGCTGCAAGTCTCGATCCCGACAGGTACCTCGAATCCCAAACTAGATACTTTATCCTCGTACCTCAGATCCACTACGGGGTCGACCTCCGATGCAGCTTCCTGGTCCCGGTCAGATAGAAAAATTGGGTGGGCTCGATTTTAACCGTATACAACTATAAAAACCACAAATTAAGTTGAAAGGTACATCTCGCTTAACCGCGATTAAATGATTAAGCTTATATACAATATACATATTTTACATTTATTTATTAGATCTGAATATGATATAGAATTGAGTATTTTTCCTAATGAGGAGGAAAAAAGCTAAATTAGCATACAATAACAACATACCTAGTATTATCTCACACCGTGGGGTCTGGCCTAAATTAGCATATAAATCATTAAAATTAAAATTCCTAACATGGCTGCTAATTTTCTTCCTTTTTTGAAAAATAGAGTTTTCTAATCTTAAAAATATGATACCAATTCAATCAATTACAGAATGTTTACTTTATAATCTCATTAAGTTATATATTTTTACCATGCGTTTGACAGGCTTATTCAATTGGGATAATATTTAAAAGTTTAAAAGATTTATAATCTACCGTGTATCATCTCATAATTTTAACATCAAATAAAAGTGTAACTTACAATTACATATATCATAAAGTTAATTTACAAACATATTAGTATCAATTTTCAGATAAAGAACAAGGGTTGCTATTAGATAAAATCATCATATGTTATACTCCACTACTAGTGGTAGCTAGGGGTGTTCATGGTTCGGTTTGGGTCGGTTTTTCCCTAAAAAGAAACCAAACCAAGTAAGTCGGTTTTTCAAATATTGGAACCAAACCAATTAAGTCGATTTTTATCGATTCGGTTTTTGTCGATTTTTCGGTTATTTATCGGTTTTTTCTTAAATATGAGACATGCACTAACAAAACGCATATTCCGGAAACTACATTTTCAACGTAATGCTATCAAACCAATTGCTCTTTGAGAAATCTAT
The DNA here is from genome assembly GCF_000715075.1 of Nicotiana tabacum. Classification (NCBI taxonomy): domain Eukaryota; kingdom Viridiplantae; phylum Streptophyta; class Magnoliopsida; order Solanales; family Solanaceae; genus Nicotiana; species Nicotiana tabacum. The sequence continues at coordinate 26,379,526 of NC_134093.1, read as the reverse complement.
TATTTACCAAAATATATTGATGATAATTGACTCAAATAGTGATGAATAACTTAAGTACTCAATTAAAAATCGATTATTTTTAACATGAAATAAATTCTTGTACTTAGTAAAAGAAAACTACCAATCAAACTAGAAGGCAAATAATTAGATTATTATAATAGCAAAGAACTAGACTAAAAATACAAATGACTAATATGTACCATAAAATTTTAGAAACTTCATATAAAAATATACATACATATAGGTATAATAATAAATTTAAATAGTTACTTTTATAGTCGGTTTGGTTCGGTTTTTTTCGATTATTTTTTTATTAAAACAAAGCCAAACCAAATTTGATTGGTGTTTAAAATTTAAAATCAAAACCAAACCAAATCTAAAAATATTTTTTTTTTTATCGGTTTGATTTGGTTTTCGGTTTGGTTCGATTTTTCGGGTTTTTATTAACACCTTGGTAGTAGCACTAAAGTTGAAAAAAGGAATCCTAACTTAAAGCGGTTACTGGCGGTTACTAAGGTGGTTAGGTTAAAAAAAGAAGTGAACATAATTTAACCTTAGTGACGAGAAACAAACCGAAACCACTAACCATAGTTAAAACAATAGGGGATAATAGACCTTTTGGGATTTAGTTGATAAACGTCCGTTAAACTTAACGTTTTCTGATTAACAAGGTCTATATAAACCGACACCCAGGCCGTTACGTTGGGCGCAGTGCACCTTCTTCTCTGACTCTCTCTCTCTTCTTCTTCCTCTGCTTTGCTCTGTTTCTTTTTCCGATCCCATTGTAGTGAGAGAAAGAGAAAAAGTGTGCAGCGGAAAATGGCAATGGGTTCGTTGCTTTCATTTAGTCTCAGTTCTCTGCTTCTTCTTTTGCTGCTCGTCGGAGTTTACGCCGGTGTTCAGACTACCGACAGTTTCGACGTCAGGTCCGTCGAATTTTTTTTCTCTCTGGTTAACTCTATAAAGCATCTACATTCACGTTTTCACAACAGAGTTTTAACTGTGAAGTTTTTGTAAAATTACACAAATTCAACGTACTTTTTTTTGCTTCTCTGGATAAAAATTCATCTGCATTTTCAAAAATACTATCAAAATTTGTATTACATATTTTTCTATGCTTTGTTTTTTAATGATTTCTTACGAGTTCTTCGAATTCTACTTTGTTAGACTCTCCGTCTAATTCCCGTAATTTCTTAATTTTGTGATATTTTCCATGTTTGTTTTCCTTTAGACTCTTCTAGAAACTCTGCTGTTGCAGAATTCCGAGAAGTTTTAGTTCCACAAGCATTTTCTCAGAATTAACCAGAAAAGCTTAAACTACATGGTTTTGAACTGCTCCTTAACCTCTATATTGCACAAAGAAATTATAATTTTAGCTTTTTCAGGGAGAACATTATATGCATTTTAATTTTCAATGATTAACAAAAAAGCCTAAAAATGCTACATTTTGGTTTGGTTTTTTACAGGACAGTGGAAAAAGTGCAGTTGAAGAGCTCTGAAAACTTAACAATGGCGGCGAGGTAAGCAGAAACTAATTAACTCAACGAGTTGACTCACTCAGTATATCTCTGCCGTCGGTTTTTGGTTCCAAAAGGATTCATTAAATATTCACCGTTGGATGTCCTTAATTGACTCACTGTTCCGATCCAACAATCTGGTAGAAGGAACAATCTCAGCCGTTGAGATACCTTTATTCCATTAGATCTGAACCGTTAAAGCGGTTAAACGTTCATTTTACTGTCTCTCATTGGATTCCTCTGCTCTGTTACCAGAAAATCTTCTTTGGTCCTTTAACTGCCTCTCCTTAACTTACATTTCCAAAATTACCCCTATCTTTTCCCCTAATTTACATATCTCGAAGCAGTTAACGATTCGCCACACCTCGCAGATTCTAGTTGCACTTTTTGACGGTTTTATTTATATATATGTATAGGGTGAATGTATGTATAGGCATTTTCGCACCTTGAGCAGTGTACAAAAAACCACGCACTATGGTGTTTAGTGTGTGTGTATCTTTTTACGGTGTACTTTGTGTCACCCCACTTTTTGCTGCGTGGAATAGTGGATAAATGTCGGTTGCCTATGTTTTACATGCATTTCCATATTTGCCCTTGTTAGGGGTTGTTTGTTTGATGATTTTTTTGTTTTGTTTTTATTTATCAGTTTGGAAGAGATTGAGGAGAAATTAAGCAAACATGCAGTGGATGATCCAGAACAAGTTGTGTCCATGGTTGCAGAGTGGGTCACCTTTTCCTTTTATTCCTAATATTGACTTTTTTCTTGTTATTGGAACAGTTCCTAGTTTTAATTCTTCGCAAGTTTGCATTAACCCACATTGGGTTTTGGTTGTTATGAGTAGTCCTTTTTTGTGGTCCGTTTAACCCCTCCTCTATGGCAGACCTACTCAGTACCGAATAAATCATCTGTTTTTATACATATAAAAGTGTCTTAAACACAAGAAATGTTTATGTTCTGTGCATTGTATTATGTTTTGTAATTATAGTCAGATCTGTACTGTCTCCTTATCCTTTTTTCTGATTTAAAAATATTTAATTGACAATAATATCTCAGGAGTAGATAACTTAATATGGGGAAGTCCCTTATATTTTAGTATTATTCAGTATTATCTTCTATTTTGTCATTTAGAGAAAAGGAAAAAGGGTGTGTTTGTGTGTTGGTATTGTTATTTACAATCTGTAAAGTCATTAATTGACTGGTTACACATGGAGTTGTGACAGTTTTCAAAAGTGCATGTGCATGCAAGAAAATATATCAGAATGACAGAGCAAACTGAACGGTGCGTGCTACTAAAATATAATTGGACAATAGTCACTGAGATTATACTGTTCTTTTTTCACGACTCTTTTATCTTTTTTTCACGTGACAGCATCGCCCTTGTTTATATTTTTTTTAAGAGTGCCTCCAATATTATTGTTCGCTGCTTGTACTAGCCCAAAACACACCAAACCAAATTAGGTTTTGTGTAATGACAAAATGCTTTAATGCATTTTCAGTGGCTCCAAACTAATGGTCCCTGCAAGAATAACTATATGTACCTAGCTAGTTATTTCCACCGACACTCTAAAAAAGTAACCAGCACCAGTATTTGATTTTGACCTTCGTATTTCCGTTCCTAGGAAAAAATTTAAATCCCCTGTTCTTTAGACACAATAATTTACTTAAAAGAATAGAAAGTGACATGTTCCTATGAAACTGTTTGATGATTTTACTGTCAATGTGTGAAAATGACTATCCGCACTATATGAAACATTTCTTTGTGTTAAATAGCTAATTATGGTTTGGGTGCTTAACAGGAGCATTAGGAACAGCACTGAGAGGCGAAGACTTGGATATTTCTCATGTGGGACAGGAAATCCAATTGATGACTGCTGGCGTTGTGACCCAAATTGGCAAAAGAACCGCAAGCGCCTTGCTGATTGTGGCATTGGATTTGGGCGCAATGCCATTGGTGGTCGCGATGGTCGTTACTATGTTGTCACTGATTCGCGCGACGATGACCCTGTTAACCCCAGGCCCGGTACCCTTCGCCATGCTGTTATCCAGGAGGAGCCTCTATGGATTGTTTTCAACCGTGACATGGTCATACAATTGAAACAGGAGCTCATTATGAACAGTTTCAAGACTATCGATGCCCGTGGCTACAATGTTCACATAGCCAATGGTGCTTGTATCACAATTCAGTTTGTTACAAATATTATTATCCATGGCCTTCACATTCATGATTGCAAGCCAACGGGGAATGCTATGGTGAGGAGTTCGACGACCCATTTCGGCTGGAGGACAATGGCTGATGGTGATGCCGTTTCTATCTTTGGCTCAAGCCACATATGGATTGATCATAACTCACTCTCTCACTGTGCTGATGGTCTTGTTGATGCTGTTATGGGCTCAACTGCCATTACTATTTCTAACAATCATTTCGCCCATCATAATGAGGTACTTTTAATTCTTTCAAAACTACTTTTAGATTTTTCTATCTCTGCTGTCCAGAACTAACTTCAGGGGCTATTTGTGTTAATGCAAACAGGTCATGCTATTGGGCCACAGTGACTCCTACACTAGAGACAAGCAGATGCAAGTGACAATTGCCTATAACCACTTTGGAGAAGGTCTCATTCAAAGAATGCCAAGGTAACTGTCTGCTCTTGGAACTTGCTCTAAACAGCTTTATCCAATCTTATTATTTCAAGAAATCATAATTATCATTCTTTACCATTTATCGATCAATCAACTATATCTCAAAATTGAAACAACATGGAGTTGTTTGTATAATTACCATTACTTGTCAAAAAAATTAAACAGATCATAATTACCTTTGAAAAAGTGTAATGATGTGAGTGTTTGTGAAAAATTGCAGATGCAGACATGGCTACTTCCATGTGGTGAACAATGACTACACTCACTGGGAGATGTATGCTATTGGTGGAAGTGCTAACCCCACCATCAACAGTCAAGGAAACAGATACCTTGCCCCAACTAATCCTTTTGCAAAGGAGGTAATTAAAAGCCAAAAACTGTAGATGATTGCTACTTTATAATTGTAGTGAATTAACTAATTTGATTGAAACACAGGTAACAAAAAGGGTTGACACAGCAGCAGGTCAATGGAAGGGTTGGAACTGGAGATCAGAGGGAGACTTGATGCTTAATGGTGCCTATTTCACTCCATCAGGAGCTGGAGCTTCAGCCAGCTATGCAAGAGCTTCAAGCTTAGGTGCCAAATCCTCTTCTATGGTGGGCGCCATAACTTCAGGTGCTGGTCCCCTTGCTTGCCGCAGAAGCCGCATGTGCTAGTACAGCCAGCTTCACCTCTATCATTTATACAGATTTTCCAAAAGAAAGTGTCCCTTTTTTTCTTTTTTTCTACTAAGTATTAAATTCCCATTCTTACTACTAAAAAGCACTACCCTAAAGTTCTCCCAAATCAAAGTTATATCCCATTGTTTGTCAATGTCCATTAATCATCTATTCAGTTCCTCCTTGGCAAGTGTACTTTTTTTACACTGTCAATTTCAGTTCCCGTCTCAAAGCGTTGTGCAACCTCGGCCTGATTTCACTTCAAGAAAAGCCCAATATCTGTTCTTTGAAGCAGGTGCAGAAGCGTTGTCCATGCCCCATTTCTTTTCTTTTTTTTTCCAATCTCAAGAGTTCTCAGTTTCTTCATCCATTGGTTTCTTCTAACCACCATTTGTCAACCACCCCCACTCTATCTTTGTGTCTTGAGTCTTTAGTCTGCATATTGTGCTTTGGCTATTGTGTTTTTATTGCCTTTTCTTTATTA